>NC_081553.1:118308573-119508573 GCF_963082655.1 Stomoxys calcitrans
ATAAATGCGCCTTTTATGGGGCCAAGACTTTAAATCGAGATATCGGTCTTCATGGCAGCTTTATCCCAATATGGACCGATTTGGGCCAAGTTGCATAAAAATGTCGAAGAGCCTGATACAAAGCACCGTCCTAAATTTCGGCGACATCGGACAATAAATGAGCATTTTATGGGCCCAAAACCCTAAATCAAGAAATCGATCTATATGGCAGCTATATCCAAATCTAAACCGATCTGGGCCAAATTGAAGAAAGATGTCGAAGGGCCCAACACAACTCACTGTCCAAAACTTCAGCAAAATCGGATAATAAATGTTGCTTTTATGGGCCTAAGACCCTAAATCGGATGATCGGTCTATAAGGCAGCTATATCCAAATCTGGACCGATCTGGGCCAAATTGACGAAGGATGTCGATGGACCTAACACAATTCACTGAATTTCATCCAAATCGGATTATAAATGTGGCTTTTGTGGGCCTAAGACCCTTAATCGGAGAATCGGTCTATATGGCAGCTATATCCAAATCTGAACCGATCTGGGCCAAATTGACGAAGGAAGTCGGAGGGCCTAACACAACTCACTGTCCCAAATTTCAGCGAAATCGGATAATAAATGTGGCTTTTATGGGCCTTTGACCCTAAATCGGAGGTTCGGTCTATATGGCAGCCATATCCAAATCTAGACCGATCTGTGTCAAATTAAGGAAGGATGTCGAAAGGCCTAACGCAATTCACTGTTCCAAATTTCAACAAAATCGGAAGATATATGTGGCTTTTATGCGGATCGGTCTATATGGGGCTATATGAAGATATAGTCCGTCATAGCCCATCTTCGAACCTAACCTGCTTATGGACAAAAAAAGAATCTGTGCAAAATTTCAGCTCAATGTCTCTCTTTTTAAAGACTGTAGCGTGATTTCAACAGACAGACGGACGGATATGTCTAGATCGTCTTAGATTTTTACGCTGATCAAGAATATATATACTTTATAGGGTCGGAAATGGATATTTCGATGTGTTGCAAACGGAATGACAAAATGAATATACCCTCATCCTGCGGTAGTGGGTATAAAAAAATTAAACATTTATAGACGCTCCTATTTGTAAAGCTATTCTGCGTCTTTAACTACGGCTCACTGTTGCCTTGTCCAAAGGTCAATTTTCCAACTTTCAACGATATTTTGACCATCATTTTCGTTTTTTGTACCCTCCTTCATAGGATGGGTATACAATAATTTCGTCATTCCGTTTATAACACCTCGAAATATTCGTCAAGACCCCATCTTCATGATCGTCATAACATGATGGAGTAAACAGGCTCTTGAAATTTTGCACAAATACTTCTTATTGGTGTAGATTGGGATTGTAAATGGGCCATATCGGTCCATGGTTTGATATAGCTGCCATATAAACCGATCTTGGGTCTTGATTTCTTGAGCTTTTAGAGGACACAATTCTTATCCGAATTGGCTGAAATTTTGCACATATAGTTTTGGCCTGACATCCATCAATGTCCCAAGTACGGTCTAAACCAGTTCATAACCTGATATAGCTGCCATATAAACCAATCTCGAGTCCTGACTTCTTGAGCTTCTATAGGACACAATTCTTATCCCATTGGGCTAAACTTTTGCACATATCGTTTTGGTATGACTTTCAACAACTGTGTCAAGTATTTTTTAAATCAGTCCATATCCTGATACCCCGATTAGACTTCTTGAGCCTCTAGAGTGCGCGATCGTTAACTAATTTGGCTGAAATTTTGCATATATCGGTTTAGTATGACTTCCCACAACTGTGCAAAGTATCTTCTAAATCAGTCTTTAATCTGATATAGCCGCCATATAAATGGATCATATAATTAGACTTATTGAGTTCTAGACTTTTCGGTATGACTTCCAACAGCTGTGCCAGGTATGGTCAAATCGATTCATAACCTGACATAGCTTCCATATAAACCGATCCCAATTTGACTTTCTGAGCCTCTTGAAGGCGCAATTATTAATCGATTTGGCTGAAATTTGTACGGTAAGACAAGTACTGTTCATATCGTTCAACAACTTGATAAAGTCCATATATATTCATTCAAAGAACTTGACAAATGCGATCCATGGTGGAGAGTATATAAGATTTGGCCCGGCCGAACTTAGCACGAAAAAACGAAAAGAATTAATATGCTTTTTGAGAAATGTTTGGGACCATAGTACAAGCCATTGTGTAAAATTGCACCCAAATCGAAAAAGAATTGCGCCCTTTAGAGGCTGAAAAATTAAAATCGGGCAATCGGTTTATAGGGGAGCTGATTCAGGTTATACACCGATTCAGACCATATTTGACACATTCCTTGAAGGTCATGGGAATCCGTTGTACAAAATTTCAGCCAAATCGGATGAGCATTGCGCCCTGTAGTGGCTCAAGAAGTCAAGATTCAAGATCGGTTTATAGTGCAGCTATATCAGGTTATGAACCGATTGCAACCATAATTCGCACAGATATTGAAAGTATTGACAAAACACGTCATGTAAAATTTCAGAAAAATCGGATAAGAAGTGCGCCCTCAGGAGGATCAAGAAGTCAAGACCCCAGATCGGTTTATATGACAGCTATATCAGGTTATGGACCGATTTCAACCATACTTGGCACAAATGTTGGAAATCATAACAATACACCACGTGCAAAATTTCAGCCAAATCGGATAAGAATTGTGCCCTCTAGTGGCTCAAAACATATTTTTCGTTAATTTTTCGTTATTGGAAAGGGGGCGCACCCTCCCCCTTACCACCACCTAGACAACACCCAAAATCAAATGGGAGGTATTGGCGTGTCCAATACGAATATGGTATAAAAATTTGAATCTAAGTACCGAGCGGTCCGCACCAACCCCAAAACTCCCCCAAGCAGACATATTGGAACTCAAATGGGACTCAAATGGAAAAAAACGAAGTCCATGTAATAGGTGGTTTTCACACTCCCAAAAATCACTCAAATGGGCATATTAACCGACCATGGCTATATGGGACTCAAATGAGAGCAACTTGGGAGTAGATTAGGAAAATGACAATAAAATATGTGTTAAGGTATCTAGGTGGCGCTTAAACTCTTTAAATCACAAAGATTGCTAATTTGCCCCCTTAACGACAATATGGGACTTAAATGAAAGGTATTTGAGAGTAGAGAAGGAATACTGTTTTGGCGCTAAATGTTTCTGGGTAAGCCCCAAAATGCCCCCTTAACTGAACTTATTTCCCGTACATATGAATATGGAGCTCAAATGAAGTTTTTTGGGAGTAAAGAACGAATTTGATACCTATTTTTAGGGAATAGTGGCGAAGTGCCAGCCCTAGCTCCAGAACGCCCTCCAAACCGTACATATTTATCGACCATGGTAATTTTTGGCTTAAATGAAAATATTTGGGAATAGAGGACGAATCTGACAAATGCGAAATGTCTGAGGTACCATCCCACACCCGATAGGCACTCCCCGTCAAATTGATATATAGACCAATCACGACAATATAGGGCTCAAATGAAACAGGTCTTATTTACCGATTATGATAATATGGGGCTTATATAAAAAGTATTTGAGAGTATAGCACGAAACTCATATTTACTTAAAGAGCCAAGTGTCTGAGTGGCAACCTCGCTCTCAAAATGCACTCCAAAGCCGACATATTTAACAACTAAATACAATATAAGAGTCCAATGAAAGATTGAAGGGAGTACAGCAAAAATTTGCCCATTAAAGATCAGGTGTGAACTTCTCACATATCAATGAGTCCTTTTCGATTCAAATTTAAACTCAATGATAAAGTACCTCTTTTTTATAGCCGAGTCTCAACGGCATCCCGCAGTGCGACACCTCTATAGGGATAAGTTTTTACCTCACAAATATCACTAATATTAGGAGGGACTAACCACCACTTAAAGCTTTGGCAATGTTCTCCCCAGGATTTGGACCCACGTTTTTTGCATCATTAAAGGGCTTGCTTACCTCTGCACTTCAATGACACGAATTCGATATCCACGTAGCGCAGAGGTTAGCATGTCCGCCTATGACGCTGAACGCCTAGGTTCGATTCCTGTCGAGACCATCAGAAAAAAACTTTCAGCGGTGGGTTTCCCCTCCTAATGCTGGCAACATTTGTGAGGTACTATGCAATGTAAAACTTTTCTCCAAAGATGTGTCGCACTGCGGCACGCCGTTCGGACTCGGCTATAAAAAGGGGGCCCCTTATCATTGAGCTCAAAATTGAAACGGACTGCACTCATTGATATGTGAGAAGTTTGCCCCTGTTCCTTAGTGGAATGTTCATGGGCAAAATTTGCATTTTACTCTTCGAAAATGTTATTTAAATAAACGAGTCTAAGACCACTCTATAACAATTCTAGCTTCAATTACCCTTCAACCCTTAATTATTCACAATCCTTGCACTTATTTTCTCTTCATTTGATGGTGAAGAATTTTAAGAAAAATTGGTTTACTTGGTCTCATTCACTTATGCATTCTTCATATCCTATTACTATTAAGACATTGCCATCTACTTCTGGTAACCCAACCAGACCCATATTGCATAAAATTTTCCAGTTAGAAAAAATCTTTGATTTTCCTTTTTGATTTCTCTTTGGAAAAATTGCGCACACGCACATCTGCTCTACACTGATGTGGGCAAAGATAAAACAGCTTCCTATTTGCCATTTATAACAGCATGACTTGCAAAAAATAGTTGAGACATCAACCAAAAAACTTATCTACCTTCGTTTAGTTGTCGGTAATGCAGTGTCACAACGGCAACATGTGCCTAAGAATTCGATTGTATTTAATGCTGCGTGCGTCAACATGTTGAACTAATGCTCATCAACATTTTGAGGATTTTTGGTGAATGATGGATACAAATGTTTATTTATCAGCCTAGAACGTTTGTAAATATGCTCTTGTGTTGTTGGGCATACTTATGCACTATGAACATATAAGCAGCGTAGACAATCATTGATTTTTGTAATAAGAAAATAACAAACCAGATTATTTTGTGTCGAAAAAATGTATTTTGAATTTATATTCTCTGTTGGAAAGGGCAGTGCATGGAAATTGTGTTACTATTGGGTTGCCCAAAAAGTAATTGCGGATTTTTTAAAAGAAAGCATATGCATTTTTAATAAAACTTATAATGAACTTTAATCAAGTATATTTTTTTTTCACTTTTTTTCTAAAGCAAGCTAAAAGTAACAGCTGACAAATGACAGAAGAAAGAATGCAATTACAGAGTGACAAGCTGTAAAAAAATTTGTCAACGCCGACTATATGAAAAATCCGCAATTAGTTTTTGGGCAACCCAATATTTCCCCACTATAAAATAAAAATTGAAATGAATTTGAAATTTATTGCTACGGACTAATATTATACCAAGGACCATATCAAGCATCATATCAAGTATATATATATATATATATATATATATTGAACACATTTCGAACCGAACACTGATTTTGGTAATAAAATTCAATGATTTCCAAGCGTTGCTCGTTAGTAAGTCTATTCATGATGAAATGTCAAAGCATACTGAGCATCTTTCTCTTTGACACCATGTCTGAAATCCCACGTGATCTGTCAAATACTAATGCATGAAAATCCTATCCTCAAAAAAATCACCCTTTATGTATGTATATATGAAATCATAAAACAACAAAATGATGTAGTAAATTTTCCTTTTATGGGCTCAATAACTAAAATCGGGAGATCGGTCTATATGGCAAAAATGCAAATTTACCCATGAACATTCCATTAAGAAACAGGGGGAACCAGCATTAAGATGGGATAACCACCGCTAAACATTTTTCTGATGTTCCCTAGGATTCGAACCCGGGCTTTCAGTGCCACAGGCGGATATTCTAATCTCTTAGCTATATTGGCCTCGAAATCTACGAATTAATGTTGAGAAACCCTAGATGCTGCCTAAACACTTGACGTTTTGGATAGACGGTATAGAACTTTACAGTATTTTAGAAGCAGATTTGGAACAGACATTTGGAACACTTTAGTAAATATTCGGATAGTCACAAATCAATGTAAAAAGTGTGATAAATTCACTTACGTTCAGGCCGGACCTCGGATATCCACAACCAAAGATATACACATAATTAGCTCAGAAAGTAAATCAGCAAACATATTGATAAATTTTGCATATTCCCCATCTTTCTTTACAATATGTAGCACAGAGACAATAACATTGATTTATCCGATCTGGCTGAAATTATGCGTGAAGTATTCTGTTATGACTTCTAACAACAGTGCCAAGTATGGTCCAAATCGTTTTTGATCTGATATAGCTCCCATATAAACCGATCTCCCTGGGGAAGCCCCATTTTTTGTCCGATTTGGCTGAAACTTTACATGCAGTGTTCTGTTATAACTTTCAAGAACAGTGTCAAGTACGGCCAAATCGGTCTATAACCTCATATAGCTTTCTTTTTATACCCACTACCAAAAGATGGGGGTATATTCATTTTGTCATTCCGTTAGCAACACATCGAAATATCCATTTCCGATATGCTCAAGAATCTAAGACGATCTAGCCATGTCCGTCCGTCTGTCCGCTTGTCCGTCTGTTGAAATCACGCTATAGTCTTTAAAAATAGACATATTGAGCTGAAACTTTTCACAGAATCTTTTGTTGTCCATAGGCGGATATGTTGCGATATAGGCCCCATATAAACCGATCCGCCGATTTAGGGTCTTTGGCTCATGAAAGCCACATTTATTATCCGTTTTTGCTGAAATTTGAAATAGTGAGTTGTGTTAGGCTTTTCGAAAACTTTCTGCAATTTGGCTTAGTTCGCTCCAGATTTGGATATAGCTGTCATACAGACCGATAGCTGTCATACAGACCGAGCTTCCAAGCCGCAATTTTAGTCCTATTTGGCTGAAATTTTGCAGGTAGTGTTCTGTTACGACTTCCAAAAACTGTGGCTAGCACGGTCAAGAACTTATATAGCTCCCATGTAAACCGATCTCCCGATCATCTTTGTTCGGTTCCTAGAAGCTCTATTTTTTCTACTGGTTTGACAGAAGTTTGGTATGTAGAATAAAATTATGCCTTTAAACTAAATTTTTTTTTTGTATACATTTTTAACAGAATCCATGGTGGTGGGTTCCCAAGATTCGTCCCGGCCGAACTTGGCACGCTTTTACTTGTGAAGACTTCGACGGAAAACCGCATTTTGATTTTTGTCTCATTTTGCATTTTAATTTTATAGTTTATTTTTATACCCTCCACCATAAGATGGGGGTTTACTAATTTCGTCATTCTGTTTGTAACTACTCGAAATATTCGTCTGAGACCCCATAAAGTATATATGTTCTTGATCGTCGTAAAATTTTATGTCGATCTAGCCATGTCCGACCGTCTGTCCGTCCGTCTGTCCGTCCGTCTGTCCGTCCGTCTGTCCGTCCGTCCGTCTGTCCGTCCGTCTGTCCGTCCGTCCGTCCGTCCGTCTGTCCGTCCGTCTGTCCGTCTGTCCGTCTGTCCGTCCGTCCGTCTGTCCGTCCGTCCGTCTGTCCGTCCGTCTGTCTGTCGAAAGCACGCTAACTTCTGAAGGAGTAAAGCTAGCCGCTTGAAATTTTGCACAAATACTTCTTATTAGTGTAGGTCGGTTGGTATTATAAATGAGCCATATCGGTTCATGTTTTGATATAGCTACCATATATAAACCGATCTTGGGCCTTGACTTCTTGAGCCTCTAGAGTGCGCAATTCTTATCCGATTGGAATGGAATTTTGCACGAAGTATTTCGTTATGATATCCAACAACTATGCCAAGTATGGTTCAAATCGGTTCATAACCTGATATAGCTGTCATATAAACAGATTTGGGGATGTGACTTCTTGAGCTTCTAGAGGGCCAATTCCTTTCCGATTTGGCTGAAAATTTTCATGACGTACTTTATTCTTACTTTCAACAACTGTGTCAAATAAGGTTCAAATCGGTCCATAACCTAATATAGCTGCCATATAAACCGATCTGTGATCTTGACTTCTTGACCCCTAGAGGTCGCAATTATTGTCCGATATGCCTGAAATTTTGTACGACGGATCCTCTCATGACCATCAACAAACGTATTTATTATGGTCTGAATCGGTCTATTGCCCGATACAGCTCCCATATAAATCGTTCTCTCTATTTTACTTCTTGTGCCCCCAATGAGCGCAATTCTTATTCAAATTGGCTGAAATTTTACACAGGTCTCCAACAAATAATTTAATTGTGGTCCGAACCGGACCATATCATGATATCGCTCTAATAGCACAGCAAATCTTTTCTTATATCCTTTTTTGCCTAAGAAGAGATGCCGGGAAAAGAACTCGACAAATGCGATCCATGGTGCAGGGTATATAAGATATCCATTTCCGACCCTATAAAGTATATATATTCTTGATCAGCGTAAAAATCTAAGAAGATCTAGACATGTCCGTCTGTCTGTTGAAATCACGCTTCAGCCTTTAAAAATAGAGATATTGAGCTGAAACTTTGCACAGATTCTTTTTTTGTCCATAAGCAGGTTAAGTTGGAAGATGGGCTATATCGGACTATATCTTGATATAGCCCCCATATAGACCGATCGGCCGATTTAGGGTCTTAGGCTCATAAAAGCCTCATTTATTATCCGAGTTTGCTGAAATTTCGGACAGGGAGTTGTGTTAGGCACTTCGACATCCTTCGTCAATTTGGCTCGGCTCGGTCCAGATTTGGATATAGCTGTCATATAGACCGATCTCTCGATTTAAGGTCTTAGGCCCATAAAAGCCACATTTATTATCCGATTTTGCTGAAATTTGGGACCGTGAGTTGTGTTAGGCCCTTCGACATCCTTCGTCAATTTTGCCCAGATCGGTCCAGATTTGGATATAGCTGCCATATAGACCGATCCTTCGATTTAGGGCCTTAGGCCCATAAAAGCCACATTTATTATACGATTTTGCTGAAATTTGGGACAGTGAGTTCTGTTAGGCCCTTCGACATTTTTCTTCAATTTGACACTGATCGGTTGAGATTTGGATATAGCTGCCATGTAGACCAATCTCTTGATTTAAGGTTTTGGGCCCATAAAAGGCGCATTTATAATCCGATTTCACTGAAATTTGACACAGTGTCTTATGTTAGGCTTTTCGACATCTGTGTCGTGTATAGTTCAGATCGGTTTATTATTAGATATAGCTATTAAGAAGACCAATATTTTGTTATACACAATTGAACTTGTACTTATTAGTATTTGGTCCAAATCGGAACATATTTCGATATAACTGCTATGGGACATAAGGAATGCAATTTTCACTGAATTTTGATGGAAGGTGGTTTACATATATACCCGAGGTGGTGGGTATCCAAAGTTCGGCCCGGCCGAACTTAACGCCTTTTTACTTTTTTATACTTCGTTTGCCTAAAAACGGGAAAAGAACTCGACAAATGCGATCTATGGTGGAGGGTATATAAGATTCGGCCCGGCCGAAATTTGCACGCTTTTACTTGCTTTGTATCTTTAGAGGTTTAATTCTCTAAATATATTTATCTAATTTTTCTGGTATCCACTCCAAACTTTTGATATCACAAAGTTGAATATTCATCTCAGAAGGTTACATGATAACAAAGTTCTCTGTTTAGACTGGTTCGTATTTGCATACAAAAATGTGTAATAATTATCAGCCACGTATTTTTAATTGGTATTATTGATATTCAAAGAAAAATTTTAAATAGAAAATTGTTTGACCCCAATGGCGCATAGTCGATGTATACGGAATTATTTTTGATTCCAAAATTTCTTCCCAATTCTAGTTTTCCATTTGTTAACTTCACTAACAAATTGAAATATGATGCATACTGACTATTTATAAACCATTCACACAAATTTATACACATAGCTATGTGGGTATGTTTTCATTAGATGTTTGTATCATCACTGTGCAATTACACGCACGCAATTCGTCAATCAAAGCGTTTTTGTTCAGCGAAATGTGTACTTTCATAGCGTATGATTTGCTTTGTCAGTAAATATTTTAACTTAGACGGATAATAGACTAATACCTAGAGGAACCTCTTTGTCAGTGATTGGTGGTGAAGAATATGTTGGTGTTATACTGCGTCATTACGAAAGATTTAGTGCAAGACAACGAAACGATATGAACTAGCAAAACTTACAACGGCGGCTATTATCTCTACCTTTAATTTCTGTTTGCCATTGGTGGAATATCACAACATATTTTTTTTTATTTTAACGGTCTTTGAAAAAGGTAGTTGTTATTTCTCATTTTTCTTTCATTTGTTTTAAAAATATTTTATGTAATCAGCGCAATATTAGCGATACTCATTGCCAATTTTAAGAAACACTCAGGAGGAAGGCAAATCAACTTCAGGTAGAGTAAATGTGAATCTTCATACATATACTTTTTATACCCCCCACCATAGAATGGAGGTACACTTATTTCGTCATTCCGTTTGCAACACTTCGAAATATGCGTCCAAGACCCCACAGAGTATATATACTCTTATTCGTCATGACATTTTAAGATGATCCAGCCGTGTCCGTTCGCCCGTCCTTCCGTCTGAAAACACACTTTCTTCAAAAGGAGTAAAGCTAGGCGCTTAAAATTTTGCACCTATTCTTCTTATGAGTATAGGTCGGTTGGTATTGTAAATGGGCTAAATCGGTCCATGTTTCGATATAGCTGCCATATAAACCAATCTTGGGTCTTGATTTCTTAACCCTCCGACGCACAGTGGGATGGAAAAAAAGTGTAAATAAGTCTGTCATTTTTGAGACATCATTATGAAATTTTACATAGTAATACCTGAGGTATTATCCAGTTTATATGCAATTTCAGGGCCCCAGATGCCCCAAAAACTCATTGGTGGGCCTTCAAAGTTGGTCACCTCGGCCCTACAAAATTTTGTTTGGGCTGACAAAAGAGCTTGAATAGCCCTACAAAAACAGGCCTAAATGTACGGGATATCTTTTATGGTTAGGTTAGGTTAGGTTAGGTTGAAAAGAGATATTAATCCGCCCCATGCTACTATAGAAATACACCTAAGCCAGTAATCGGCTTGTTGTGCGCTCTAAAAACTACAAAGTAACCTCAAAAAAGAAAATTGTAAGTTAGGAATTCCGTGCTACTTACAAAATCCTTAATTGTTTTCAATACCACTCCCCTAAGTTGGTTCATGTCTGATATTGTATCTCCACCTAAGTATCGGTATCTGTTGGACGCGAAAGCCGGGAAATGACAAAGGAAATGCTCCAACGTCTCATGATCTTCCCCGCATGCCCTACACATGCTAACACTTGCCGCACCGATTCTACATAAGTGAGCTCGTAGTCCTATGTGTCCCGTTATGATACCAATAGCTATACTGACATCCTTCTTGCTTCCTTTCAGTAATTGGTCTAGACATTAATTTCGTTATGGTAAGCCTTCGATTAACCTCATTATTCCCAGATTCCGGTGTCTCCGTGAACCCCGTCGCACTGCTGTATTTGGAAGTTTATGCTACACGGAGATTAAGTGTGAGGAAGTACTGCGGCTATGAGTGTTAAGGCGATGGGAAAATGGATGGAGAATGGATGCATGATAGAAGCAGGTCATACCATCGCAGTATAAGCGAGGCGTCGATAGGAAGCCTTAAAGGAAAGGAAGAGGTTTCGGATCGAATACCTGAGACGACATTTGAGATCTAGTGCGAAACACTACTAAAAGCGGCATAGTTTTGGATTGCCGGAAGTCTGTTATTGCATAAATGCAAAATTTGCCCATGAATATACCATTAAGGAACAGGGGTAAACTTCTCACATATCAATGAGTGCAGTGCGATTCAATTTTAAGTTCAATGATAAGGGCCTCCTTTTTATAGTCGAGTTCGAACGGCGTGCCGCAATGCGACACCTGTTTCAAAAGAAGTTTTACATGGCATAGTACCTCACAAATGTTGGCAGCATTAGGAGGAGAAAATCCCCGCTTAAAATTTTTTCTGATGGTCTCGCCAGGATTCGAACCCAGGCGTTCAGCGTCATAGGCAGACATGCTAAACTCTGCGCTACGGCAAGTCTGGTATTGCTATTTGGAAGTTGATGCTTCTCAGATGGATGAAAGCTAAAGGACAGCTTGTTTCTGGGGTCTCCTTGAGAACCCAAGGACTGAGATCTGTTTCCGACTGCCAAACCATAATATAGTCCTGCTGGCGCAGATCCAGACGATAGCGGAATACGTGAGGTAGAATGGTGGTAACGCGAGGACGCCGTGTGTGAACATCTTTACGGACAGTAAATCGACCATCAAAGCTGTAACAATTAGGACAATAATGTCACGAACGGTGAGGAAGGCAAGATCCGCGTTGGTTGGCTTAAGTGTATGTGGCATATTGCGGATTAATATACGCCCCCTTTTTTCGACCTAGCCTAATCTTACCTTAGCTCATGTAAGACAACCAGGGAGACAGACTAATATTTATACTTTAAAGTATCGGAGATGAATATTTCGATGTGTTGAAAAGGGAAAGAGAAAATAAGCATACCTCCATACTAAGGAGTTGGGCCTAAAATATGTCAATTGTCAAACGAAAAGTAAGCATTCCTCCAAGCGTCTATCAAAAATAGTCCAAGGCGTTACCATATCTGTATCTTATATATAATGAAAGTATTTCAACAAAAAAGCCTATGTAAAGTTGTTATCTTAAAATTTAAATCAATCCAATTCATTACATAAGACATGCCAAGAAATCTTTAAAGCAAACCGGATTAATATACGCCCCCTTTTTTCGACCTAGCCTAATCTTACCTTAGCTCATGTAAGACAACCAGGGAGACAGACTAATATTTATACTTTAAAGTATCGGAGATGAATATTTCGATGTGTTGAAAAGGGAAAGAGAAAATAAGCATACCTCCATACTAAGGAGTTGGGCCTAAAATATGTCAATTGTCAAACGAAAAGTAAGCATTCCTCCAAGCGTCTATCAAAAATAGTCCAAGGCTTTACCATATCTGTATCTTATATTTAATGAAAGTATTTCAACAAAAAAGCCTATGTAAAGTTGTTATCTTAAAATTTAAATCAATCCAATTCATTACATAAGACATGCCAAGAAATCTTTAAAACAAACCGGATACAGCTTTACGTGCTTGAGTGACAACTTTATCTAATTTGGTGAATTTTGCAGTGACGTTGTAGCACCAGAGCATGCGGATTCATTTGACATTTGATATTTCAGCTAATTATCTGAGATGTCAACAGTTATCTGATATCAATATCTCGATGATATTTATCACAGTGACAGGGCGATTGTTTCGAGTGGTTCCAATTAAAATTCATATTTTATGAATATAAATGATTATTTAAGTATGCTAGCTTTGTGTTGTACAAAAATGAAAAATAATAAAAACAACAACAATGTTGTCCGGACTCAACTATGGAGAGACGGGCAAATGCCTACATACATACATATATATGTACATAGCCACATTGATATGTTAATTAAGTTATTATTAATTGGATTGTCGCTTAAATTTTTAACTTTCATTTCTTTTCAGTATCTTAAAATTAAACAGCTCAATTAATTTTCACAGGTTACAACTCATTCGAAAAGGTTTTGGTTTATAGCGAGCTAGTATGGCCGCAATGGTTGTTCGTCTGTCTGTGTGTCTGTCTGTCTGTGGTTGTCTTCCCCCTTCTGGGATCAGAAAAAACAATCACAGTCTGGCTAAACGAAGACACATACATTCCTTACATAGTGCCGCCACCTATAAGCATCTGGACAAGTCATGGACTTCGCCTTAGTTGAAGGTAGTGGTGAGCTGGTCCTATCGTCGAACGATCGAAGTTAGTGGTAGTCAAGGCCTATTTAAAAACACACCAAATTTTCTACACGTATTGTCATCTCCACCGCCATATCCAAGCGATACAATCGCCGATTTGGCTGTGACGTTGTGTTTTTGTTTTTATTTTTTTTGTGAAGTTTGCTTTGTGCTTTTATTGATAACGATCTTCAAAAAAGGATCTTGTTGAGTGTTTAGGTTCACTGTTGTTGTTAACGCAGCAAAGGGTTATTATTTAAGATCTACATATATGAATGTTAGAATGAATACTCAACAAATGATTGGAGTGTTGAGGGACATAATCGTTCTTCACCAACCTTTTTATATCCTCCACTATAGGGTGGGGGTATACTAATTTCGTCATTCTGTTTGCAACACCTCGAAATATGCTTCTAAGACCCCATAAAGTATATATATTCTTGATCGTCATGTCATTTTAAGTCCATCTAGCCATGTCCATCCGTCCGTCTGTCTGTCGAAAGCAAGCTAACTTTCAAAGGAGTAAAACTAGGCGCTTGAAATTTTGCACAAAACCTTTTTAATAGTGTATTTAGATCGCTTGGGATTGTAAATGGGCGGAATTGGTTCATGTTTTGATATAGCTGCAATATAAACCGATCATGGGTCTTGACTTCTTGAGCATCTAGAGGGCGCAGTTCTCGTTCGATTTGACTGAAATTGTACAGGTGGTGTTTTGGTATCACTTCCGAAAACTGTGCTAAGTATGGCTCAGAGAGGTTCATTACCTGATATAGCTGCCATATAAACCGATCTGGAGTCTTGACACCTTCAGTTTTTAGAGAGCGCAAATCTTATCTGATTTGGCTGTGATTTTGAACGTGGTGTTTTCGTATCCCTTCTGTGCTAAATATGGTTCAAATCGGTCCATGTTTTGATATAGCTGCCATATAAACCGATCTTGGATCTTGACTTCTTGTGCCTCTAGAGGGCGTAATTATTATCCGATTTGACTGAAATTTTGCAAGTAGTGTTTTGGTATCACTTTCAACAACTGTGCTTAATATGGTTCAAATCGGTGCATAACCTGATATAGCTGCCATATAAACCGATCTGGGGTCTTGACATCTACAGCTTTTAGAGAGCGCAAGTCTTATCTGATTTGGCTGTAATTTTGCACATGGTGTTTTCGTATCATTTCTAACAACGGTGCTAAGTATGATTCAAATCGGTCCATGTTTTGATATAGCTGCCATATAAACCGATCTTGGGCCTTGACTTTTTGAGCCTCTAGTGGGCGGAATTATTATCCGATTTGGCTGAAATTTTGTAGAACGGCTTCCCCCATGACATTCAACTTACTTGTTTAATATGGTCTGAATCTTTCAATAGCTTGATACAGCTCATATAAACCAATCTCCCGATTTTGCTTCTGAAGCCCCAAGGCGCAATTCCTCTCCGAATGGACTTACATATTACACAACGACTTCTACAATGTTCAGCATTTAATTCATTTTTGGTCCGTATCGGACTATAACTTGATATTGTATCAATACCATAACAATTCTTTTTCATTATTCCTTTTTTTTTATAAAAAAGTGGGTGGAGGGTATATAAGATTCGGCCGGCCGAACATAGCACGCTCTTACTTGTTTTCAGCTAGATCTGCTGATGGGTTCTTGGTGATAGATAAGTGATATCTTTACTTATATGGGCCTTATTTTGTATGGGCATTGAAAATCATTAGTTCACTTCCCAATCATAACTTCAGCAAAGCTGGGTAAATATTGATCCCCGCAATTGGGGAATCTTCATTATATTGGTGATCCGTTCGATTGATGGACTTATGTGAACCATTTTTTAGTGCATCAGAGGAGCACAAGTAAACTTATTGCATTGTAGCATCTTCTTCCCATGAACATTCAATTAAGGAACAGGGACATACTTCTCACATATCAATGAGCGCTGTCCGATTCAACTTTAACTTTATGATAATGTGCCTCCTTTTTATACCCACCACCAACCGTTTGCAACACATGGAAATATCAATTTCGACCCTACAAGGTATATATATTTCGGATCATCGTAAAATTCTAAGACGATTTAGTGATGTCCGTCCGTCTGTTGCCTTCAAAAAAAAAATGAGATATTGAGTTCAAATTTGGCACAGATAGGTTTTTTTCGCTGGACGAAGGTTAAGTTCTTGAACGTGCCAAATCGGAAAATATTTGGTTATAAATGCTTTATTGACCGATCTGCTGATAAAAGGTCTTAAGCTCATAAAAGCTTTAATTATTACCCGATTTCACTGAAATGTGAGTCAGTGAGTTGTTTAATCCTCCCGTCATCTGACCCAAATATTGTACAGATCGGACGATATTTATATATAGCTGTCAATAGATCGATACGCCGATTAAGGGTCTGAAGCCATTAATAGCTTTATTTATTGCCCGATTTCATTGAAATTTGAAATAGTGAGTTGTTTTAACCCACCCGACATCCGACCCAAATATAAATCAGATCAGATTATACAGATATAGCTGCCATATAGACCGATCTTGTAATTTAGGGTCTTAATCCCATAAAAGGCGGATTTATTGCCTGATTTCGCTGAAACTGTTACTTGTATATGAGTTCTAGAAGATTGAATAAAATACGATCGAGACCAGCCCCTATTTAGATATAACTATGCTTATGGTAGTGGAGTAATAATAAAATAGGATGATTATTATATCCTAGGTGGTGGGTGTATAAAAAGTTCGGCACGACCGAACTTAACACGCTTTTACTTGTTATGGCTGAGTCCGAACGGCATACCGTAGTGCGAGACCTCTTTGGGGAGAAGTTTTTACATGCCTGCCATACCAATTTTTCAAATGTCATACACCCAGAGAAATTAGTCTTCTGATATCAGTATACACTGTCCGCTGATATTTAACTAAAATTCTTAAACTTTTAAATGAATTCATAAAATCTTTTGATCTTCTTAACAACAATTGCGACATTGTTATATAATTATAACAAAAATTGCCAATTTTAGGCGTTCATTTTTTGTTTAAAAGAATAGATATAATAGTAGTAGAAGATTTTTTGTCTGTTTTATTCAAATTTTTCAAAAATTAGCAAATTGTAGACAATTGGACAAAATTTGTATTATATGCTTGAAGAATTAAAAATTTAAAGTTTAGATCATAACTTTTAATTTTTAATTCTGCAAGCATAAAAAGTTTTGAAATACTTCTCATGTCTTGAACTTTTTTTTCAACTTTTACCATTTAAAAAAAGCAGGAAATGTTTGCTTTTTTAGAAGAAAATTACTGCTATCCCATTTTCAGCTGACTTTTTGCTCTTACAGCAAACATTTTTGCTATTCTTACTAATAAGTTTTTTTGAGTGTAGTCCCTCACAAATGCGGGGAAAACAACCGTTGGAAATGTTTTGTCCGATGTTCTCGCCAGAATTCATACCCAGGCGTTCAGGTTCAAAGGTGGACGTAATAACCTCTGTGCTGTAGTGGCCTCCTTATCATCTTGCACAATTGTAATAACCCTTTTATGTGCATACCTCAACATGTGAATATGTGCAAGTGGTTGTTTCGGTGCCATTAAATAAATGAGATTCATTATAATGTGACAACTTAAAGTTCTGGTGAAAATTGTTTGCAGTCACTTTTAAATTGAAAATATTTGTATAAATTTACATGATAAAACGATTGATTGCAGGTATTTATCATTTAATTAGTTTACTTTTCCCTCCTCCGATGGCATTGTTTCCAATGCATGGTCCATGTATTTCTTTGCCTCATTTGGATTGGCCGGAATGATGACGATGACGAAGACAACAAACTGGGCAATTTTTTGCCAATTCCTTCATTCATGTGAGAAGTTTCCGTAGGTTTTATGGCCGTGTGACATTTTTGCTATATTAAATCACGGTTTCTGCTGTAAGCACAAATGCAAGTTTCGTAGAGGCAGACATGGTTGCCACAATACTTTGCATGAAATTGTGTTCACACAATTTGTATAGACTCATACGATAGTGTGTACGAGATCTGTACAAAAAGTATCACTAATTTTGTTTTTTTTTTACTTACTTACTTTTGTCAATGGTATTTTTATACCCTTCACCACCACTGTGGTACAGGGTATTATAACTTAGTGCATTTGTTTGTAACACGCAGAAGGAAGAGAGTGGACCCATTGATGAGTATACCGATCGACTACGAATCACTTTCTGATTCGACATAGCTATGTCCGTCTGTCTGTCGGTCTGTCCATGTTAAATTGTCATTCATCCGATCGTCTTCAAATTTGGTACAGGCATGTTTTTCGGCCTATTGAGATTGAAAAAAAATAGGTCCAGATTTGGATATAATTCCCATATAAATGTTCGTCTCATTTGGACTAATATTGCAATAATGTGATCATTTGTTGACCGATTCTCTCGAAATTTGTCACGAAGGATTTTCTCTTGACTCTCGTCTTTACTGGTGAATTTCATAGAAATCGGTTCAGATTTAGATATAGCTGCCATATATGTATATCGCCCGATTTTCACTTCTAGAGCCACTGCAAGCGTATACATTAACCAATCTTCCCAAAATCTTATACAAATCATTTCCAATTTAGATATAGATCTCATATATATGTTCGTCCGATTTTGGGAAATGAGAAAGTGCACATTTATGAACCGATTCTCTCGAAATTTAAAGGAAGGATTTTCTTATGACTCTTAATATTACTGGTGAATTTCATAGAAATCGGTTCAGATTTAGATATATCTGCCATATATGTAAGCTCATTTATTGACCAATCTGCCAACATTTTGCACAACGCTTTCCTCGCCGATCACTACTTTATCTGAGAAGCTTGGTAAAAATCGGTTCGGATGATCCCATATATATATTCGTCAGATTATGGGTAATGTAGTTATTACAGTTTCAAAATATTTGCTGGAAATTCGATACTGATTGTTTTATCGCCCATCTGAAAACATTCACCGGGGTCCATCAAATCACTCATTGGTTCAGGATTATTTAAATATAGCTCCCACATTGTACTAATAGGGTAGGTGTAGGGTATTGTACAGTCGGCACCGCCCAACTTTTGCCTTTCCTTACTGATTTTATATTTCTTTATAGTGGCTAAAATTTACAATAGTCGAGGCAGTTTTGTTCAAAATAACTCGAACAGACTCCTTAATGTCCATAAGCGGATTTAATTCAAACATGGGCTATATCGGACAATATCTTGATTAAGCCCCCATAAAGACCAATCTCCCGATTTAACCCTCAAATAGATCTCAGCGTCTGGTCAAGCATTGTTATACCCACTACCGAAGGATGGAGGTATATTCATTTTGTCATTCCGTTTGCAACACATCGAAATATCCATTTCCGACCCTATAAAGGATTACATGTCCGTCCGTCTGTCTGTTGAAATCACGCAACAGCCTTCAAAAATAGAGATATTGAGCTGAAACTTTACACAGATTTTTTTTGTCCATAAGGAAGTTAAGTTCGAACATGGGCTATATCGGACTATATCTTGATATAGCCCCCATATAGACCGATCCGACGATATAGGCCCATAAAAGCCACATTTATTATCCGATTTTGCTGAAATTTGGGACAGTGAGTTGTGTTAGGCCCTTCGATATCCTTATTCTATTTGGCTCAGATCGGTTCAGATTTGGATATAGCTGCCATATAGACCCATCCTCCGATTTAGGGTCTTAGGCCCATAAAAGCCACATATATTATCCGATTTTACTGAAATTTAGAACAGTGAGTTGCGTTAGGCCCTTCGATATCCTTCGTCAATTTGGCTCAGATCGGTAAATATTTGGATATAGCTGTCATATAGACCGATCCTCCGATTTAGGGTCTTATGCCCATAAAAGGCGCATTTATTGTCCGATTTCGCCGAAATTTGGAAATTTGATATACTTCTGCATTATGGCACACATCGGTTCAGATTTGGATATAGCTGCCATATAGACCGATCTCTCGGTTTTAGGTTTTGGGGCCATAAAAAGCGCATTTATTGTCGATGTCGCCGAAATTTGGGACAGTGAGTTGTGTTAGGCCCTTCGACATCCTTCTCCAATTTCACTCAGATCGGTCCAGATTTGCATATAGCTGCCATGTAGACTGATCTCTCGATTTAATGTTTTAGGCCCATAAAAGGCTCATTTATTGTCCGATGTTGCTGAAATTTGGGACAGAGAGTTAAGTTAATCTCCTACACATATCTCAGCAATTTCGTCTAGATCAATCAAGATTTGCATATAGCTACCATATAGACCAATATATCGATTTAAAGTTTTGGCCCCAAAAAAAGGCGCATTTATAATCCGATTTAACTGAAATTTGACACATTTAATTATGTTTGGCTTTTTGACATCCATGTTGTACAATATATGGTTCAGATCGGTTTATTTTTATATGTAGCTACTAAAAAGAAAAGATTTCGATATAACTGCTATGGGACATAAGGTATAAATTTTCACCGGATTATTATTAAATGTGGTTTACATATATACCCGAGGTGGTGGGTATCCCAAGTTCGTCCCGGCCGTACTTAACGCCTTTTTTACTTGTTCATTTTAATGTACATATTTTGTTCTTGTAATGTGTCCTTATTGATGTTTTTCTGTAAAAAAGAAATATAGCTGAAAAAAAATTTATTTCGAATACGGACCCCCAGTACATGGCCAGTCCCCACAAAGAAATATATAAAACTTGGCTAGGATTGTCACTAATGTGTATAGTTTTTAATAAAGGACCGTTACATTTTTGTACAGCTTCTATATACACCGATCCAATTATGTGGCATGGATGTAAAAAATCTACATTTGTTATCCGACTTCGCTAAAATTTGGTACAGTGGATTATATTATAGCCCTTCATATCCTATCCGAATATGGCCTTGATTAGGCCATATTATAATATAGCTATCGTTTTCCGACAAGAAATTTTGAACCCTTAAAATCAAGTCATGGTATCTGGTCCCTATATGACATATTTGGATATAGCTGCCATTTTGACCGATTTACCGATTTAAAGTTTTCGGTCCATAAAAACCGAATGTATTTTTTGTCCGATTTGTTCCAGATCGTTTGTTTTGAATTTTGATCGAGACCTGCTTCGTATTAAACAATTTACGCGGGCATTTGTGGTTCGATTTGCACTTTTATGCATGATTGGGATTTGTGGCAAAATTTACAACGACTTTGCTGCAAAAAGTGTCAACATTTAGTTATTCAGTTTAAAGTTATGCAGTTTGAAAATCAAAAAATTTATCATCATCCCATACCATCTAAAATTTTTTTCCATTCAAAATTTTTTTTACACCTAACAACATTTGTAACCTTCACAGCAAATTTACTAAAAAAATGCCGATTTTGAAACCACTGTGTCATATAGGGATATCTTAAAGGGAAGGAAATGGATACTTCAGCGAGGTCTGCTCAGTTGTGTTAGAAACACTGTGCTCTCCTGGACAACGATGATGAATTTGATGTTTCTTCCCTACACTGCTCACTCTTTGGTTGTATGTACGGCAATATGCTCCATATTACCTGAGCCTGTGCTTGGGGGACTTTTTATTCCTTTTATGAGGCTTTTGTTGTTCGTCATTGTTGTTTTTATTTCCGTAAGCCAAGTTGGCGCATACATTTAATGGCATTTTAATAGTTTGATTAATGCTTTAACACACCTTCACTGGAGTTTCTTTTTCCTTTATGAATAGAACGAAATTTTGTTTTTTCTTTCATGTTATTGTTAAATTAAAGAATATAATTAAAAAATGAAAACAAAATTTAGGGACAAGTATATATTAATTCCTTGGAGGTTATCATGGTCGCCTAAATTCAAATCCCAGAGAGACCAATTTAATTTTTTTCTGTGTGAGAAATGAACATCATCATGAATATTATGAATCAAGAACACTGTCATTTTTTTTTTTGTGTACAAATATAAGTTCCTTTAGTAATTACTCGTATTGGGTAGAATTCTTTAATATTCCAGCAAAACTTTTACTTCCAATACTAACTTTAATTGGTCATTACAGAAAACGTTGAATAGATATCCAAGCTCCTCAATCTTCTGCGCTTCTTCTCCAATCTATGACACCCAGTTTCGAGATGATGATTTTAACAGCCCTACACGTTCAAAGGTATTTCAAGCCATGTCTGAATTTGATATAACTGCAAGATTAGTAAGACCCTGCAAGTAAGAATAGCAATGAATCTCTCCCAACCATTCAATACCAAACGATGTTTCAGACAAGGAGACAGTTTATCGTGTGATCTCTTGAATATCCTACTAGAGAAGATTATACGAGATGCAGATGTGAATAGATATGGCATGCTACTCACAAGACAACACATGCTACTCGCCTATGCCGACGATAACGATATTATAGGTCGGTCAACGGAAGTAGTAACTGCAGCCTTTGAAAGATCGAAATAGAGACAGTGAAAATGAGTGTGGCAGTAAATGGAGATAAGACAAAATGAATGGTATCAACTCCCAAAGCGCCCTGTACAACCACTAAGATAAAGAAAATGGAGACTTTATCTACCTCGGCACCACCGTAACCGAAACGAATGACACCAGTTTTGAAATAAAGCGGCAAACAGATGCTACTTTGTATTAAGTAAGCAGTTTAGAGACAAGGCCACTTCTCGACAGACGAAGATTACACTATTCAAGACACTGATACTACCCGTGTTGTTATACGGTTCCGAGGCATGGGTACTTGTGAAAGTAGACGAGGCAGTGCTTGGAGTGTTTGAGAGAAAGATTCTTTATCAAATATATTACGGTAATGGAGAATATTGGCGTCGTATGAACAGCGAGCTGTCTGATGACGATAGCTTAGTTACACGTATCAAAATATAACGCTTGCGTTGGCTAGGTCATGTTTACAGAATGGACGAAGATGCTCGTGCAAAGAAGTCTTTTGAAGGCGATCGCGGTTGTACACGCAAACCGGGACGACCGAAAGCCCGCAATCCCATGGCAGCTGGTTGTACGCACCAGCTGTCCGATCTTGCTATGGCCTAACGTCACTACGGGAGTATAGTCGCACTGAATACATTGCAAAGTGCTGTGTGAACACAGACAACAGTGGGTCACAAGCGTCGTCGTCTTCTGCGTCCTTGTCATCAAACTATGTCTCCCCCCAACCCAACAGCAGCATCCCAGCCGCAATATTGCCTGGCCAGTGCCGGGAAGTGTATCATTTTTGCAATTAATGTTCTCCGTGGCAAGATAGACGAGATTGTGAATTTTATGAGTCTGAAGAAGATATTGGTTGCAGCGATCCAGGAGACAATACTGACCAACACCTGTATCTTGCACAGTTCTCACGGATACAATCTGCTAAGGATCGCCTAAGAAATGGAGGTGGGGGATTGACCTTCATGATATACCATTCCGTGCAGTATAGACCCATCTCGCCTGCGACTGGCGCTAGTGACCCCTACATGGAGTGCATGGGGATAACAGTCAGGTCCGGTACTGACATTTCGCCAGACACATCCATTGCATCTCCTAATCTCCTGAGTGACGTATAATGGCAAGCCGTCATTTCTTTGGGATAAGACCATATCCCCATAATTCTCACCAAAGACCGGCCACCCGACTTCATAACCTCTGAGCGCCGGACGTTTATCAATCAGAAAAAGGCCGATTGGGCTAGCTTCAGAGAGTACACCAATCGCGGCTTCAGTGAACTGAGACTCCCCTCGAATGTGCTAGGAAATTCCGAGGCATCATTAATGCAGCGGCCACTCGCTTTATACCAGCCGGTCCAGTACCCCAAGTGTGGCCCAATTTCCCGGCGCGGGCAGTGGTACTCGCAGACGAACTTGATGGGATTCGTTGTACCGACCCCACTTACCCCAGGGTCAGCGATCTAAAATAAACAAGGTAATCAACGAACATAAGCGGAATTTGTGGCTGGAACACTTGCAGCAATGTAACTTAGGCACCGGGTAAGCTGTGATCTACTGTTAACTCACTCTTGAACCCTGGTAGACGAGATGGCAGGACCTCAGTCACCTTTGGCGACGCAACCGTGACTGCTCCGAAGAGATCACAATAAATTGACGGTTGTTCAACCGTTATTCCCGAGAATGACAGGGCAAGAAGTAGAGCCATTCGTCGTACCTGTGGTCTCCAAGCCGATGGACAGCCATCGCAATTTACCGTGGGCGAAGTTACGAATGCAATCCGTGGCTCCAAATCATCCAAGACTTTGGGCAAAGAGTGAATTTCTACACTGATGCTGAAGAATCTGGATCTACCTGGAATTGAGTACCTTACTACTGTCCTCAATCTGTCTTTGAAAACTCTTATAGCTCCCGATGTTTGGAAAATGGGCAGAATGATCCAGCTAATGAAGTCTGGAAAGAACCCGAGTTTAGGGAAGTCATCCCCCTCCTCTCACCAGAATCCAAGACGCTTGAGACATTACTCCTCCGGAGCCTCTTAGAAGAATTTCCATTCGCCGAGCACCAGCATGGATTTCAAAGACTGCATCGCCGCACACATTTGCCGTGGCTTCAATCAGCCCAGACCATTTGATAGGACGGTCCTGGTGACACTGGACCAGACGGACAATTGTACGATCATTGCGTCTGGCCCCCAGCTATTAACATCTGTGATGGCTTGAACCTCTAAATCAACGAACTTGCCTCATATTTCACTGCAAGAGATCTGAAGATATCTGCCACCAAATCTTGAGCCACATTGTTCACTACAAATACTGAACTGAAAGTGATGGTCGATGGAGAAATGATTCACATTTGACACCTCCTACATATGCCACAGAAATTTGCGATAAGGTCAAAAGTAGCAACAAGATTTTTAAGTCACATGCCGGCAGCACTAAGGGTGCTGACAAAGAAACCTTTTTGACCAGGTACAAAGCAATTGGCTGGTCTGTGGTATGTTATGCTTCCAGTGGAACAATATTCAGATCTGTCAGAATGCCACCCTCCGAACTGCGACGGGTTGTCTCCTCCGTTTTCATGCGGACCACCTGCATCAGGAGACAAAGATCCTACCAGTGCGAAGACATAACTACATGCTGTCTAAGCAATACCTTTTGGGCCAGATATCATCCAAATCATCATTTCGTGGATAGGTATCCACCGCCCAGACCCCTTAAGGTTGATCTATATGATCTAAAGCGTGATGTTCAGCGCTATAAGAGGGAACCTGATCAAGCGAGTCTAGACAACATTCATGCAGACACGGTAGCAGATGTGGTAAATAGCTAACGGGTGAATGAAGTCCTTGGAGAATGACCGCCTCCCGTTGCACTTAAAGAAATTGACCTCTTCCGGCAGATGCAGCCGGCTCAACTCCTACAGACCAAGTATTGATGCCCACGTGCAAAATGTATGTCCCGATTGTGACCAGGGACCGCACAACACACAGTTTAACTGCCCAGCCAGACCTACTCGAATTTGACCCAAATACTTCTGGACTAACCCTATCTTAGTTCTTGGATCTGGACACTCAACAGAATCAAGTAGACTAAAGATAGAACACAACAAACTGCTACAACAACAACAACCAAAAGATCGATGGAAAGATCAAGTGGTGCGATATACCTTAAACATGGAGTCAGAGATTTTAGAATGAGCGCAGAAGATCGAGGAGCTTGGATTCTATTCTACGTTCGACAAATGTTCTGTTATAACCAATTAAGGTAATAATGAATTTATACAAGAATTTGTGACTATTACTGTTTAATGGGAAAATCGGTGCAAATTTACTATTGGGTTACCTAAAAAGTAATTGCGGATTTTTTAAAAGAAAGTAAATGCATTTTTAATAAATCTTAGAATGAACTTTAACCAAATATACTTTTTTTACACTTTTTTTCTAAAGCAAGCTAAAATTAACAGCTGATAACTGACAGAAGAAAGAATGCAATTACAGAGTCACAAGCTGTGAAAAAATTTGTCAACGCCGACTATATGAAAAATCCGCAATTACTTTTTGGGCAACCCAAAACTACGGCTCTGAAAGTGCAAATCGGGCGATGCATATATATGGAAGCCATATATGTATGTATATCATAATCTGAACCCATTTTGGTAAAACCCTCTTCAATAATCATAAGGGAATGCTACAATATATGCCAAATTTTGTGAGGATCATAGGCTTAATAAGTGAAATCTCTAAACAAATCAACATGGACAGTCAGTCGGAGATAGCGACTAAGAATGTGATGAAGAGATGATCCTGGGTGGGTTATACAAAGGCAAACGAATCATCTTTTCGTGTAACTAAGTCTCTTTTGCTGTAAACAAAATATTGTTGGCTTGAAACCCATTTTTGAACATTCGCGTAATAGAGCCATCCTTTATCACAGACGAGGTTCCTAATAGTTTTCTTTGCACAAAAGGTGGAAAAATCATGACCAACGTTGGACAATGATGAGAAATATTAATCAATTACTATAAAAATATTATTGTAATTCCCCAATAAAACAGATTTGTTTGTCTCAAAGATATTCCAAACGTTCTTCTATTCCAGAAAGATTTAAAAGCAAAATTGTTAAACTGTATCTATAGTAGCTGTGCTATTACATTTCCTAGGGGTATCCCTGGTTTCCATTCATTCGAATCCCCGTCCTAATGGGTATAAAAACTTTATTTGTGGAATTATCACTAAAGAAAATGTCATTCATATTATTTTAGAAACTAGAGAGCTAAACTTTACACTTATTGGCCTTAAATGTAGTCATACCCAGACATTGATTCTTTAAAAGAGTTAAGTCATATTGTGTTTTTATCAGAAGTCTTAAGCGAAAATTAATATCGGATAATTGTATTCGGTTGCCAAATGCATTGCGTATTCTTCCACAAAGTGGACTTGATATGGCAGCAACATACAACAACAATGGCAAAACGGTGACAACAACAAATGTTTGAATCCACATTTTGTGAGTATGCAAAAGAAAAATGAGCGTTTTACTGATGGCTGATGGAATGCTGCCTGCAGGATGTCAAGCTAGCTTGGGGTAGGAGTATCCTTTTTGGATTTTTTTTTGTCTTCAGTTTTTTTTTTTTGTTTTGGTGTATTGTATTGCAGCCACTGCTCTCGCTCTCTGCACGAGTGCGTGTGAGAATGTGAGTGGCTGTTCCTCGATGTTGGTTTCATTTGTCCGCCGTTCTTGGATTCCTTTCTCTTCTGGGTTATGGGCACGAATGACAAATGGCGACGAATTCGTCAATGTCAAAATCAGACTGTTACAAAACAGCTCAGCTCAGCTTGTATGCGCGGACTACAGTGTTGTGCGCTGTTGTTGTTATTGTTGCTGCTGTGGTTGTATCTCATAGTTGTTGTTGTTATTGTTGCTTTTCTGTATACCATGTTGCGTATGTAGCATGACGACATGAGTTTATGCGACTGATGTTGAATATATGCTATTGTGCGTGTGTTGGTAAGTGAGCGCCTGGGATGCGTTACAGGAGCACTGGGAAAGTCATTGCAGCCAATTCAACTGAACCGAATTATACTGAATGAAAAGATAAGTAATTTTCGTGTTTCTTTTTTTCGTACATTCGTCTTTCTTTTCAATTCGTTGGGTATGAAGCGCTCAGAAATAATATATACATATTTTCAAGCTCATTTTTCCTGCAGAGACAAGTCTGGGTGCTACCGATGATGATGTTGCACAGTGAATAAGATAATTTATCGGATTTACCACAAAGATTTTGAAAATTTTGCAGACAATCAAGTGGCCTTCTATTGCATGGTGGTCCTTGGGAAAAATATATATAGTAAAGTAAGTGAATAAAACGACACACATTCCCTATGCTGAAAGGCATCAAATTATTACCATTGATTTTTTCTTAACTTTGCACCATGAATGTTACGATTGCATCTCTTGGCAACTCCGATAATTGTATATTTCTTTTTCATATTTTGCTTTTCGAGCCGCTCATTGGGTCGAACTTAGTGATTTCTTCTTGATAGTGATCAAAATGCTGATGCTGAAACGATCGATATATGATATATTCAAAGTAAAATAATATCGGCTGAATCAAACGACAAAAATTGGTTAAACTAGACATACAGAAATGTAAAAGTAAAAGCGTGCTAAGTTCGGCCTGGCCGAATCTTATATACCCTCCACCATGGATCGTATTTGTCGAGCTCTTGCCACGGTATCTCTTTTTAGGCAAACAAAGGATAAAAGAAAATAATTGCTATGTTATTGGAACAATATCAAGTAATGGTTCATTTCGGACCATAATTGAACTGAAGATTGGAGACCATAGTAGAAGTCATTGTGTGAAATTTCAGCAAATCTAATAAGAAATGCGCACTTTAGAGGCAGAAGAAGTAAAATAAGGAGATGGATTTATAGGGGAGCTGTATTAGGCTATAAACCGATTCATGCCCTATTCGACACGTATGTTAAAGGTCATGAGAGAAGCCGTTGTACAAAATTTCAGCCAAATCGCGTAATACTTGCGCCCTTTAGAGGCTCAAGAAGTCAAGATCCCATAATGGTTTATATGGCAGCTATATCAGATTATGGTCCGATTTGAACCATTCTTAATACAGTTGTTGGAAGTCATAACAAAACACATCATCCAATATTTCAGCCAAGTCGGATAAGAATTTCTCCCTGTAGAGGCTCAAGAAGTCAAGTCCCCAGATCGGTTTATATGACAGCTATATCAGGTTATGGACCGATTTGAACTATTCTTAGCATAGTTGTTGAAAGTCATAACAAAATATCTCGGCTAGCTTTACTCCTTCGAAAGTTAGCGTGCTTTCGACAGACAGACGGACGCACGTTTGGATATTCGTCTTCTACTCCCAAATTCCCTTATTTGAGCCCCATATTGCGATGGTCAGTAAATAATTTCTGTTTCTGGTCTATTTTGGGAAAGTGGTAGACCCCGAGAAAATTTGTTTTGAAAGTGGATCTCAATTTCGTGCTCAACACCCCAATACCTTTCATTTGGGCCCCACATTGACATGGTCGGTAAATATGACCGATTTAGGGGTGTTTTGGAGAGTGAGGTGGTCCCCCAAACACTAAGCCCTGAAAATATATCAGCATCGTTCTCTATTCTCATGTATCTATATAATTTATTTGATCACTATATTGGCATTGGCCTCGAAATTAGATATCAAATTCGTTTCCTAGTTTCAAATACCTTTCATTCAAACCCCTTATTGCAAAAGTCGGCAAATATGTATGTATGGGCCCCAAAAACTATCAACATCGAGCTACACTGTCTTGAAGACCAAAATTGTCTTGGTAAGCAAATACGTCCTATTTGGGGGTTGTTATGGTGGTGGGACGTCTCCTAGACAGTTGGTCCCGAATGTTGGAATCGGATTCATGGTCTACTCTCAAATACCTTTCATTTGAGCCCCATATTTCCATAGACGGCAAACATGACCGGTTTGGTGGTGTTTTGGGGGATGGGGCGGCCACTCATTGACTTGGCCTTGAAAGTATATATCAAATTCGTGTTCTACTCTAAAAACCCCTTATTTGAGAACCATATTGCAATGGTCAGCAAATACTTCCTATATGAATAAAGTTATGGGGGTCGGGTGACCCCATAGACACTTACCCGAATATTGACATTAGATTCGTGCTCTACTTCCAAAGACCTTTCATTTGAGCCCCATATTGCTATGGTCGTAAATTCTTTCTTTTTGGGGATGTTCTCGGGGGTGGGCGGCCCCCAAACACTTAGTCCCACATCTGGATTTCAGATTCGTATTCTACACTCAAATACATTTTATTTAAGTTCCATATTGCCATGATCGTAAATAAGTCCTGTTTGGGGAAGGGGTAGACCCCCAGAAACTTGGTCCCAAATTTAGATATCAAATTCGTATTGTCCTCGCAAATGCCTTTCATTTGAGTCCCATATTGCTATGGTTGGTAAATATGTACGATTAAGGGGTGTTTTGGGGGTTGGGGTGGCCCCCAAACACTTGGTCCGACAACTGGACATCAGATACGTTTTATAATCTTAAATACCTTTCATTTGTGTCCCATATTGACGTGATTGGTGTATATATAGTTGGTAGGTTTGGGGGTGGGGCGCCCACTCTAGGTACCCGATCTGAAATTTGGATACCAAATTTTTGTTTTTAGGTTACAATAAGAGAGCACACAAAATTTCGCTTATATTGCACCACCCATCTCCGAGATCTGGCGTTCTTGAAAATTAGGGTAAGGTGAGGGTCCGCTCCCCTTTCAGATATTAAAAAATGTAGCACCCTATTTTCACCGCGGGATCATTATGCACCATCAGTGAAAATTTCAAGAAAGTCGGTTCAGCCGTTTCCGAGTCTATAAGGAACACACAAACAAACAGGCCTGCGAACAAACCAAATTGATTTTTATTGGGTCTTGACTTCTTGAGCCTCTAGAGGGCGCAATTCTTATCCGATTAAAATGAAATTTTGCACGACGTGTTTCATTATGATGTCCAACAACTGTGTCAAGTATGGTTCAAATCGGTTTATAACACGATATAGCTGCCATATAAACCGATCTTGGGTCTTAACTTCTTGAGCCTCTAGAGGGCGCAATTCTTATCCGATTTGGCTGAAATTTTGCACGTAGTATTTTGTTATGATATCCCACGACTGTGCCAAGTATGATTCAAATCGGTCCATAACCTGATATAGCTGTCATATTAACCGATCTGGGGACTTGACTTCTTGAGCTTCTGGAGGGCGCAATTATTATCCGACTTGGCTGAATTTTTGTACGACGGATCCTCTCATGACCATCAACATACGTGTTTATTATGGTCTGAATCGGTCTATAGCCCGATACAGCTCCTATATAAATCGATCTGTCTATTTTACTTCTTGGACGCAATTCTTATTCGAATTGGCTGACATTTTACACAGGTCTCCAACATATAATTTAATTGTGGTCCAAACCGGACCATATCTTAATATCGCTCTAATGGCAGAGAAAACTTTTTCTTATATCCTTTTTTGCCTAAGAAGAGATGACGGGAAAAGAACTCGACAAATGCGATCCATGGTGGAGGGTATATAAGATTCGACCCGGCCGAACTTAGCACGCTTTTACTTGTTTTCTTTTAAGATCGAAATGATTGCACATCTCCTCCACTCAACGGTTACTTCACAAAATCTTTTAGTTTGAATCATTTTTTTAGTGTGGAAGCCATATCTAAGAATGCAATATAGGGCAGGAATATACCCACTATAAGGGAACGCAGATAAATATTTTGACGCAGTGAAGTGGGTACTTTCCATCTAATCTAATCCGGTACTAAGTTCTCAGTGAAACCAATATTTTTTGAAATAACTTGTTTAGGTATGCGTATTTAATATGGTCTGAATCGATTAATAGCTTGATACAGCTCCCATATAAACCTAACTGAAATATTACACGATGACTTCTACAGTGTTCAGCATTCATTTATGGTCCGAATCGGACTATGACTTGATGTAGCTCCAATAGCATAACAGCTCTTATTCATTATTGTTTGTTTGCCTAAAAAGAGATACCGTGCAAGCAACTCGACAAATGCGATCCAAGGTGGAGGGTATATAAGATTTGGTCCGGCTGAACTTAGCACGCTCTTACTTGTTTACTATGAAAAATGCGAATTACATAAATAATCATTGTTTTATCACCATATTAATTCTAGGATCCTTGATATAGGTTGAATATTTTTATTCAGTGTATGCTTATCTTCCACAAAAATTTAATCCAATTTGTTTATGCCTGTAACAAACCCACTGTGCTGTTACGATTGTTATTGAAATTGATGGAGTTGTTGTTTAAATTTTCTTTCATATTCGGTTTGTATGTCCTGTTTCTTTTATCTTTGCTCACATTAGATTAAAGTTGATTTTAATAAAGTTTTCTGGCATCTGTTCAAATCTTTCATGGCCCAGAGAAATTTGATTTGAATTTTACCTAAAGTAATACGCGGCACTGATTCGAAACGCTGCAAAAAGTCTTAAAGCGCTTTATCAATAAGGAAAAATCTTCCATAAAAGAATACAGACATGTGTATTTACAAACGTCTACAACCTTTGGAGTATCTTGAGCTTGGTGTGAATTCCACAGTGGATGTGTGTAATATGACTTATCGCTGAGAGTGACAAGTGTACAAATTAACTAGATTTCCCTGATTAAATTACCATAAAATTAATTCATACAGAGAGCAAAGCGAAATAATGGCATTCGGATATTTTATACCACAACAAAATGGATGAATACATTACAATTTTTTTTACAATTATGAGTAGCACAACATTATTTATTTTATTATTTTGCGATCTAGAAAATACCATTTGCAGGATGTTAAGCTCTGTATGAGCTGTAAAAACGATAGGCCATTCCGTTCACAATATCAAATATAGACTCTAATATGATGATGGGGCTCCAATTGCTACCATCTGCGTGTTTGCAAAGTCCCATACACGGTGTTTTAAATAATTTTTGTTAATTATTTTTGGACCAAACTCTTTCATATCATTAATTTTGTGGCATAAACAACTTATGTAATTAACGCTTTTATAGCGTTTTTTAATTATGAAAAACAAAAAAATGAAACCGATTCAATGAAAATTACAACATATACAATGGCGCTCCCTTAGCTTCCAAGTATAAAAAACGCCTCCGGCTGCCAAGCAAAGATGGTTCTCACATGTGGGACGTGTTGATTGTCATAAATAGACATGCAATACTTCCATTTATTTGTTTTCTGAAGTGAGCATCTTTCGATGATATGACAGACAAAATCTTAATATCGGAATATGGAATGTCGGATATATTTATGAATCCGGAAAACGACCCGAGTGATGAACAGACTTCAAGCGGATATTTTAGTTGTCAGCGAGACATGGTGGATGGTGGCAAATTAAGATCCGAAAATGTAGCAGCTTATCACTCTGGAAATCAGAAGGGAATCCATAGAAAAGTAGTTGCAATCATTGTAACATAAAAGTTAGCAAAATGCTAAAGGAATATTTGCCCAAGTCTGATAGAACCATAACGATAAAATTGATGGCGAAGCCACTGAATGTCAACATTATCCAAGTCTACCAGTCAACCAGTGATTCCAGTATGCACGAAGAAGAAGCATTTACAGTGATATTGAAGAAATTTATGATAAAGCGACATGAAATTACAATTATTCTTTCAATTGCAAAAGTCGGCCAAAGCTAGGCAGCAGATGTTACTGGAAAATATGGACTTACACAATTCTGTCAATAACATCAGATGAATATAGTCAACAAATTAGTGAAGCTGCTTCCCACAAGGCTATACACCTGGAAATCACCACGTGGTAATAAAAGAAACATTATAAGAAATAAAATAGATTTCATAAACTATTGGGTTGCCCAAAAAGTAATTGAGGATTTTTCATTTAGTCGGCGTTGACAAATTTTATCACAGCTTGTGACTCTGTAATTGCATTCTTTCTTCTGTAAGTTATCAGCTGTTACTTTTAGCTTGCTTTAGAAAAAAAGTGTAAAAAAAGTATATTTGATTAAAGTTCATTCTAAGTTTTATTAAAAATGCATTGACTTTCTTTTAAAAAATCCGCAATTACTTTTTAGGCAACCCAATATATTGTTCAAATATATCTAAATATTCAACATATCCGGGGGCAGATGTCCCATCGGATTACAATCTTTTGATGGAAAATATACCAACGAAACTTTCTACTTCTCGAAAAAGAAACAAGTAAAAAGGCGTTAAGTTTGGCCGGGCCGAACTTTGGATACCCACCACCTCGGGTATATATGTAAATCACCTTTCGTCAAAATCCGGTGGAAAATGCATACCTTATGCCCCATAGCATCTATATCGAAATATGTCCCGATCTGGACCAGATACTAATAAATACAAGTCATTGTGCATAACAAATAATATTAGCTAAATCTAAAAATAAACCGATCTGAATCATATACGACACGGATGTCGAAAAGCCTAACCTAAGTCACTGTGTCAAATTTCAGCGAAATCGAATTATAATTGCTCCTTTTATGCGGCCAAGACTTTAAATTGTTACATTTTGCAGAAAAATTTTCGAAGAGTCTTACACAACTCACTGTCCCAAATTTCGGCGAAATCGGACAATAAATGCGCCTTTTATGGCCCCAAAACCTGAAATCGGGAGTTCGGTCTATATGGCAGCTTTATCCAAATCTAGACCGATTAAAGCCAAGTTGCAGAAAAATTTCGAGGGGCCTAACTTTACTCACTGTCCCAAATTTCGGCGTCAATGGACAATAAATGCTAATTTTATGGGCCTGAAACCTTAAATCGGGAGATCGGTTTATATTGGCAGCTATATCCAAATCTGGACCGATCTGAGCCAAATTGAAGAAGAATAACGAAGGGTCCAACACAAGTCCCTGTCCCAAATTTTGGTGACATCGGACAATAAATGCGCCTTTTATGGACCCAAACCTTAAATAGAGAGATCGGTCAATATGGCAGCTGTATCGAAATCTGGACCGGTCTGTGCAATATTGCAGAAGTATATCGACGGGCTTAACCTAACTTACTGTCCCAAATTTCGGCGACATCGGACGATAAATGCGCCTTTTATGGCCCCAAACTTTAATTCAAGAGATCGGTTTATATGGCAGCTATATTTGAATCTGGACCGATCTAGACGAAATTGAATAAGGATGTCGAAGGGCCTAACACAATTCACTGTCCCAAATTTCGGCGACATCGGACAATAAATGCGCCTTTTATGGGTCCAAAACGTTAAATCGGGAGATCGGTCAATATGGCAGCTATATCCAAATCTCGACCGATCTGGACTAAATTTAAAAAGGATGTCGAAGGCCCTAACACAACTCTCTGTCCTACGTCATCGGACAATAAATACGACATTTATGGGGCCAATAACTTAAATCGAGAGATCGGTCTATATGACAGCTATATCCAAATTTGGACCGATCAGGTCCAAATTAAAGAAGAATATTGACTGGTCTAACACAATTCACTGTCCCAAACTTCAGCAAAATCGGATGGTAAATGTGCTTTTTATGGGCCCAAGACCCTAAATCGGACTATCGGTCAATATGGGGGCTATATCAAGATATAGTCCGATATTGCCCATCTGCGAACTTAACCTGCTTATGGACAAAAAAAAAAAAAAGAATCTGTGCAAAGTTTCACCTCAATATCTTTATTTTTAAAGACTGTAGCGTGATTTCAACAGATAGACGGACAAATAAGGTTAGATCGTCTTAGATTTTTACGACGATCAAGAATATACTTTATAGGGTCGGAAATGGATACTTACAATAGATGTGTTGCAAACAGAAAGACTAAATGACCCCATCCTTCAGTGATTTGTATAAAAATAGCTAACAGACGGACGGACAAGAATATATATATATATATACTATATAGGGTCTTAGATCGATATTTGGTGGTGTTACGAAGGGAATGACTATATTAGTGTTCCCCCCATTCTATGGTCGCGAATATAAAAATTGGTATGAAATTAAATGGGATTTTAAGAAATGATATCAGATATGCTGATGACACCACACTATTAACTGGTAGCACAGCTGGTATGCAGAAACTGATGACAAAACTTTTATGCCTAAGCTAATCATATGGACTTAAAATCAATATAAAACAAGTAAAAGCGTGCTAAGTTCGGCCGGGCCGAATCTTATATACCCTCCACCATGGATCGCATTTGTCGAGTTCTATCTCTTTTTAGATAAACAAAGAATATTGAATAAGAACTGTTATACTATTGGAGTTACAATATATCAAGTTATAGTCCGATTCGGACCATAAACAATGCTGAGCATTGTAAAAGTCATTGTGTAATATTTCAGTTCATTCGGATAAGAATTGTAGGGGCTCAAGAAGCAAAATCGGGAGAACGGTTTATATGGGAGCTGAATCAAGCTATTGATCGATTCAGACTAGATTAGACACTATGTTGAAGGTCATGAGAGAAGCCGATGTACAAAATTTCTTCTAAATCGGATGAGAATTGCGCCCTCTAGAGGTTCAAGTAGTCAAGATCCCAAATCGGTTTATATGGCAGCTATATCAGGATATGTACTGATGTACGCTATACTTAGCACAGTTGTTGGAAGTCATAACAAAACTCCTCATGCAAAATTTCAGCCAAAGCGGATAAGAATTGCGCGCTCTATTGGCTCAAGAAGTCAAGATCCAAGATCGTTTTATATCAAAGCTATACCATATTATGAACCGATTTGAATCGTACTTAATACAGTTATTGAAAGTGATACGGTGGAGAGTATAAAAATAACAAAACTTTATATATTAACCAATCTGATAAAGAAAATATATTGATAGATCGCGATTTTGATCGATTTGCATTAAAAAAAGAAGTTACGTACAAAGCTAAATTTATTTTTATTACTTTAAACCCATATTCCGATGTGTCAGAAGCTCTTGCCCATCTGAAGGATCCAATTCTACAATGGCCATCCTACACATATGTTCTAAATGGCCCTGCCTTGCAAACCCCAAATTTCTTAAAATATCCAAATAATGCGGTCAAAAGAAGTCATTAACGCATCATTTTCTGGTCATGTTCTATAATATGGGTGTCTGTTAATCACATTTCTGGCTTGACCATAGACGAAATTCGAAAATAAAACACAAGAAAAAAAACGTAATTTGGTAGCCATAAAATGATTGTTTGACAACGGGAGAACAATATAACCTACAGCCCATTAACTGGCCTTCTACAAGAATGTATGTCAATCAAAAAGATAGTCGACCAACCAAAAGCAAGAACAACAAAACACAAATAAAGACAACATTCATGAGACATGTCAAAACCGAATTACCACCGCGTTCCGTCATTATCACAATGACATAAATTGCTGAAATTAATCTAATGTTTGACTTGGTTTGTTTTTTCATGGGCCGTTCGTTTGTTGTTCAGTCGGCTCTTGCGAGTACATGGACAGGCGGTGAGACGGACAAATTTCAAGTTTAAACGCTGACATAGATGACATATTTCGGTTTTTGTAGCAAAGATTTTTATCAGCAAAATTTGTTTTCTTTTTTTTGGGAGGGAATGTTATGCTAAATTACACAAAAATAAAAGAAACAACAAAAAATTAGAATCATGATAAAAAACTGTTATTAAACGCCATTTTGGTTTGCTTGTCCCCAATAAACAACATAGATAACATGGATCTGTTTGTGCTTTGTGCCTTTGTTACTTAAACAAAAAAAGTAAAATATTTAGTTGGAATAATTCTCTAACGAAAGTTTTTCTTTTTGTTACGGTTTCCCAAAACAAGCAGAAGGGATGAATTTGAATGATTTGCTTTATTTGCTGTTACATTTGAGAGAATGTTGTACACAGTGGGAGCTTTAGTGGAGATATTCTAATAAAGAGGGATTCAAATGTTCAAAGCCGAAAAAGTCTATGTCAGGAATTGTGAGCAGCAGGGAATTCCTGACACATATTTCTTTGGGATTCCTCGAGAGTATAAACCACACGTCTTAAAAATACTCTTTATATGATCGTCCGTGTTGAGATAATTTTTCCTTTTGCCTATGCACAGTACAAAAAAAAAAAACAAAGTGACTTCTTCTTTTCAAACAAAAGGGCTAGAACTGAATTCTTTTATTCAAACACCAAAGTTTGGAAAAAAGGTTACACAATTTATAAGCCAAAGTACTTATTGTTGTTGATCGCTTGGAGGTCCAAAAAGAAGAGAGAGTTTAAAAATAAAACAAGTAAAAGCGTGCTAAGTTTGGCCGGGCGAATCTTATATACCATCCACCATGGATCGCATATATCGATTTCTTTTCCCGGTTTCTCTTTAAAATCCAACAAAGGATAAACAAGTAAAAGCGTGCTAAGTTCGGCCGGGTGGAATCTTATATACCCTCCACCATGGATCGCATTTGTCGAGTTCTTTTCCCGGCATCTCTTCTTAGGCAAAAAAAGGATATAAGAAAAGATTTGCTCTGATAATAGAGCGATATCAAGATATGGTCCGGTTTGGACCACAATTAAATTATATGTTTGAGACTTGTGTAAAATGTCAGCCAATTCGAATGAGAATTGCGCCATTTAGGGGCTCAAGAAGTAAAATAGAGAGATCTATTTATATGGGAGCTGTATCGGGCTATTGACCGATTCAGACCATAATAAACACGTATATTGATGGTCATGAGAGAATCCGTCGAACAAAATTTCAGGCAAATCGGATAATAATTGCGACCTCTAGAGGCTCAAGAAGTCAAGATCGCAGATCGGTTTATATGGCAGCGTTATCATGTTATGAATCGATTTGAACCTTATTTGACACAGTTGTTGAAAGTAAGAATAAAATACGTCATGCTAAATTTCAGCCTAATCGGATAGGAATTGCGCCCTTTAGTAGCTCAAGAAGTCAAGTCCCCAGATTTGTTTATATGACAGCTAAATCAGGTTTTGAACCGATTTGAACCATACTTGACACAGTTGTTGGATATCATGACAAAACACTACTTGCAAAATTTCAGCCAAATCGGAAAGAATTGCGCCCTCTAGGAACTCAAGAAGTCAAGACCAAAGATCGGTTTATATGGCAGCTATACCTAAACATGGACCGATTTGGCCCATTTACTATCCCAACCTACCTACACTAATAAAAAGTATTTGGGCAAAATTTCAAGCGGAGTTACAAACAGAATGACGAAATTAGTATACGCCCATCCTATGGTGGAGGGTATAACAAAAGTTAAAAAGTCTTAAAACCTAATAGCAAATGTATATATCGTACATATTTGCTTATTATATGATATATGAAATAAACCAACTTATGTGGCGAATGCATGTATGTCCAATCAAACTTAGTTCCAGCATGTTTGATGTTGGGAGTCATTGATTATCTATTTATCTATCTATCTATGGTTTGATCGTTGCACATGTAGGCATTCGCAATATAAAACAAGTAAAAGCGTGCTAAGTTCGGCCGGGCCGAATCTTATATACCCTCCACCATGGATCGCATTTGTCGAGTTCTTTTCCCGGCATCTCTTCTTAGGCAAAAAAGGATATAAGAAAAGAGTTGCTCTGCTATTAAAACGATATAAAGATATGGTCCGGTTCGGACCACAATTAAATTATATGTTGGAGACCAGTGTAAAATTTCAGCCAATTCGCATAAGAATTGCGCCCATTGGGGCTCTCGACATAAAATAGAGAGAACGATTTATATGGGATCTGTATCGGGCTATAGACCGATTCAGACCATAATAAACACGTTTGTTAATGGTCATGAGAGGATCCGTCGCACAAAATTTCAGGCATATCGGATAATAATTGCGATCTCTAGGGGTCAAGAAGTCAAGATCCCAGATCGGTTTATATGGCAGCTATATCAGGTTATGAACCGATTTGAGCCTTATTTGACACAGTTGTTGAAAGTAAAAATAAAATACGTCATGCAAAATTTCAGCCAAATCGGATAGGAATTGCGCCCTCTAGAAGCTCAAGAAGTCAAATCCCCAGATCTGTTTATATGACAGCTATATCAGGTTATGAACCGATTTCAACCATACTTGGCACAGTTGTTGGATATCATAACAAAACACGTTGTGCAAAATTTCATTCCAATCGGATAAGAATTGTGCCCTCTAGAGGTTCAAGAAGTCAAGACCCAAGATCGGTTTATATGGTAGCTATATCAGGTTTTGGACCGATTTCAACCATACTTAGCACAGTTGTTGGGTATCATAACAAACCACGTCGTGCGAAATTCCATTCCATTCGGATAAGAATTGCGCCCTCAAGAGGCTCAAGAACTCAAGACCCAAGATCGGTTTATATGGCAGCTATATCAGGTTATGGACCGATTTGAATCATACTTAGCACAGTTGTTGGATATAATAACAAAACACGTCGTGCAAAATTTCATTTCAATCGGATAAGAATTGCGCACTCTAGAGGCTCAAGAAGTCAAGACCCAAGATCGGTTTATATGGCAGCTATATCAAGTTATTGACCGATTTCAACCATACTTGGCACAGTTGTTGGATATCATAACAAAACACGTAGTGCAAAATTTCATTCTGATCGGATAAGAATTGCGCACGCTAGAGGCTCAAGAAGTCAAGACCCAAGATCGGTTTATATGGCAGCTATATCAGGTTATGAACCGATTTAAGCTATACTTGGCACAATTGTTGGATATCATAACAAAACACGTCGTGCAAAATTTCATTCCAATCGGATAAGAATTGCGCACTCTAGAGGCTCAAGAAGTCAAGACCCAAGATCGGTTTATATGGCAGCTATATCAAAAGATGGACCGATATGGCCCATTTACAATACCAACCGACCTACACTAATAAGAAGTATTTGTGCAAAATTTCAAGCGGCTAGCTTTACTCCTTCGGAAGTTAGCGTGCTTTCGACAGACAGACGGACGGACGGACGGACAGACGGACGGACATGGCTAGATCGACATAAAATTTCACGACGATCAAGAATATATATACTTTATGGGGTCTCAGACGAATATTTCGAGTAGTTACAAACAGAATGACGAAATTAGTATACCCCCCATCTTATGGTGGAGGGTATAACAAAAATACTAAAGTGCGTGTGATTATGCATTGGCGTATTGATCGCGCTGCTATTCTGTAATTCCGGAAATGTGGTTGTTGTTACGTTCTATATCAAACTTGGCCTATGCTTAGCCCCTGCAGTAGGGGTGATGACGCACAATCTGCTGTAGTATAAGTATGCACATAAGAGGCAATAGGGATAATGTGAACGCCCACGCAGATCAGAGCTTATTTTAAATAAGTAGAAATACGTTATAGTTTAGAGAAGTTAAAAATAAGCTAATAATGATGTTATTTATGACAATAATGACCCGTTAGGTCTTAGAAATTTAAAATAATTACAAAAGTAATTGCGGTAATGTTGTTCGATGAGTTGATGACAAGCTGTTGGAGTTATTTTGATAAAAATAGATGATGATGACCGGTAGGAAAAATGTTAATAAGTTGATGCATGTGAGCTATTTGGATGTGATTCGAAAAAGCTAAATTTTTCACAACAGTCCGATTCTAATTAGTACTGCAAACCTGTAAACATTTTTCAATTAATCTTTACAAGATTTAGCACATAAAATTGTATTATTTCGATTGTTATTGGTGAGTTCCAAAGAAATCGGTTCAGATACAAATAAAACTCCCCATTCGATATTGGTCCCAATTTAAATTAATTGAACCATAACAACCGCATTTACCAATCGATTTTCTTTACATTTTCCATAGTGTGGTTTTCTGTGATTACGATCATATCTAGTGATTTGGTCGAAATTAGTGAAGATTACATACACATATTCAAATGTATCCCCGACTTTCAAGCGCATGTGTCAGTCAATTTTCTCAAACTGTTGTTCAGTGAATGCAATAATGTGAAGATATTGCAAATTTTATTGAATAACAAAACAAGTAAAAGCGTGCTAAGATCACCCGAGCCGAATCTTGGGAACCCACCATCATAGATTCTGCTAAAAATGTATACAAAATAATTTTTTTTTTAAGTCATAAGGGAACTCAATTTTAGCCAAATCGGAACGATGGAGTCGCTCTTTCCACCAGTTTGGAGAGAGTAAGGTCGTAGCTCTGGATATCTCCAAAGGATTTGATAGGGTCTGGCACGGTGCACTTTTATCAAAGCTTGTCGCTTTTGGAGTCGGTAATAACTTCGTTCGATTTATATCTATCTTTCTCAGAGATCGCACTATACGAGTTGTTGTAGATGGGTTCTCATCAGATGAGTATACATTGACCGCAGGTGTGCCACAAAGCTCGGTCCTTTCCCTTTTCCTTATTTTCATTGACGATATATTGGTTCAGACTTCGAATCCAGTCTACTCATTTGCCGATGACAGTAGTCTGTATCATTCATATTCATTCGACCCATTAGGCCCAGTCCTCATGAAATTGTGGACAGGAGGCGCATTGTGGATGAGACGCTCTCCCAGGATTTGTTGGACATTTCATTCTACCCAACTGAATGAACAGAGTAGACATTAACGCACAGAAGACGCAGTGTTGTTTCTTGTCTCACAAGCGACTGACCGATATCTATCGATGGTTTAGATATTGAACAGTCAGATACTCTTGATGTTCTGGGCATGAAGATTCAATGTGATATCCGCTGATCAAAACACGAATTCGAAGTGTCGAATGAAGCATTCAAGTGTTTGTGCTTTCTTAAGCGGTGCAAGAAATATTTCACCTCTTCCGATCTTCTCAATATCTATACTACCTACATCAGACCGAGGATAGAATATAACTCTCATATATGGGCAGGAGCTCCAAAATCATCCTTGGTGTTGATTGGGGACAGTAGGGTATCCAACTCTATTGCTTCTCTTGAACATCGTCGGAATGTGGTTAGCGTTGTCTCTCCCACCGACATTGACGTTCAGAAATTTAAGACTTATATCAGTAAACTCTCTACTGCCTCTTTCCCCCATCCAACCCTTAACTTTCCTAATTGCCAACGTAATGCACTACATATATAGGGGACATCCCCTGCGTGTGGGTTATGTGAAACAAAAATCGGGAGATCGCTTTACATGGGAGCTATATCAGGTTATATACCGATTTGAACCGTACTTGGCAGCACAGTTGTTAGAAGTCATAACAGAACATCGCATGCAAAATTTCAGCCAAAAATTGAGGTTTCCAGGGGCTCAAGAAGTGAAATCAAGTGATCAGATTATATGGGAGCCATATGAGGTTATAAACCGATTGGGATCGCACTTGACACAGTTGTTAGAAGTCATAACAGAACACTATCTGCAAAATTTTAACTAAATCCGAGAGAAATTGCGGCTTGCAGGGGCTCATGAAGTCAAACCAGGAGATCGGTTTACATGAGAGCTATATCTGAATCTGAACCGATATGACCCATTTGCAATCCCCAAAGATCTACATCGATACTAAGTATCTGTGCAAACCTTCAAGCGGTTAGCTTTACGCGTTCGACCTCTATCATGATTTCGACAGACGGACGGACGGTCATGGCTAGATCGACTCAGAACGCCGAGACAATCAAGAAAATATATACTTTATGGGGTCTTGACGAATATTTCGAGGTGTTACAAACGAAATGACTAGATTAGTATACCCCCATCCTATGGTGGTGGGTATAAAATTCTGTTCGCCATACAGCTATAGCCCGATCTTTACTTACAAAGAGATTTTGTAATACCCTCCACCATAGGATGGGGAATACTAATTTCGTCATTTCGTTTGTAACACCTCGAAATATTCGTCTAAGACCCCATAAAGTACATATATTCTTGATCGCCATAATATTTTAAGTCGCTCTAGCCATGTCCGTTCGTCCGTCTGTTAAAAGCACGCTAACCTTCGAAGGAGAAAAGCTAGGCGCTTGAAATGTTGCACAAATAATTCTCATTAGTGTAGGTCGGTTGAGATTGAACCAAATCGGTTCATGTTTTGATGTAGCTGCCATATAAACCGATCTTGGGTATTGACTTCTTGAGCTTCTAGAGGACGCAATTCTTAACCGATTTGGCTAAAGTTTCGCACGTAGATATCACTTCACATAACCTGATATAGCTGCCTTATAAACCGACCTTGGGTCTTGACTTCTAGATCTTCTAGAGGACCCATTTGTTATTCGATTTGGCTGAAAAACAACTCTGCCAAATATAGTCTAAATGAGTTCATAACCTGATATAGCCGCTATATAAACCCGATTAGAGGCATTGATCCTCTAGAGGGCGCAACTCATATCCGATTTGGCTGAAATTCAGTATGAAGTGTTTTGGTATGACATCCCACAACTGTGCCAAGCATGGTTGAAATCGGTTGATAACCTGATATAGATGTCATATTATCCGATCTTGGGACTTGACTTCTTGAGCTTATAGAGGGCGCAATTCTTATCCGATCTGGCCGAAAGTATGTATTTTGATTTCCAACAAGTGTGTCAACTATGATCTAAATCAGTCTATATAATGATATAGCCGCCATATAAACCGATCTCCCGATTAGACTCCTTGGGCTTCTAGAGGGCATAATTCTTATCTAATATAGTTGAAATTTTACATATGTCGTTTTGGTATGACTTCAAACATCTGTTCCAAGCATGCTCTAAATCGGTATACAACCTGATATAGCTGTATAAACCGACTTCCCAGTTTGACTCTTTGAGCATCTAAAAGACGATTTGCCTGAAATTTTGGAGGTGGTGTTTTTCTTTGACTGGCGTTTTTCTATTTGGAAAAGTCATTCAAAGAACTTGACAAATGCGATTCATGGTGAAGAGTAAGATTAGGCCGCGCTATTACTTGTTTTTGTATGATTTCTTTGAAACTATAATACTATGGTGTATAAAATCATTAGGTCAGCTGGGCTGGCTCGAATCCTGGCGAAACCATCAGAAAAAATTTTCAGCGGTGGTTTTCTCCCTCCTAATACTGGTAACATTTGTGAGGTACTATGCCATGTAAAACTTCTCTACAAAGAGGTGTCGCACTGTGGCACGCAGTTTGAACTCGGCTATAAAAAGGAGGCCCCTTATCATTGAGCATAAACTTCAATCGGACTGCACTCATTGATATGATGGGCAAAATTTGCATTTGTATAAAATCAAAAGGTCGGGTGGGCTGACTCTGGATTAAGGTTAAGTAAAGTTGTAAAAACTGGATGTGGGTTTTAATACACCTCAATCCACTACCGATGTACTTATACCTAGGCCACCAATTGGCTTTATCGAATTTATACGTGTTTCCTAGCTGAATTTGCAAAGGACTTCCTTCTAAATTTTTATCTAAAGCTAATTTGTTTCCCACTGTGACATTTTGATATGCCAAAATTACATTTTGACAAATTACCTGATTGGACATTGAAACATTTTATCTGCCAATGCGTTTCCATGGGGATTTTCAAGTGCTATTCTGGTCATTTATATGGACACTTCCAAAGCAGCCCTTTTTAGCCTTTTGTGTGTGTGTGTTAGTGGGGGAACTTGTTTTTGCTTGGTGTGGCGCTGCCCTGGTCAATGAGAAAAATTGGAATACAGGGGCGGAGGATTACTTTGGGGTATTGTTTGCCTCAAAAGCAATGTTTGCGATGCTGACACACGAATGCGTGAGTTTGTACCAAGGGTATAGATTGGCATGTTTGGTGATGATGATGATGAAGAGTTGACCATAAAATGCTTTAGGCCCTTTGGTGTATAAATATATACACACATACATACTCGTATATATGAATGAATGACCATATCACTTGTATACTCAAGCCTATATCAGCGGAACAAAGCGAATGGGAAATATGTGTGTTACAACATGGCAAATGATGTATTACCAAATTCTCAATGGATATTAATAATCAAATGCTCTGCTCACTCTTTTATCGGTCAGTGTGAATGACGTGAGTTTAAAGATTAGATTTGGTAATTTACAGTTTCCAGCGATAACAAAAATGTTGTGTAAAAGAAGAAGATTTATTCCCATTAGAATAAAAGAAGAAACATTTAAAAATGTAGAATCATACAATTCTTTGCTATAACAAAGCCAAATATGGAGTTATAACAAACTAATATCCTTCAAAATTCTGCATATGAAAATAATTTTTTTTACACTAAAAAAATATGATAAATTTTCCAACTGTTTAAGGAAACATTTGCTTTGGTGAAAAATATTTTGCTTCATATTAAGGATTTTTTATTTTAAATGGCAAGTTAATAAATCCTTAACTTTGCGTCTTGTTATTAAAGACAAAAATCTAAAATGAAGGTCGAAATATCGTTGAAAGTTAAAAAATTGACCTCGGGGCAAGACAACAGTGAACCGTAGTTAAAGAGGCAAAATGGCCTTCCAGATAGGAGAGTCTTTAAATGTTTAATTTTTTCGGTTAAAATGCAAAGAAAATAAATATTAAGATGGCATCCTTATTTCAAAGTTTTGGTTCTTTGGCTCGTTTGCAATGCTAAAATCCAACGAATAAGAACAAAATTTAAATTTTGGGCCAACATTTTTATACCATCCACCATAGGATAGGGGTATACTAATTTCGTCATTCTGTTTGTAATACCTCGAAATATGCCTCTGAGACCCCATAAAGTATATATACTTGATCGTCATGTCATTTTAAGGCGATCTTGCCATGTTCGTCCGTCTGTCCGTCCGTCCGTCTGTCTGTCGAAAGCACGCTAACTTTCGAAGGAGTTAAGCCAGCCGCTTAAAATTTTACACAAATACTTTTTATTAGTGTAGGTCGGTTGGGATTGTAAATGGGCCAAATCGGTCCATGTTTTGATATAGCTGCCATATAAACCGATCTTGTGTCTTGACTTCTTGAGTCTCTAGAGGGCACAATTCTCGTCCGATTTGACTGAAATTTTGCACGTGGTGTTGGCACGGTTCATAACCTGATATAGGTTTCTTATAAACCGATCTGGGGTCTTGATTTATTGAGCCTCTAGACGGCGCAATTCCTATCCGATTTGTCGAAATTTAGTTTGAAGTATTTGGTTATGACTTCCAACAACTGTTCCGAATTCGGTTCAAATCGGTTCACAACCTGATATAGCTGCCATGTAAATCGATCTGGAATCTTGACTTCTTGGGCCTCTAGAGGGCACAATTCTCATCCGATTTGGAAGACATTTTATACAACGGCTTCTCTCATGACCTTCAACATATGTGTCTAATATGGTCTGAATCGGTCTTTAACCTGATACATCACCTATAAACCAATCTCCGTATTTTACTTCCTGAGTCCCTAAAAGGCCCAATTCTTATTCGATTTGGCTGAAATTTTACACATAGACTTCTACTGTAGTCTCCAACATTCAATTCAATTAGCATAGCAATTCTTTTCTTTTATCTTTTGTTTGTCTAAAAAGATTCGGCCCGGGCGAACTTAGCACGCTTTTACTTGTTTGGTCTAAGAACCAACGCTATTGATTTTGATCCAAATCGGTCCAGATTTAGATATAGCTCTCATGTATGTTTTTCATACGATATGGCTTCTTTTGACAGTAGCAGCCATAATTTTGGTACGATCTTTTTATACCCACCACCGAAAGATGGGGGTATATATTAATTTTGTCATTCCGTTTGCAACACATCGAAATATCCATTTTTGACCCTATAGAGTATATATATTCTTTATCAGCGTAAAAATCTAAGACGATCTAGACATCTCCGTCTGTCTGGTTAAATCACGGTACAGTCTTTAAAAATAGAGATATTGAACGCAAACTTTGCACAGATTCCTTTTTTGTCTATTAGCAGATTAAGCTCGAAGATGGGCTATATCGGACTATATCTTGATATAGCCCCCATATAGACCGATCCGTCGATATAGGGTCTTAGGCCCAAAAAAGCCACATTTATTATCCGATTTTACTGAAATTTGGGACTGTGAGTTGTGTTAGGAACTTCGACATCCTTCGCCAATTTGGCTCAGATCGGTCCCGATTTGGATATAGCTGCCATATAAACCGATCCTCCGATTTAGGGTCTAAGGCCCATAAAAGCCACATTTATTATCCAATTTCGTTAAATTTAAGACAGTAAGTTGTGTTAAGCCCTTCGACGTATTTTTGCAATTTGGCCTAGATCGGTACAAATTTAGATATAGCTGCCATATAGACCGATCCTCCGATTTAGGGTGTAACCGCCGAAATTTGGGACAGTGAATTAAATTAACCCCCTTGACATACTCCTGCAATATGGCACAGATCGGTCCAGATTTTGATATAGCTGTTATATAGACCTACCTCTCGGTTTTAGGTTTTGGAGCCATAGACGGCGCATTAATTGTCCGATGTCGCTGAAATTTGAGACAGTGAGTTTAGTTAGGCTCTTTGACGTCCTTCTTCAATTTGGCCCAAATCGGTCCAGATTTGGATATAGCTGTCATGTAGACTGATCTCTCGATTTAAAGTCTTGGCCCCATAAAAGGCGCATTTATAATCCGATTTCACTGAAATTTGACACAGTGACTTTTATTAGGCTTTTCGACATCAGTATCGTATATGGTTTAGATCGGCTTATTTTAGGATATAGTTAATGTACTTATTAATATTTGGTCCAAATCGGAACATGTATCGATATTACTGCTATGGGACATAAGATATGCAATTTTCACCGGATTTTGATGAAAGGTGGTTTACATATATAACCGAGGTGGTGGGTGTCCCAAGTTCGGCCCAGCCGAACTTATCGACTTTTTTCTTGTTTGAAAATAATCTACAATATATGAGACAATATCTTGATAAAACCCCATATAAACCGATCTGCCGATTAAAGATCTTAGGCCCACAAAAGCCGCATTTATTGTCCAATTTTATTGATATTAACACAACAAATTGATTTGCCCCTTGATATCCGTGCCCAGTATGATTCATATCGGATCAAATATATTTGAATAAAGCTGCCACATATACCCATCTACCGATTTAAGGCTTTGAACCCATAAAATTCGTATTTATTACTCGATCTCGCTGAAATTTGGCATAGTGAGATTTTGACATCCATGCTCAATGCGGTATAAATCGGTCTATATTTGGATATAGCTACCAAATCTTCCGATTTAAGGTCTAGGTGACATAAATGGTGTTTTTACTACCCATTTAGTTGAAATTGGGTACAATGAGTAAAAAGCCATTCGTCAGCAGCTATATCGAAATATGGACCGATTTCAAGCAAACTTGGCACGAACGTCAAGGGGTCCAACATAATTCACTGTTCATGGACGTAAAATCGGATGTTTGGGGGATAACCAAACATCAGCCCTATATCCCGTTTTAAGTCCCTGAACTGTGAATTATGTTAGACCCCTTGACGTTCGTGCCAAGTTTGCTTGAAATCGGTCCATATTTTGATATAGCTGCTGGCGAATGGCTTTTTATTTGCTTGATCACTATAGAGAATTTTTTGAAAATTACCTTAGAAATATTTGATGACTATTTGATTTCCAAAATGATCTGGTTGGTGCGAATAGGGAAACCAGAGGATATATTTTTCTATCATGATTATGTTGTTTCTTTGAACTACGTTATCTGAAAAATTTTTGCTTAAAATGTTAGTTTACTTCCATCACATTGTTCAAAAAAGTGGTTTCAATAAATTTAGGGGACATACATAATTTGCTTATAGGCATGCTTATTGGAAATGTTTTTGACGACAGACCAATTAGCTAGAAGATTGAACAAATGTATGTCTTAATTACCTTGGCGATTTGCCAAAGGTCTCACTTGTACTTCCTTTGGTCGTATGTGAAATTGGGGTTAACCCAATTTAATGCTGATATTTTCTTCAACTATCGATAGCAAACCGAATAGAATAGTACAAGGCATACAGGGTTGACAAGTTCGGACATTTTCCAATGGAATAAAAGGTGGCCGGTGGTGGGGCACTACATCACCAATGTGGTCAAACAAATAAATGTGGATGTTTTTAATGTGAGAGTAATTAAAGTAAATCTCTTGATTATTATGGCGTCAGTCAGGTTTAATTTCATTTCATTTGATCTCTGCTCACATGTAAGTAAAGCCCATGCCTAGTCAGATATTAACGAACAGGCGGACGGACGGACAGTGACCACTTCCCTACAGACTTGATGATTTTTCATGCGACTACCTTCATGAAGGTAAATGCTCGACAGTGTATTTGAAATTGTTCGTTGCTGTAGTTGAAGTTGCAATAATTATTTTGTGTTTAGGGTAATTATATTTTTTTTTTTCTTGTTTTTCTTGTTTGTACATACATATCTAGTTTGGGGGTATTAGTGAGTGGATTTTGTTTAATGTATGTATGTACGTATGCCGACATTTGTAATTGTGTTAGCATTTCTTTTGTTATTGACCGCCGGCTTGTTTGCAATTGGAAAGGGAAAGTGGGAAATACACAAACATATAATACATGGTAGGTCATCCACATATACTTATGGTATGTAATACAAGGAGTAAATGTGTAATTATTTTAATAAGGCTCATTTGCTGGTTGTTTTCTGTTTTAGTGATTTGCTCTTTCTATAATTTCCTGTGAATGTTTTTGAAAAATTAATACCTCGCCCCTTGAGAGAAATGATGAATTTATAGCAGATGGTTTGGTTTGATTTGACTTAAGAATGGAAACGGCCAGGATCCCGTCTCTTTCCAACAAAGCTACCGCCAAGGATTAATATGTAATTACATACATGGGGACATTGCCTATAGAATAATATTGGTTGAAAAGATATTTTCTTGATGCAAAAACCAAACTTGTTGCAAATTTGTATGACCATACATTATTGGATTAGAAAAACAAATAAAAAGTCGTTAAAGTCCGGCCGGGCCATTCCTATTATGTCCCCACATAGGCACTAGGTTAGGTCCTCCGTCAGCTCAACTCCTCTCAGGATGGTTCTCAACACACCAATACCTAGCCCGAGGTATAACACAAAAATTACAATGATGAGACTAAACACAATTTACCATTACACGAACGCAAAGGACATTTGCATTGAAAAGAGGTCATTGATCTTGGAAACCTTACACTCAGCCCGCTTTTCCATGGTTCACAGATCTTCATTACAACATTTTTGAACCCCACTGACATCCCTTTACTTTACATCACTCCGTTTACCTTACATACTCTCAAAGAAATTGAAAACTCAAAACATGATTTCGTTCTCACATTTACACAAATTCATATTTATTACACATACCCACCACCTCGGGTATATATGTAAACCACCTTTCGCCACAATCCGGTGAAAAATGCATAATTTATGCCTCCATTCATTGTCATTGTTCAATTTTGTAGGACAAAATATTGGTCTTTTTGGTAGCTATATCCAAATATAGACCGATCTGAACAATATACGACATGGATATCGCATCTTATGGGCCCAAAACCTTAAATCGAGCGTTCGGTCTATATGGCAACTATATCCAAATCTGAACCGATCTGAGCAAAATTGCAGAAAGTTGTCGAAGAGCCCAACGCAACTCACAGTCCCAAATTTCAGCGAAATCTGACAATAAATGCGCCTTCTATGAGCCCAAAACCTTATATCGAGAGATCGGTTTATATGGCAGTTATATCCAAATCTGGACCGATCTGAGCCAAATTGAAGAAGACTATTAAAGGGCCTTACACAACTTACTGTCCCAAATTTCGGTGAAATCGGACAATCAATGCGGCTTTTATGGGCCTAAGACCTTAAATAGAGAGATCGGTATATATGGCAGCTATATCCAAATCTGGACCGATCTTAACCAAATTGAAGAAGAATATTAAAGGGCCTAACACAACTTACTGTCCCAAATTTCGGCGAAATCGGACAATCAATGCGCCTTTTATGGGCCTAAGACCTTAAATCGAGAGATCGGTATATATGGCAGCTTTATCCAAATCTGAACCGATCTGTGCCATATTGCAGAAAGATGTCGAGGGGACTAACTTAATTCACTGTCCCAAATTTCGGCGACATCGGACAATAAAGGCGCCTTTTATTGGCCCAAAACCTTAATTCGAGAGATCGATCTTTATGGCAGCTATATCCAAATCTGTACCAAATTGAAGAAGGATGTCGACTGGCCTAACACAACTCACTGTCCCAAATTTCAGCACAATCGGATAATAAATGTGACTTTTATGAGCCTAAGACCCTAAATCGGTGGGTCGGTCTATATGGGGGCTATATCAAGATATAATCCCATATAGCCTATCTTCGAACATAACCTGCTAATGGACAAAAAGAGAATCTGTGTAAAGTTTCAGCTTAATATCTCTATTTTTAAAGACTGTAGCGTGATTTCAACAGACAGGCGGACAGGCAGACGGACGGATATGGTTGGATCGTCTTAGATTTTTACGCTGATCAAGAATATATATACTTTATAGTGTCGGAAATGGAAATTTCGATGTGTTGCAAACGGAATGACAAAATGAATATAACCCCATTCTTCGGTGGTGGGTATAAAACAAGTAAAAGAGTGCTAAGTTCGGCCGGGCCGAATTTTGGGAACTTACCACCATGGATTCTGCTAAAAAATATGGAAGCTATTTCTGGTTATATACCGATTTGGGCTGTACTTGGTACAGTTGTTGAGACGTGTAACATGTCAGTCAAATCTGATAAAAATCGCGGCTTGGAAGGGCTCACGAAGTCAAATCGGGCGAACGGGATATATGGAAGCTATATCCATTTCTTGACCGATTTGAACTGTACTTACCACATTTGTTGGAAGTCACAATAAAACACAATGTGCAAAATTTCAGCCAAAACGAACAAAAATTGCAACTTCCAAGGGCTCAAGAAGTCAAATCGGGAGATCGGATCCGTTGAATTGCAAAATGACAAACAAATAAATACCATCAAATGCAAATTTTGCCCATGAACATTACAGTAAGGAACAGGGGCAAACTTCTCACACATCTATGGGTGCAGTCCGATTCAAGTTTAAGCTCAATGATAGGGGGCCTCTTTTTTATAGCCGAGTCCGAACGGCGTGTCGCAGTGCGACACCTCTTTGGAGAGAAGTTTTATGTGGCAAAGTACCTCATAAATGTTACCAGCGTTAGGAGGGGAAAACCACAGCTGAAATTTTTTTCTGATGGTCTCGCCAGGATTCGAGCCCAGACATTCAGCGTCATAGTCGGACATGCTTACCTCTGCGCTACGGTGGCTTCTACTAAATATTGTACCATCATGTCATCCCAAATCTTTTTACAGAAATAACATGCTTATGTCGGTGACGCCAAATTTGGGTTATGTAAAACCACGAGTCCTATTTAATATTTCAGAAGATAGCTTTGCTTAGCCCTTTCTTCAGCCCCTAGATGCCTCAATTTTATTTTGAATAAACCAAAACCTGCAACAAATAAAGCCATGATATATCCATTAATAAATTTAGTCCTCTTATAAGCCGATCATCCGATTTGACTTCTGCATCTCCTCGAAGCAGCAACTAATGGAAACATCCGGAATTCGATCTTAGGTATTTATGAAACGATAATTTGAATCTCATCTCCAGGAAGGATGCCACTTTATGCCCACATTTGTATTTTCATCCATCGAACAAAAGTTTAAGTTCTAATAAATGGAGATATTTTCATTCCTTGGCATGTAAAACAAGCCGAAAACAGCCAAACCATGACAATGTCAAAAAAGGCCAAAGTAAATAAAACTCCAAGAATTATTATTAATGACATTGTCTAGAGAGTTTTGTGTTAAAATTACGAGGGACAACAAAGTTTTGATTTCTCTTCCCCGAACATTCTCGCCAAACACACGCAATAGGATGCCATCAACGACAAAAAACAATGAAACCAATTTGAAAATATGCCAAACTCTTCCGAACAACGGAGTATTAAGAATCCCATGAAATTTAAAACTTTTTGTAGGCGCTCTTGTGACAGAAACCGGAAAAGGGATACAAAATATGTACAAGCGAAGAACGTTTTGTATTTTATCCGATTACAATAACAACTACAAATGCATGGCCTTAGCAATATCAACATATTTTCGATTATTTTAAACATTTTCAAGAATTGCTGTCCTCTTTTGAATGTAAACGAACATGTTTCCTTAAGACTGCAGTGTGACAATAGTTATTAATCAGATTTCGATTGGGAAATTAAGACAACGTGTGTTGGCTGCAAAGCTAAGATGGGCTACTTAAGGTATGTACTATTACTTATTATAAAATGCATATTGCACTTTAAGATAATTGAAGAGAAATGCAACAAGGTAGGTCTTTTTTACATCTGATACATTGAGGAATAATAAGTAAAAGCGTGTTAAGTTTGGCTGGTCCGAATCTTATATACCCTCCACCATGGATCGGTTTTGTCAAGTTCTTTAGGCGGTTTCTTTTTATAGGCAGAACCTAAAAAAGAATAATAGGAAGTCATAATAAAAAATCCCCATGGATTTTTTATACCCACCACCGAAGGATGGGGGCATATTCATTTTGTCATTCCGTTTGCAACACATCGAAATATCCATTTCCGACCCTATACAGTATATATATTCTTTATCAGCTTAAAAATCTAAGACGATCTAGCCATGTCCATCCATCTGTCTGTGGAAATCACACAACAGTCTTAAAAATAATGACATTGAGCTGAAACTTTGCACAGAATCTTTTTTTGTCCATAAGCAGGTTAAGTTCGAAGATGGGCTATATCGGACTATATCTTGATAGAGCCTCCATATAGACCGATATGCCTATTTAGGGTCTTAGGCATATAAATGCCACATTTATTATCCGATTTTGCTGAAATTTGGGACAGTGGGTTGTGTTAGGACTTTCGACATCCTTGCTAAATTTTGGCACAGATCTGTTCAGATTTGAATATAGCTGCCATATTGACCGATTTTTCAATTTAAGGTTTTGGGCCCATTTATTATCCGATGTCGGCAAAATTTGGGACAGTGAGTTGTGTTGGGCCCTTCGACATCCTTCTTAAATTTGGCTTAGATCGCTCCAGATTTGGATATAGCTGCCATATAGACCGATCTCTCGATTTAATGTCTTGCGCCCATAAAAGCCGCATTTATTGTCCGATTTGGCCAAATTTGGGACAGTGAGTTGTGTTAGGCCCTTCGACATTCCTCTTCAATTTGGCCCAGATCGGTCCAGATTTGAATATAGCTGCCATATAGACCGATCTCTCGATTAGAGGTTTTTAGCCCATAAAAGGCGCATTTATTGCCCGATTTCGCCGACATTTGGGACAGTGAGTTGTGTTGGGCCCTTCGACCTTCTTGTTCAATTTGGCTTAGATCAGTCCAGATTTGGATATAGCTGCTATATAGACCGATTTCTCGATTCAAGGCTTTGGGGCCTTAGAAGGCGCATTTATTGTCCGATTTCGCCGAAATTTAGGACAGTGAGTTGTGTTAGGCTCATCGACATTTTTCTGAAACTTGGCCCAAAACGGTTCAGATTTGGATATAGCTGCCATATAGACCGATATCTCGATTTAAAGTCTTGACCACATAAACGGCGCATTTATAATCCAATTTCACTGAATTTTGGACATCCGAGTCGTATATGGTTCAGATCGGTTTAGTTTTAGATTAGCTACTAAAAAGATCAATATTTTGTTATACACAATTGAACAATGACTTGTACTTGTTAGTTTTTGGTCCAAATCGGAACATATTTCGATAAAGCTGCTATGGGGCATAAGGTATGCATTTTTCACCGGATTTTGACGAAAGGTGGTTTACATATGTACCTGAGGTGGTGTGTATCCAAAGTTCGGCCCGGCCGAACTTTACGCCGTTTTACTTGTTTAACCTATGCTTGATTGAGAATGGCGCCCCTATTTGGGAGCTATAACAGGATTTGAAACTTTTAAAACCATACTTGCCAAATCGGATATGAATTGCGTCTTACAGAGGTTTAAAAATAATATACGGGGCATCGGTTTATATGGGAGCTATATCAGGTTAAGTACTGATTTGAACCATGCTTAATACAGTTGTTGGAAGTCATACCAAAACACAACGTGCAAAATTTCAGCCAAATCGGCTAAGAATAGCGGGCTTTAGTGGCTCAAGGAGTCAAGATTCATGATCGGTTTACAAGGCAACTATAGCAAAACATGGACCGACAAAACTGTCCCAATCGACCTATACTTATAAGAAGTATTTGTGCAAAATTTCAAGCCTTTAGCTTTACTCCTTCGGAAGTTAGAGTGCTTTCAACAGACGGACGGACATGTCTGTATCGACTTAAAATGTTATGACGATCAAGAATACTTATACTTTATCGGGTCTTAAACGAATATTTCGAGGTGTTACGAACGGAATAATAAATTAGTATATCCCCATCCTTTGGCGATGGGTATAAAAATATTTGTTTTAACAACATTGCCATGTTGTATTGTTCGTTTGCCGTATTTCTAGGAAAAACTAAAAAATCTGATAATGAATGTGGCTCTTATGGGTGAAAGACCCCAAATCGTCGGATCGGTCTATATGGGGACTATATCAAGATATAGTCCGTTATAGCCCATCTTCGAACTTAGCCTGCTTATGTTCAATAAAAGAATCTGTGCAAAGTTTCAGCTCAATACCTCAATTTTTAAAGACTGTAGCGTGATTTCAACAGACAGATGGACGGACAGACGGACGGACGGACATGGCTAGATCGTCTTAGATTTTTACGCTGATAAAGAATATATATACTTTATAGGGTCGGAAATTCATATTTCAATGTGTTGCAAACGGAACGAAAAAAACCCACCATCCTTCGGTGGTGGGTATAAAAAAGCGGGAGCTACCTTACTCGGGAATTCCCAATACTAAAACCTACTTCAATCCTAAAAAAATGCAAATTTTGCCCATGAACATTAGACTAAGAAACAGTCGCAAACCTATATCCTTCAATCCTATATTGGCCAAAATAAAAATTATATAACTTGTAAAATCCTTTAAGGAACTTCATACTTACGTCTTCTAGACTCTGTACTTGCAATGGATGTAACTAAGAAAACATTTACTTCTCAAAAAATATTTGTAATATGTTCTGCAGACCGAAGTTCTGTTTCTTCTTCTATGCTGCTTTATTTTATTTTTTAAGGGAGTGCATACATATTCTCATTGCTTGACATTAAACTTATTCCATTTTTCATTTATCGCGCCTTAAATGTGTTTTTCCCATTACCACCCCGTTGTCTTGTCCGTTACGATATTAGATCAACCTTGTAAAGAAATGTATGCAATGTGACAAGAATGCACGGCCCATTGAATTTTTAAAATTCCATAATGCTGAAAATTTCAATATGACATATATACGAAGGGGCGACATATGGTGTTGTATCGTCTTCGGCTTGCCAGTTGATTAATAACCTTACATGAAGAGTCACTAAAGTTCAGATGTAACAACTGGAATAGAATTGAAAAAAAAAAACATAGAAATTAAAAAAATGATTGGGGATATATGCTTGTGTGTTAATAATTGTATAGTATAGCGATTTTTTTTAATTTTTCTTAGAAATTTATTCTTACAAATTTTTAAAGCCCATCATGATTGTCCCCAAATAAAGGGTGATTTTTAAGTGCTATAGGAACGCTTTTCAAAAATCAACAAGTAAGAAGGCGTTAAGTTCGGCCGGGCCGGCCAGATTTTGGTTGAATTTATATTTATATAAGAAATTTTATTGCATTTCATCAAAATGGCATCCTTTGTTAAAGTATATGTTCCCATAGAAATTTAATTCTAAAACAAAAAATGTTTAACCAAAAACCAAATTCATCTACTACTTTTGCTTGTGCTTCCTACGAATTGTTCTGTGCCTCCTTGTGTCCTTTCCACAAATTTCGGTGTGCAGCACACTTTGTTCTCGTCATGTCCATCGAGTGATTTTGATGAATGGCTGTCATTAATCTATGACGTACACAGCTCAAATACTGCTGCGAATACACAACAAGCAAGCAAGCAAACAGAAAAAAAGGATACCTTCTTCTGCCATCATCCTAGTAATCATCATCATCTCTAGGGTTCCACCACTGCGGACAACGTCTGCTATGGCTTTTTATGCTACTACCGTAAGCGAGGAGATGAAATTTGGTATTATAGCTAAAGTTGGGCTACGCATCTTACAATTCTGCTGGCATGACCATAAATGCGAATCTGATGTGGACCACTGCTCACTTAGGAATTCAAAAGGAACAGTCGCAACAATCATATCAAGGGATTACACACTGGAATACCTTAAAAGCCAAAAACAGAAAGGACCTCAGGGTGGTTTCGGATGGGAATTAGAACTGATTCGCTTGCCATTGCTGTCAATGCTTGAGCATGGATATTGGCCTGGGATATGCACGTACACACGCACACACACACACACAAAAGACTTGCGATGAAATATCAACGATTTTGATATGATAACAATTTCCATTTTCGAAGGAATCCATCATGTCCCTCACAGCCACATGTTCTGGCTGCCATCTCTATCAAATGCATGATGATTGTGTGTGTAATTAAAATTACAATGTGTGAATTGAAACAAGTTGTGGCTCGAATTGAAACATAAGACAAAAAATTAACATCTGCAACAAATGCATCTAACCAACATTTTTCTATGCAACGGTTTTCGTAATTAAGGACTTGAAATTTTAACAAAGAGTCGGCGCTTACTCAGCGTAAAACTCAAAGGAATTTACATAACTTTACAAATGATCACCTTTCGCCAAGACTATTTTAAATAAGAGGAACTCAAATTTCTAGGAAGTTCGTTAGTCCAAACAAAAATGGAAAAGGCGAAAATCGGGCAGATCTTACCCTACACCTCCAAGTATAAAATGTGTCCATTTAATACTCGGATGTTTATACGGAAGCAATGTCAAAATCTAATCATCCTAAATGGGACATCGAATAAAATTATGTCTACTGAAGTCATAAGAGCACCTAAAATTACAATATACACTTTTTACACCCACCACTGAAGGATGGGGGTATATTCATTTTGTCATTCTGTTTGCAACACATCGAAAAATCCATTTCCGACCCTATATATTCTTGATCAGTAATCTAAGACCATCTAGACATGTCCGTCCGTCTGTCTGATGAAATAACACTACAGTCTTTAAAAATAGAGATATTAAGCTGAAACTTTGCACACATGCTTTTTTTGACCATAAGCAGGTTAAGATCAAAGATGGGCTATATCGGATTATACCTTGATATAGCCCCCATATAGACCGATCCGCCGATTTAGGGTCTTAGGCCCATAAAAGCCACATTTGTTATCCGATTTTGCTGAAATTTGGGAGAGTGAGTTGTGCTAGGCCACTCGACATTCTTCTTCAATTTGGCTCAGATTGGTCCAGATTTGGGTATAGCTGCCATATAGACCGATCTGCCGATTACGGGTCCTAGGCCTATAAAAGCCACATTTATTATCCGATTTTGCTGAAATTTGAGAAAGTGAGTTATGTTCGGCCCTTCGACATCCTTCTTCAATTTGGCTCTGATCGGTCCAGACTTGGATATAGCTGCCATATAGACCGATATCTCGATTTAAGGTCTTGGCCCTCTCCGATATATTGATTCACCCTTAAATGGTGTAAAATTTGAAGAACATATATATGTACTTACAATAAACTATACCATTCCATAAACTTGAAATATAATTACAAGAAATATTCACCTATCCTAACATATTAGAGGAATACTTGCTTTCGAACTAGCTCACTTAAATAATTCTTTGAAATCATCCCCATTTCTGCACTGTTTTGTAGAAATATTGGAAAATTTCAACAGTTGTTCAATACAAATTGACAGCTCGCATTTGTCAAGCCAACAGTAGCATGCCACGTAAGTATGAGCGATCTACTGCACGCATCAATTACTACAATTTTCCCATTGAATCAAATTTCCGGACACGAAGATTTTCCTAAAGTAGCTGCAATCCATGCAACATAATGGCCGAAAGGAAATCCCTATGAAATGGGGACAAAATATCCGCATAACAATGCGTCTGATGGGCAACCAAAATGGAATGACGAAATATGCACTCGATTCTTGCTTGAGAAATGACTAATGCCGCACACATGTCACAACGTCCCTTAAGTCAATACACCTCCAACAAAAAAAAAGTGAGGGTGAAGTTGTGATGATATCTAGCCATAAGAATGCAAATATTTGTGATAACCAACAAAACCTATGGAACACAAATGCCGCTTAAACAAACACATCCACCGATTTTTATACCCCCACGAGAATTCTCAACACTGGCACTCCCACCCATCGAACGACCTACCGACCAACCATCCATTGACAATAAGTGCAAGAAGCCAATTTTTGGGAAATAATTTTAATAAGAAAACATGACAACAAAAACAAAATAAATATTTGACAAGAAATTCGTCAAATTCATGAAGTGTAAAAGAACGAGGGTGTTTTAGGCAAATGTTGTGTATCACAGTGGTTTGGAAAATATTTTTTTGTGATGAAAAACATTTTAAAAATTCAGTTTGTTGATTTGATTTTGAAGTCCCAAAATGTGGTTTGCACGTCACTTGGGGTATACCCACAGATTCGAGTTATCCTTGAATGTGTAATGTAGTTTGCAGCCTTGCATGCTGGTTTATTCCAGATCAAACCAAGGCTGGAACAAACCAGCATGCAAGGCTGGAACATCTCTGTGGCCCGGCACCCAAAACCGGTGAAGTGTTCTGTCATAACGCAACAGTCGAAGCCGGATTTTGAATTCAGGAATACAATCTCCAGCAATTAAATTACGATACGGCCGTCTGAGTATATTTTTTGGCCACCATGAAGTTACTCCACCGCATATTTACTACAATTATCGGGCTACTTTCTTGATATGTCCAATTGTAGTTCTTTAGATTAAAACCCAAAGCCAACATGATCACCTATGCAAGTAAAAGTTCCAGGTGTAGTGATACAATACTGTTTATCAACACATTGGGTATATACTACAGTTGTCAGACCTATGTGTTATGGTCTGGTGGACGGCGCTTCAAAAGTCCACCAACAGTTCAATATTCACTCGGATCCAAAGGATGGCTTGTTTGTGCATCACAGCCGCTTTGAGGTCGACACCATCTGATGCATTGAATTTAATGCGACATCACATGCCTCTGGACATTGTGGCTGGACAGATTGCTGCGGCCACTGCCGTAAGGCTAAGGGAGCTTCTCTCTGGTCATATGTTGGCTACGGACACTGTGTTATCCTTGATACATTCGATGTTTCAGGCAGTGTGGATTACACCCTACTCGCACCGCATCATCCATTGGGTATATACTACAGTTGTCAGACCTATAAAGCTATATTGTGTTATGGTCAGGTGGACGGTGCTTCAAAAGTTCACCTACAGTTCCATATTCAACCGGAGCCAAAAGATGGCTTGTTTGTGCATCACAGCCGCACTGTGTTGTCCTTGATACAATATCCAATGTTTCGGGCAGTGTGGATTACACCCTACCTGCACCGCTTTTTAATAAAAAATAGTGCACAACTATTCCTGAAAACCCCCGATTGGACTACGATATCCCAGGCAATAGAAGTTACATAGACTTCTATACGGATGGTTCCAAAGTACAACACAAAGAAGGGACTGTGAGCATTCCAAAACTATGTGGCCTTATCTAGACTTGACACCAGACCTATCAACGAGATGGATCAACAGATCAAAATTCACCTGTTCTGGGTGCGGGCCGCAAATATATCCCAGCGAACTGTAAAGCGGACGAGCTTGCTAGACTAGTGCTACCCTGCACATTCTAGCGATACTGGAATCTGTGGGTATACCTCTAGCGACATGTACGCTAAGTTATCAGGATCAGGCCCCAAGGACAACGAATGATAGATGGTTAAAAAGAGGGGACTGTGAGCATTCCTAAACTATGTGGTCTTATCTAGACTTGAAAAGGTCTACCGCTTTGCTGTTACTGGCTAGAACAGTCGTTTCAGTCATTGTGTCCGTCATGACAGGTCACTGTCTAATCGGAAAACATGTTGACAGACTGAAGGTTGCCATTAACGACTTTTGCAGAAGCTATGAGGACATCGAAGAAGAAGAGACTATAGAACACCTTCTGAGTGTGTGTCCCGCACTGGCAGTCATAAGGAGTTCCACTTTAGGTTCTCATTTCTTTGAGAACCCGTCTGATTTAACGGAAGTGAGCATTCGCAAGTTATTGGGCTTTTAAAAGCTATCTGGATGTATCAATGGTAGGAACTAGAAGGCATCTTCTTTCTTCAGTTCCTGTGATATCACAATGGAAGAGAACGTCTAAGTTCGGCCGGGCCGAATCTTTGAAACCCACCACTTTGCATAAAATTAACACAAAATAAAATAAGTTGAAATGCATACCAAATTTCTGCCAAACAAATCAAAAATTAAAGCTTCTAGCAACCGAACAAGAACAATCGAGAGTTCGGTTGATATTGGAGCTACATCAGGTTAAACACAGATTTGGACCGTACTTGGCACAGTTGTTGGAAGTCTTACTAGAACTCCACGTACCCAAATCGAAAAATTGCAGTTTCCAGGGTATCCAGATGTTAAATCGAGAGATAGGTTTATATTGGAGTTGTATCAGGCTATATACCGATTTCAACCGTATTTGGCACAGTTATTGAAAGTCTTAACAGAACACAACATGCAAAATTTTAGCCAAATCGGACAAAATTAACAGATTGTAGGGGCTCAACATGTCAAATCGGCAGATCGAGTTATATGGGAACTGTATCAGGTTATAGACCGATTTCAACCGTACTCTGCACGATTATTGGACGTCGTTACGGAATTCGACATTCAAAATTTCAGCCCAATCGGTTAACAATTAGGGGCTAGCTTTATAATTTCGACCGCTATTGTAATTTCGACAGACGGACATCACATGACGAGACTCAAAATGCCCAAACGATCAAGGATATATACACTTTATAGGGTCGCATAACAATATTTCGAGTTGTTACAAGCGGAACGACTAGGTTAGTATGCCACCCATTCTATGGTGGTGGATATACAAATTCCCCTTTTTTTTCTGTCAGCCAACACGCAGGGGATGTCCCCTATGAATGCAGTGCATTGCGTTGGCGACAGGAAATTAGGAATTGGAGGGGGGGAAATGTATGTAGTGCTTATTGACATTTGTCTTAAATCTTTGGATGTCAAAGTGGGTGGGAAAAACATTAGCCGGAAGTCGATTCCACATACGAACGGTTTGGGCGAAACCATAATGCATTGTGCGGTCCGCTGGCCAATCAACTACAAACGGGTGCGAGTTCCTGGAATTTCCAGTATCCCTGACATACATCCTTACATCAGGAATAAGAAGACGAATATCAGACGAAAACACACCATGAAAGTACCGATAGAACAGCGCCAAAAAAACCAACATTGCGACGATGATGAAGGGAGGCAAAAGATTTGGATACTCCACTGTCCCCAATTAACGCTATCGCTCTATTCTGTACACGGTCCAGTAGCTCCAGGGATAATTTTGAAGCTCCAGCCCATACATGTAAGTTGTACTCCATTTTCGGCCTTATGAAAGTGAAGTAGATGTTAAGAAGATAAGACGGAGTGAAGTTATTTTTACACCGTTTAAGGAAGCCTAAACACTTGAATGCTTCTTTCGACACTTCGAATGTTTAGCCCAACTGCCATCACTTTGAATTTTCATGACCAGAACATCAAGAGCTTCTGATTGCTCAACATCTTCACCGTTGATACACAAAGATGATCGTAATGGGTCAGCGAATCGTTTGTGTGACAACAAGCAGCACTGAGTCTTCCGTGCTTTTAAATCTACTCGAGGTTTCTCCCGCAATGATTGTCAGTAACATTTTTACAGGTATATGTGGCAAAAGTTTCATATTTCGGACGTCCAAAAATTTTGGCTTAGGGCACTTCCTATGTCATTTCTCGACTTTCGTGGCTAACAGACACCAGCACTTTGGTGGGGACACAATACCAGACATGAACCAAAATAATTAGGGATTCCGTAAGTAGCACAAATTTCCTGAGACTTTCTTTTTCAATGTTATTTTTGCCCTAACCACCATAGGATGGAGGTATACTAACATAGTTATTCAATTTATAACACCTCGAAACATTGATCTACGACCCCATAGTGTATATATTTTCTTGATCGTCTGGAAATTTTGAGGCGATCTAGCCATGTCCGTCCGTCCATCTGTCGAAATCACAATAACCGTGTCAAGTGCGGTTGAGATCGGTCTATTTCCCGGTTTGACATCGTGAGCCCCTGGAAGCCGCAACTTTTGTCCGAATAGGCTAAACTTTTGCATGTAGTATTCTGTTACGACTTCCAACAACTGTGCCAAGTACGGTCCAAATCGGTCTTTAACCTGAAGTAGCTCCCATATCGATCTCTCGATTATCCTTGTTCGGTTCCTAGAAGCTGTCTTTCTTTCAACTAATTTTATATTGTGTCATTTTTAGGCAGAAACCATGGTGATGAGTTTCAAAGATTCGGCCGGGCCGAACTTAACACATTCTTACTTATTAGTATTTAGAGCGAACAAGAAGCAGATTACAAGCTTAGGTTTATAACCATAGTGGCATGGGCATACACCTATGACCCTATCAAGTGAGACACCTAGTCTGTAAAAACATTTTCTCAGTGTACTTGCTACATTGCCGAGAGTTTTCGATTAATGTATAGAGCGCAACCAGGCAGATTAATATCTGAAATATTAAAGGGAAATGAGAAGTTCTGGGAAATTTCCTCTTTACAGCACTTCGTCAGCGAACTTCTTTATTAATTTCTTCCAGAGAGGTTGTCCATGGTTTTATTCCTTCTTAGGGGTTGCTCTACGGATTGTAGACTGGCCTTAACGTCCTCTAGTAAGCAGTTCTAGTTTTTTTCACATTTTTGAAAGCCTTATCCCTGCTTCAAATTTCTCAATAAAAACTTTCCTTAACATCACTGTGCATTGAAAGAATTTTTGATGAATTCTGAAATATTGACTAACTGAAATTGTCCTCGCCGTTAGACACGACACTTTAATATCACTTCAATATCAGCCGCAGCAGCAGCAATAGCAACATTGAAAACAGTGGTAGCAGGGACTACAGGAGCAACCCCCACCCGAAATGACACTTTCCACTTTTTTCTTGTCGAGCTGTTTTTGTTACACTCCTGCCATTAGAAATTCACTGAAAGCAAAAAAAAAACAAAAATGTCTGACATTGACAAATGTCATCCGTCATTGCGAACATAAGATTGATATAGATTGGAATGTGACACACACTTCTACATACACATCGACAGAAGACGGACAGACAGACAGACAGAGAAACAGACATACATCCATCTACTCATCCGTATAGCATAGGAAGAAGGAAAAACTAAAGCAACAACCACCACCATTGCCAGTGCCATCACTAACACCACCCTACCACCACCACCATTGCCATCATTGTAGAGCCGTTGTAGTAGCGATCATCATCATGGCATAATCATTGTGAGTTGTTACTTCGTCCTAGTCCTCGTCAACATACGCATACACCACTTTGGACAAAGCACACAGTGCGTGTTTACAATGGAGGCCAGCCAACAGCAATGAATATGGAATTTGTACGCATAACGCACTAAGTGCACAGGGACGGACAGCCATTTCAGTCAAACGTACGCACAAGATGATGAGCGACGACGTCTGTCCATCACGTCAGTCACCCTTGTGTTTGTGCGCCTTGGTGCTTGTTTAGCGTGTTTTTCACGTCACATGACTGTGAAATGGGAAAAAAGAGGAATACATATTTCAATGGAATCCTGAATAAACAAAGGAATGATTTTCTTTTAAATTATTCTGCATTTTATCGCAACATTGTGGTTGAGTAACTGGAAAGGAGATGTATTCTTAAATCTCATACTCTGTCGTTGTCTAAAATATTCAAAAATGTATGGTCAGCCCAATATGAAATCTTAAATTTCACATTTATGATATTTATGCATACGTACTAATAATTTATTCAACTTACAAGGAGTAATATCTTGACGATCAAACGTTAATGGGATAAATAGATTTTAGCAGGTTTCGTACAATTAACATAAAGTATACATAAACTAGGCTGTCTACTTGTCTTAACCTTCGTTTAGTACTTTAATTGACTATGTTCCTCTCTATAGAAAATGCTAGCCCACTGCCTGCTGAAGTAATTCCGCAAATTTTGCTGGGATACCAAACTTGAAATGTCTTGTAATCGACAAATAGTTAGAAACGATGATTTGCTTTCGAATATCGAAGTACAGTAGTTTAATATGCAGTGAAAGTGGTGGATTAGTCAGGACTCAGACTACAATAAAAGGTCCCATTTATCTCTCCAGTCTCTTATAAATAGGTGATTGGAACGAGACTCTCGTTCTGAAGTTTTCTTATTCCTATTTGTTTCCCACTTGTTCTCAAGATAAGCCATTTGTCTTATCACATCTAGTATTCAGCTGGAAACCCATCGCCTCGTGCCGCCTTATTATACCTACCACCATAGAATGGAGCGTATACAAATCTAGACATTACATTTGTAACATCTCCAAATATTGATATGGGACCCTATAAATTCATTCCTACTCATGATCGTTTAGACATTCTATGTCTATCTAGCCATGCTCGTCCATTCATCCATTTATTGATAACACGACAGCGGTCAAACTAATAAAGGTATCCGCTTAAAATTTTGCAAATGTACTTCGTAAGTCGGTCTCTAGAAGTTTTACTTTATGGCTAATATGACAAAAAGTTGGTACTTAAAGTAAATAGGTGATCTGTAAGTTTATATGAGTAAATTTTTAGAAAGATCCATGACGGTGGGTTCCCATAATTCGGCCCTAAACTTCGTTCCCAGGCAAAGTATTGTTTTAGAAGTATATTACTTACCACTACTACCGAGTACTAACAATATTCCTTTCTGTGCCTATTACCACAACAGTGTACTTACTTACTTTCTAAGTCGGCTATCACAGAACGTTTGTTCTACTAGCCGAACTCAGAATAGATTTCCAGCTCCTTGATGTTTTGCGTTTCCTCTACAATTTCTGATACATATTTAGAGATGTTTTACTCCACTTGGCCTTTTCATCGGAGTCCAGGGGTTCTGCTGTTGTTGTTGTTATAGCAGTGTGTTGTGTTCTATCTTTTATTTGTTTGAATCTGTTGAGTATCCAGATCCAGGAACTCTGCGTCTAAAATGTGGTGCTTCCAGAAGGATCTGGGTCTGAGGCGAGTAGGTTTGGTTGGGCAGTTAAACAGGTGAAGTGTATCGTGTGGTCCCTGGTCACAATCGGTACAAACATCCTGAACGTTGGCATCAATCTTTGTTCCGTAGGAATTGAGGTGGCTGCATCTGCCGGATCGTAATTGAGCCAGAACAACTCTGGTTTTGTCGGGAGAGGTCAATTTCTTCAGGTGTAATAGGAGGCGGTCGTTCTCTCACTCGGTAGCTATTCAACGCATCTGCTACCGTGTCTGCATGAATGTTTTCTAGGCCTGCTTGATACGCCGCTTGATGAAGAGGTTCTCTCTTTGCGATGAATACCTATCCAGAATATGATTTGAATGGTCTCTGCGATAACAACCCAGAAGGCATTGCTCAGACAGCATGTAGTCATGTCTTCACACGGGTAGGATCTTTGTCTTTTGATGGAGATGGTCCACGAGAGAAATGAGGAGACAGCCCGTCGCAGTTCGAAAAGCGGCATACTGACAGATCTGAATTTTATTCACTGCGAGTCACTGAGCTGACGAGACCACACTGGCCCTGGATAACTTACTACAGACCGGCCAATTGCTTCGTATGTGGTCAAAAAGATTTCTTGGTCAGCACCCCAAGTGCTGCCGACAAGTGATTTGATGACGTTGTTACTACTTTTGACTTTATCGCAAACTGCTATGGCATGTGAAGGGAATTTGTAAGAGCTGTTGTCGGTCGAAATTGTCACTCCGTCGACTATCACATTCAGCTTCCTGCGCACCTTATGCGTGTATGTAGTGAACAATGTGGCTAAAGATTTGGTGGCCGATATCTTCAAATTTCTTGCAGCGAAATAAGAAGCAATTTCGTTGAGGTAGATGTTTAACCTAACGCAGATGTCATCAATGGGTGGGGCCCCCTCATGCCATGATCGTACAATCTTCCGCATTTGATATTATTTCTATGCCGTCTGGAGAAGGTGGAATGGAGGATAGGTGGAGATTAAACAGTGCCGGAGATATTACCCCGCCTTGGGGAACTCCTCGTTTCCCTCAACGGTGTTTCGATTTCTTATCCCTAAATTCAACAAATGACTGACGACCACACAGAAAATTCGAAACCCAGCTTTTCAGGACTGGCTGGAGGGACGTATTGGAGATGTTCCCAAATAGTTTATCATAGCTGACCGTGTCGAATGCCTTCGATAGGTCCAGCGCCACCAGGACAATACTATCACATGGTCTGGGCTGATTGAAGCCACGGCAAATGTATGCGGTGATGCCACGAGAAGCAGTTGTTGTACTTTGCAGTCTTCGAAAACCATGTTGATGCTCGGCAAATGAAAATTCTCCAACGAGACTCAGAAGGAGCAGTCCCTCAAGCGTCCTAGCTACTGGTGAGAGTAGGGAGATCGGTCTGTAAGGTGCATGCAGTGTAGGTTAGGTAAGGTTTGGTTTAAGTGGCAGTCTGCCATTAGACTCACTTAGACGTTTTCGTCCATTGTGATACCACAGGAACAGAAGAAGGAAGATGCCTTATAGTTCCTACCGTTGAACTATCCAGATCGTTTTAAAAAGCCCAATAACTTTCGAATGTTCACATCCGCAAAATTAGACATGTTCGCAATGAAATGAGCACATAAAGTGGAACTCCTTCTGACTGCTAGTGCGGGACACACACGTAGAAGGTGTTCTATAGTCTCTTCCTCTTCAATGTCTTCACAGCTTCTGCAAATGTCGTTGCTGGCAACCTTCAGTCTGTTAGCATGTTTTCCGACAACACAGTGACCTATCATGATGGACACAATGACTGAGACGTCTGTTCTAGCCAATGACAGCAAAGCAGTAGACCTTTTCAAGTTTAGATTAGGCCACATAGTTTTGGCATGCTCACAGCCGCCTCTTTGTGACCATCTATCAATCGTTGTCCTGCGGGGCTGGTCCTGAAAACTAAACTTACATGTCGCTAGAGGCATACCCACAGATTTCAGTATTCGCTTTACAGTTTCCTGGGATATTTCTGTGGCCCGGCACCCAGAACAGGTGTATTTTGGACTGTTCAGCCATCTCGTTAAGAGATCTGCGACAGTCGAGGCCGGTTTTTGTGTTCAGAAATACGATTTAATAGCTGCCTGATTATCTGAGAAGATATTTATGCCAATCGTCCTAATGACATTATATCTTAGCCGTTCCACCACTTCCTTAATTGCAAGGATCTCCACTTGATACACACTGCAATGGTCGGGTAACCTTTTCGATATGACCAGTTCTAGATCTGTAGAGTACACCCCAAAGCCCACCTGGTCGTTTAGTTTGGAACCATCCGTATAGAAGTCTATGTAATTTCTGTTACCAGGGATATCGTAGTTCCAATCGGTTCTATCAGGAATAGTGGTACAGTACTTTTTTATCGAAAACCGTTTCGGATATTGTATCAAGGATAACACAGTATCCGTAGCCAACACATGATCAGTGAGAAAGCTCCCTTAACCTTACGGCAATGGTCGCTACAATTGGTCTAGCCACAATGTCCAGAGCCATAAGGTTTAGCATTAAATTCAGTGCATCAGATGGTGTTGTCTTCAGTGCGGCTGTGATGCACAAGCAAGCTATCCTTTGATACAGTATAGATTCTTTGTAAAATTAATGGACAAGTTTGCATTGATTGAGAATATCCGCGTCGTATGAATTACGAACTGTATGAGCTGCATGACGACGTTAGCATAGTTAAACGTATGGATGGAAAGATCAAGTGGTGAGAAACACCACCAAACTTTCAGAGATTATAGAAGGAGCGTAGAAAATCGAGGCTTTTGGAACAATTCTACTGTCAGAGATTATAGAAGGAGCGTAGAAAATCGAGGCTTTTGGAACGCTATTCTACGTTCGGCTATTAGGACCAATGTTCTGCCATAGCCAATTAAAGTAAAAAAAATATGTGGTTCAAATCGATCCACAAGCTAATGTCGCACCCCTATATAGACCAACCTGCAATTAAGTTGCGCACATTGACGTTTGCTATGACCGCCAACACCCAAACCAAGTATGACCATAATCTAATATAGCTGCCATACATTTTGTTTTGGCTTCATGAGCACCTACATGTATGGCTTGACTTCTCTAGTTTGTGTCTGTAAAGAGAAAGCGGACAAATGAGATCAATGGTGGTTATTTTTATACCCTACACCATTACTGTGGTACAGGGTATTAAAACTTAGTGTATTTTTTTGTAACATCCAGAAAGAAGAGGGCTAGACCCATTGACAAGTATACCAATCGACTCAGAATCACTTTCTGATTCAATTTAGCCGTGGCCTTCTGTCCAATCGGTGTCTCTCCATGTTAATTTGTAAACTAAGTACAGATGACAATTTTCATACAATCATCTTCAAATTTTATACTGGCATTTTTTATAAAGGGTGATTTTTTTGAGGTTAGGATTTTCATGCATTAGTATTTGACAGATCACGTGGGATTTCAGACATGGTGTCAAAGAGAAAGATGCTCAGTATGCTTTGACATTTCATCATGAATAGACTTACTAACGAGCAACGCTTGCAAATCATTGAATTTTATTACCAAAATCAGTGTTCGGTTCGAAATGTGTTCATTCACCGTAACGTTGCGTTCAACAGCATCTTTGAAAAAATACGGTCCAATGATTCCACCAGCGTACAAACCACACCAAACAGTGCATTTTTCGGGATGCATGGGCAGTTCTTGAACGGCTTCTGGTTGCTCTTCACTCCAAATGCGGCAATTTTGCTTATTTACGTAGCCATTCAACCAGAAATGAGCCTCATCGCTGAACAAAATTTGTCGATTCACTGAAAATGATTTCACTGAAAATGATTCACTGAAAATGATTTGCAAGCGTTGCTCGTTAGTAAGTCTATTCATGATGAAATGTCAAAGCATACTGAGCATCTTTCTCTTTGACACCATGTCTGAAATCCCACGTGATCTGTCAAATACTAATGCATGAAAATCCTAACCTCAAAAAAATCACCCTTTAGCTTAGAGCCGAAGCCTATTGAAATTTTAAAAAATCGGATCAGATTAGGTTATAGCTCCCATACATATGTTCGTCCGATTTGAACTAATTTTGCAATATTTTGGTCATGTGTTAAACGATTCTCTCGAAATTTGTCAGGATGGATTTTTTATGACCCTCGACATTACTGGTAAATTTCATAGAAATCGGTTCAGATTTGGATATAGCTCTCATATATATCGCCCGATTTTCACTTCTAGAAGCAATGCAAGCTATGCCAAGCTATTTACCAATCTTCCCAAAATTTTGTACAACGTATTTCGTATATACATTAAACCCGATATCCACTTCTAAAGCCACCGCAAGCACATTTATTCATCTACCTTCCCAAAATTTTGCGCAATGCTTTTCTCGACGACTACCACAATACCTAAAGAGTTTGGCCGAAATCAGTTCAGATTACGATATAGCTTCCATATATATGTTCGTCCGATTTCAATAATGGATTCATTTGTCAACCGATAGTCACGAAAATTGGCATTGGCAGAACATAGCATGTTTTCCCCTGTTTTGGAGTTATTGGTATTTTTTGGAAGATCAAGTTACAAGCCCAATGCCTCATCCATTGAATGTCGGTTTCGCGCTACATGTTATCCGTTGTTAAAGCCATCTTCTTCAGATGACACCGGAGGGAGGTCTGTTGCCACAATTGATATGAGGGAGGAAGTTCAATCAACTCAGGAACAAAGCTTTGCATCTCTCATCACCTACCTCACCGTTACCACTACAATAATGAAAGGGTAGGGCAGCAAATGAAAGGACAGTTTTAGATTGGTTTTTCTTAACCCTTCACCTTGGTGCGCATACATTTCGATAGGACCGGAGAGGTCTCAAATATTTATACATATCTATTGATATGAGCAATAGGAAATGTTTAAGACATTTGGGCCTCTGAGTCTGTCATGCAGCGTTTTCTTAACGTTGTGGAATTAAAAGAGTTCGACCCACAATATCAGCAAAAATAGTCGCAACAGCAACCCCACCAAAAAAAAAAAACTTCGCTTAATAATGTTAGTCGTTAATCATGTTGTAAAAGTGTTGAAAATTCCCTGAATAATAATCAAGTGTTAATTATTTTATGGTTTTCAAAAGTTTAACTTTTCCCATTTAATATGACTTTGTCCTCTCTCACTCTCCTCTCTATTGTAGCCAACTTCTTCTACCTCAATTCCCAAATAGTTCGCTTTCTCTCTCTAGCCAAAAGCACACACCGCAAATTATCATTCAAGATACCCATCGATATCACCACACACAAAACGTTTTAACCGTAACTAAGCACAAAGTCATTTACAAGGACTTGCGCTGACACAAACACATACAAAAACATACACTCTCACACTATAACCTAATATTATAACATTGTTAGATTTCCTGTTGGAATAATAATGAAACTTCCGGTGTTTGAGGCGAACACACATCCACAAAAACCTTCATACACATTTGCACATCTAATAATTCTATTTCTCGCTTTTCGGTGGGTTGGTGGCGAGCTCGTTCAGTGGCTCTGTGTCATTACATGGAGACTTCAAGTTGGAGTTTTTTCTTCTCGTCTTTTTGGCAAGCAAATATTACTCCCACTTTCTCACTTGAATTATACGTTTTACTATATGTCAGGGACCAGGATGGGCCACAATGGTTGACTGGCTGGATGGCTGGCAGAGTGACTGCCTGATAGTGATGGTCTTCGTTTGCTTGTTGTAGTTGTAATGACTGGAACAAAACTAATGTGATGCCATCAGTTGACGATGGCATTCAGATTAAGCTTCTGGCAATGACTGAATGAACTCTGAGCGGTGATAAAAACATTAATCATCGAGGACAACAAAAAAGTGGCAGCAGCAAAAACAACCAACCAAGATGAAAACAAAGATGTGGAGGAGGTGCAAACAGGAGTGTTAGCATTAGAAACTGTAAGCGGGCGTTGAAGGTGCTTTCCAAATTACAGTTGGCTGGACTCGTGGCTGATTCATTGCGCTAGGTGTGTACCACACGTAGTGCAAACAGCTTTCTGAAATGTTGATTATTTTATCTGAAATTTAATTAAAATAGAATTATTAATTGCCGCACCACTAGACATTTGTTTGATAGAATAGTTGGCTTAAAGGTTAAATAATATTTTATTTTATATAATAATATAATAATATTTAATTCTTGTCCGATTTGACTGAAATCTTGCACTTTGCATTTTGTTATGACTTCCAGCATATGAGCCAAATGTGGTTCAAATCGATCTATAACCTGATATGTCAGCCATATAAACAGATCCCGGATCTTGATCTTCTTATCCAATATACCTGAAATGTTCTACAACGACTTGTTGTATGACCTTAAACATACGTGCTGAATATGGTTTGAATCGGTCTATAAGCTGATATAGCTCCCAGAAACCCAATATCCTGATTTTACTTCTTAAGCGTCTAGAGGGCGTCTGTAAAGGACTGTTACTCTTATCTAACTTAACCTAAGTACTTTAGTTTAAGGTAACTTTAAATTGACTCACTTTCATATCGACCGTTATTCGAAATATTAAAATTATGAGAAGTGAGATGCAGTTTTTATCTTTCATCATTAAACAAGGAAAAAAGGCATAAGCAAAAATTAGTTTATTTGAAACCCTATATACACAAAACTACTTGACATATTGAAACCACATCTTACATTTACAGTAATTGGAATGTTCTCTAGCAGATTGCATCCAAAAACATGTATTCCGAATATGTTGATATGTTTTGCTACTTTTGGCCACGGCCGTGACACTGTGCACCTTGGGGCAGAGTTTAGCATGTTCACCTATGACTCCGAACGCTTGGATTCGAATACCGGCGTGAATTTCAAAAAAAAAAAAAAAAATAAAACAACATTGGTTATCCCCTTACAAATGCTGGCGAAATTTGTGAGGTGTCCAGCTATGTTTTAAACTTCTCTCTCTCACAACTGTAGTCGATAAGTGGGTGCCCGTTTTACTACCTACTGAGTTGATATATATAGGTTTTGTAACTATGCAATGTTATTCCCAACCTCAGGTTGGTGCACGTACTGCAGACCAAGGCGAAGTTTTACGTGACGGATGAGGATCATGAAAAGTTATCTGGAAGACCGAGTGCTCTTCTATCCATCAACCCAGGGTATGGGGAGGTATAAAGTAACGTCGGACGCAGCAAAAGTTTCCATTCTTGTTTGATGGATATGCCAGTAAAGACATTTCAGGCCGAATACGCGATGAAATTGCCGCTGTCATTACAGCATAGGCTGAAATCCCACTGAGCTATTCCTGCTCACGAGGAATCACATCCCCGTAGAGATAGATATGCGGATCGAGAATGCATCAAACTTATGCTTACAGCCTTAGGGCAATTAATGGCGAACATTGGAGGACCGGAACCAAGCAGGTGTCAGCTAATGATATGGGCCTGCAATAGTATTCTTTTATATGAAGTGAAATTTGGGGTTATTCCCTAGGGACCAGGTGGACCATGGCTAAGGCGGTGCTATCGGTTCAGAGGACGGCCGCTTTAGGAGTTACGTCATCTTTCCGAACAGTGTATAAACCCACAGTTCTCCTGTTTGTCGGTATGGTGCCAATTGGCCTACAGGTCTTGGAGTGGATGAAAATTTATGACGCAAAACTGAACCCCCAACAGGAGTCCGTATTGGAAGATATTCGACAAGACACGCTAAGCATTTGGTTGTCAAGATGGAAAAACGACACGAGAGATAAATGGACCTTGATGTTTATCATAGACATACGACAAGGGATCGGTCGAAAGAAAGGCGAGATAAACTTCTATGGGCCGCAGGAAATATCTAGACACTGATACATATCCCTAGAGATAAGCTGGGTTTTTAGCCGGTATAGACTGAGCCTGGCATACGACCAGAGATGCGTCATGCATATACAAACCTTATGACAAAAAAACAAATTATTCCACAAATACCTACCTAAAGGATCAACATTTCATTACAATAAAATTTCACATGACCGAAACCATCATTATATTTACTTCCTTAGAAACAAAATCCATTTGTTAAAGTAATCGAATTATACCTCTAACTTAAATATAAACAGTTTCCATTATCTCAAAGCAAACATCATTAACTTTAGGTAAATCATAATTTCTATTGTGCAAAGGTGAAACCTCAATTTTAATTGCATTATTAGGAATTATTTAATTTAACGCATATCAAGAATTAACTCAAATACGATCATTAATCATTAAACGAAAGCAGAACGGAGCTGCAACGTCCCCATTCCGGCAATGTATCTGAAACATGATAAACAAAAGTGTTGTAAAGACAACAGGAACTGTCAAAACAATGCCACGACATCATTCAACATAAGGCTCACAAATAATGCAAAATATCATTAAAAGGAATTCTCGGTCGTTGCTAAGGCAACAATAGTCCACAAAACTAACCCAACAAACAATCAGTCAAAACATTATGCACACGGAAAAAACGGACAGACATTTCGAATACAAAAATTAATGAACTGAGAACATCTTCTGGAATAAGCAACACAAACTCAACAACAAGACTACACATGATGCCAGCAGGTCCATTGTTCAGAAGGGCAGTAACGAACATATGATGACCTACAGTAATGTCGTCATATTTGTGAGTTGCTTTTATGGTGACCAAAGAGGCAAAGCAATGGAGATCCAATTACAATGCTTTCGCCATTTTGTTTGCATTTCTAGTCAAGCATAGTTTTCCCTACTTGAAAGCGATAATAGGTTCCGTAGAATTTTAGAATTTGTAGAAATTTGATTTCAAAAGCCATATAAGCATTTTTATTCCCACCACCGAAGGATGGGGGTATATTCATTTTATCATTCCGTTTGCAACACATCGAAATATCCATTTCCCACTCTATAAAGTATATATATTTTTGATCAGCGTAAAAATCTATGACGATCTAGTCATGTCCGTCCGTCAGTCTTTTGAAATTACGCTACAGTCTTTAAAATAAGAGATTGAGCTGAAACTTTACAAAGATTCCTTTCTTGTCCATAAGCAGGTTAAGTTAGAAGATGGGCTATATCGGACTATATCTTGATATAGCCCCCATACAGACCGATCCTCCGAATTAGAATCTAAGACCCTTAAAAGCCACATTTCTTATCCGATTTTGCTGAAATTTGGGACAGTGAGTTGTGGTAGGTCCCTCGACATCCTCCTTCAATTTAGCCAAATCGGTTCTGATTTGGATATAGCTGCCATATAGACCGACCAGCCGGTTTAGGGTTTTAGGCCCACAAAAGCAACATTTATTATCCAATTTTGCTAAAATTTGGGACAGTGAGTTGTGTTAGGCCCTTCGATATCTTTCTTTAATTTGGCTCAGATCAGTCCATATTTGGATATAGCTGCCATATAGAAAGATGTCTGGATTTATGGTTTTGGGCCCATAAGAGGAGCATTTGTTGTCCGATGTCGCCGAAATTTGGGACAGTGAGTTAAGTAAAGTCCCTCGAAATACTTTCGCAATATGGAACAGATCGGTCCAGATTTGTATATAGCTGCCATAGAGGCCGATCTCTCGATTTAAGGTTTTGGGCCCTTAAAAGGTGCATTTATTAACCGCTGTGGCCGAAATTTGTGACAGTGTGTTATGTTAACCCCCTCGACATATTTCTGCAATTTGGCCTAGATCGATTAAGAATTGCTTATAGCTGCCATTTAGACCGATCTCACGATTTAAGGTTTTGGGCCCATAAAAAGCACATTTATTGTCCGATGTCGCCGAAATTTGGTACAGAGGCTATTGTTAGGCCCTTCGACATTCATCTTCAATTTCGGTCAAGATTTGGATATAGCTTCCATATAGACCGATCTCTCGATTTATAGTTTTTTGGCCGCATTTATTGTCTGATTTCGCCGAAATTTGGGACATTGAGCTGTGTTAGGCTCTTCGACATTTTTCTAAAACTTGGCTCAAATCGGCCCAGATTTAGATATAGCTGCCATATAGACCGATATCTCGATTTAAAATCTTGGCCCACAAAAGGCGCATTTATAATCCGATTTCACCAAAATTCGACACAGTGTCTTATGTTCGGCTTTTCGAGATCCGTGTCGTATAAGGTACAGATCGGTTTATTTTTAGATATAGATACTAAAAAGGCCAACATTTTGTTATACACAATTGAACAGTGACTTGTACAATACTTATTAATATTTGGTCCAAATCGGAAGATATTTCGATATAGCTGTTATGGGGCATAGCAGCCACCGTAGCGCAGAGGTTACCATGTCCGCCCATGACGCTGAACGCCTGGTTTCGAATCCTGGCGAGACCATCAGAAAAAATTGTAAGCGGTGGTTTACCCCTTCTAATTCTCTCCAAAGAGGTGTCGAACTGCGGCACGCCGTTCGGACTCGGCTATAAAAAGGAGGCCCCTTATCATTGACCTTAAAAGCTTGAATCGGACTGCTCTCATTGATATATGAGAAGTTTGCCCCAGTTCCTTAGTGGAACGTGCATGGGCAAAATTTGCATATTTGCTATGGGTATTTGACGAAAGGTGGTTTGCATATATACCCGAGGTGGTGGGTATCCAAAGTTCGGTCCGGCCGAACTTAACGCCTTTTTACTAGAATCGTTACTTTAAACTACAATATCAATTACAATTCATGTATGTAAACCATAGTTCCATATAAATTATAATGACACTATTGTAGCGCACGAATTCGATTGCCATTTCAATTGGAATGTTGGAATTTTATCAAAACCCCCTACAAAACAAGCAAAAAAGAATAATCGACTACAACACCAGCAAAGAATCAAAACTTCACAATAAGACAAGAAATTACTAAACACTTTAATACATTTTGTCGAACACCATTAATAACAAAACGCAACAAGAAATTTTTAAATTAATGAATTGCACTTCAGATCCCATAACAAAGTAAAAAAAAATAACAAAACAATCCTCAAGGGTGATGGAGGTAAGAGATGAAGTGCAACAACTTCCCACCATAAAATCGAATCGAAGAATAAACGGCATCATAAATAAACATAGTGAAATGATGATGAACTGCTTTCGTATTCTCAATATTTGCCAAGAAGTCTGCCAGTAGTCAAATAGAGGCGAGTCCAAGCCATCGGAGAAGTTGGTTTGAGTCAAAGTAATAAAATGCGTGCTAACTACTATGGCCACACCACAGGGCTGAGCCCATTTAAACGTTGAAGTCCTCAAGAGGAAAATTAATGAAGTTTTGTTGAAATATCAACGAAAACATCATTAGAGGCATCAGAAGGCAAAAGCAAAAGCATTACGAAAAACAAATAAACATCATTAACAAATTGATAAACATTTGGTAATTTTCGTAAATTGTTCTGGAGTAGGCTTCAGGTCAAAAGTGTGTCGATCATTTTAACACTTGCCAATAAAAAACAACTACAATAATTAGGAAAAACATGGGTGTATGCATGTTTATGGCTGACTCGAGTCACAAAGTCTACTTCAGACTTTCTAAAGTTGTTGTAGAAATTTTATTTTGCCAGACTGCATGTTGCTGTTGCGTTTATTTATTTTTCTAGATTTTTCAAACACTTGTCCTGTATATTCCTTACAAGAGTTTTCTTGTTTGGGATTTTATTAATGGCACTGTGCGGATGATGATCCGCACTTGAGTATTTGACAAATTGCTTAATGGATTGATCCACTTGAAGCTTTGGCCCATAGTCGAAGCATAAAATTAAGAGATAATTTTAAATTCTCTTACAGCAAAGTGGAAAATCTTTGTATCTTTATCAATTAGGACTTGGGTTCTTTCATGCAAACATGTTGAACAATATGAAAAATCAAAAGCATTTCAAGCTGCATTGTAGGATGAATAGCTAAATACATACATATTAACAACATTTTCAACTTTGATGTTTCAAAATTTTTCCAGTTGATTGTGGAAGATTTCAGAAATAAGTATTGCATGACATCTTCGTATCTTCAATACGGAATTAGATAGAGGGTGTTAAAAACTCCCACTATGGACTTTCTGAAGGCATTAAGTTTTAAAATTCTGAATTGAACTGAAATATTTCGAAAAAACTCTAACTCCACTTCGTAAACATAGAACAGCACACGCCTCATTTGTGCAGGCTTCGTAAAAAAGAGTTCATCCAACAAGAAATTCACACATGGCTTGAATCTGCAGCACAATCGGCGATTGTCAGCGATCCTTTTTCCCCACTATCCTCGAAATATCGATCTGCGATACTATAAAGTGTATATAAATAATATAATAAATTTCAGTCAATTCGTCGAAATCGCCATAGCAGTCGAACAAATAAAGCTAACACCTTGTAATGATATACCCACCACCGAAGGATGGAGGTATATTCATATTGCCATTCCGTATGCAACTCATCGAAATATCCATTTCTGACCTTATAAAGTATATATATTCTTAATAGTTGAAAATTCAGAGACCATCAGAGAACGTCTGTTTGTTGAAGTCATGCTATAGTCTTTAAAAAGTAAAAAGGAGTTTAGTTCGGCCGGACCGAACTTTGGATACCCACCACCTCGGGTATATATGTTAACCACCTTTCGTCGAAATCCGGTGAAAAATGCATACCTAATGCTCCATAGCAGCTATAGCGAAATATGAACCGATCTAAACGATATACGACACGGATGTCAAAAATTCTAACATAACTCACCGTGTCAAGTTTCAGTGCAATCGAATTATAAAGGCGCCTTTTATGGGGCCAAGACTTTAAATCGAGATATCGGTCTATATGGCAGCTTTATTAAAATCTGGACCGATTTGGGCCAAGTTGCAGAAAAATATCGGAGAACCTAACACAACTCACTGTCAGAAATTTCGGCGACATCGGACAGTAAATGCACCTTTTATGGGCCCAAAACCTTAAATCGAGAGATCGGTCTATATGGCAGCTATATGAAAATCTTGATCGGTCTAGGCCCAATTGCCGAAATATGTCGAGAAGCTTCACTGTCCCAAATTTCGGCGACATCAGACAATAAATTCGCTTTTTATGGGCCCAAAACCTTAATTCGATAGATCGGTCTCTATGGTAGCTATATCCAAATCTGGACCGATCGGTGCCATATTGCGGAAGTATATCGAGAGGCTTATCACAACTCACTGTCGCAAATTTCAGCGACATCGGACAATAAATGCTCATTTAATGGGCCAAAAACCTTGAATTGGGGAATCGGTCTATATGGCAGCTTTACCAAATCTGGACAGATCTGAGCCAAATTGTTCCTTAGCATGTGGTTTATCCAGTCTCTAAGGGCCGGGTCCAACCGATACTGGTCTTAGGATTGGATCAGTATGTCGGTCCGCATGGTGTCCACAATACGTTCCATGGCTTTAAGTAGAAAGGAGGCAAGGCTTATGGGTCTGTAGGCCTTTGGTGTCGCATAACTTGCCCTGTCGGGCGTGTGTATAAATTCCAACCTTACCTCCTCTAGGGCTTTGGGAGTATATGCAAGTCCTAGTTACGCTGTAAAAATATTGGACAGGTGGGGCGCCAGATAGACGGCCTTCGTCTGTAGTAACGCGGTGAATATACCATCAGGTCTGGGTAACTTAAATGGTTTGAAATTCCTCCAGGATTCCTTCAGCATTAATTCTGTAACGATAAGCTTTCGATCAACATCATTATTCCAAAATTCCGGTGTCTCCGTGCGTTCCGTCCTAACCTGTGGAAAATGCGTTTTCATCAAAAGCAACAACATGTCCTCCGTTGTCTCTGCTCTTACTCCCATGTCGTTTACTAAAGTTTTAGTTTGGATATGGGTTTTTGAGAGAAACTTTTGCATCTTGGCGGCGTCATTAACGCTATCGACTTCCAGAAGGCATGTTTTGCCGCTCTGTTAATCTTTTTGTAGTCCTTGAGCCGTGTGTAATACACATCCTAATAAACTTCCGCCTTTTTATGACGTGCTCTGTTAAAAAGTCTGACGACCTCTATCCAAATATTGCGAATATGTCGGGTAATCCAGGGGTTTCCTTGGGTTGATTTTCCTTTTTGAAGAGGACACCTATCTTCGAAAGACCCCAACAGTGTACTTGTAATCCTGTTGACATTGTCGTCAATGTCTTCTACAATCAAAATTATCTTGCCCAATACTTCTTCTGAGTAGTCTTCCGAATATTGTCCAGTTGGTTTTCAGCTTATTCCGGAAGCTTATCGGATTCGGAGCTGGTCGTGCGATTCTAACCTACTGCAGCGATGGTGAGAGAAAGATCGGTCCATTTAGAAACTGATCGGTCCATGTTTTGATATAGCTGCCATATAAACCGATAACTCCATTGTAGTAGTATAGCAATTATTTTCTTTTGCCCTGTATTTGCCTAAAAAGAAATACCGGGAAAAGAACTCGACAAATACGATCCATGGTGGAGGGTATATAAAATTCGGCCCGGCCGAACTGAGTTTGCTTTTGCTCGTTTCTAATGATGTCGCCAGGATTTAAACTCAGGCATTCAGCGCCAGATGTGGACATGCTAAACTCTGAGCTACGGTGACCCCATAAGAGGCGCATTTATATTCCAACTTCCTGAAATTTCGTACAATGTGTTGCGTTTGTACCGAACATTTGAGGAAGGTGGGACTATAGTTAGATATAGCTATTTAAGCCCTTGGGTCTATAAAAGCAGCGTTAATAACCGATTTGGCTGAAATTTGACACAGTGGGCAGCGTAATGCTAGTCATCCGTGTTCAATACGGCCCCAATCGGTATATATTTGGATATAGCTACTATATAGATCGATTTTCCGATTTTAGGTCTTGGGACGATAAAGGGCGCACTTACTATCCGATTTCGCTGAACAGCGACGTATGCTAAGCTTTTAGACATCCGTGCCTTATACGGTTCAAATCAGTCTATATTCGGATATAGGTGTCATTAATACCTATCTCCTGATGTAATTCCTTCGCTCCATAAAAGGACCAGGTTTTGACGAATTTTTTCACGGGACTATGACGAAAGATGGTTAAATTATATACCCGAGGTTATAGTCCAAGTTAAAAAAGTAATCTATGGGATTTATTGCTTGACCTCCCTTTCTTGGTCTCTGCCTTTAAAGAGAACCCGTGCAAAGAACTCACAATTTGAAGGGTATATAAGATACGGCCCAGCCGAACTTAGTAAGTTTTTACTTGTTCAAAGATAGCATCTTTATTTTAAAGTTTTGCGTTTTTGGTTTGAAATTAGTACCAAAATCGTCTTTTTCAATCGATCATTGAGCTCGTCTCGAAAGAGAAACAAACAAGAATTGAAAAATCGTTTTACCTTTTATTTACAAAAAAACAAGTAAGAGCGTGCTAATTTCGGCCGTGCCGAATCTTATATACCCTCCACCATGGATCGCATTTGTAGAGTTCTATGCGCAGTATCTCTTTTTAAGCAAACAAATAATATTGAATAACAAAATGCTATTGTGTAATATATCAGTTCATTCGGATAAGAATTGCGCCTTGTAGGGGCTCAAGAAACAAAATCGGGAGATCGGTTTACATGGGAGCTGTATCAAGCTATTGATCGATTCAGACCATATTAGACACGTATGTTGAAGGTCATAAGAGAAGCCGTTGTAAAAAATTTCTTCGAAATCGTATGAGAATTGCGCATTCTAGAGGCTCAAGAAGTCAAGACCCAAGATCGGTTTATATGGCAGCTATATCAAAATATGGACCGATTTCGTCCATTTACAATCCCAACCGACCTACACTAATAAAGAGTATTTGTGCAAAATTTCAAGCGGCTAGCTTAACTCCTTCGAATGTTAGCGTGCTTTATACAAACAGACGGACGGACGGACATGGCTAGATCGACTTAGAATGACATCACGATCAAGAATATATATACTTTATGGGATCTCAGAAGCATATTTCGAGGTTTTACAAACAGAATGACGAAATTAGTATAACCCCATCCTACGATAGAGGGTATAAAAACTTGGTTAAACATTTTATATTTTGATTTACAGCATTGGTGGATTTCGTACTTCCCTTAACTCAAAGCTCAAAACTAAGTACTCAAACAATGAAACAAATGTAAAGGGCTGGTACTATATTCGTTTTTCACCATTGAAAACTGATGTTTGTTAGCAATTACTGTTTTAAAATGCTATAAAAATAACATGAAAAATTACAATTTTATTTAAATCCTACCTAAGTAATGAGGGAATGTCCTACTGCATGACATCAGCAAGCTCTTTTGCTTTAAAATATTATATTTAAAAAAAATAGTCGGCGAAAAAAATCCAGAAAAGCGAACATAGTACCAGCCTTAAGGCAAAAAGTAAGAACTCTCAATATGGGCTATCAATACAATGATTCATAAAATTAACGTAAAGCTTTATATCATAACCATTTCAGCCTTTCCCTATCATGTCTTTTGAAAAATGATGTGCTAAACAATTTATTCCCATAACACCATGGTAAACGAACTGATAAAAAAAACCATCAGTCCAATACCATAACCAGGCAAGAGAAATCACTAAAGAAGAAGTGGTAAATAACAAATGACAGATCGATTGATTTGACGCTTAGCACTAAACGCCTCATGCTACCAAAAAAATAAAAAGCAAACGCCAACAGAAAAACAGCAACATTCGATCGTTACCTAGGCACAACTTGTGATCACTTCGTAAGTCGCCATAACATACACGCAATTGAACAGGGACGGGTTTGTCAGGGATACATGGGCTTTATTAAAAACAGCAATCGAAACAAGTAAAAGCGTGCTAAGTTCGGCCGGGCCGAATCTTATATACCCTCCACCATGGATCGCATTTGTCGAGTTCTTTTCCCGGCATCTCTTCTTAGGCAAAAAAGGATATAAGAAAAGAGTTGCTCTGCTATTAAAACGATATCAAGATATGGTCCGGTTCGGACCACAATTAAATTATATGTTGGAGACCTGTGTAAAATTTCAGTCAATTCGTATAAGAATTGCGCCCATTGGGGCTCACGAAGTAAAATAGAGAGAACTATTTATATGGAATCTGTATCGGGCTATAGACCGATTCAGACCATAATAAACACGTTTGTTGATGGTCATGAGAGGATCCATCGTACAAAATTTCAGGCATATCGGATAATAATTGCGACCTCTAGGGGTCAAGAAGTCAAGATCCCAGATCGGTTTATATGGCAGCTATATCAGGTTATGAACCGATTTGAACCTTATTTGACACAGTTGTTGAAAGTAAAAATAAAATACATCATGCAAAATTTCAGCCAAATCGGATAGGAATTGCGCACTCTAAAAGCTCAAGAAGTCAAATCCCCAGATCTGTTTATATAACAGCTATATCAGGTTATGGACCGATTTCAACCATACTTCGCAACACGTTCCATTTCATTCGGATAAGAATTGCGCCCTCTAGAGCCTCAAGAAGTCAAGACCCAAGATCGGTTTATTTGGCAGCTATATCAGGTTATGAGCCGATTTGAACCATACTTGGCACAGTTGTTGGATATAATAACAAAACACGTCGTGCAAAATTTCATTTCAATCGGATAAGAATTGCGCACTCTAGAGGCTCAAGAAGTCAAGACCCAAGATCGGTTTATATGGCAGCTATATCAGGTTATGGACTGATTTGAACCATACTTGGCACAGTTGTTGGATATAATAACAAAACACGTCGTGCAAAATTTCATTCTGATCGGATAAGAATTGCGCACGCTAGAGGCTCAAGAAGTCAAGACCCAAGATCGGTTTATATGGCAGCTATATCAAAACATGGACCGATATGGCCCATTTACAATACCAACCGACCTACACTAATAAGAAGTATTTGTGCAAAATTTCAAGCGGCTAGATTTACTCCTTCGGAAGTTAGCGTGCTTTCGACAGACAGACGGACGGACGGACGGACATGGCTAGATCGACATAAAATGTCACGACGATCAAGAATATATATACTTTATGGGGTCTCAGACGAATATTTCGAGTAGTTACAAACAGAATGACGAAATTAGTATACCCCCCATCTTATGGTGGAGGGTATAAAAACTTATATTATGCGAATTTTATTGTAGAACATGTTCCGTTTTTATATACCTAGAGAAGGTTAGGTTAGGTTGAAAAGAAGGTGCAGATATTAATCCGCCCCATGCCACTATGGACAGTCGGCTTGTTGTGCGCTCTAAAATCTATAAAGTAACCTCTAAAAAAAACTTTTAAGATAGGAATTCTGTGCGACTTACACAATCCTTAATTGTTTTCAATACCATTCGCCTAAGTTGGCTCATATCTGGTATTGTGTCCCCACCTAAGTGCCGGTATCTGTTGGGCGCGAAAGCCGGGCAATGACAAAGGAAATGCTCCAACGTCTTACCATCTTCCACGAATGCAATACACATGCTATCACTTGCCGCACCGAATTTAAATAAGTGAGCTCGTAGTCCCATGTGTCCCGTTATGATACCAATAGCTATACTGATCTCCTCCTTGCTTCCTTTCAGTAATAGCTCCGTCTTCCCACGATCTGGATCCCCACATTGGATTTTCGCCGTCCTACCGACCGTTTCGCTGTTCCACAATGTTGCATGCGCATTCGTCGCCCACTCCCGGACTCCACGGACTGCCTCGACCCGAAAGGCTTCGGGTTAACCAAGATTATTGACTGAAGTCCTCTGGCCTTCACCGTCAAATTGTCTGCCCTTTCATTTCCCCTTACTGCGTTGTGGCCCGGCACCCAAACGATGCGGATTTAGCTATCCTCAGAGAAGGCGTTAATCTCCTTCTTACACTGCAAGACTGTTCGCGACCTTACCGTCCTGATTGTTATTGCCCTTATGGCAATTTTACTGTCGGTAAAAATGTTCACACTCGATGTCCTCGCGTCAGCACAACAACACTTCACCCATTCCTTGATCGGCCGGATCTCCGCCTGCAGAGAAACTTTTTTGAGAGAAACTTTTTTATCTTAGCGGCGTCATTAACGCTATCGACATGTTCGCAGAAAAGGTTTCAGGAGGCACGTTTTGCCGCTATGGTAACCTTATTGTATTCTTTGAGCTGTGTGTAAAACGCATCCCAATAAACTTCCGCTTTTTTACGACGTGCTCTGTCAAAAAGTCTGCGGACGTCATTCCCAATATTGCGAATCTCCCTGGTCATCCTGGGTTTTTCTTGGGCTGATTTCCTTTCCCGTAGAGGACAACTATCATCGAAGGACCCCATCAGTGCAGTCGTAATTCTGTTAACATTTTCATCAATGTCTTCTATGCTTAGACAATCTGAATTATCTTGTCCAAGTCGTTAAATTTTATGTCGATCTAGGCATGTCCGTCCGTCTGTCTGTCGAAAGCACGCTAACTTTCCAAGGAGTAAAGCTAGCCGCTTGAAATTTTGCACAAATACTTCTTATTAGTGTAGGTCGGTTGGGATAGTAAATGAGCCATATCGGTTCATGTTTTGATATAGCTGCCATATAAACCGATCTTGGGTCTTGACTTCTTGAGCCACTAGAGAGCGCAATTCCTATCCGATTAGAATGAAATTTTGCACGACGTGTTTTGTTATGATATCCAACAACTGTGCCAAGTATGGTTCAAATCGGCCCATAGCCTGGTATAATTGTCAGATAAACCGATCTGGGGACTTGACTTCTTGAGCTTCTATAGGGCGCAATTCCTATCCGATTTGGCTGAATTTTTGCATGTCGTATTTTATTATGACTTTCAACAACTGTGTTAAATAAGGTTCAAATCGGTTCATAACCTGATATAGCTGCCATATAAACCGATCTGAAGTCTTGACTTCTTGAGACTCTAGAGTTTGCAATTATTATCCGATTTGCCTGAAATTTTGTACGACGGATCCTCTCTTGACCATCAACATACGTGTTTATTATGTTCTGACTCGGTCTATAGCCTAATCCATCTCCCATACATAGCAATCTCTTTATTTTACTTCTTGATCCCCCAAAGGGCGCAATTCTTATTCGAATTGGCTGACTTTTACACAGGTCTTCAACATTTAATTGTGGTCCGAACCGGACCATATCGTGATATCGCTCTAATAGCAGAGCAAATCTTTTCTTTTATCCTTTTTTGCCTAAGAAGAGATGCCGGGAATGCCCGCCCGAACTTAGCGCACTTTTACTGGTTTTTATCCTTTGAAGAAAACCATTTTAAATCTTAAAATTAAGAGGAAAGGCGGGACCATCAGAAAATCTTTTCAAGAGCAAAAATATGTATTTACAAGGCGTACCATACAAATTTTACCATTAGAAAATTAAAAAAAAAAAAACAACTCTTGCCTTGCCACTTCAGCAAACAATTTTGTTGTTTTTACTAACAAAGTGAATGGTACCAAAGTTTTAAACTGTGGGATGATTTTAGGTTTATTGAATCCAATCTGGATATAGCTCCCACAGAATCAAATTACTCGACATTTATTGAGAAAGGTAACGTAAGTCTAGTTTCCAAACGATCATTACTACCGCTAGAAAATGTAAGACCTTAAGAATTTGAATGTGAATTGGTATGCAAATGTTGGCTTAAGCGAACTGAAGAAATTTTTGCCTAATTTTAATTGAATGTATTTTTCACAAGGCCCTTAATTCCTTCGATTCGACCGAAAATGTATTCCTCAAATAACTACATCCGCCCATCAAACATACTACCACTTACTCCATATACACTTACTCCATATTCAATTCTTAGACAGTCCTTTCGAATATTGACGATATTGCCCCGGAGCATAACGAGCTTGTGGTGTATGAAAACCTATCAATCGATCGCTATAATGCATCGCGATCACAAATCATTAATTATCCTTAAACGTTGCTTCGTGCACAGTCCATCTAGGCACGTTGGCATTCTGTTCAAAAACGATATGGATACTTGCTCGAGTTCTTTGAAATAGTTTCGCTTGAGATGTTAAAGTTCCTTTCATTTGGAGTTCGTACTTGTGGCTGTTCCTACTAAAAACTTCATTTATTTTTCTTTCGTAGCTACAGTCTTGCAGGCAGGCATTGCAACAACAGGTGTGCCGTGAATGCCTCATTTTTTATTTCTATGAATATTGATTGATGTCGTGTTTGTTGGTACTTCTGTAAGGTTTATTTTTAGTATTGACTTTGGTTTCTAGCTAAGTAGCTTTGATAAATGATCTGTTTGTGCAATAACCAAAGCAATTGGGGAAAATCAAAGGGTTTCAAGAATTAGTATATCCGGGATAATGTGTATATTTATAATTCAAAACAAGATATCATGCAAATTAAGAGAAAATTGTAGAAAAGCATTAAAATCTTAGCTAATATCTTTTTTTTTTATAGTGAAAATAATATTATATAGAACGAAATATCGCTATGGGATAACTATATAATACACAAAGAAAGAATGCCCAGGAAGTTTGCTTGCTGGCAGAGTTCTTAAGCGTAAGCAAGCGTAATAATTCATCCCTTCAAAACTTGTGAATAATAAGGCATCGTTTTGCCTAACGCTTTTCGGACTCTGCAATAAAAGCCGCATGACCCCAGGAAGTCAAATGTGAGTTATCGTATATGATTTTATTAGGACATTAAAACGGCGCCGAAAACGCTGGCTACATTAACACGTTATGTATACCTGCAGACCTATCAGCCTTACGACCTTTCTACTCCAAACAATGAAACGTATTGATGTTCACATCATGCTAAAAAGTACGACATCCAGCGAAATGCTCAAATACAAACAGCATACCTATGTCAAAGGAAGGTCGCTGGAGACTGCCCTGCAAGAGGTTGGGCATAAAATAGAGGAATCCTTCGATGCCGAAACGTACACACTGCGGTATGCATTGACATCGAAGGGGCTTTTAACAATATGCGGACCGACGCACTGATCCAATCCGTAAACGAGTACCGGGTGCACCGGCTCCTTAGAGACGTATAAACAATTTGCTAAGGAACAGGTGGATAAATGTTGCGTCCCATAACATAAATAGAAGTAAACCAGTGAGGAAGGGCATAAGTCGGGCGGTGCCGACTGTATTATACCCTACACCTACCCTATAAATACAATGTGGGACCTATATCCAATTCTGAACAAATTTAGATGGACCTCGGCGAGCAAATATGTTCAAACTGTAAAAACTACGGTTGACAAATGACAACATTATGGCAGATTACCCAAAATCTGACGAACATATATATGGGAGCTATATCTACTTTTGAACCGATTTCGAGATAAACTTCTCAGATAATGTAGTAGTCGTCGAGGAAACCGTTTTGCAAAAGTTTGGCAGGATGGGTCAATAAATCCGCTTGCTGTGACTCTAGAAGTGAAAATAGGGCGACATATATATATGAGAGCTATATCTAAATCTGAACCGATATCCATTCAATTCACCAGTAATATTGAAAGTCAAGAGAAAATTATATATAGGAGCTATATTTAAATCTGAACTGATTTTGACCACACTCAATGTATATTGTGGTAGTCGTCGTGGAAAGCGTTGTGCCATATTTAGGCAAGATTGGTCAATAAATGTGCTTGCAGTGGCTCTAAGAGTGAAAATCGGGCGATATATATATGGGAGCTATATCTAAATCTGAACCGATTTCCATGAAATTCACCAGCAGTGTTGAGAGTCATAAAAAAATCATTACTGCCAAATTTCGAGAGAATCGGTTAACAAATGACCACTTTATAGCATTGTTACTGAAGATCGGATGAACATATATATGGGAGCTATATCCAGATCTGAACCGATTTTTTCCAATTTCAATAGGCTTCGTCTCTAAGCCGATAAACATGCTTGTACCAAATTTTAAGACGATCGGATGAAATTTGCGACCTATACGTTATACACCAATTAACATGGACAGACAGACGGACATAGCTAAATCGAATCAGACAGTGATTCTGAGTCGATCGGTATACTTATCGATGGGTCTATCTCTCATCCTTTGGGTGTTACAAACTAATTCACTAAGTTATACAATAATACCCTGTACCACAGTAGTGGTGTAGGGTTTAAAAAGTGGCACAGGGAACATTCAGATAGGGTATTTTGTCGCCTTTCCTATGGGTGTCCACCATAAATAACCTATTTTGGATGCTGACTGAACAGGGATTTGAATCCGTTCGGATCCTTACTTCTAAGAGTTATGGATCTGAATCAGCTATGCAGAATGGCAGCAAGGGTCTTGCAGATGGCATAGGACTAGGCTAGACCTAGGGGTTTCAATGTAAACCCAGAGGAGACAGAAATTTGCTTGCTCACGAGGAAGACGAAGGTGGACCAATTTGATACATCATGTTTCCTCAATAGAACGATATCGATTTCTGACAAGGTCAAATACTTAGGAGTGATCTTGGAAAGGAATCTGAATTGAAAGGCTCACAGTTATTTGGCATCAGGCCGTAGGCTCGACATGGGGCCTGAATCCGAGGACAGATCGCTGACACTACAGGAGCGTGATTAGATTAATACTTACTTACGCCTCAATGGTTTGGTGGACTGCGATGGAGAAAAAGTGCAACGTAAGGACAATATTGGGTTGCCCAAAAAGTAATTGCAGATTTTTTAAAAGAAAGTAAATGCATTTTTAATAAAACTTAGAATGAAATTTAATCAAATATACTTTTTTTACATTTTTTTTCTAAAGCAAGCTAAAACTTACAGCTGATAACTGACAGAAGAAAGAATGCAATTACAGAGTCACAAGCTGTGAAAAAATTTGTCAACGCCAACTATATGAAAAATCCGCAATTACTTTTTGGGCAACCAATCAACAGGTTCAGAGAACATGTTGTTTGCTCATTGGCGGAACGATGAAGACCACGCCAACTAGGGGATTGGGACCAATTCTAGATATCCGACGCAAAGACATACAGATTAAGTGTTTATTAGCCACTGCGGCTATGAGACAATGGGAGAATGAATAGAGGAAAGGAGCAGGTCATACCATCTCGCTATAATAGAGGCGAAGATAGTAAACCCGGAAGACGACACTTGAGGACGAGTGCGAGGCACTGCTGACAACGGCAGAGTCTTGGATTAACGGATCTCTTGTATTGGCATGTGGAAGATCATGCTACACAGATAGATGGAGGACAGAGTGGGCCTGGGGTTCGACATTAAGAAGCCAGGGACTGAGATCTGTTTTAGACTGCCGGACCATAAAACGGTTCTGCAGGCAAAGATCCGGGCGATCTCGGAATGCGTGAAGTGGTGTGGTGGTAACGCGAGGACTTCGAGGACAGTAAACTTGCCATCAAGGCAATAAAAACCAGGACAGTAAGGTCACGAATAGTCATGGATTTTAAGAAGGAAAAGTCTTCTCTGAGGATAGAACAATCCGCATCGTTTGGGTGCCGGGTCATAGCGGAGTAAGGGGAATTAAATAGCAGACGATTTCGCAGTGAAGGCTAGAGGACTGCCGTCAATAAACTTGGTCAACCCGAAGCCTTTCGGGACGACGCAGTCCGAGTTAAGGGCGTAGGCGATAAACGTCGCATGAAGTACTGTGGAACAGCGAAACAGTCGGTAGGATAGCGAAAATCCCATGACGAGATCAGAATCATAAAAAGATGAGGCTATTACTGAAAGGAAGTAAGAAGAATGTAAATATAACTTTTGGTATCACAACGGGATACATAGGACTACGAGATCACTTATGCAAAATTGGTGCAACATGAGGGGAGGGTGATGAGACGTTGGAGCATTTCGTAAATCATTGCCCGGCTTTAGAGGCTAACAGCCACCGGAATTTAAGTGGGGACACAATACCAGACATGAACCAACTTAGGGGCATGGCATGGAAAATAATAAGGGATTTTGTAGGTAGCATGGAATTACTGACCAAGATTTCTTTTTCGAGGTTGCTTTTTAGTATTTTGAGCGCACAACAAGTGGATTACTAGCTTAGATGTATGTCCATAGAGGCATGGGGCTTCAGCACCCTCTTTTCAACCTAATCTAACCTATATATACCATACCATGGATGATGTAAAGCGTTATACATACCACTCAGTATTGTATGGTGTGAATACACAAAATTTGGGAACCCACCACCCTGAAATCTGCCAAAAATTTATACAAAATAAATTTAGTTGAAGAGCATTCTTCTACATGCCAAACTTCTGTCAAACCAGAAAAATTAACGATTCTAAGAACCGAACAAGGGTGATAGGGAGACCTGTTTACATATCACAATTTTAGGTTATAGACTGATATGGACCGTATTTGGCACAATTATTGGAAGTCATAATAGAACACCGAATGCAAAATGTAAGCCAAATCGGACAAAACTTGTGGCTTGTAAGTATTAAAGTAGTCAAATCTGGAAATCGGTTTATATGGGAGCTATATCAAGTCACTGACCGACTTACACCGTTCTTGACACAGTTTTCGAAAGTCATAACAAAATACTACATGCTCAATTTCAGCCAAATCGGACTAAAATTACGGCTTGTAAGGGCTCAAGAAGTCAAGTCGGGAGATCGGTTTATATGGGAACTATTTCAGGTTATAGACCGATTCAGACCGTACTAAACACAGTTGTTGGAAGTCATAACTTTACACTACATTCAAAATTTCAGCCAAATCGGACAAAAATTGCGGCTTATAAGGGCTAAACCTGGACCCATATGGCCCATTTGCAATCCCCTACGACAGACGGACGGACAGGGTGTAGACCCATCACCATAGGATGCGGGTATACTGACCTAGTCATTCCGTTTTGTATCACTCGAAATATTCGTCTAAGATTCCATAAAGCATATAAGTTCTTGATTGTCTCGATGTTCTGAGTCGATCTAGCCAAGTCCGTCTGTCGAAATCACAATAGTGGTCGAACGCGTAAAGCTAGCCGACTGTATAATTACCTACACCTACTCTATAAGCTATATCTGATATTAAGCCATTTTTTTGGATCTCGGCGGATGCTTTCAGATGAGTTATTAAACAATTCATATCAAATTTCGAGCAAAAATTTTCAAACTGTAATAACTGCGGTTGTCAAATGTCAACATTATTGCAAAATACCCCAACTCTGACTATCATATATATGGGAGCTATATCCAAATCCAACCCGATTTTTTCCAATCTCAATAGGCTTCGTCTCTACGCCATAAAAAAATGTATGTGCCAAATTTGAAGACAATCGTATGAGAATTGCAACTTGTAGTTTCTACACAAATTAACATGGACAGATGGACAATATGACATACAGAAAGACGGACAGACAAACAGATGGACATAGCTTAATAGAATCAGAAAGTGATTCTGAGTCGATTGGTATACTTATCAATTGGTCTATCTCTCTTCCTTCTGGGTGTTAGTAACAAATGCACTAAATTATAATATCATGTACCACAGTGGTGGTGTAGAGTATTAAAACTATGCCAAACACATGAAGCCATTTTAACTTAGTAAATAAACTATAACTAAAACTAAAAAAATAAATTTCTTCAAAAATGTTCACATTTTCCTTTAATATCTTGCAAACCTTTTCCATAAAAACCTAATTGATACTACCACCATGGGATGGGGGCATACAACTTTCGTCATTCTGTTTATAACACTTCGAAATATGCGACTAAGACCCCATAGAGTATATATATGCTTGATCTTCATGAAATTTAAATCGATCTAGCCATGTCCTTCAGTCTGTCGAATGCACGCTAACTTTCGAAGGAGTAAAGCTGGGCGCTTGAAATTTTGCGCAAATACTTCTGTAGGTCAAATAGGATTGTAAATGGGCAAAATCGGCCCATGTTTTCATATAGCTGCTATATAATCGGATCTTGGGTCTTGAACTCTTGAGCCTCTAGAGGGCGCAATTCTTCTACGATTTGGCAGAAATTTTGCATGTTGTGTTTTAGTGCCACTTCCAACAACTGTGATAAGTATGGATTAAATCTGTTCATAACCTGATATGGCTGCATTATAATCCGATCTCCAGATTAGTCTTCTTGAGCTTCTGGAGGGCTCAATTCTTATTCGATTTGGCTGACATATCGTTGAAGAATAACTTTCATTAACTGTGTCAAGTATGGTCTAAATCAGTCCATAACCTGATGTAGCACCCATATAAACCGATCTCCCGATTAGACTTCTTGACCTTCTAGAGGGCGCAATTCTTATCCAATTTGGTTAAAATTGTGCATATGTCGTTTTGGTTCGACTTCCAACAATTGTGCCAAGTATGGATTAAATCGGTTGATAACCTGATATAGGTGCATTATAAATCGATCTCCCAATTGGACACTCTGAGCCAATTTTACTCGATTTGCCTGAAATTTTTGAGGTGGTATTTTTCTATGACTACTAACAGCCATGACATGTGCGGCCCATATCGGTCAATAACTTGATGTAGCTCATATGTATACATTGAAAAAGTAATTTAAAGAACTTGACAAATGCGATCCATGGTGGAAAGTATATTAAGATTCGGCCCGGCCGAACTTAGCACGTTTTTACTTATTTATATCTACATTCATAAAGCGCAGGTAGCAGAGAAAGATTTAAATTTACTCCGATATCAAACCAACCCGAAATATTATGGTGATTTCGATTGCCCGAAAGAGTAAATCAGTTTGCGACGTCCCACTGAAATTTCTTTTTTTTGTTCTTTTAACCAAAAAAGTTTAACCCCACCACCAAATTTTGCACATTTATGACTTCCAACAACTGTGTCAAGTACGATTCAAATCGGTGGATAACCTGATATAGCCCCCATATAAACCGATCTCCCAGTTTTACTTCTTGAGCCCCTACAAATTTTGCGTACGGTGTTCTGTGATGACTTCCAACAATTGTGCTCTCATATTAACCGGTCTCTCGATTATCCTTATTCGGTTCCTAGAAGCTTTAAGTTTTGCAGGTTTGGCAGAAGTTTGATATGTAGAATAAAATATGCCCTTCAATTAAATTTAGTTTGTATAATTTTTTAACGGAATCCGAACTTAACACGCTTTTACTTGTTTAAGGCTGTAGCGTTATTCCAAGACGGACGGACTTCGCTCGATTCACTAAGATTTTTACGACTAACAAGAATTAATACACTTTATAGGGTCGAAAATGGATAAAAATGTGTTGCAAGTCGAAATAGCAACCCACCATCCTTCGATGGTGGGTATAAAACTTTGAATTTCAGAACAAAAATACAAAAATTCGGCGGTACGGTTGTATAGGACCTATACCTTAGGGTGGACCGAAATGTCAATTAAATCAGATAAAAAATTAGCTTTTTTAAGGCTTAAGAATTTTTGTCGGGATATCGGTCTATAAGATAAGCTATATCAAAATATTAGCCTAATCAAATATGGCATATAAGCTGATAAGAATATTATTGAAAATTTTCAGAAATTTCACCAAAATCTGACAAAACGAGAATCATTTTTCTGCGACGCACAATGTTTAAAATGAGAAAAAAGTCGAAGTAAGCTTACAAAAATTCTTCTAATTAATGTAGCTTGGTTGGGACTGCAAATGCAATGTCAATTTGCCCATGAACATTCCATTTAGGAACAGGGGAAAATGTTTCACATATCAATGAGTGCTGTCCGATTCAAGTTTTTTTAAGCTCAATGATAAGAGGTCTTTATAGCCGAGTCCGAACGGCGTTCCGCAGTGTGACACCTCTTTATGGAGAAGTTTTTACATGGCTTCCATATAAAATTCCACACTACCTCCCAATTGTCGCCAGCATTAGGAGGGGATAACCACCGCTGAAAATTTTCATGAAGTTCTCGTTCGAACCCAGGCGTTCAGCGTCATAGGCGGACATGCTAACCTCTGCGCTACGTTGACCTCTTGGTTGGGACTAAGATGGACAAAATGAGTTCATGCCTAACTATATCTGCCATATGAATCCAACATTCAATGCGATTCCAGAGAACCAACAGAGCTATATACTACATCAGGGCACTATCTATAATGCGCTCCTGAACTTTAAAATGTAATTATTTTATTTTAATATCTACTTACAGAAAATTATCGACCAAGGAACTAAACGCATGCGATCTAAGGTCAAGTTTATATATAATTCAATTCCACCGAAGTAAATGATTTTTCCTTTTCAAATTTAAATCAACTGTTTCTTGATGAAATCCAGTGTCACATGTTGATCACAAAAATGTTACAACTAAACTAAATCGTAAAATAAAGTTACACTGCCAGGCAACCCATAAAAACTTCCGAAGCTACTGAACTCTCACGGCCTAAAGAATGCTTACTGCAACTGCTGCTACCTACCCAAAACTCTATGCTTACTGATATGCAAATATCGTAAATCAATTGCAATTGCTGAGACACCAAAATCATGCCATACCAACTTGAAGGCTAAAAGTAGAATACAATACATATGTAACAATATTCCAAAAAATGTGCTCTGATTTACTCCTGAGATATGTATGAAGCATACGAATCAATTCAATCCCTTGACTTCTTAGAGTTCTAACACCACTAATCCGGAAAGTAAAATTTCAAACAAATAGTGACCAATGTGGACTTAGCTACCATAAATTCGTTTGCAAAAAGGACAACAGTGGGTGTTCTTTTGTTGACATTGCAAAAGGATTTAACTTGAAGAGATTAACTTTTACTTTCGCCATGGGCTGCAATCCTTGATGTTGTAAATATTTGCATATGGATTTGTTATGCAGGCACGCAGGCAAACTATTAAGACCACCCGTTCATTTATGCTCGACTGGACAACCTTCCGCCAGCTAAACATCATAAAATGAAAGAGTCAAGGACATAGAGGGATTAAGAGGGATTTTAAAGTCAATTGTAGGCGTTTTGTATGCAAATGTAGGTCAATATTTAGCCATCGATGAGTGATGGATTGACACATGGAAACATTTCAAAAGTGATGTGTTGAGGAAGTGAAAGTGACAGAAATGGAAATACACGAAGCATGAAGTACATATTTCAAATATTATAGGATGTTTGTTTAGGATAGCAATTATTTTGAATGAACACAGATACAAAAGATCATTTACTGCCAAACATGTCACTTTTACTCTAAGAGGTATGAAAAAAGTAAATAATAATAGTTGGAATTGATATTGTCTGTCTCTTTTATACAAAAATAAAAGTGTTGCGCTTTGTTTGTTTGTCTGTTCCTTATAGGCTCAAAAACGCCTGAACCGATTTTCATGAAATTTTCACAAATGGTAGATTTTTGGCCCGGTAAAAATAGGGTACTACATTTTATACCCACCTCCAAAGGATGGGGGTATGTAAAACTTTTCTGTGGATGTTTAGCCCATCCTCCGGAGGCCTCCCTCCCTGAACTGATTTAGTCCATACTTGACATAGTTATTCAAAATCGAGACAAAACGCCCTATGGTAAATTTAAGCCAAAATCGGATAGTAATCGTGACATCTAAAGTCTCAAGAGTTCATGATCCCAGATTGGCTTATGTGGCAGCTATATGAGGTTATGAGCCGGTTAAGACCATTCCTACCACAGTAATAGAAACCACCTGCATTTTTATTTTTTATAATACATTCATGCAAACAATACGAGTGCTACTACATAAGTTACTTGCCTAGGCTACACCAAGTGTTGAGAGGTGCAATCTGACTTTTACATTGGAAAGTTAGCATAATCTTAATCAGATTATGGTGGTACGAACCACCAACATTTGTGTTGGCGACAAAGCACCATTGTATAGAACAGTGAAAAACTTGTTTAATAAAATAAATTGTTCCCGACGCTCGCCTGAGATCGAATTCCATGAAGGTCGTCCAAAACCGGCCGTTGTAATAGAGAACATTGATAGCGTGCGTAAACTTATAATGCAAGATCTTCGTGTGACATAACGTTAGAGAGGCATCCTTGAACAATTCTCCCACCAGCATTCATTCGATATTGCATTAACATCTGGCCTTAAAAAAAGTTTGTACTAGTTGGATTTCGCACAATTTGACAACCGCCCTAAATTAATTTAAAAAAAAAAAGTTTGCTGTGCTTCAAAAGACATTCAGAGGATTGTCACTGGTGACGAATCATCGATCCATAATGGATATATGAACCCGCAACAACACAGCAATCGACCGTGTTGGTTTTGAAGACGAGTGAAATCCAACGAAAGTTGTTCGTGGAAAAAGCACTTCGAAACAAATGGTCACCTGTTTCTTCGGCTAAACTGGTCATGTGGCGACTATTTTGCTTAAGCAACAAAGGATGGTAAAATTTAAGCCATACATCACAGAGACATCCAAAAAACAAACCAGAAAAGACGAATGATTAGTCACTATTACAATGCGTGTTAAGCGAATAAGGCGCAATTTAAAGCAAAATTTACTTCTTTACTTATTATTTTTGAAATAAATTGAGATGAAAAAGCTATGTCCGGTGACAAAGGTTGCGTATTTTGATCAGAAGGATGACAAGTCAATTTAGTCAATCTTTTTGTTTTTTTCAGTTCTAGACAGCTTCCCATAGAAATTTACTTTTTATACCCTCCGTCGTAGGATGAGGGTATACAAATTTCGTTATTCCGTTTTTAACACCTCGATATATTCGTCTAAGACCCCATAAAGTATATATATTTTTGATCGCCATGTGTCGATCTAGCCATGTCCCTCCGTCCGTCAGTCTGTCTGTCGAATGCACGCTAAATTTCAAAGGAGTAAAGCGAGGCGCTTGAAATTTTGCTCACAACTTTTTTTTAGTGTAGGTCGCTTGAGATTGGCAATGGGCCAAATCGTTCCATGTTTTGATATAGCTGCAGTATAAACCTTGAATCTTGACTTCTTGAGCCATTAGAGGGCGCAATTCTTATCCGATATGGCTGAAATTTTGCATGAAGTGTTTTGCTATGACTTCCAACAACTTGCTAAGTAAGGCCTAACTCAATCCATAACATGATATAGTTGCCTTATAAACCGATCTCCCGATTGGACTTATTGAGCTTCTTATCCGATTCGGCTGAAATTTGAACATATCGGTTTGGTATGACTTTCAACAACTGTGCCAAGTATGATCTAAATCTGTCTATAAGGTAATCTAGCCGCCATATAAACCGATCTCCCGATAAGATTTCTTGAGCTACTAGATAACGCAATAAATAAAAAAATTACAAATTCTAATCCGATTTTGCTGAAATTTTGCGTGAGATATTTTGTTATGGCTTCCAACCACTGTGCTAAGTATGGTCTAAATCACTCCATTATCTGACATGGCCGCCATTTAAACCGAACTCCTGATTTGACTTCTTGAGCTTTTACAGGGCTCAATTCTTGTCTGATTTTGCACACATTGTTTTTGTATTATTATAATCTATGTGAAGTATGGTGTAAATCAGTCCATATCCTGATATAATCATATAAACCGATCTGCTAATTTGACTTCTTGAGTCCTAGACGGAGCAACTCTTATTCAATTTGTCTGAAATTTTGGATATGTCGCTTTGGTATGACTTCCAACTGTACCAAGCATGATCTATATCGGTTCATAGCCTGATATAGTTGCCATATAAACCGATCTCCCAATTTGACTTTCTGAGAATCTGGAGGGCGTAATTATTACTCAATTTGCCTGAAATTTTCGAAGTGATATTTTTCTCTGACTTTTACGGCATGACAAGTACGGTCCATATCGGTCAATAACTTGATATGGTTCATATATATTCGAAAAATAATTCAAAAAACTTATCAAATGCGATCTATGGTGGAGTGTATATAAGAATTGTATCCGAGCTTAGCACGCTTTTACTTGTTATTTCTGTTATTTTAGTTTCATACATATAACAATGAAATTTGGGTTGTAAAAACATTTATAACAGTATTTTTAGTTAAACGAATTTCACTTCTTGAGCACCTGTAGGACATAATTTATATCCCATTCGACAGAAGGTGTTGTTTAGTTGATCATCTACAGGACTCAATTTGTATCGGAATGGAAATCCATTTTGCACATGGGCTTCCGTTATGTATTGTCATATCCACTTCAAGCTTTGCAATAATATAATACATCTTCAAATTAGACTTTGGTCTTTGTCCTGATTGTTTGACAAATCAAAACCTTTCCGTTATGTTTGTGATTCGGGGATTAAATCATTCCTTGTAAATTATTTTCTATTGATTTTACTTAAATTTTTAAATAAAAAAGCAATTTCACAAATTTTACTTTAATACACTTGTCATACTATTTTACAAAAGTTTAACTTCGATTCCCTTTCAATGTCACTGGATATAAAAAGCAATTTTTCAAAATTTCCCAAAATCAAAGCATGAGAAGAAATTTAAATTTTTTTTTTAAACTGGAAAGTATCTATCTTTGGTATTTACCTGCCCATGAAAATTACCGCTGGTGAAACGCCCTTAAACATGACTGCGAACAACAGCTACAACGGCAAGACATAATTCTATGATCAGCCATTGACCTTAACGTTACCCACTATTTTGATGATCACCTTTAACCAGTTTTCATTTCGTCCACGTTTCTTACTGCTTTTTTCCCCCTCCTAGACCATCTTTGTGAACTTGTTTGAGAAGAGGCATTAGATTTGAATCCAAGCATTCTATTCGTATATCATTGTTGTTGGGTTGAACTACACACCATTTAGGAAAGACAAAGGCATAAATTTTCTACCTGTCAATAGAAAGAAGCCAACGACAACAACAAACAACATGTTGGTTGGTCTTCTCTTATTGTTGTGGGTCGTAAGGCATACCCTTAATGAGTTGCCACGGGAAGATACTCCATGGCAAGTAAGCAACAAATTTGAAAATTTTTCAATAAACGAATACACACGCACACACTTATGATACCCAAGATAGCCTTAGTCGGAGGGATCAAAAAGTAAGTTAGTTGGGTTAGTTGATTTCAATAGCTTGTAATGGTGCCGCGCAGATACGCACCATGCAATCACAACAACACCATCGTATGGAAAAAGTATGGAGTAAAGATGTTGCTGCCACAGTGAACAAGTGAGATCCGACTAGAAAATATTTAGACAAAATGGAGGCATTGACTTATCTCGGAATGTCTGAACACATTTCCATAGACAACGATTTTTTGAGAAGAAAAAAATTGGATTTTGTATCATTTTTAAAGATACGTGTAATTAAGTCATACAATTTTTATTTTTCTTAAATAAAGCATGGTAAATTCTATATTGCCTATAAACATTCCATTGAGGAACAGGGGAAAATTCCTGGGAATTCAGCGTCAAAGACAAACCACTGCGCAGACTTCCTAACCTATGGCATTGATAAATAAGTAAAAGCGTGCTAAGTTCGGCCGGGCCGAATCTTATATACCCTCCACCATGGATCGCATTTGTCGAGTTCTTTTCCCGGCATCTCTTCTTAGGCAAAAAAAAAGGATATAAGAAAAGATTTGCTCTGCTATTAGAGCGATATCAAGATATGGTCCGGTTTGGACCACAATTAAATTATTTGTTGGAGACCTGTGTAAAATGTCAGCCAATTCGAATAAGAATTGCGCTCTTTGTGAGCTCAAAAAGTAAAATAGAGAGATCGATTTATATGGGAGCTGTATCGGGCTATGGACCGATTCAGACCATAATAAACACGTATGTTGAGGGTCATGAAAGAATCCGTCGTACAAAATTTCAGGCAAATCGGATAATAATTGCGACCTCTAGAGGCTCAAGAAGTCAAGATCCCAGATCGGTTTATATGGCAGCTATGTCAGGTTATGAACCGACTTGTACTTTATTTGACATAGTTGTTGAAAGTAACAATAAAAAACGTCTTGCGAAATTTCAGCCAAATCGGATAGGAATTGCGCCCTCTAGAAGCTCAAGAAGTCAAATTCCCAGATCTGTTTATATGACAGCTATATCAGGTTTTGAACCGTTTTGAACCATATTTGGCACAGTTGTTGGATATCATAACAAAATACTACGTGCCAAAATTCATTCAAATCGGATAGGAATTGCGAACTCTAGAGGCTCAAGAAGTCGAGACCCCAGATCGGTTTATATGACAGCTATATCAGGTTATGGACCAATTTGAACCATACTTGGCGCAGTTGTTGAATATAACAACGAAACACGTCGTGCAAAATTTCATTCCAATCGGATAAGAATTGCGCACTCTAGAGGCTCAAGAAGTCAAGACCCAAGATCGGTTTATATGACAGCTATATCAGGTTATGGTCCGATTTGAACCATACTTGGCAGAGTTGTTGGATATCATAACAAAACTCGTCGTGCAAAATTTCATTTAAATCGGATAAGAATTGCGCCCTCTAGAGGCTCAAGAAGTCAAGACCCAAGATCGGTTTATATGGCAGCTATATCAAAACATGGACCGATATGGCCCATTTACAATACCAACCGACCTACACTAATAAGAAGTATTTGTGCAAAATTTCAAGCGGCTAGCTTTACTCCTTCGGAAGTTAGCGTGCTTTCGACAGACAGACGGACGGACGGACAGACGGACGGACATGGCTAAATCGACATAAAATTTCACGACGATCAAGAGTATATATACTTTATGGGGTCTCAGACGTGTTTGTTTGTTCATTTGTTCCATATCGACTCGGGAACGGCTGAACCGATTTTCTTGAAAGTTTCACAGATTGTGAAGCATGGTCTGTAAGAAGTAATTGACTATACTTACTTTACATACTCAAATCGGCTATGGCAGAACATTTGTCCCACTAGCCGGACGTAGAATTGCGTTCCAAGCGCCTCGGTCTTCTATGCTCCTTCTAAAATCTCTGACACCAAGTTGCGAGATGTCTCCCGCTATTTGATCTTTCCATCGGACTCTAGGCGGGGATGGAAAAGCCAGTACTTTTGTCAGTACATTTGTGACCCAAGGAGTACCATAGTACCCCCGCGACAGATTTAGTACCTTTTCAAGCACTACGAATTTTTCCAAAAATTCTGATGTTTTCTAGCCTTTTCTTATCCTAATTGGCAGTTAATATGGCACATCAAGATCATACTTATCGTGAATACGTATCGATTACAGCTTTTGCCAAAAACCGTACATCAATTTTTTTCTCTAAATCATTTGATTTTTTCGATGATTGGCGTCTATTGATTACAGTTTACAGAGGACATTCTGTCCAAAATAAAATTATAAAAAGAGAAGAAAAGAAAAATTCAAAGTTATGTGATTTTCCATTCTTTTCTTCTCTTTTTTTATAAAATTATTTTGAACAGAATGTCCAGAAATCGATAGACGTCAATCATCGAAAAAATCAAATGATTTTGAACTCTCGCCCATTACTGATGGTTATGTAAACATGATACGTCACATGTTTACATAACCATCCTTATTTTCACCAATACTATTACAATGAGCACGAATCGTTATGTGTCATGTAAACTGGCCAATAAACGATCAGAAGTTCTCACTTTATGGAACAAGCCACGATATAGTAAGGATATTCACTTGTTAGTCGCTCAAATCATATCTGTCCGACTGTCGAATTTGTTTCATGCGGATCGTTTGGGGATTGTCAGGGCCAATATCTTTTTATATTTAGTTGCCTTATTTGACTAATTGCGCCTCTGGTAGAGTTGCTGGGGCTCTGTCAATTGTCTCCCATTTCTATATGAGATTGGCGAACTACTCCCACAATTTAGGTCTCATTTAGTACCGATCGGTCTAAATGTTTGATTGGGAGTTTTGGTGTGGGGCGTTCCGCCTAGGTACTTGATATGTGTTTTTGGGTTCCTATCAATGTAATACAAATTAATATCCGTTAAAGGTAGTGATCTAAAATGTTCCTCGAGTTCACCAATAGAATGATAAAAGATTGGTTGGGGCATCGGGTTAATAGCACATCCCCCGAAAAACCTGAAGGAATTAGTTTTAAACAAGTAAAAGCGTTATAAGTTCGGCCGGGCCGAATCTTGAGAACCCTCTGTCATGGATTCAGCTAAAAATTTATACAAACTAATTTTAGTTGAAAAGTCTAATTTTATTCTACATACCAAATTAAAGCTTCTAGGAACCGAACAAGGACAATCGAGAAATCGGTTTATATGGGAGGTATATCAGGTTATAGACTGATATGTACCGTACATGGTGCAATTTATGGAAGTCGTACCAGAACACCGTATGCAAGCTTTCACCCAAATCGGACAAAAATTGCGCCCTGCTATACGAGGTTATAGACCGATTTCGACTTTACTTTGTACAGATGTTGAAAATCATAACAGAACACTACATGCTAAATTTCAGCCAAATCGGACAAAAATTATGGCTTGTAAGGACTCAAGAATCAAATCGGGGGATGGGTTTATATGGGAGCTTTATCTAAATCTGAAACGATATGGCGCATTTGCAATCCCCAACGACTTACATCAATATTAATTATCTGTGCAAAATTTCAAGCGGCTAGCTGTACGCGTTCGACAGCTATTGTGATTTCGACAGGCGGAAGGACAAGGCTAGATGGACTCATAACGTCGAGAGGATCAAGAATATTTATACTTTATGGTGCCTTAGACTAATATTTTGAGGTGTTAACAACGGAATGACTAGATTAGTATACCTCCATCCTATGGTGGTCGTAGGCACGCTAACTTTCGAAGCAGTAAAGCTAGGTGCTTGAAATTTTTGAACAATACTTCTTGTTTTGATATAGCTGCCATATTAACCGATCTTGAATCTTAACTTCTTGAGCCACTAGAAGGCGTAATTCTTATCCGACTTAACTGAAATTTGCATGAGGTATTTTGTTATCACTCCCAATAACTTTGCTTTGTATGATTCAAACCGATCTATAACCTGATATAGCTGCCATATAAACCGATGTTACTTCTTGAGACTCTAAAGGGCGCAATTATTATCCGAGTTAGCTGAAATTATTCCTAAAGTGTTTTAATTTGTCTCGCAACAACTATGCCAAGAATGGTCCATATCATTATCATAACCTAATATAGCTCCCATATAAACCGATCTCCCGCTTATATTTCTTAAGCCTCTGGAGGGTGCAACTCTTATCAGCAATTCTTTGTACAGCGGCTTCTCCCATGACCTTCAACATACGTGTCAAATATGGTCTGAGTCGGTCTATAGCCTAATACAGCTCCCATATTAACCGATCTCCTGACTTTACTTCTTGAAATTCTTATCCGAATTGTCTGAAAGTTTATACAATGATTTCTTCTATGGTCTCCAACTTTCAATTAAATTATGGTCTGAATCGGACCATAACTTGATATAGCTGCAATAGTATAGCAATTCTTATCAAGTATACTTTGTTTGCTTAAAAAGAGCTACCGGGCAAAAAACTCGACAAATGCGATCCATGATTCATATAAGATTCGGCGTGGCCGAACTAAGCACGGTATCTCTTTTTAGGCAAACGAAGAATATGGAACAAGAACTGTTTTGCAATTGGAGCTATATCAAGTTATCGTCCGATTCAGACCATAAATGAATGCTGAATATTATAGAAGTCATTATGTAGAGGCTCAAGAAGTCAAGATTCTAGATCGGTTTATATGGCAACTACAATATATATATATAATATTGGTTATGAACCGATTTGAATCATACGAAACACAGTTCATAACAAGTCATAACAAAACACCTCATGCAAAATTTCAGCCAAATCGGATGGGAATTGCGCGCTCTATTGGCTCAAGAAGTCCAGATAGGTTTATATGACAGCTATAGTTGTTGGAACTGATACCAAAACACTACGGGCAAAATTAAAGTCACATCGGACGAGAATTGTGCCCTCTAGAGGCTCAAGAAGTCAAGACCCAAGATCGGTTTATATGGCAGCTATATCAAAACATGAACCGATTTGAACCATACTTGACGCAGTTGTTGGAAGTGATACCAAAACACCACGTGCAAAAATTGCAGTCAAATCGGACGATAATTGCGCGCTTTAGAGGCTCTAGAAGTCAAGACCCAAGATCGGTTTATATGCAGCTATATCAAAACATGGACCGATGTGGCCCATTTACAATCCCAACCGACCTACACTAATAAGAAGTATTTGTGCAAAATTTCAAGCGGCTAGCTTTACTCCTTCGAAAGTTAGCGTGCTTTAGACAGACAGATGGTCGGACGGACAGACATAGCTAGATCGACTTAAAATCATATGACGATCACTAGTATATATACTTTATGGGGTCTCAGACGCATATTTCGAGGTGTTACAAACAGAATGACGAATTTAGTACACCCCCATCCTATGGTGGAGGGTATAAAAGTTTATCTTTAAAGGAAATTGCATTCCATTTTTGTTTTTGAGGAAAATTTCATCAATTTTTGATTTTAGAAATAGGTTAGGTTGAAAAGAAAGTGCAGATATCAAACCGCCCCATAGAAATAGTTATCGAAAATTTATCTTCAAAATTTAAATATTTTATTGAAATATTTTCTTTAGCAAGGTTTTCATTGAAATATCTTAAAAAGATTTAAATGAAAAATGTTCACAACAAATTTGTCTCTAGAAAATATTGAAAACATTGATAAGTATACCGATCGACTCAGAATCTATTTCTGATTCGATTTAGCTATGTCCATCTGCCTGTCGGTCTGTCCGTCCGTCTGTCTGTCCGTCTGCCCACGTTAATTTGTGTACAAAGTACAGGTCGCAGTTTTCATCCGAACGCCTTAAAATTTGGTATAGGCATGTTTTTCGGCCTAGAGACGAAGCCTATTGAAATTGGAAAAAATCGGTTCAGATCTGGATATAGCTCCCATATATATGTTCGTCAGTAATAATGCAATAAAATGGTCACTTGTTAACCGATTCTTTGACAGTTTTTTTTACGAAATCATGGAAATCGGTTCAGATTTAGATATAACTCTCATATGTATATATCGCCCGATTTTCACTCCTAAAGCCACTGCAAGCACATTTATTGACCAATCTTGCCTAAATATTGCACAACACTTTCATCGACGACTACAACAATATACATAGAGTGTGGTCAAAATCGGTTCAGATTTAGATATAGCTCCCATATATATGTTCGTCCGATTTTCAGTAATAATGCAATAAAATGGTCATTTGTAACCCGATTTTCTCGAAAGTTGGGATTTTCTTTTGACTCTCAATATTACTGGTGTATTTCATGGAAATCGGTTCAGATTTAGACATAGCTCTCATATATATATATTTATCGTCATGTCACAGCAAGTGCATTTATTGACCCATCTTGCCAAACTTTTGCAAAACGCTTTCCTCGACGACTGCCACAGCATCTGAGGAGTTTGTTCGAAATCGGTTAAGATTTAGGTATAGCTCTCATATATATATATATATATATATATATATATATATTGGTCCGATTTTGAGAAAAATTGCGAAAAAGTGCTCATTTGTTAACCGATTCTGTCGAAATTTTGCAGGAAGGATTTTCTTATGACTCTCAATATAACTAGTGAATTTTATAGAAATCGGCTCAGATTTAGATATAGCTATCATATCAGATTTAGATATAGCTATCATATATGTATATGGCCAGATTTTCACCCCAAGAGCCACTGCAAGCGCATTGTTTGACCAATCATGCCAAAATTTTGCACAACGCTTTCCTCGACGTCTACTACATTATCTTAGAAGTTTTCTCGAAATCGATTCAAAAGTAGATATAGCTCCCATATATATGTTCGTCAGATTTTGGGTAATTTGCCATAATGTTGTCAATTGTCAACCGTAATTTTTACAGTTTGAACATATTTGCTCGCCGAGGTTCAACAAAATTGGTTCAGAATTGCACATTGTATTTATAGGGTAGGTGTAGGGTATAATACAGTCGGCACCGCTCGACTTTTGCCCTTCCTTACTGGTTTTTATATCAATAATGAATATCTTGAAAAAGCTTAAATCTTTCCCATTATTTATGTGTAGAAAATAAACCATTAAGAACAGTACATATATCATCTATGAATCAATTTTTATACCCTCCACCATAAGATGGGGGGTATACTAATTTCGTCATTCTGTTTGTAACTACTCGAAATATTCATCTGAGACCCCATAAAGTATATATATTCTTGATCGTCGTGACATTTTATGTCGATCTAGCCATGTCCGTCCGTCTGTCCGTCCGTCCGTCCGTCCGTCCGTCCGTCCGTCTGTCTGTCGAAAGCACGCTAACTTCCGAAGGAGTAGAGCTAGCCGCTTGAAATTTTGCACAAATACTTCTTATTAGTGTAGGTCGGTTGGTATTGTAAATGGGCCATATCGGTCCATGTTTCGATATAGCTGTCATATAAACCGATCTTGGGTCTTGACTTCTTGAGCCTCTAGAGTGCGCAATTCTTATCCGATTCGAATAAAATTTTGTACGGCGTGTTTTTTTATGATATCCAACAACTGTGCCAAGTCTAGTTCAAATCGGTCCATAACTTGATATAGCTGCCATATAAACCGATCTTGGGTCTTGACTTCTTCAGCCTCTAGAAGGCGCAATTCTTATCCGAATGAAATGGAATTTCGCACGACGTGTTTTGTTATGATACCCAACAACTATGCCAAGTTTGGTTTAAATCGGTCTATAACCTGATATAGCTGCCATATAAACCGATCTTGGGTCTTGACTTCTTGAGCCTCTAGAGGGCACAGTTCTTATCCGATTTGAATGAATTTTTGCACGAGGTATTTCGTTATGATACTCAACAACTGTGCCAAGTATGGTTGAAATCGGTTCATAACCTGATATAGCTGTCATATAAACAAATCTGGGGATTTGACTTCTTGAGCTTCTAGAGGGCGCAATTCCTATCCGATTTGGCTGAAATTTTGCATGACGTATTTTATTTTTACTTTCAACAACTGTGTCAAATAAGGTTCAAATCGGTTCATAACCTGATATAGCTGCCATATAAACCGATCTGGGATTTTGACTTCTTGACCCCTAGAGGTCGCAATTATTATCCGATATGCCTGAAATTTTGCACGACGGATTCTTTCATGATCATCAACAAACGTGTTTATTATGGTCTGAATCGGTCTATTGCCCAATACAGATCCCATATAAATCGTTCTCTCTATTTTACTTCGTGAGCTCCAATGGGCGCAATTCTTATACGAATTGGCTGAAATTTTACACAGGTCTCCAACATATAATTTAATTGTGGTCCGAACCGGACCATATCTTGATATCGTTTTAATAGCAGAGCAACTCTTTTCTTATATCTTTTTTTGCCTAAAAAGAGATGCCGGGAAAAGAACTCGACAAATGCGATCCATGGTGGAGGGTATATAAGATTCGGCCCGGCCGAACTTAGCACGCTTTTACTTGTTAATTTTTCAAAAATGTTATTAACCCTGTAAAATTTTATTCGAACAATGTGAATTCAACAATGTATCTCATGTAGTTACATTGTAGCATTCTTCTTCTTCTTTAATATTCTGTTCGTGGTAATAAAAAAAAATTAAATACTAAATTTATTATTAAATTGGCAAATTACAAACGGCAGCCAGGGCATGTTATCATTATCATCAACATCCTCATATAAAAATGGCTTCATTTTGATATGGACATCAAAAATGATTGTAAGGTCCTTTCTGCTTATGATTATTCACTTCAAGAAGCTGCAAGAGAAAGTCCCATACATTTTGTACTGTGTATCTCAGATTTTAGTCGCTACATAAGGGAAAATGTCTCAATTTACAGCATGACCATGGGGCCATTTTATACGCACCGGAATACAGTAATTTAATAGTGTGTTTAAAATGCATAAATGTACAACACATTCATTATTGGTCAAGTCTACTCGTACTTACTACTTAGGCATGTTCTTCCTTTTAACACATGTATTAGTACATGCTGTTTTAATATGAACACGGCCAATTCAGTTAGTGTGGTTGGTGCAAGGTGCAACTAAACAATTTAAATATAATTGCTACCATTCTTGTTAATCATATATTTTGCACCACCATTTCGCGAGGCCCTATGTGTTGGTCGGATTGTTCTCTTCCCTTGCGTTCAAATTATTATTATAGACATGGAAACATATTCATTTAGATCCCATTTAAAATAACATGATGCAATATTGTTTGGCGTAAACAATTTTTGATATGGAAGATGACCCTTATGGCAAAGATTTTCTTTAAGTTATGTTGAAGTGGCTATTTTGAATTAATTTTCAATAAGGTAGTGTATAATATTTGACAACGCATGCATTCAAAATTGCCACTCATCTGACTTAAAGTCTTGACCAAAGCTTCGTACAGTAATAAAGTGATCAGGCAGTGCCTAGTGGTCTCATTGTGAGAAAGCTACAGCGAAAATATGTTTATTCAAGACTTATATATAATTATGCATTTAAAATTTATTCCAACAAAAATTTAAAATTCTTACACAATTAATTTTAGAATAGATGGTTTGGTTGGTTTTGGTTGAAAAGAGGGTGCAGATATTAATCCGCTCCATGACACTATGAACATACACCTAAGTCAGTAATCGGCTTATTGTGCGCTCTATATTAACTATAAAGTAACCTCTAAAAGAAAAATTTTAAGTTGGGAATTCCGTGCTACTTACAAAATCCTTAATTGTTTTCAATACCACTCGCCTAAGTTTGTTCATATCTTGTATTGTGTCCCCACCTACGTGTTGGTACCTGTTAGGCGCGAAAGCAGGGCAATGACAAATGCTCCAACGCCTCATCATCTTCCCCGCATGCTCTACACTTGCTATCTGAATCCCATATGATCTTTATTGGTCTACGAATTAAGTTTGAATGTAAGGAGTTCTCCATTTTTAAAATACTTTATTTAAGCCCGATATTGTCATGATATCTGATTTAGAGGTGTTTTCGGGGGTGAGGTGGTCCCAAAGACACTTGGACCTGACAAAATATCGGCATCGTGCTCTTCTTTCAAAAACCATTTATTTAAACCGCAAATTGCCATTGGTTTTGAGGGGAGATTACAGGAGGAAGCGTCCACCAAACACACGGTCCCACAATTGGTTATCAAATTCATTTTCTAACCTTAAATAACTTTCATTTGGCATGGTCGTAAAATTTTTACCCTTTGGGAAGGGGTAATAACTTAAATCCGTGGTCCTACATTTGTATATCAAATTCGTATTCTACTCCAAAATACCTTTATTTAAGCCCCATATTGTGATGGTAAGTAAAACAAGTAAAAGCGTGCTAAGTTCGGCCGGGTCGAATCTTATATACCCTCCACCATGGATCGCATTTGTCGAGTTCTTCAAAAAGTCAAGATCCCAGATCGGTTTATATGGTAGCTATATCAGGTTATGAGCCGATTTTAACCTTATATGAGACAGTTGTTGAAAGGAAGAATAAAATACGTCTTGCAAAATTTCAGCCAAATCGGATAGGAATTGCGCCCTCTAGAAGCTCAAGAAGTCAAGTCCCTAGATCTGTTTATATGACAGCTATATCAGGATATGAACCGATTTGAACCATACTTGGCACAGTTATTGGATATCATAACAAAACACGTAGTTCAAAATTTCATCCCAATCGGATAAGTATTGCGCACTCTAGAGGCTCAAGAATCGGTTTATATGGCAGCTATATCAAAACATGGACCGATATGGCCCATCACAATACCAAACGACCTACACTAATAAGAAGTATTTGTGCAAATTTTCAAGCGGCTAGCTTTACTCCATCGGAAGTTAGCCTGCCATGCCTGTTGGGTTATGCTTCCTCTTTATACCCACCACCGAAGGATGGGGGCATATTCATTTTGTCATTCCGTTTGCAACACATCGAAATATCCATTTCCGACCCTATAAAGTATATATATTCTTGATCAGCGTAAAAATTGAAGATGATCTAGACATGTCCGTCTGTCTGTTGAAATCACGCTACAGTCTTTAAAACTAGAGATATTTAGCTGAAACTTTGCACAGATTCTTTTTTTGTCCATAAGCAGATTAAGTTCGAAAATGGGCTATATCAGACTATATCTTGATATAGCCCCCATATAGACCGATCGGCCGATTTAAGGTCTTAGGCACATAAAAGCCACATTTATTATCCGATTTTGCTGAAATTTGGAACAGTGAGTTGTATTGGACCCTTCGATATCCCTCGTTCGGTTTTGAATATAGCTGCCATATAGACCGATCCTCCGATTTAGGGTCTTAGGCCCATAAAAGCCACATTTATTATCTGATATTGCTGAAATTTGGGACAATGAGTTGTCTTAGGTCCTTCGACATCTCTTTTCAATTTGGCCCAGATCGGTTCAGATTTGGATATAGCTGCCATATAGACCGACCTCTCGATTTAAAGTTTTGGGCCCATAAAAGGCGAATTTATTGTCCGATGTCGCCGATATTTGGAACAGTGAGTTTAGTTAAGCCCCTTGACATACTTTTACAATATGGCACAGACCGGTCCACATTTGGATATAGCTGCCATATAGACCGAACTCTCGGTTTTCGGTTTTGGGACCATAAAAGGGGCATTTATGGTCCGATTTCGCCGAAATTTGGGACAGTGCGTTGTAGTAGGTTCTTCGACGTCCTTCTTCAATTTGGCCCTGATCGGTCCAGATTTGAATATAGCTGCCATATAGACCGGTCTCTCGGTTTAAAGTTTTTGGTCCATAAAAGGCGCATTTGTTTGTCCGATTTCGCCGAAATTTGGTACAGTGCGTTGTGGTAGGCTCTTCGACATTTTTATGCAACTTGGCCCAAATCGGTCAACATTTGGATATAGCTGCCATGTAGACCGATATCTCGATTTAAAGTCTTGGCCCCATAAAAAGTCGCATTTATTGGGTTGCCCAAAAAGTAATTGTCGGTAATATATTTAGTAGTAATATAGTCGGCGTTGACAAATTTTTTCAACGGCTTGTGACTCTGTAATTGCATTCTTTCTTCTGTCAGTTATCAGCTGTTACTTTTAGCTTGCTTTAGAAAAAAAAATGCGCGAAATTTTGTTTACATTTGTTTATTTGGCGTCAATTTTAATATGGGTACCACATGTATTGAAAGAAATTCATTTAACAAACCGAATCAACGCTTGTGATATGCACCTTAAACGCAATGAATTCGATCCGTTTTTAAAACGAATCATAACTGGAGATGAAAAATGGATTGTTTACAACAACGTTAGTCGAAAACGATCATGGTCCAAGCATGGTGAACCAGCTCATACCACTTCAAAGGCTGATATCCACCAAAAGAAGGTTATACTGCTTGTTTGGTGGGATTGGAAGGGTGTGGTATATTTTGAGCTGCTTCCAAGGAACCAAACGATTAATTCGGATGTTTACTGTCAGCAATTGGACAAATTGAATACAGCCATCAAGGAGAAGCGACCAGAATTGGTCAATCGTAAAGGTGTCATATTCCACCAGGACAATGCTAGACCGCACACATCTTTGGTCACTCACCATAAACTGAGTGAGCTTGGCTGGGAAATTTTGATGCATCCACCATATAGACCTGACCTTGCACCATCAGACTACCATTTATTTCGATCTTTGCAGAACTCCTTAAATGGTAAAACTTTCGGCAATGATGAGGCTATAAAATCGCACTTGGTTCAGTTTTTTGCAGATAAAGGCCAGAAGTTCTATGACCGTGGAATACTAAATTTGCCAGGAAGATGGCAAAACTTTATCGAACAAAATGGCAAATATATATTTGATTAAAGTTCATTCTAAGTTTTATCAAAAATGCATTTACTTTCTTTTAAAAAAACCGCAATTACTTTTTAGGCAACCCTTTATAATCCGATTTCACTGTAATTTGACACACTGACTTATGTTAGGCTTTTCGACATCGCATCGTATATGGTTCAGATCGATTTATTTTTAGATATATCTATTAAAAAGATCAAAATTTTGTTACACACAATTGAACAAAGACTTGTACTTATTAATATTTGGTCCAAATCGGAACAAATTTCGATATAACTGCTATGCGACATAAGGTTTGCAATTTTCGCCGGATTTTAATGAAAGGTGGTTTACATATATACCCGAGGTGGTGGGTATCCAAAATTCAGCCCGGCCGAACTTAACGCCTTTTTACTTGTTCTCGTTGATGTTGCACTGTAATGTACTTTCGGAACAATCAAGTATCGATGAGTTGGTAAGTGTGAGAACGGTATTGCATCTTTCTGATGGTGCTTGAGAATGGGCTAGGTTCTGTTTCCATGTTTCCTTGTTTTGTTCCGTATTAAAATAGCTTTTCTTGAATGATACGTTGTATTGTATTCAATAACATGAGTGGAAAATGCGTTGCCGTATTTCAAGTTTGTCTGATTATGTCTATTTAAACTTCGTATTTTTCAAAAATTTACTAACAGGTACTAATGAATGTGCGCATCTTATTTTACGGTGGCTATAGACCTGAGTTAGAACGTGTACGTTGCGAATTTTTCAAGCTTCCAAATGACCCCTTATAAATGCGTTTTCTCTAACAAAATCATCCTTGACAGGAACCCAACGGAAAAATACACATCAATAAAAAATGCACTTTCCTTTTCCTCCTTAAATTGAATGTAAATAGAGGGGCTATAGCAAAAACACCCAAAGGGCAATACAGCATAAATCTATGATCGTTTATTAGTTTCCTACCACAATCATGACAATGACAAAAATTTTCGTTTCTCACTATTTTTTAAAATTTGAGAATCATAAAAAAATCGTTACAGTGCGTAAAGTTTTTTATTTAGATTACAAAAAAAAAACTTATTTTAGTCATTTATAGGCAAAAGTTTATTCATTTGTGAAAAAGGAAATATTTTCTAAGAAAAAGTAAAAAATTCATCACCCTCATATACATACATATGTATGTCCCATCTGTGTAGCAAGCCTTAAGGAAAAGTGTATCACCAAATCGATTTTAGTAATTATCTACTGTTTTAGAAGGTTTTGAACTCTAATAATACTTAAAATTTAGCTTTAGTCTGTAAAATCTTCGAAGCACAGAATTTTGAAATTTATGAAAACAAATAATATGTACATATTTTTGAGTTTGACATCTTACCAAAAATAAACGGTAAAAATATATTTTACACCCTTTCTTTGTTCTCTAGCGATCTAATACCAATTTTCCAAAATCTATTCAAAAATGTGCATTTTAGAGCAAAAATACAAAGGCTTCAAGGAAAAATTTTTCAGTATTGTTGAGATTCAATGACAAGCAGGAGGAGTCTGACTTTAGAAGTTGTTTCCTTGAAGACATTTTTTAAACATTTGAATTTTTTTTGCGTTTTTAAGGTAATTTGGTTGATTCAAAGGTAAACACTAGAAGGTATCCTCTTTTCTCTCGCTCCACAGGTATTATAATGATATTAAATGTGCGTTTTACTTCTTTTTGAATAAAACATACCAAATATTTCATTCATGAAAAATGTTTTAATTATAATTAATTAAATTATAATAACCAAAATCTGAATAAAGTAATATCTTGCATGAAAGTGTTTCATGTTAAATTAATAATGATTAACATGTTCACCATTAAAATGCTAATTCATTGTGAAAGGGTTCCTCGTTTGGTTGTTGAATTGCAAGTATAAATTGCCGTAAAAGGCTTCAATGGTGCAGAGAATTGACCAACAACATCAGAATCGGTACAGGCAAATGCCAAAGGGGTGTTAACAACAGCGTCGTCCACAACAGTAGCCAACGTTGACAATGCATGAAATTTATTTTAATTAAAATAATTGTCTATGAATATGCATAAGTCAGCATTAACGATAAATGTGTGGTGCGAAGAAAATGTTCCAATTAATTATTAAGCCTGTTGGTTAAATTCTTTCAATAGGATTCAATTTATTACAAAAGAAAAGAATTATTTTAGTTAAACGACAAATTGAAATTTAGAGCAAACTAGCTGGACAGGGCCCTCTTCGCTGCGTCTTCTTTCACTCTCTTGTATTATCTGAGCCCTATAAGTTCTGTTTGGGGAGGCTGGTACGGCCTTTTTGATATTTCGCGCCGATGTGAATATTATACTGTAGCTCTACTCCCAAATATCTTTCATTTGAGCCTTATATAGCTATGGTCGGTAGATATGTCTGGTATGGGAGTGTTTTTGGGGGTGAGGCCGATCCCTATATATCAGATTCATGCTTTGGTCTTAAATACCTTTCATTTGAGTCCCATATTGTCCACTAAGGAACAGGGGCAAACTTCTCCCATATAGTCATTATTGGTTTATATTCCATTTTGCTGCCTTAGGAGGTGGGGCGGCCATCTTAGATATCCCACCCTAAACAAGGATACGAAATTTCTGTTTTTGAGTTATTACAAACAAACAAAGCTTCGCTTAAATCCCCCCACCCATCTCCGAGATCTAGGTAAGTGGAGGGTTCGTCCATTAAAGTTCATTCTCTTGGGTTTTGGAGGTGGATTGGAGTAGCCAAACTTTTTGGCCCGAAGGTGGATATCAGATTCATTATCTACTCCCTAAAACCACATTGAAGCTACATATTGCTATAGTCGGTATATATGTGTGGTTTAGGAGGAGTTTATGAGGTGAGGCGCTCCGAAATACTTGGCCATGAAACAGATACAGATTTGAGACCCTTTTTGCCATAATCCACAAATATATCCAGTTTGAGGGGTATATAAGTTGGGGCGGCCACCCTCACACTTAGCCGTGAAAAAATATCAGTATCGTGCTCTACTCTCAAACTTCTTTTATTTCAAGCAATTTGAAGGTGGCTATCAAGATATTCAGGGCAATGGGACTCGATCAGATCCATACTAATAATTTTTTTTATTGGTTATCTACATTCAAAATCATAAATCAAAGCTACCACTTGGAAAGCCATATTTCTAAAGATCCGCAGATCCTCCTGAGTCCATACCAATTTGAGGGTAAACATTGTACTCTACTACCAAAGACCTTTAATTTCTGTCCTATTCTATCCTGATCGGCCTTAATATATTATTTTTAATTTTTTTTTTTAATAGGATGGGGGGAGGGCGATTGCTTTTGACACCTTCCTTTCATTTGAGTCCAATATATTCTCGGTCATTCTACATGACAGTTTGGCTTTGTTTTTATTGGAAGGAAAGTGAGACCCAAAAGGTAATTTAGTTGAGTCCTTTAGTCCTGAGTCCTGCCGAACGGTAGGAAATGACTCAGATACTTGAATTCTTATACTACAATAGAACCAACATAAGATTTCGACACTTAGGGTGACATTTTAATACCAAGTTCGTTCTCTACTCTCAAATATCTTTTATTTGAAACACATTTTGTCCTAATCGGTAAACATGTCCGTTTGATTGGGTCTTGGGATGGGGTGACTCTCAGGATATTTGACCCCAAAATTGTATACCAATTTCGTGTTTTTGGGGTAACATATGGTAGTATGCACAATTTCGTTTAAATCGGTGGACCCATCTCTAAAATCTGGCAGTTTTGAAAATAAGGGTATGGGGGTTGATACACCAACCCCCCTCCCCCCCCCCCCCCCCCCCCCTTCGGATATCAAAAAATGTAGTACCCTATTTTCACCGGGGGGCTCAAACTCTATCATATGTGAATATTTCATGAGAATCGGTATAGCCCTTTCTGAGTCTATACCGAACAGACAAAACAAAATTAAAAACAAGTAAAAGCGTAAAGTTCGTCCGGGCCGAATATTGGGAACCCCCCACCATGGATTCTGTTTAAAATGTGTACAAAATAAATTAAGTTGTGGGCCATAATTTTAAAGTTGTGGGGCATAATTAAAAATTAAAGCTTCTAGGAACCGAACTAGGATGATCGAGAAACCGGTATAGCTCCCATGTATATATCAGGTTATAGACTGATTTTGGCCGTACTCGTTGTAAGAAGTCATAACTAATCACTACATGCAAAATTTCAGCCAAATCGGACAAAAAATGGCGGCTTGTGAGGGCTCAAGAAGTCAAATCGGGAGATCGGTTTATATCGTAGCTATATCAGGAACCGTACTTAGCACAGTTGCTGGAAGTCATAACAAAACACCAAGTGCAAAGTTTCAGCCAAATCGGACAAAAATGTCAGCTTCCAGTGGCTCAAGAAGTCAAATCGGATGATCGATTTATATCGGAGCTATATGAGGTTAAAGAACGATTCGGACCGTAGTTAACACAGTTGTTGGAAGTCATAATGGAACACTACGTGCGAAATTTCAACCAAATCGGACAAAAATTTGCGGCTTCCATGGGCTCAAGTCAAATCTGGAGATCAGTTTATATGTGAGCTATATCTAAATCTGAACCGATATGATCTATTTGCGATCCCCAACGATCATCAATACATCGATATTAAGTACATGTGCAAAATTTCAAGCGACTAGCTTTAACCGTTCGACCTCTATCGTGATTTCGACAGACGGACGGACAGGTCTTAGACGAATATTTCGAGTAACACCACGGAATGACTAGATTAGTATTCACCTATCCTATGGTGGAGGGTATAACAAACAAACAAAGCGCAACAATTTAATTTATATATACAGGATAATAGATAAGTGAGGTGCTCAACTTTTGCCAATTGCTTTCTTTGCAGGTGTATAAGGCAAGTGTTCCCTTTCTTGCACTTTCCGAAATATTTGATTTGAAGTTCAATTTTCTCTCCAGCATAACACCCAGGTATTTTGCGTTTTCAGTACATGGAGCGTTCTCTCTTCCCAAGGAGACAGGCGCATTATTTGTAAGTTATACAATATCTCCTGCTTAAAAGAACTAATTCTGTAGACAGACTTACACTTGGGCTACCGAACCACTTTGCTGTAGAACTTCCTGAAGTATATCTCTAAGAGTGCTAGGAAACTTTTCCCTAACTGCAATAGCCACGCCAGACACCCACTTTTACACATTTTTTCTTCCAGAGACAATAATAAATTATTAATGAATATATTCCAAAGTAGATACTTCTTTTTGTATCTACAGATCAACCAAACCAGCCGTAATGCATCTTTAAGTAAGTATGTTATTAATAAACTTTCTTATGGTAGAGTTGATACCTACAAACTGTAGCTCCTTCATGATTGACATCGAAATTTTACATTGCTGAAAACACCTTCAATGTCAGGAAATGCAACGACCAGTTCTAGTGTTACCTCAATAGACATTACCCATACATTCTGCGATATCTGAATATACCCCACCGTAATAGTTTTCGAGGATCTTCCTTAGCCTAAAGGCTTCAGATGTATCCTCCATGGAGCTGCAAAATTCCACCCAGGATTTGTTCTGAACCTATCGCAGCTTGACCTTATATTTTCTTAGCTCAACCTTATAGATGTCCCATAGTGTAGTGCTCTTGTGGCTTTTGCTCTGTTTTTTTTCTGCAGCCCTTCCTTAGACCAACCAACTCCTCTGTAGTTTTCACTTCCTTTTTTGGTCTAGAAGGAATAAACGTGCAGAATTTCTTCTGTTAAGCCGAGGGACCACTTCTGTAGTATTTTCTCCATGGCTGAAACTAATATAACGATGAACAGAGAAACTGTGGTCTTCCAACACACCCCAGTTGCATATTCATCCACTTATATCTTTCAATACAAGGGTTATGTCTAGTACCTTCTGAATGTTCCTGATAATAAAGGTCGGTTTATCCCCTTTATTACAAATCGGTATAATATTATAATATATATTATAATATATTCGGTAAACAGCTCACCCCTTTCGTTGACATCCGAACTTCCCCATATTTGGTGATGTGCATTAGCATCACTTCCTACAATGAGGCTCTTCTTCCCTACAGAATCGGCTTCAACAAGCGACTTAAAGTTTGAAGGCGTCATCTCTGAATCGTGTGCCATATAAAGGGAAGCCAGCCAGTAATGAGACTTGTTTATTTCAAGGCTGGCTACTACTAAATCTTCAGTGCTTAGCGACGGAAGAAGAAAAACATTTCGACTACTCTTTGCAAGAATACAGGCTCGGTATCTCCCATTCTCCGTACCCTTGAGAAGTTTAAATCCCGGAATTCTTACTCCACGGACCATTCCTCCACACACTCATGGTTCCTGAATAAGAACCACGTCAAATCCTGCCATCAGGAGTATCTTTAGTGCGCCCGAAGCGGCCTTACAATGATGGAGATTAATTTGCACGCATCCTTGTGAAGAATTCCGTACGCATCCTGGTGAAGGTGAGAAAGCTGTGGAACCATTCTTCTTCAGGACACTGGACACTTGCGGTGTGCGGACACTATTTGTAAAATTGAACAAATAAAAATTAGCGATCCAATCGTGAATGTATCCAAATCATATATTTTCAATCGTCCTTCTTGTGGAGTATTGTTATCGGCCTATAACCTGACATAGCATCCTTATAATTTTCATCTAAAATTTTGGGCAATGTTTTCTTTCATGATGGTGCCGGACCATAACGGAGTAAGGGGAAATGAAAGGGCTGCCGATTTGGCGGTGAAGGCCAGAGGACTGCCGCCAATAAACTTGGCTAACCCAAAGCCTTTCAGGTCGACGCAGTCCGAGTTAAGGGAATGGGCGACGAATGCAGCGAAAATCCTATGGGGGATCCAGATCGTGAGAAGACGAGGCTATTACTGAAAGGAAGCAAGAAAGAGGTCAGCATAGCTATTGGTATCATAACGGGACACTTAGGACTACGAGCTCACTTATGTAAAATAGGTGCGGCAAGTGATAGCATGTGTATGATGAGACGTTGGAGCATTTACTTTGTCATTGCCCGGCTTTCGCGTCTAACAGATACCGGTGCTTAGGTGGAGACACAATACCAGACATGAACCAACTTAGGGGAGTGGTATTGAAAACAATTAAGGATTTTGTAAGTAGCACGAAATTCCTAACTTAAAATTTCCTTTTTAAAGGTTACTTTATAGTTTCTACAGAGCACAACAAGCCGATTACTGGCTTAGGTGTATGTCCATAGCGGCATGGGGCGGATTAATATCTGTACCCTCTTTTCAACCTAACCTAACCTGTACTTAATAGAAAGCTCAATATCCGTATCGTATTTGGTCCAAATCGGACCATATTTCGATAAAGCTGCTATAGGGGCATAAATTATGCATTTTTAAACGGACTATGACGAAAGGTAGTTCACATATAATCCCGAGGTGGTGGGTATCTAAAGTTCGGCCCGGCCAAACTTGACGCCTTTTTACTTGTTCTTTGATAATAGATTTTAAAGCCAAAAACTTAATTATGGTAAATTTTTAATAAAATTGTTATGTTTTGTTTAAGATTTTTGTAGTGTAGTGTAATATGGGTTTGCCGCTGTAAACTACGAACATAGTACCGGCCTTTATTCATAGCAGAAAGTGTTGTAAGTTCGTTTGTCTCTTGTTCATGCCTTCTATACCTAAACTGCCTTCTTAGGAAGCATTAAAATGACACTTAGACAATAGTCATGCACTTCAATTATTGACTATATTGTAGAAGAGAATTTGCATGGCATGTTATGCAATTTTACAAAACAATATCTTTTCACAGCATGCATTATGTTTCACTGAAGTGAAGTGTGCCAATGGTCAGCATGACCTCATACAAAGGACAATGAACAAAGAAAGATATGGTCTGAATGTGCAGACCAATAGAAAAAGTGAAAGTGATATTTGAATAAATTTGACAAAAGGACACACTTCCTTAATCCTACTCGCTTGTTTAAAAAGTGAAAAACATTTCATGCATGAAATGGAATTTCATAAATTTTCTGAAAATCCATTTTCCTACATGCACACACACACAGACTATTCCACTCTCTTAAAGAATATCGCAAGTAAAATGGGTACATATGACAAATAAATTGCAAAGCAGCTTAATTTATTTTCATATTCATTGTTGAAACAATACTAGGAGTTATTGAGTTTCTGAAAATATTAACATAACATATAAATATTCATATATGGGTTTAAAACTTAAAAAAATGAATGATGGCGTTAGCTTTTTCAGACCAAATAGATTAAGAATTAATATGCCAGTTAAATTCCAAAATTAAAGTAAACTTCGCAAAAAATATTTCGCATTATTAAAAATCGTTATAAAATGTTCTAATAATTCCAAAAAAAATTCCCAGACTTAATATCTTTAACATTTCATCAATAAATCTATAAGAAATGTTTAAAATATCACAATTCACCCACAGCAGAGGAAAAGAAAAATGTAAGTGATGTTGAAAACATAAGGATACCATTACATAGAATCTACATTATGGTTCTAATAAATGACTTGCCATTAAGGTTTTTATTACACACATTAGAAGTATTGTGTGCTCTACAATTTTTTAAACCTTTTAACTTTTGAGAAAGGAAGCAAAAAAAAAAAGCGCCGACGAATTGAACAACAGCAGCAAAACAAAACAGCAAAAACAATAACAATTTTTTCGCATTCGTATTTGAGAATGTCTTTTTGGCGACTTCATGTTCAATATAACTGTTTTTCGCCTACACCCCTCTGAAGGACTTTCCCAAAGCAAGGCATACCGGCTACTGCGTTTTCTACTCGAGCAATAACCCAACAAAGGAATATTGGAACAAAGCTAAGTGAAACAAGGACATGTAAAAAGAGCTCTTAATCAAATGGTTGATCAATTACATCCCAGTTAAAAGCTCACCATATAACAAATGCTTTTCAACTTCAATAGCCTTTAAACAAATGTCACATAACATCTAAAACCACAGTGGCTAACAATAATTTGTGGTCAGGGTGGTCAAATTGTCGAAATTTCATAATACCTTGAGAAGCGTAAGGATCTCAATGAAGGTATTCACAAATTTTGTAGAATATACTGTCAATAAGAATAACAAGTAAAAGTGTGCTAAGTTCGACCGGGCCGAATCTTAAATACCCTCCACCATGAATCGCATTTCGTCGAATTCTTTTCCCGGCATCTCTTCTTAGGCAAAACAGGATAAAAGAAAAGATTTCCTCTGCTATTAGAGCGATATCAAGATATAGTCCGGTTCGGACCACAATTAAATTATATGTTGGAGACCTGTCTAAAATGTCAGAAAATTCGAATAAGAATTGTGCCCTTTGGAGGCTCAAGAAGTAAAAGACCGATTCAGACCATAACAAACACGTATTTTAATGGTCATGCGAGGATCCGCCGTACAAAATTGCAGGCAAATCGGATAATAATTGCGACCTCTAGGGACTCAAGAAGTCAAGATCCCAGATCGGTTTATAAAGCAGCTACATTAGGTTATGAACCGATTTGAGCCTTATTTGGCACAGTTGTTGAAGTCAAGTCAAGATCCCAGATCGGTTTATATGACAGCTATATCAGGTTATGGACCGATTTAAGCCATACTTGCAAAGTTATTAGATATTATAACAAAACACGTCGTGCACAATTTTATTCCAATCGTATAAAAATTGCGCCCTCTAGAGGCTCAGGATGTCAAGACCCAAGATCGGTTTATATGGCAGCTATATCAGGTTATCTACCGATTAAAACCTAACCAAGCACAGTTGTTGGAAATCATAGCGAAACACGTCGTGCGAAATTTCATTCCAATTGGATAAGAATTGCGCCCTCTAAAGGCTCAAGAAGTCAAGACCCACGATCGGTTTATATGGCAGCTATAACAGGTTATGGACCGATTTGAACCATACATGGCATAGTTGTTGTATATCATAAGAAAACACGTAATGCAAAATTTCATCTAATCGGATAAGCATTGCGCCCTCAAGAGGCTCAAGAAGTCAAGACTCAAGATCGCTTTATATGGCAGCTATAGCAGGTTATGGACCGATTTCAATCATACTTGGCATAGTTGTTGGATATCATAACAAAACACGTCGTGCAAAATTTCATTCCAATCGGATAAGAATTGCGTCCTCTAGAGGCTGAAGAAGTCAAGACCCAAGATCGGTTTATTTGGCCGCTATATCAAAACATGGACCGATATGGCCCATTTACAATACCAACCGACCTACACGAATAAAAAGTATTTGTGCAAAATTTCAAGCGGCTAGCTTTACTCCTTCGAAAGTTAGCATGCACTCGACAGACGGACGGACAGACGGACGGACATGGCTAGATTGACATAAAATTTCACGACGATCAAGAATGTATATAGTTTATGGGGTCTTAGACGAATATTTCGAGTAATTAAAAACAGAATGACGAAATTACCATCCTATGGTGGAGGGTAAAAAAGTGTTATTTTTATACCCATCACCGAAGGATGAGGGTATATTCATTTTGTCATTCCGTTTGCAACACATCGAAATATCCATTTCCGACCCTATAAAGTATATATATTCTTGATCAGCGTAAAAGTCTAAGAAGATCTATCCATGTCCGTCTGTCCGTCCTTAAAAATACAGATATTGAGCTGAAACTTTGCACAGATTCTTTTCTTATCCATAAGCAGGTTAAGTTCGAAAATGGGCTTTATCGGACTATACCTTGATATAGCCCCCATTTAGACCGATCCGCCGATTAGGAGTCTTAAGCCCATAAAAGCCACATTTATTATAGGATTTTGCTAATATTTGGAACAGTGAGTTGTGTTAGGCCCTTCGACACCTTTCTTCAATTTGGCGCAGATCGGTTCAGATATGGATATAGCTGCCATATAGACCGATCCGCCGATTTAGGGTCTTGGGCCCATAAAAGCCATATTTATATCCGATTTTGTTGAAATTTGGAACAGTTAGTTATGTTAGGCCCTTCGACATCATTCGTTAATTTGACCCAGATCGGTTCAGATTTGGATATAGCTGCAATATAGACCGATCTTTTTATTTAAGGCTTTGGACCCATAAACGGCGCATTTATTGTCCGATGTCGCCGAAATTTGGGACAGTAAGTTGTGTTAGGCCCTTCGACTTTCCTCTTCAGCTTGGCTCAAATCGGTCCTGATTTGGATATACCTGCTATATAGACCGATCTCTCGATTTAAGGTTTTGGGGGTATAAAAGACGCATTTATTGTCCGATTTCGCCGAAAGTTTGGAAAATGAGTTGTGTTAGGTCCTTCGACGTTCTCCTTAAATTTTTCTCAGATCGGTCCAGATTTGGATAAATCAGCCATATAGACCGATATCTCGATTTAAAGTCTTGGCCCCATAAAAGGCGCATTTATAATCCGATTTCACTGAAATTTCGACATCCGTGTCGTATATCAGATCGGTTTATTTTTAGATATAGCTACTTAAAAGATCAATATTTTGTTATACACAATTGAACAATGACTTGTACTTATTAGTATTTGGCCCAAATAGGAACATATTTCGATATAGCTGCAAAGGGGCATAAGGTATGAATTTGTCACCCAAATCTTATGGTGGTGGGTATAAAAACAAACTGATTACAATATAAAAGAAAAACAAGTTAAAAGGCGTTAAGTTCGGCCGGGCCGGTCTATATGATCGGTCCATATGGCAGCTATTTATATCCAAATATAGTCTGATCTAAACCATATTTAGGCCAGGTGTCAGATGGCTTAAGATAACTCATTGTTTGAAATTTCAGCGACCGGGTAATAAACAAAGCTTTTATGGGCATCAGACCCTTTACCGGGAGATCGGTCTATATGGCAGCTATATCTAAATAAAGTCCAATCTGTGGCATATTCATATCGGATGTCGGAAACTCTAAGCTACCTACTGTTTTAAATTTCAGCGTAATCGGATAGAAAATAAAGCATTTATGGGCATTAGAACCTCTATCGAAAAAGCGGTCTATATAGCAGCTGTATCCAGATATAGTCCAATTTGGCCCACTCATGAAAAAGACGTATCTGTGCCAAATTTCAGCTCAATATCTGAATTTTTGAAGGCTCTAGAGTGATTACAACAGACGGACGGACATAGGAACAGACGGATATATGGACAGACACACGGACATCGTTAAATAGATTTAGAATTTTTCGACGATCCAAAATATATATACTTTGAAGGGTCGGAAATTGCTATTTCGATGTGTTTCAAACGGAATGACTAAATGAATATACCCCCCATTCCTACGGTGGTGGGTATAAAAAAGCGAAGATCGAACACACGTAATTCACGAAATTTTAATATAATCGTTATATTTCGATCAGACCTTGTATTATACTGCGGATCGTGCCTGGGTGGGCTAGATTGTATTTTATTAATATAAATCGTTATTTGTAGAAAAACCAACGCCCACCGCATAAACTGGCTGTTGTACGGAATGTAAAATCGGGAGATCGGTCTTTTTGGGATCTATATCGAAAATATGGCCTATCAACAAAGTTATTATATTTGACATCAAAGGTTGCTTTTATCAGATATCGTGCATTATATTTATATTTATTATCTATGTATTACATTTCCGAAACATATTTATTCACTTCCTTTGGACTTTACCTAAAACTGACTTATATAGCTTGGACATTGGTTGTTTATGATATATGATTATCTTTAACCTTTGTTGATCCACAAGCATCGTATCAAAAGTAACTTTCCATTCACACGAGCCATATTTGTCATTTTTTGAATGGGGATGTCATAGTCGTCCCATATCTATCACTTCATAGAAAACATTTTCAAAATCAGCCTTGGCCACTCTGGCATTTTACTGCGAAACAAATACAGTTGTAATACATAGGAACAGGAAAACATGGTACATACATTTATCCTTGTACTTAATAGAAGTGTTCGTTTTTCGTCTTATTTCTACTGCTTAGAGCTTTCTGTCATTGTCGCTCATGTTACATTTTTTCTGCGATTTTCTATTTTTTTTTTATATCCATTCAGTTTTAACATCACACAATGGTTGTGATTGTTAGGGATTTTTTTTTATTGTTTTGCTTTTTGGATTTTTCATTCTATGCTGGAGTTGCCATTTATTTTGCGTGCCTTTTGTTCGCTTTGTATTGTTTGAAAAACTTTCTCAAGGATACGAGTGGGAGTGTTTGTGTGTGCATGTGTACCATTGTGGATGTATGTGGGAGTGCAAATGTTAGATTGTTTTGTTTCTCAACAGAAAACAAAGATAAATTGGTTAATTTCCCCTCGTCATTGTTGTGCAGCCATCAATCGATGCCTCAACTTGTAATGGACTGAACTTATTAATATACTTTCTTTCTTGCTTTTGTTCTGTCGTTCTTCCTTCTCCTCGTCGCCCTTCTGGCTACAGCTTCTCTAGCATCACAAGAGGTTCCTCTCAAGGACTATGCCCGAATTTGTGTTCTTGTGTATTCATTGATAAAGGAGTGTCACACAAAACGAAGGAGAAAGAAAGAAAGCTCTTTGAGGAATTGCTGCATATTTTTATAAAATTTTAAAAATTCAATTTGAATTCCTTTCAAGGGTAGAACACACTCTAATAGAATTCATTGAAGATGAAAGTTAATTTAAAATGTGCAAGTCCTTTGCCGTTTGCATGAAACACTTTACCTAGGACTTTTAGGCTGAAGTATGTGTATGTCCAACTCACACTCTAAAAGGAAATCTTCGTAACTACTAATGGATTGAATTCCTTTTTGCTGAAAACGGCAGCAACTTGTACCTTTTCACACACGCACTTGCAACACCAACCACTACCCATAGAGAAGCTCTTGCTCCTTTAGGATGATGTTTCAGGTTTGAGGTAGGAGCGGGTTACCCATCAACAAACGGAAACGAACAAGTAGAACAAAAACCATGGAGAGCAAAGAAAAAAAAGTACTGAAATACTGTTGCATCATTAAATTTAATATCGCTCTCATTTAATGAAATTGCTGTCGATTTGTTTCAAAAACACTCAAACCGTAGCCGAAAAATGTGTTCAGTTCAAATTCCTGCTCTTTGATGCTTTTGTTGACTAAGGCTAGTGTTTGACATACCCATTGTTGGGTTTAAATGCACCCTATAATAGTGGTTTTGTTTATAGGCCATAATAAGTTACTGGTATTTGATCTAAGATTCATAACTTACAATTTTTTGTAAATAAAATAGTTTTGAAGCTTTTAGAGAGTGAACCTAATGGGCGAAATTGTTTCCCTTTCAGGATGGGCTTAATGATCCAAAATAATTTTTGCAGTACAAAAGAGAAGTATTGTAGCCGTTGAGTGAAGCGGACGAGTTTTTTTTTCGCTCCTCAAAGAAAAAATTTATATACATTCTTATCTCGGAATTTGCCTTTTGGAGTAAGCTACAAATGGACTCCAAAGACTCAACATCTGCGGTAGTGGCGTCAGACCGCAGCATGTTGTCCTCCCCTCCTATAGATGTGGGTGCCTTGGCACCTGTAGTCGAGAGTAATGCCTCAAGCGCACAACTAGTCGTCAGACTAATAAATGAGGAAGAGACGGATTAACCAGAGGGATGCACAGTTCGTCCCCAGCCTTTAAGTAAAGGTGGAGTTTCTGACTCGAATTCAGACAGCGACTGTGCCAATGAAACAGTCATCGCAGCCGAATCGAGAGATAAGGGCATCGGAATGACAGCAGAAGTGAGTGATGGCTTTGCTAAGCTCACAAGCAGACCAAGAAAGCGATCCGGAGACAGAGGAGTATGTACCGGCAGCGTAATCGGACGAAAGTGCAGGATGCTGGATGGGATAGAACTGACATCCAAGCACTTCTATGGAAGCGGAAAAAAAGAATCAGATCTCCCGAAGAGCATAACACTGCTAAAATACTGAAGAAAAAAAGGAGCTCCCCGCTTTCAAGTACTCTGGGAAAACCAAGCCAGCCATCCCGCAATGAAGACTCCAGACAGTGTCCTGCGGAGGTAGACAAAGTTGGAACAGGAACGAAGGAAGCGCGCACGGCCCCTGAGTCTTCATAGAATAGTAAGGGGCCACCCTCTTACGCACAACAGAGATGAGCTGACTTGTGCAGTCATCAATATTGGCTGTGCATCCGGTAGGATTCCACCAGATCATCGGTCCCAAGTGGAGGATTTGGTTAACGATCGGATTTTTGAACATGTGTGGAACTCTGTAGAGGGTCCACCCATACAAATGATGAGCAGCGAGCTTAGAGGGGACATCTTTACGTTGCGTTTTGCGTCGGCGAAATGTCGGCGTCGGGGGAACTGTACCGTCAAACAGCTCGTCAGAGATATTCACGCTCCCTGGGAGGGCGCAAAGCTCAATCTTGTGAGAAAGGTGGATATCCACCAGCTCACAAAGGCAACGGTCTTCATCAAGGGATGGGGCAGTAAATTTGCGACGGAACGCATGTTGGGATTCTTGGGCAAGCAATACCAAGGTTTGGTCGCAGAGAAGTGGAAGGCCTTCCACAGGTAGGAGAAGAAGGAAGGAACTTTCTTTGTGGTTGGCATTGATCAAGCCTCCGTGACGTGTTTGGCTAAGACTAAAGGCATGGCGCACTACGGGAGCAAAGCTGTCTTTTTCAAGGTTGGGAAGACTAGGATAGTGGCAGGTGACTCCACACCGCCCAACAAACAGGGGGCCGACAACGGAACAATCACGGCATCTTTCAATATTGGAAAGACTAGGAGAAGCAATGATCGTAATACTAAAATATCAGGCAGTGCAGTGGCGAGAGAACCAACATAGCCTAACAAACAGGCTATGTGCAGTGACAGGAAAGTCAATGCAGTCTAAAGAACAGAGAGCAGACGATGAGATCATCACCTACTCCCAAGATGCCCATTTACTGGGGCACCAATGATTGAGTTAATCCAGATAAACCTCCAACGAAGCGAGAATGCTACACACGCTCTGATGGAGAAAATCAGCAAGGGCGAAATTTATATTGCCTTGATTCAGGAGTCATGGACGACCCGCCATGGACAACGGCTGGTGAGGAAAGCAAAATATACAGAAAAAGGGGTATTAATAGGGCGCGATGCGAACTCTCACCACATTTGGTGGGGTAGTACCAACTCTAATAAGCGGGGCCTAGCCCTGGCAGAGTTCTTGAATACTAACGACCTAATAACACCTAATATTGGCAACATCACTACCTTTGTTAATAGGATTAGGGAGGAGGTATTAGATGTGATGATATGTTCAGAAAATCTTATCGATCAGGTTCAGGATTGGAGGGTCTCCATGAAACACTCTTTCTCTGACCATCGCTACATTAGGTTTAACATAGCAGGGCCACCGCCGAATCCGATTAGCTTCCGGAATAAGTTGAAAACCAAATGGACAAAATTCGGAAGGCTACTCAGAAGAAGACTTGGGCAAGATAATTTAGATTGTCCAACCATATAAGACATTGACGAAAATGTCAAAAGGATTACGATTGCACTGTTGGGGTCCTTCAAAGATAATTGTCCTCTTCGGGAAAGAAATTCAGCCCGAAAGCCTGGCAGGAGGCAAGGTTGGTGTTTATACCCATGTCCGGCAAGACAAGATATGCGACACCAAAGGCCTACAGACCCATAAGCCTTACGTCCTTTCTACTCAAAACCATGGAACTTATTGTGGACACCATGATAAAGAGTATGACATCCAGCGAACTGCTCAAATACAAACAGCATGCATATGTCAAGGAAAGGTCGGTGGAGACTGCCCTGCACGAGGTTGTGTATAAAATAGAAGATTCCTTCGATGCCAAAATGTACATACTGGCGGTATGCATTGACATCAAGGGGGCTTTTAACAATGTGCGGACCGACACACTGATCCAATCCTTAGACCAGTACCGGGTGGACCCGGTGCTTAGAGACTGGATAAACCATATGCTAAGGAACAGGTGGATGAATTGTGTGTCCCATGGCATAGATATAAAGAAGAAAGTGGCACAGGGCACGCCACAGGGGGGCATTTTATCGCCACTCCTATAGGTGACCACCTTAAATGACCTATTGCGGATGCTGACTAAGGAGGGATTTGAACCCGTCTGCTACGCAGACGCTGCTATGCAGACGAGCTATGCAGAAGGGCCGAAAGATTCTTGCATATGGCACATGACTGTGCTAGACCCAGTATCTTCGGAGTTCCCTCCTTTCCCGCTGGCAAACACCTACTGAATGGTCCATTCCGTACCTACCGGTTCCTTCCTCAGCCTCTTTGCCGCTTTTTTATTAGGTAGGGGGACTTTCCGTTTTCAGCTGTATTCCAGATGTTCTGATGAGAGTTCCTCAGACAAGTATTCAGCAACAACTGCTAGACCTTCTCCTGATTCCATAGCCCAACCGTTTGTATACAGTTTCAGCCTAACATTGTTAAATCCATAAACCATAGTTCCTTGAGGTCTTCCAAGCAGCAGAAGTTTACTACCAATACTTTATTTCTCCGGTTCCCATTAGTAGTAGTCGTTAGTACAACCTTTAAAATGTAATCAAATAATTGATTTTGTTTCTTCGACCTCTTTGTTATATAATAATTGAGTTGAAAATCATTATGCCAGAGATCTTTTAAATTTAACAATGAAATAGATAAATAATAATTCGACTCAAACTATCCATGAAACACTGGAGCACAACTAGTTTCGTATGTTTCAAGTACGTATTTATTACCAACAGACATTAATGCTGTGTGAATATTGTGTAAAAGTGCAATATTGAGCTCATATCCTTACGTCAATGTTTCCGCCACCTCACAAAGACGCACACTGACCACCATGCCATACAAGTTCATCTGTATATTGGTATATGGGTACATTCATGTATATAAACTTATCTTGATGACTCTGTTACCCATGGCAGTAAAGAGAACGAAAAACTTAAGTTAGTGGTGTGGTTTAAACAGTTACACCCAGAGCACAGTCACTGCTGTGTGGGTTGTCCTTGTGTTTGTATGACATTTGGTAGGACTCAACTACTGTAAAAATCATACCCATTAACAGCGGCTTTAGTTTTGTAACAATGTGCGTGGGTTCAATTCGCAATGTGTGTGTATGTATGAATTTGTGACAATTGGACAACTATGATAAGGAAGAATAAACTACAACAGTCTTAAAACCGTTAAGTGTTTTCTCATTAGATTCAATGTTGTCTGCCTTTCATATTTTTTTTTGTGACGTTTTTAATGACATTATGGCATGAAAAATGCCACAATGAGGATCTATATTCTTACATATGTTAGTAGATGGGGTTTTAAGTTAAGAAATGAAACAACGTAAACTTTAGATACGATTATAAATGCATATGTTGATGGTCATGAGAGGATCCTTCGTACAAAATTTCTTCCCAATCGGATAAGAATTGCGCCCTCTAGAGGCTCAAGAAGTCAAGACCCAAGATCGGTTTATATGGAAGCTCTATCAGGTAATGAACCGATTTCAACCATATTTGGCACAGTTATTGGATATCATAACAAAACATGTCGTGCAAAATTTCATTCCAATCGGATATGAATTGCGCCCTCTAGAGGCTCAAGAAATCAAGACCCAAGATAGGTTATGAACCGATTTGAACGATACTTGGTGCAGTTATTGGATATCAAAACAAAACACGTCGTGCAAAATTTCATTCCAATCGGATAAGTCAAGAACCAAGATCGGTTTATATGGCAGCTATATCAGGTTATTGACCGATTTAAACCCGATTAAATACAGTTGTTGGAAGTCACAGCAAAACACGTCCTGCAAAATTTCATTTCAATCGGATAAGAATTGCGCCCTCTAGAGGCTCAAGAAGTCAAGAGCCAAGATCGGTTTATATGGCAGCTATTTCAGGATATGGACCGATTTGAACTATACCTGGCACAGTTATTGGATATCAAAAGAAAACACGTCGTGCAAAATTTCATTCCAATCGGATAAGAATTGCGCCCTCTAGAGGCTCAAGAAGTCAAGACCCCAGATCGGTGTATATGACAGCTATATCAGGTTAAGGACCGATTTAAACCCGATTAAACACAGTTGTTGGAAGTCACAGCAAAACACGTCCTGCAAAATTTCATTTCAATCGGATAAGAATTGCGCCCTCAAGAGGCTCAAGACGTCAAGACCCACGATCGGTTCATATGACAGCTATGTCAAAACTCGGACCGATATAGCTCATTTACAATCCCAACTGACCTACACTGAAAAGAAGTATTTGTGCAAAATTTCAAGCGGCTAGCTTTACTCCATCGAAAGTTAGCGTGCTTTCGACAGACAGACGGACGGACGGACATGTCTAGATCGACATAAAATATCACGACGATCAAGAATATATATAATTTATGGGGTCTCAGACGAATATTTCGAGTAGTTACAAACAGAATGACGAAATAAGTATACCCCATCCTATGTTGGAGGGTATACAAATAATACAGATGTGGTTATCCCCTCCTAATGCTGGCCACAGGTGTGAGGTACTTTGCTATGTAAAACTATCTCCTCATAGAGGTATCGAACTAGGGCACTTCGTTCGGTCAAGGCTATAAAAAGGAGGACCTTATCATTGAGCTTAAACTTGAATCGGACAGCACTCATTGATATGCAAGAAGTTTGCCCCTGTTACTTAATGAAATGTTCATGGCAAATTTGCAATTTGCATTACTACCAATACTGGCTGTGGTAAAAACAACTGGAACAACACCTGAATACCTCCCCGTAGTGCCAATCAAATTACTACAGATCTAGAGATATTCCAAGAAACTATGTAACGTTTGTTGAACAAATGAAAGCATGGAAAGTTCGGCCGGACCGGATCTAATATACCCTCCACCAACGATCGCATTTGTCAAATTCTTTGCACGGCATCTCTTTTTAGGTTAACAAAGGATAATGGATTAGAATTGCTATGCTACTGGAGGTATATAAGGTAATAGGCCGATCCAGGGCATATTTGGTTTGGATGTCATTACGCAAAAAAAGAATTGCGCCCTTTAAGGACCTCAGCATCCCAACCGACCTACACCAATAGGAAGTATTTGTAATAAATTTGAAACGCCTTGCTTTACTCCTTCGAAAGTCAGCACGCTTTTAACATACAGACGGACGGACATGGCTACATCGACGCTGAATATCAAGGCGATCAAGAACATATATATATTTATTTTGGGACTCAGATCAATACAGTCGGATCTCGATTATACGGGAATCGAATATTAGGTTCTCTCCCATTATCCGGGATAGAAACAATTTTTTTGTCATTTTTCGATTAAACGCTGGTACTATACTCGCTTTTCGAAATATTTTTCGCCGATTACTTTTTATACCCTCCACCATAGGATGGGGGCATACAAATTTCGTCTTTCTGTTTGTAACTCCTCGAAATGTTCGTCTGAGACCCCACAATGAATATGTATTGTTGATCGTTATAACATTTTAAGTCGATCTAGGCATGTCCGTCCGTCCGTGTGTCTGTCCGTCCGTTCGTCTGTCTGTCGAAAGCACGCTAACTTTCAAAGGAGTAAAGCTCGCCGTTTGAAATTTTGCACAAATACTTCTTATAAGTGTAGGTCGGTTGGGATTGTAAATGGGCCATATCAGTCATGTATTGATATAGCTGCCATATAAACTGAACTGGGATCTTGACTTCTTGAGCCACTAGAGGACGCAAATCTTATTCGATTTGGCTGAAATTTTGCATGAGATGTTTTGTTATGATTTCCAACAACTCTGCCAATTATTATCAATTTCAATCGGTCCATAACCTGATATAGCTGTCATATAAACCGATCTGGGGTCCTGACTTCTTGAGCGTCTAGAGGGCGCAATTTCAATCCGATTTGTCTGAAAATTCGCATGACGTATTTCGTTATGACCTCCAACAACTGTGCCAAGTATGTTTTAAATAGGTTCATAACCTGATATATTGTAGCTGCTAAATAAACCGATATTGAATCTTTACTTCCTGACCGTCTAGAGGGCGCAATTTCTATCTAATTTGGCTAAAATTTTGCATGTGGTATTTTGTTATGACTTCCAACTGTGCCAAATATTGTTCAAATCGGTCCATAACCAGATATATCTGTCATATAAACCGATCTGGGATCTTGACTTCTTGAGCCTCAAGAGGGCGTAATTATTATCCGATTTGGCTGAAATTTTGTACAAAGGCTCCTCCCAAGACCACCAACATCCGTGTCAAATATGGTATGAATCGGTCTTTAGCCTGATACAGCTCCCATATAAACCGATCTCCCTATTTTACTTCTTAAGCCCCTAAAAGGCAAAATTCTTATTCGATTTGGCTGAAATTTTGTACAAAGGCTCCTCCCAAGACCACCAATTATTTTCTTTTATCCTTTATTTGCCTAAAAAGAGATACCGGGAAGGAACTCGACAAATGCAATCCTTGGTGGAGGGTATATAAGATTCGGCCCGGCCGAACTTAGCACGCTTTTACTTGTTTTAGATAATAGATTTAAAAGCAAACAACTTGTTGATTTCATTCACTAGGACATTCTCTCATTACTTGTGATAAAATTTTTATTTTATCATTGTTATTCGTATAGTGTTTCAGAAAAGTAGTCGCGAGAAAATGGGGTTTCAATGGTGAAAAACTAGCATAGTACCAGCCATAACTCGATTATCCATGAATACCTATTATACTATTATACGGGAGTATTAGCACATTGCACGATTGCAAATTTTTTCACCAGCATTCAATTAAGGAGGAAAACTTTTCAGATATCAATGAGTGACAGAGAGCGATTCAAACTTAAGCTCAATTATAAGGTATCTTACTTTTATAGCCGATTCCAATGGGCAGGCAGCAATGCGACGCCTTGAGAAGAAGTTTTTACGTAGTGGCTATCTTACAAATATTGCCTTAGGATTTGGAGGGGACAATAACCGCTGAAATTTTTCTGATGTTCTCGTCAGGATCCGAAACGTGGCGTTCCGACTCATAAGCGGACATGCTAACCTCTGAGCTACGGTGGCTCCAGTCTTATAATTATTTTTGAAAAATTAACATATAATGAAACTCGAAGAGTTTGCCTGAAACCAGTTTAGCACGCCGCAGTCGTATATCAACATGATGTGTAAAAGGGAGACCAATTGCACTATTGTGCGTACAAGTTCAAGAAGCCATTTGTTATTGGAAAATTATTTTCATCAGATCTCAAAGAGGTAAGTGATTTTCATCAGATCTCGAATTGCCATATACATCCGATAATGAACAAATAATAATTGCAATGAACGTTTTTAACACCGAGGAAATAAAAAGATTGATCAAGTGTGACAAAACTGCTTCTTAATTTGCTTTTTCTCCCATAAAGGAATTATAGATATGATAAATGACTCAGATTAGACTCTGAAAGATAATAATTCAAATGAACCTGACTATGGTATTATTCGCCCAAATAAATATTGCAGTGGATATATTGGGTTGCCCAAAAAGTAATTGCGGATTTTTAATATAGTCGGCGTTGACAAATTTTTTCACAGCTTGTGACTCTGTAATTGCATTCTTTCTTCTGTCAGTTATCAGCTGTTACCTTTAGCTTGCTTTAGAAAAAAAGTGTAAAAAATTTATATTTGATTAAAGTTCATTCTAAGTTTTATTAAAAATGCATTTACTTTCTCTTAAAAAATCCGCAATTACTTTTTGGGCAACCAAAACATCCTTTATTTACATTGTGGGGCTTATTGGATAGCTCTGCTTGGGTATTCCAGACCATAATAAAACCGAATAAACTTTTTTTTTACAAATATAAACATGAAATTATTAAATTTTTTTTAAATTTTTCTATTAAAAATTACAATAAATATTAAAAAAAGCAACACAGTTCGATATTATTGCCCAAAAATTTAACACAATATTCAATTTTTAATAAATAAATTGTGTAAAAACTGCAAAAAAAAACATTTTGCTTCATTATCCGGTAAAATCAATTGTCCATAATGCCTCCGTTCCCGAGCCTCCCAGATAATCGAAGTCCGACTGTACTTCGATGTGTTACAAACGGTATGTCGAAATTGATATACCCTGATCCTATGGTGGAGGATATAAAAATTAGCTTAAATTTAAGGGGAGGGACCCTCCCCCTTACCCTAATTTTCAGAAACGCCAGATCTCGGAGATGTGTTGTGCGATTTAAGCGTAATTTTGTGTGCTCTCTTATAGTAACCTACAAACAAAAATTTGGTGGGCGCCCACCCCAAAACCTACCAAATTTATATATACACCAATTACGACAATATGGGACTCAAATGAAAGGCATTTAAGATTAGAAAACGTATCTGATATCCAATTGTCGGAGCAAGTGTTTGGGGGACCACTCCAACCCCCAAAAGACCCCTAAATAGGACATATTTACCCACCATGGTAATATGGGACTTAAATGAAAGGTATTTGTGAATAAAAAACGAATCTGATATCCAAATTTGGAACAAAGTTTCTGGCTTATTTACTGACCATGGCAATATGGGGCTTAAATAAAAGGTAGTTGAGTGTCGAACACGAATCTGATATCTGAATTGTGGGACCACGTGTTTGAGGGGCCGCCCATCCCCGAGAACATCCTCCAAAAAAGAAAAATTTACTCCCAAAGCAATATGGGGCTCAAATGAAAGGCCTTTGGAAGTAAAGCACGAATCTGATATCAGTGTTTGGGAAAGTGTCTATGGGACCAACCCGCCCCATAACACCACCCAAATAGGAAGTATTTGCTGACCATTGCAATATGAGGCTCAAATAAAAGGTAGTTTTAGAATAGAACACAAGTTTGATATGTATTTTCAAGGCCAAGTCACTGAGTGGCGGCCCCATCCCCCAAAACACCCCCCAAACCAGTTATTTTTGCGACAATGGGTATGGTATTTGGGAGTAGATCATGAATCTGACATCAACATTCGGGACCAACTGTCTGGGGGATGTTCCACCACCACAACAACCCCCAAGTAGGACGCATTTGCTCACCAAGACAATTTGGGTCTTCAAGACAAACCGGACATATTTGCTGGCTTTTTCAATAAGGGGTTTAAGTGAATGGTATTTGAGATTAGAAATCGAATTTGATATCCAATTTTGAGGCCAATGGCAATATGGGGTTCAAATATTTGAGAATAGAGCACGTTGCTGATATATTTTCAGGGCTTAGTGTTTGGGGGACCACCCCACTCCCCAAAACACTGCTTAATGTGGCATATATACCGACAAGGTCAATGTGGAGCTTAAATGAAAGGTATTGTGGGGAAAACCAAGAATTGATACCCACTTTCGGGACCAATTTTTGGGGGTCTACCCCTTTCCCAAAAAACGCCACAAACAGCAATTTTTTACTGACCATTGCAATATGGAGCTCAAAAAAAGGTATGTGGGAGAAGAATTCGAAGCCACCCCCAAAAGGTAAGAACACCCCCCAAAGGGTAAAAATTTTTCGACCATGCCAATATGTGGCTCAAATAAAAGGTATTTGAGATTAGGAAACGAATTTGATAACCAATTTTGGGACCATTTGTTTGGGGACGCCTTATCCTGTTAACTCCCCCTCAAAACCAATGGCAATATGGGTTTTAAATAAATGGTATTTGAGAGAAGAGCACGAGGCTGATATTTTTTTAGAGCCAAGTGTCTGGGGGACCGCCTCACCCCCGAATACACCCCTAAATCAGACATCATGAGAATATCGGGCTGAAATAAAGTATTTTAAGAATGGAGTACACCTTACATCCAAACCTAAATTCGTAGACCAATAAAAATCATATGAGATTCAGATAAAGGCACTTATATTTTCAAACTGTAAGTCATGCGATATGCTATTTTCGTAGCATGGTATTTCAGTAAAAGCTCTTTAATTGTCGAAAATAAAAATTCCAAGGAAAATTTTATCCATATAAAGTAAAAGAAGGAGCAGCGGAGCGGACCCGGTACAGCTAGTAAATTATATAAATACGAATAATGGGCAGCTGTAACCACGGCCATCGGCTCTCCAATCGTTTTATCAAGGCGGGAGTCAAAGAAAAGACTGTCTTTTCTATTTGAGCCATTTTAGAGAGCAAGGTAACGACTGAAAAAGATGCCAGTATTGTTGCGCTGATGAAAGCCATTGTGTGGTCATATTGAACAAAACTAAATGGAATATGATATTCAGATTTCTTCCACACATTTTTATTATTTTCATCAATTAAAAAAAAATAGTTTCACCCAAAAGAATGTGTTCGTTTGAATTGGTAACACTTCGTGTCAGATATCCGAAGAAGGGTCCAAGGTTTAAGTTAAAAATTGTTGCATTGCAAAAACGTTGTATTAAAACCTTTACCTCTAGCGCTTAGCTTAATTTAAAAATTGTAAAATTTGGTTCAAAAACCCGCCACTTTTCTAAAAACAAGACCTTTTTCGACAACAAAATCTTAAATTTGTATACGCAGTTAACATGTTCATCGTTTTGCTCAAGTGTTTTTTAAGATTAATTGCCATAACATTTTACCGCAACGTTTAAAATTAAAAGCTTTTAAATTTCTTTTTAAGATCCAACAATAAAACATGACTGGTTATAAACAAAAATGAGATATTATTAATTATTAAAATTATAAGACCACAACTAATATTAAGATATTCAAATCAATGTTAACACTTAATAATTTAGTCCATTGTGTGGTAGGTAACGCACCGTTGCCTAATGGGGGAAACAAGCCAACGGAAGACACATAAACTATTAAGAAAATTATAAATAGCGACAATGCAGTTGTTGTGTTAGTGTTCAGAAATACTTTTTCATCGAATTTTTCTTTTTCTCTCCCAGCAAATGTCAAAGTAAATGAGGCGCGCGCCGGCTGACAGTTTCAAATTTCACATCACCCAAAAAAACACAAGAACGGCAAAAAGAAAACCGAAAAACGTAGAAGCAAATGGAAATACTATCCATCCTTGGCCATTTGTATTTGGGGAGTTTTGGGGGTTTGTAAATGCTTAACCAACACCAGTGGCATACACACTCTCTCATACACACATGCTATGATTTTCATATTTCCCACACATGTTTTTGGAGCTATTGAAAATCACACAAGCATAAAGAAGCACAAATTATTTGGGGATCCCCTCATTCCTCGAAAAAGGCAAAAATCTCATTTTCTCAACAACGGCTACCGTTTGCTGTCGAGATGGCAGAGTATTGGTTACACATGTGCGTGTGTGTGTTGGGGTATGCCAAATACCAGGGGGATATTATGGCGCTCTCTCAACTAGGGAAAAAACACACCCGCACACACACTTGCTTGGCCCCATGAATGGCTAAAGCTCTCCCAACTATACAAGCAGCCATATTTGAATTCACTCAAGTATTTCGAATACAATGGGCGGAGTTTTGTACACTGTGGTAGTTGTTTTTGTTTTTCCTCAACACCAGCAACAGAGGCAGCATCAAGTGTTCTATACGACAAGTGAGAGTAACTTGTAAACCAAACACACACTCTGCCTAAGATGGCATTCACTATGGCTCTCCTTCGTTAAGAGGTGTGTAGATAACAGCTATATTTTTCATATCCCATTAGACAGAGAGGGAGAGATAATGTGTGTGCCACCACTTTTTCAATAGAGGGTTGCATTCTAAGCGACGGAAATGCGATGATGGCTTTTTTCATGCTATGCGCATGCTCTGCCGAAATTGAAGTTGCCTTTAGCAGGACTCTGGGACAACTGAATGTTGTTTTCGAATTTGGATGAAACACAAGTTCGAAAATATTTGAAAATTTTTGATGTACATGTGTGCGTGAGAGACAAAATAAATTGTCAATGTGGTGGTGGTGAATGAAAAGCAAAGGTTTTCGAAATTAGAAAAAAATTCAAGAAGAGTGACTCTCTTGTCTGTTGCGATAAACATTTCCGAAAATTGTAGGTTTTCGAACAGCAGCTTCCTCTGTTGTACAATAGCATAAAGTCCTGCTCTCTCTGATAATATCCCTAAGACTATTCAATGGATTTACCTGCAGCAGCACCTACAACATGAAATCATCATTCCATTCACTATTGCACACAAAGTTTTTTCTTTGCAACAATATTTTAGCAGCAAATAATGCCAAAACCACAAAAGATATGGCATGTTTTTTGTTTGTTGTGGTTGCTGCTGTTGGTTTCGGAGTTTCCTTCGCTTACTACATCTTTGTCATCATTGCTGGGCAGAAGTTAATATTCTATTAAAGGTTCATTTGCGGCGATTGCCATCAAATGTAGGCAAGGATATGACTGTAGGTTGGAGGTTATATTCATTTACGTTTCTTTTTTCTCACCGCTTCTTTGTTTCCTGGCATTCACACTCTCTTTCTCTTCCACCGGCTCTTCGAAGCCCCATGTATAGATATTCATTCTCTTCTCAATGTTTTGCTTTTGTGGTCTTGGTTGGTGATATTGTTGGTGTTGTTGTTGCCATTGTTGCTGGTAATGTATACTAATGTCCTTAGTAATTATGTCTGAATTTCTATTTTGTCGTTGTTGCTGTTTCGCTTGCCATTTCAGTCATTTAGTTTAATGGCAATGCAATTTTTCATTTTGGCCACATTTACTCCAAAATACACTCCAACTAACATACTGACTCAAACACAAACACATACACAAATTCAACCACATGTAAGGTATTCATTTGAAATTTATTCATACTTTTTCAAATGTTAAAATTGGTGTGGCTCTCGCTGTCTCGAATGTGGCTTAGATAGATGAATGTTTAAGCAAATCCATCAAATTCAAATGTATTTTAAATTGTCAAAACTAAATACAGTCATACTTCGAAATAATTTAAAAAAGAAAGAAAAAAATTCACTTTGGTCATTTGTAATTGATGGAAATCCTAATGTAGCTAATTCTGAAATAATTATACATGAACTCGGTGAACACCTGTCGAATTCTAGGTCAACGGCATCCATTTTGATTACATTTAGATAAAAAAAAGGACAGTGTAGATAATATCGCAATGCTAAAATGTGTATTAGTGAGCCGTTGCAGCAGACGTTTCAAAGGCGAATATATGAGGTGATATCCCAGAACGTAAGGCATAAAAGTATATAGCCTTAATGCCAGGCCGAATTTTTTATAGGCTCCACCATGGATCGCATGTATCAATTCCATGCTCCAGTTTCAGAGGCAACGAGTCAATTTTTGAACTTTGCAATCTTCAAAAAGTAAAAACGATGTTTATGAATATGAGTGTGGAAATCCCAAAAACAAAACATTGGGCCTAGGTGATAACTCTGTATTGATGTTTAGTTGTTTGGTTTATAAACCAAATTATGGAAAGTAAAAATTTTAGTGTCAACCAAAGTTTATAGTGTATAATTATATATATATATATATATATATATATATATATATATATATATATATATATATATGTGTGTATAATGCTCCTACAGGGAAGTAGTTTGAAAAAAAAAACTTCCAAAATTTTTTAAATTGTTGTTGTAGACTATAATTTTGTGTCTTAAAATTTATCGTCTTTGGTATGACGTGTTTCTTGAAACACAACTTTGTTCATCTGACCTCGTCCGCCCTAACTTATATATCGGTTTAAAGGTAATTTTTTTTCTAGTAATTAAACTGCCGAAATTTGCCTTAAATAGGAACATTAGCTCAATGTTCAGATATACATAGCTTCCATATAAATCGATCTCCGAGTTGATTTCGTGAGCCCCTACATGTCGAAATTATTATCCGAATCGGCTAAAATTATGTACACCGACTTCTCCTATGACCTAATAGCTTGATATAGCTCCCATATAAGCCGATCTCCCGATTTTACCACTTGAGCCATGAGATGGCCCAATTATTTCCGATTTGGCTGAAATTTAGCACGATGATTTCTGCTCTTACTTCCTATATCCAAACCAAGTATGACCTGATCGATTCATAACCTGATCAAGCTCCCATATAAACCTATCTCTCGATTTAACATCTTTTAATCCTAGAATCAACAATCGAGTGATAGTTTTTTAATGCGAGCTATTACATCAGGTTATGAATCGATTCAGGCCATTCTAGGCTTGGATATTGGAGGAAGTAGCTGAAATCATCGGGCGAAATTTCAGCCAAAACGCTAGTTCAAAATTTTAGAGTTTTAGGTGTTTCCTGAAATGTTTTGCCTTTAAATTCCTTTATTGAGCCCATCGTACAATGACCCGAAATGTACTCCGAAAATCTTTACTGAAAAATATTGCAAAATTTCAAACACTCCAGAGAAAAAGTACGAAATCCGGCGCTTGAGAACTTAGATAAGATAATCGATTCGAATTGAAGCTAGTTCAGATATTGAAATTAGTTGACCCAAATATTGGAAGTGATTAGATATCTCAGCAGGAAGTAGCCACTTACATAATGCCGAAAGAGCATAGGGCCCTATACTATATTAAAAATTATTCCAATTACTTTTCAGCAAATAATAATGCACATCAAAACATAATGGAAAATCAGATTTTAACTATCCGAACCTATTGAGATGTCGAAAAGCATATATGTTGTGATATTTTGCTTAGAACGGAACTAAATTGTGGCCAGGTTACTTCAATGGGCTATGACAGAACCTTTGTCCCAAAAACTGACCTTAGAGTACCGTTCCAAGTGCCTCGATCTTCTGCGATCCTTTTCCAATCTTTAACACCAAATTTGGAAATGTCTTTCATCACCTCGTCTTTCCATCTGACTTTTGGTGGTCCCGGTTTGCGTGTTGCACAATGCTTGCCTTAAAAAGAATTATGCTAACGCCGCCAAACAGCTCATACCTTTCCTGGTTCATGTGACGCCGATATTCTCTGTCAATACAAACGGGTGCATAAACTTTAAGAATCTGTGTAATGTGTATCTGTGTAATGTGAAGTGTAATCTTCGTCTGCTGTGTGAGTACGGGTAAAGATATCGCTTTGAAATATAAAATGGTTAGATCTGGTCTGATTTTAAAAACTTTTTTACTGCATAGTGCTCGAAAATCCCTACAAAAATCACCATTTGAAGTCCATTTATATGCATGATGTAGATTCGTGACGTAATGTACAACGACTTTGCTGCAAAAAGTGCCCACATCACATTATTCAGTCAAAAGTTATATAGCTTTGAAGTCGGAAAATGTGAAAATGTGTATTTTTGCATTTTTTGGTAAAAAAGGATTTTTATTGGTTATTTTTATTTTTTTCTTTTTTGTTGGTGAAGAGAACATATGATCAACTTAAATGGGTGCTATATATACTACAAATAGGCAATTTTTTATCAAAAAATTGGAAAAACCCCTTGAGTTCTAAATTTCCAAAGGCCAGATCCCCCAATTTGGCACATGTTTTTTACTCCATGTCCCCTAAGCTCATGCAAAGAAAGGTTTTGCACCTAAGAATATTTGTAGCCTCTACAGCAAATTCACTAGAAAACGCTGATTTTTAAACCATCTTTAATCAATAGGGGTATTTGGATGATTTTCGTAAAAAGAATCGGGCAGAACTTACTTTTAATTTTTTTTAACGATATATTTACCTGCAATTTTCAAAAAGACATCTCTATTTGTTTTTGTATCTTGTTGCTTTCCTTGTGTACGGAACATAGTACGAGTATGCTGATGTTTCAATCATTGGTTATGCATTCATCTAGTCAGACGAGCTGTTACATACGCTTTATCAGCGTATCGCCTCCGGTCTTCAAAATTTCAGCCGCAACCCATCGGCTCCTACTGCCTTGTCGTTCTTCAGTCAGGTTGCTGCACCAAAGCCATCGGTTTGATATTTCTTTCTTTGGTAAAATTTCTGGACTTTAATCTGACTCCTGAAAATCTCAATTCACTCACACTCGCGTCTTTCCATTTTATATCCTACACCTTAGGATGGGGTATACTAATTTCGTCATCGGAAAATTGATCTAGGACACCATAAAGTAAATGTGTATACTCTTAATTGGCATGCCATTTTAAATCGATCTAGTTATGTCCGTCCGTCTTTCTGTCTGTCCGTCCGTCCGTCTGCTTGTGAAAAGCATGCTAACTTTCGAAGGAGTAAAGCTGGGCTTTGAAATTTTGCAAAAATTACTTCCTATTAATGTAGGTCGGTGGGGATTGTAAATGGGCCATATAGGTCCATGTTTTAATATAGCTCCCATACAAGCCAATTTCCCGATTTTACTTCTTGATCCCCTAAGGGCGCAATTCTTTTCTTATTTGGCTGAAACTTTGCACCATGACATCTTCTACGACGTTCAGCATACGTGAACAGTATGGTCTGAATCGGTCTATGACCTGGTATAGCTGCGATATAAGACGATATATAGTTCTTATTGCATAGAAATTCCTATACGTTATCGTTTGTTACTTGCCGGTAAATGCTTTATATGCAGCATTTACCGGCAAGTAACTTGACAAATGCAATCCACATTGAAGGGCATATAAAATTTGGCCCAGCCGAACTTACCACCCTTTTACTTGTGCATTCCTCGTTTTCTCCCGAAACCTCTCTATTATCTGGTGTGTTCCTACTGATTGCAGGGTTGTTTTGTATGTCGCATTCTTGGCTTCAGTAACGACACTCTTGCTCGTACCATGGGTTTCTTGGGGGAGGCTACTTGTAGTCATTTCCTGGCATTTTTCATTTCCAAGTTAACCACAGCGCAGTTTTATCATCGAGAGGAGTACTCCATTTCCATCTGTTGTGTTTGCAGCTTTTCAATGTCCTGCTTCCGTGCAGTGTCAGATCGTACTTTTCTCGCTACGCTTAAACGGGTGCGGAACTTTGCTGCAAAAAGGTAATGATCCGAATCTTTGTTCGGTTCATCGTCCATCTAACACGCTAGATAAATGCCTTCCGTCATATTCTGTATCTAGGCGCTTCTAGAAAAAATGTCCTTGATTTGTTCATCATTGTCTTCTGTCGGGGCATGGACGCAAATAAGGCTGAGGCTGATGAATTTATGCTGATTTTGGCTAGCCATCCATCTGAGTAAATCTGGAGTCAAGGTCTTTCATTCTCTGACTAACCACAATTGCAAATTTGCCCAAACATTCCTAAATGAAATGTTCATGGGCCAATTTGCTTCTCACATATCAAATTTACTTCTCACATATCAATGAGTGCTGTCCGATTCCAGTTTAAGCTCAACGATAAGGGACCTCCTTTTTATAGCCGAGTCCGAACGGCTTGGCACAGTGCGACACCTCTTTGGGGAGAAGTTTCGACAATCGTGCATGGTTAAATGAAATCAAGAAATGATTCTACGAAATTTTCGCATATTGTGTAGGTTGGTCTGGATGGAAACAGGTTATATCATTTTTCAGTATCCGAAGGGTAACGGACCCTCTCCCTTATGCGAAAAACACAACCCAAAATCAAAAGTGGACCGATCGGGACAAAATAGGTATCAAATGAAAGGTATACGAGAGTAAAATACGAATATTATTATTAAGATTTGAATCTAAGTACCTATCGGGTCGCCCCAACCCAAAACTCCCCCAAACAGATATATTGGACGTTCATTTCAATATGGGGCTCAAGTGAAAGGTATTCGGGGGAAGATTTCGAATCTGGCATACAAAATCAGATCGCAATATAGGGAGTCAAGCCACCCCCCCAAAAACGCCATTAGACCCATTATGACTATTTGATACTTGGCTGAACCGATTTTCTTAAAATGTTCATGGATTGTGTACGTTTGTCTGGAAGGAAACATAGGCTATTTAATTTTCAGATATCGGGTGGAGGCAGACCCTTCCCCTTACCCCAAAAAAGGCACCCATATCGGAAAGAGGTCCGATGGGCACAATAAGGGTATAAAATAAAAGGCATTAGAGACCAGAAAACGAATATGGTATTAAAATTTGGGTCTAAGTACCCAGTGGGCCCACGCCCAACCCCAAAACTCCTCTAAACAGATATATTCGAATTTCATGTCAATATGGGACTCAAATGAAATGTATTAGGCAGTAGATTACAAATATGGCATAAAACATTAGGTCCAAGTAATGGGAGGTCGCCCACTCCCATATACTCCCAATGGCCATATTAGCCGACCATGGCTATATAGGACTCAAATGAAAGGTATTAGGGAGTAGATAACGAATATGACATTAAAATTTGCATTCAAGTCTAGGTTGCGCTTTTCCTCCTAAAGATACGTCAAATGAGTTATTTGACTCATGATGACACTATGGGACTCAAATGAAACGTATTTGAGAGTAGAAAACGAATTTGATATCCAATTTTGAATCCAAGTGTTTTTTTGGGTACGACCTAAAGCACCCCCTAAACTGAACTTCATTTCCGTTGGGAATAAAGAACGAATATGAAATCTATTTTAAGTGCAAAGTGCCTGTGGCCGTCCCAGCCCCAAAACACCCTCCAAACGGTTCACATTTACCGGCCATGACAATATGAGGCTCAAATTAAAGGGATTTGGAAGTGCAGCACGAATTTGATATCCATATTTGAGTCGAAATGTCTGAGGTTCCATCCCTCCCCTAATGAGAACATTACCCTAAGGAAGAACATCAGGAACCGAGAAGGGGCAAATTCTCACACATCAATAAGTGCTTTCTGATTCAAGTTTAAACTCAATGATAAGGAACCTTTTTTATAGCCGAGTCCGAACGGCGTCCCGCAGTACGACACTTCTTTGGGGAACATTTTTTTAATGACCTTGCATGGAACTGTACCTCGCAAATGTCGCCAACATTAAGAGGGGATAAACACTGCTTTGTCTGATGTTCTCGCCAGGATTCTAATGCGTTCAGCGTCAGAGGCTACAATGGCACGAATCCGATATCCGCATTCAGGACGAAGTGTCTCCGTCCTAAATAGATACTAGAGAGTTAAAGAAGGCGCAGCGGAGCGGGCCCGGTTCTGCTAGTGTATTATGAGAGGGCCCGGTTCGGCTAGTGTATTATTGGAGGCCACCGTAGCGCAGAAGTTAGCCACCGTAGCGCAGAATTTAGAATAGCCAGACCATCAAAAAAATTTTTCAGCGGTGGTTTTCCTCTCCTAATGCTGGCAACATTCTAGAGGTACTTTGCCATGTAAAACTTCTCTCCAAAGAGGTGTCGCACTGCGGCACGCCGTCCGGACTCGTTTATAAAAAAGAGGTCCCTTATCATTGAGCTTAAACTTGAATCGGACTGCACTCATTGATATGTGAGAAGTTTGCCCCTGTTCCTTAGCGGAATGTTCATGGGCAAAATTTGCATTATAAGAGTGGAGAACATCTAACATCCAAACTTAAATGGTCCTAAACCCTTCGAGCGAATTCGTAGAACATAAATTAATATGGGATTCAGATAATGACCTGTTGTTATGCTATTAGTCAAGCGATATACAGTTACTATTTTTTGTAGCATGGTATTTTACTAAAAGCTCTTTAATTGTCAAAAATAAATTTGCAAAGATAGTTTTGTTCCACATAAATTAAAAGCTGAAGCTGAGTAAAAGCATACTAGCTGAACCGGGCCCCCTCCCGGTATGGGTATGGGTATAGGTATGCCCCACATTGTATAGGTGGAGCTATTCAGTATGAAGGGGCAGCTTCAACTTGACGTGACGTTAATTTAAATGCCATTTTTAAAGAAACAGTAGTTAGTGAATTAAGCCATTAGAAGACTCAATACCTTTAAAGGCCCTATTAAATTATAGTAAGCTCCAACTCTTAAATACTAATAAACAAACAGTGATGAAATTATTGTCATTTATACAGCAAGAGTTCTTTTCAATGGCAGCCTTAAGATATCAATTAAGCTGAGCTTTGTAAAAAAAAAAAAGAAAAAACCTGAAAATTGTCAATAACAATTTCATCAGAAACATACAAAAGGCATTCAGTGATGAATTGTAAACCTGAAATCACAAATATTAGATGGCTACTGAACAGACTGTTTTCCCCAAAAGCACATGTCTTTCATCAGAACTGGACAAAAGATTAAAAAAATACTGATCAAATAAATATTCAGTAGCCATCTGCAAGCCACTTCAAACTAAGGATAATTATCTGAAGCTTTGTTACTAATCAAAAGAAGCTAACAAACTAAACAAATATTAAAGATATTATTAATAAATTGTATTATATATATATATATACACACATATATATTTATACAATATATAATACTACAAAAAAAAAAAAAATAGAAACAACAAGTCATCAAACCCCCAAAAGGAAAAAAAACACAATTTAAAAATTATAATTAAGTAATCCATTGATGCTGATTCAGAGAAATATATTTATTGTGGTACATACAAAACACAACACGACACGACACAAAATTCTCATAAATCATTAATCAATGCTCGACGAAAAAAAAGAAGGAAAAAACATGGAATCAAACGACTACAACAACTACATCACCATGTCAATGCACATGCTGATGAAGATCAAGATGAAGATGAAGATGCTGGCTGGCTAGTTGGCTGGCGGTGGTGTCAATGACGTAGTACCACAAGCGTTCGATGAAAAAGTCTAAGAAAAAATGGTGATTTCATAGGAGGGGAGAGGGCTGGAGTTGTAAGAAAAGAAAGATATCTTTCATTTGCTTGATAACCACTTGAAGTAACGCTGGTGATGAAGTTCAACAAGTGATCATCACTTGCACCAACACCAAACCGCCCTGTGCTGTTTATGCAGATGTATCCTAAATGGATAGATGAGACGGCAATTGTACAGAAAGACAGCAGGTTCACACCATCCATCATTGTTTGATCACCAGCCCTCTCAATTGGATCTTGGAAATAAACAATTAACAAAATTTGCTATTGGCTGATACCTCAGACACTTTTCTAACCTTCATACGTTTGTTAGTATTGGACCTAGTGAGAAGGAGGAAAAGTCTCTTTTTCCTCCATGACATCCAAAAGATAATCAATCATTGTAATAAGTGAATGTGGTTAAACATTAAGCCCCCACAAAAGATTGTATTTAATTAAGTTGTTTTCTGCACATAAAACACAATCTATACTCTAAAGTGTTTTGTAAACTGATAGTTGTTAAATCAAATACAGAAGAAAACCTGGATGTTGTTTCTTTCACTATGGATGATCACTCTTTAGGGAAAATATTGCATAAAAAGTTTTTAAGTGGCATTGGTTTATAGAGCTTAAGTAAATGTTATTGGTAGGATTGTGGTTATGATAGTGTTTGCAATCAGACGCTCTCTACATTCTAGCCAAAGAAGGATTAAGGAAAGGTAAACATCTTCTTGTACCAACGAAATCGTTTTAGAAAGTGTATTAACAAATGTTCGCATCCACTAGTGCAGACAAGCCTTCAAAGAAATTAGATTTTATAGTGAGATATAAGATATAATTTACGTTATCTCAATAAGACGATTTCGATATCTGACAAGGTCAAATGTGATCTTGGGCAGGAATCTGAATTGGAAGTGTCACATTCAGGAGCGTACTGAGAAGGCTCACAGATGTTGGGCACTATGTAGACGGGCCGTAGGCTCGAAATGAGACCTGAATCCGAGGATAGTCCCCTGGCTCTACAGGAGCGTGATTACACCAAGTAGTTTGGTGGACTGCTATGGAGAAAAAGTGCAACATAAGGACCATACAACAGGTTCAGCGAACATGTTGTCGCTGTGCAGACAAGCCTTTAAAGAAATTAGATCTTATAGTGAGATATAAGATATAATTTACGTTATCTCAATAAGACGATTTCGATATCTGACAAGGTGAAATACTTAGGTGTGATCTTGTGCAGGAACCTGAATTGGAAGTGTCACATTCAGGAGCGTACTGAGAAGGCTCACAGATGTAGGGCACTATGTAGACGAGCCGTAGGCTCGAAATGGGGCCTGAATCCGAGGATAGTCCATTGGCTCTACAGGAGCGTGAATAGACCAATACTTACTTACGCCTCAGTAGTTTGGTAGACTGCTATGGAGAAAAAGTGCAACATAAGGACCCTACAACAGGTTCAGAAAACATGTTGTCTTGGCATAGGCGGAGCGAAGTGCACCACGCCCATTAGGGCACTGGAGACTATTCTAGATATCCGACCCATTGACATACATATTAAGTGTGAGGCAGCCACTGCGGCTATGAGCCAAAGGCGATGGGGGAATGGATTGAGGATGGGAGCAGCTCATACCATCGCGGTATAATCGAGGCGACGATAGAAAACCTGGAAGGAAGGGAAGAGGTTTTCGATCGGATACCTGAGATGAACCTTGAAGTCGAGTGCGACGCACAGCGGCCATCCGCACAGTCTTAGATTGACGAAACACTAGTTTTGCCATCTGGAAGATCAAGTTACACGGATGGATCAAAGCTAGATGACAGAGTGGATCTGGGGGTTTACATTGAGAACCCAGGGACTGAGATCTGTTTCAGACTGCCTGACCATAATACTGTCCTGCAGGCGGAGATCCGGCCGATCAAGGAATGGGTAAAGTGGTGTGGTGCTAACGCGAGGACGTCGAGTGTGAACATCTTTACAGACAGTAAAATTGCCATAAGGGCAATAACAACCAGGACGGTAAGGTCACAAACAGTCTTGCAGTGTAAGAAGGGGATTAACGCCTTCTCTGAGGATGGCAAAATCCGCATCGTTTGGGTGCCGGGCCATAACGGAATAAGGGGATATGAAAGGGCAGACGTTTTGGCGGTGAAGGCCAGTGGACTGCTGTCAATAAACTTGGTTAACCCGAGTTAGGAGAGTGGGAGAAGAATGCGAATGCATCATTGTGGAACAGCGAAACGGTCGGTAGGACGGCGAAAATCCTATGGGGGGATCCGAATCGTGAAAAGACGAGGCTATTAATGAAAGGAAGCAAGAAGGAGGTCAGTATAGCTATTGGTATCATAACGGGACACTTAGGACTACGTGCTCACTTATATAAAATCGGTGCGTCAAGTGACAGGATGTGTAGGGCATGCGGGGAAGATGATGAGATGTTGGAGCATTTCCTTTGTCATTGCCCGGCTTTCGCATCTAACAGATACCGGTACTTAGGTGGAGACGCAATATCAGACATGAACCAACTTAGGGGAATGGTATTGAAAACAATTAAGGATTTTGTAAGTAGCACGGATTTTCTAACTTAAAATTTTCTTTTTAGAGGTTACTTTATAGTTTTTAGAGCGAAAAACAAGCCGATTACTAGCTTGGGTGTATGTCCATAGAGGCATGAGGCGGATTAATATCTGCACCCTCTTTTGAACCTAACCTAACCTATCCTATAGTGAGACTTCTACTTTGTAGTGCTGGCAAACAGCAGGTTTTCTAAAGTTTCCTTACATCTACTGCATATGTCGCTACTTGAAACCTTTAGTCACTCAGCATGTTTTCCAACCAGACAGTGACCTGTCATGAAATACACTATGAATGTGAGTTTTGTTCTAGCCAGCGACAGCAAAGCGGGATACTTCTTTAAGTTTAGACTGGCTGTGAACGCTCCAAGATTATATGCTTGGAGAGTTCACAGCCCCCAATTTGTGTCCTCTAATATAGACCACAAAAAACATCCTAATGAGATCTAAAGAAATCACATACTTTTGCTTGCCATCGCATTTGTTGATTCTTCAAAAACCGTTACTTACGTCAAATAGTTAATCAACATATTTTTCATTCAGACAGTGAACTATTGTGTCGGGCACCAATCACTTACACTTGTAAGTGATAGGTTTTCTCAAGTTTAAATTGAATCTTGAAGCGGTTGCATCCTACCAAATGTTAAATATTATCTTCCGACACCCTTAATGCCTTATCAAGAGGATTTAGATATCAAGCCAGTTTCGGATTTCCAAAACGCAAAACGAAAGATTTACTTTGCCTTATTGTTTGCCACCCATGGCTGGAATGCATTCTCAAATCAATTTTTAATATAGTTTTAAATCGTAATATAGTAATTTTTAATCGTAAAACAAGAATAATTAGAAAATATAGGCAAACAATTTTTTTCGTTTTGCAAATTAGAAAATTGGACAGGCTTGTATGTCGTATGTCTTTAGAGGCGTAACCACAGTTCTCAGTTGAGCTGGAATGTGTGAGGTAAGGTCTCAGTGTCAGAAACCAGACTAATTTTATAGACCGCTATAGACCGATTTAAACCAAACTTGCCACAGTTGTTGGAATTCATAGCAGAACACTATGTGCAAAATGTCCGTCAAATCAGACAAAAAGTGCGGCTTGTAAGGGCTCAAGAATCGGCGGATGGGTTTATATGGAAGCTATATCAGGTTATTTATCGATTTGGACCCATTTGCAATCCCCAACAACCTACAACAATATTAAGTATGTGTGCAAAATTTCAAGCGAGCAGCTTAACGCGTTCGACCGCTATCGTGATGTGGACAGACGAATGGACGGACGGACATGGCTAGATCGACTCAGAACGTCGAGACAATCAAGAATATATATACGTTATGGGGTCTTGGACTTATATTTCGAGGTGTTATAAAAAGAGGTCTAGCAAATCGGCAATGGAAAGTGATTCCGCTTTACTGCTCAGATGCAGGATACGGCCTTTCCATGCAATATGTGCATGGGATTTGGCCATAGGGTACGAGATTACCGCGTTAAGGGTGGTGTCAATCGGCGGTGCGGATTGGGTGGACATGTGACTTCGGTCTGTCCCAACCGCGATCGCTGTAAGAATTTCGAGTTCAAGCGATTGCCAGCGGATAATGTAATGATCTCCGCAGCCTATCCGATTTATGCTGCTTGGGCGGCTAGGCCGAACGCAAAGTATAAAGGATCGTTATGATAGTTAAATTTTATCAATTTAATTGCCAGCGGTCTAGAGCAGTGACGCAGATGTTCGGTCATGCCATCCGTAGCATTGGTTGCTTGGACTCACTGGTACGGGAATCGTATGTAGTGGACAAATGTTGCCGGCATTAGGAGGAGAAAATACCGCTGAAAAAATTGTTTATGGTCTCGCCAGGATTCGAACTCAGACATTTAGCGTCACAGGCAGACATGCTAACCTCTCCGCTACGTTGGCCCCAGAATTACTTCCCTGTAAACTCTTGTCCTCTTATAAATACAAATCGTTGGAAGATTCAAAATTGATCAGATTTCTATTAAAGTTATAAAGGTTTTACGATAACATATAAAATGATAAAATAGTTTTGGCCAGAAGAGGAGGTGATTAAGACCATAGAGCGATGGGTCTAGCGATGCGCAGGAAGAAAATTGATCTAGACTCAGCGGCGTTGAGGATATTCGCGGAGGTCTGGACATAGATACCTCTATGTGACGTTCACCTCGAAGTAATGCTAAAACGGTTCCCAGGTGAAACTAGTCCTTGAAGTGATACAGAGTAAGCCCGGCATACGGCGAGAAACTAATTAATACTAATACTAATTTCGTCATTCTGTTTGTAACTATTCGAAATATTCTTCTGAGACCCCATAAGGTACATATATTCTGACCGTCGTGACATTTTATGTCGATCTAGCCATGTCCGTCCGTCTGTCCGTCCGTCCGTCTGTCTGTCAAAAGCACGCTAACTTTCGAAGGAGTAAAGCTAGCCTCTTGAAATTTCTTATTAGTGTAGGTCGGTTGGGATTGTAAATGGGCCATATCGGTCCATAACCTGATATAGCTGCCATATAAACCAATCATGGGTCTTGACTTCTTGAGCTTCTAGAGGGCACAATTTTTATCCGATTTGGATGAAATTTTGCACGAAGTATTTTGTTATGATATCCAACAACTGTACTCAGTATGGTTCAAATCCGTTCATAACCTGATATAGCTGTCATATAAACCGATCTGGGAACTTGACTTATTGAGCTTCTAGAGGGCGCAATTCCTAACCGATTAGGCTGAAATTTTCCATGACATATTTTATTATGACTTTCAACAACTGTAGGGTTAAAATCGGTTCATAAACCGATATAGCTGTCATATAAACCGATCTGGGATCTAGACTTCTTGAGCCTCTAGAGGTCGCAATTATTATCCGATTTGCCTACAATTTTATACGACGGATTCTCTCATGACCATCAACATACGTGTTTATTTTCGAATTGGCTGACATTTTACACAGGTCTCTAACATATAATTTAATTATGGTCCGAACCGGACTATATCTTGATATCGCTCTAATAGCAGAGCAAATCTTTTCTTTTATCCTTTTTTGCGTAAGAAGAGATGGCGGGAAAAGAACTCCACAAATGCGATCCATGGTGGAGCGTATATAAGATTCGGCCCGGCCGAACTTAGCACGCTTTTACTTTTTTTTTAATTTTGGCAAAAGTTATTGTGAACAAGTAAAAGCGTGCTAAGTTCGGCCGGGCCGAATCTTATATACCCTCCACCATGGATCGCATTTGTCGAGTTTTTTTCCCGGCATCTCTTCTAAGGCAAAAAAGGATATAAGACAAGAGTTGCTCTGCTATTAAAATGATATCAAGATATGATCCGGTTCGGACCACAATTAAATTATATGTTGGAGACCTGTGTAAAATTTCAGCCAATTCGTATTAGAATTGCGTCCATTGGGGCTCACGAAGTACAATTGAGAGATCGATTTATATGGGACGTATGTTAATGGTCATGAGAGAATCCATCGTACAAAATTTCAGGCAAATCGGATAATAATTGCGACCTCTAGAGGCTCAAGAAGTCAAGATCCCAGATCGGTTTATATGGCAGCTATATCAGGTTATGAACCGACTTGTACTTTATTTGACATAGTTGTTGAAAGTAACAATAAAAAACGTCTTGCGAAATTTCAGCCAAATCGGATAGAAATTGAGCACTCTAGAAGCTCAAGAAGTCAAGTCCCCAGATCTGTTTATATGACAGCTATATCAGTTATGAACCGATTTGAACCATATTTGGCACAGTTGTTGGATATCATAACAAAATACTACGTGCCAAAACTCATTCCAATCGGATAAGAATTGCGCACTCTAGAGGCTTAAGAAGTCAAGACCCAAGATCGGTTTATATGACAGCTATATAAGATTATGGACCGATTTGAACCATACTTGGCACAGTTGTTGGATATCGTAACAAAACACGTCGTGCAAAATTTCATTCCAATCGGATAAGAATTGCGCACTCTAGAGGCTCAAGAAGTCAAGACCCCTGACCGGTTTATATGGCAGCTATATCAGGTTATGAACCGATTTGAACCATATTTGGCACAGTTGTTGGATATAATAACAAAACACGTTGTGCAAAATTACATTCCAATCGGATAAGAATTGCGCACTCTAGAGGCTCAAGAACTCAAGACCCAAGATCGGTTTATATGGCAGCTATATCAGGTTATGGACCGATGTGAACCATACTTGGCACAGTTCTTGGGTATCATAACAAAATACGTTGTGCAAAATTTCATCCCAATCGGATAAGAATTGCGCACTCTAGAGGCTCAAGAAGTCAAGACCCAAGATCGGTTTATATGGCAGCTATATCAAAACATGGACCGATATGGCCCATTTACAATACCAACCGACCTACACTAATAAGAAGTATGTGTGCAAAATTTTAAGCGGCTAGCTTAACTCCTTCGAAAGTTAGCGTGCTTTCGACAGACAGACGGACGGACGGACGGACAGACGGACGGACATGGCTAGATCGACATAAAATTTCACGACGATCAAGAATATATATACTTTATGGGGTCTCAGACGAATATTTCGAGTAGTTACAATCAGAATGACGAAATTAGTATACCCCCCATCTTATGGTGGAGGGTATAAAAATTAAATTTTTGTAAAAACGAAAATTGCACCGTGGCTCTGCAGTTAGATTGGAGTTGCCGCTCATGTGCATCATGCAGGGCAGATATCAGGGATAGTATCCTCGAAGCTTCGAGCGAAGAAGCGTAGATTGCTTCATCATCCAGATCTCATTGGGCCGAAGTAGCCCTGGTCTTCCTAGGCAGATATTTCCAGACACATGAAATAATTAAATAGTTGCCGTCTACCAAATACTATCTTTAATTATAAGGTTGTGAGGTGTTGTCTGATCGCGTTTTCAAACAACCATATATTTATCCTAACCCCCAGTGCTACCTACCAAAGATTTTAGGACTTTGTTTCTGTTTTTATAGCCTCCACCAAAGAATGGGAGTATACTTATAAAGTTTGTAACACTTTGAAATATTGATCTGTGACCCTATAAAGTATATCTATTCTTGATCATACAGACTTTCAGAGACGATCTAGCCCAGAATTGATCTTGCCTCAGAGTCGATCTATCCGTGTCCGTCCGTCCGTCTGTGGAAATCACAATAGCGGTCGAAGAAATGAATGAAGTTAGCCACTTGAAATTTTACACAGATGTTTCCATTGAATGATAGGACAATGGAGATTCAGATTGGACATAGCTCTCCATATAAATCGATCAATTAATATGACTTCTTTAGCTCTTGTTGCTTGTTTCGCCACCTGAAGAAGGTGTTTATGCGTTCAGAATGCATGTTTTGGAGATACCTCAATCATAGTGGCAAAAGTGCTTCGACAATTGGTTCAAACGCATTCTAAAGTGTATAGATCTTAATGGGACATATTTTGAAAAACAATAAAGCGATTTTCGTTGATTAATATTTGTTTTTGTGTTCTATAATCTTGAAATAAAAAAGTCAACCCTCGTATGCCTCTTTCGGAATCCTTGCAGATAATCGGATAAGCTGCTTTGAGGTACTGTATCCTAAAGAGTGCTGGAAACTTCCCCCTTGATCACAATAACAAAGCATGAGCTCTAATTAGCCTGGGCTGAAGAGCTGGCTACACACTTGGAATCTAATAGGTGGTGATTAAATATCAAGATTTCAGTATTGATTTCAATCGAATGTCATTGGGCGTTACGCACTATTTTCTATTTGACTAAATGTTATGCCACTTCTGGCCAAAGGTGCGAAGTGAATTTTTTAAATTTAACCTCGTAATAAATCGATCTTCCGATTTCATTTCCTATGTTTCCGATAGTAAGATTTGTCATCCAATTTCAATGATATTAGAAATGGTGGAAAATTTTAGTCATATTCCAGCAATATGTTTTTGCTCAAAATTCGCTAAACTTAGAAAACGCATAAACTTTTTAAGCTATATTAACAAAGACAGTAGTGGTAGGGTTGTAGGTTTTAATATTTGAAAGAAAAACAAAATAATCATAAAACGATCTGAATAATCTGACATCATAATATGCCATTAATCAATTGGTATTATAATCAAATTATCGTATACCTATGATTTTGTTCAATGACTTGTGGCACGATGGGCCAAAGTTGGGGAACGGTCTAATCGCATGGCTCCATTATTCATGAACTGCCACCGAATGACAGCGGCAAAGCAGACCAATGTGCGACATAATGTTGGAGAAGCAGGATGATTCGAAACACCATCACAAAGCTGGGCATGAATATTCCTAGAAGATGGAAGGAGAATAACCATTCGCCTGTAGCAACTTAAAATCACTTAGTCGAGACAGCAACAACTACAACAGTACTTTTATGAAATGAACAGAGTTCACTCCATATTTGTTTCGCAATTGTACGATTGAATGAGAAATACAAACAAGAATTTATATTTTTATTGTGAACCAAAACACATTCAATTAATAAAGATACCAACTGTGAGTCGACAGCCAATGTGTATTCGCATGCATTTTTCTTCCAGATGATGTTGTTGCCTTTGTTGATGTGGCCTATGCACTGTGGCTTGGTTACAGGAATGGAAAAATTGATTTAAAAGGATTTGAATTCGAAAAAGGAGACTACCGTATGGAAATTAAATCAAAAAGTTTATATGTGTCTACCCTCATTTCTTTAACCAGATTTTGACAGGTGTTGCGTTTTTGCATCAGTGATTTGGTGAACATTTACATGCATATATTGACAGTATGTTTCTAACTTATTGAAAAAATATTTTTACAGATTGTTCTGACTCTGCAGAATAATATAGAAATTATAATTTTTTCAAAAAGTTGTCTGTTGTTTTTATACCCTACACCACCACTGTGGTACATGATATTATAACTCTGTGCATTTGTTTGCACCTCTAAGAAGGAGAAGAGCTAGATCCATTGGTAAGTTTACCGATCGGCTTCGAATCACTTCCTGAATTGATTTAGCCATGTCCGTCTGTCTGTCTATGTATTATTGTGATCCAAGTACAGGTCGCATTTGTTGTCCGATTGTCATAAAATTTTGCACAAGTCTCTTTTTTGGTCTAAGGATGAACGCTATGGATTTTGGTTCAGATTTAGATATAGCTCCCATATATATATTCCATTCGATATGTCCTTTTAAGGGTGTAGAAGCAACAGTTTTTGTCCGATCTTTAAAACATTTAGCACTAGATTTATTTAATTTCCCAATACGTTTGCAAAATTTCATCAGTGTCGATCCAGATTTAGATATATGGACCGATAAGGACAAAATTGAAAAGTAGAATATGAATATGGTATAAAAATAGTGTCCATGTACCCAAAAAGTCGCTCTTACCCCAAAACTCATCCAAGCAGACAAATTGATCATATCAATACGGGGCTAAAATGAAAGGTATTCAGGAGTAGATTCCGAATCTTCGGTTTGTTTGTTTCTTCCGTATAGACTCAAACACGACAGAAACGATTTTCTCGAAACTTTGACATATTGTGTAGGATGATCTGGAAGAAAACATAGGTTTTATAATTTTTCTTTATCGCAAGAGGGGTGGGGGGAGAGGGCGCACTCGCCCTCTTACCTTAAAAAGACCAAAATCGGAACGAAATGTATACTCAAATTTAGTACTCAAAACTCCGCCCCAACCCCAAAACTCCTCCCATTGAGATATATTGGACGTTCATGTGATTATGAGACTGAAGTCCATGTAATGGGTGATTTCTCCAATCCCAACACCCCCCAAATGGGGATATTCACCGACCGTGGCTATATAGAACTCAAATGGAAGTAACTTTGGAGTAGATTAGGAAAATGATATTAAAATTAGTGTTAAGGTATGTAGGTAGCGCTAAGTCTCCTTAAATCAACACAACAAAAAGATTATTTGACCCATTGTGACAATATGCGATTCAAATGATACGTAATTGAGATTAGAAAGGAACATAGTTTTAGGGCCGAGTGTTTGTGGGTTCCCTAAACTGAACATATTCCCGAACATATCAACATGGGGCTCAAATAAAAGGTTTTTTTTATAGTAAAAAACAATTTTGATACCTAATTTTGGGGCAAATTGGCGGAGTGCCAGCGCCAGCCCAAAACGCTCTCCAACCCATACATATTTATCGGCTTAAATGAAAGGTATTTGAGAGTAAACCACAAATTTGACAAATGCCAAGATACCATCCCACATCCAAAAAGCACTCCCCATCAAATGGATATATAGACCAATCACGACAATACAGGGCTCAAATGAAATAGGACTTATTTACCGACTATGGTAACATGTGGCTCATGTAAAAACTATTTGAGAATATAGCACGAAGCTTATATATACTTTAAGGGCCAAGTGTCTGGGTGGCCACCTCACTCCCAAAATACACCCCAAATCGGACATATTTACCCACTACAATAAAGGAGTCCAAAGAAAGGTATAAGGGAGTAGAGGAAAAATTTGCCCTATGAACATTTCATTAAAGAAACTTCTGACATATCAATGAGTCCTGTCCAGTTCAAGTTTAAGCTCAATGATAAAGGACCATCTTTTTATAGCCGAGTACCAACGGCGCCCCGCAGTGCAACACCTCTATGGGGAGAAGTTTGTACATGACTTTTATGCATAGCATAGTACCTCATAAATGTCATCAACATGAAGAGGGGATAACTACCACTACCATTTTCCAATGTTCTCGCCAGGATTTGAATCCACATATCGAGCTTCAGTTCTAAAGCATTTTTAAGACTGTAGGGTAGTTATGTGTCAATCTAGTAGAGTTTGTCTTTTCTGTATTTTACCCTAGCAACTTGGCCACATTCAGAATCCCACATTTTACAACAAATTTTTAAGTGGGCATTACAATTTCCATACATACCAATTATACCATATGTCATTGTTGTAATAGGAATACATATATATTTTATATAAGAATGAAACCACTGTGTACTATGTGCTGCTGTTATTCTTTATTTCATTTTCAATTTTGCTGAGATTTTTTTTGTCTCCTTACTGTTGGTTGCTGTTAACTGCAGTTTGTGACACAAAATGAAATGATAAATTTCCGAAAACATTTTTCATAAATAAATTTAAATGCCATAACACACATGAATATATAAAATAATACGACTTTTTATGTCTGTGTATAAAGGCATCAGAGTGGCTTCATATATGCCGATTTTGCAAGGAGTAGCCTTTGTAAAAATAAAAGAAAGTGTTTCTGCACAAAACAAAGAAAAATAAAAAAATGTGTTTTAATATCTACAAAAAGAAAACAAATTGAAATAGGTGTAATCACAATGCGATTCAAATACACTGAGAAGTTTAAGTGAATTAAACGGAATCCTTCTCTTTTTGCAAATAGGAGGAAGTTTTTCCTCCATTTTTTTTCTTTTCATCTCAACAAACAAAATAGGAAATATAGCGGCTATCGGTTAACGATAAATAGAGCCGACACACAGTGAGAGAAAATCGAAATCCAGGTGCCTTTTGGGAAGCCCCTAAAGTTGGTCCTCTCGGTATTTCGAAAAATTTGGGCTGCTAAATCATGGTCTTATCTTCCTTTTTTTCGTTGGGTAGTGCTGAAAAATCCCTACAAAAAAGTCAGCTAAAGGTGTCCGTTTAAATTAAAGCTCAATGATATGGAGACCCCCTGCTTTATGCCGAGTCTGAACGGCGTGTCACTGTTGAAAGGTTGTACATGGCTGAAATATTCACAAATGTTGCCAGCATTTGATGAGGGGATAACCACCACTGAAAAATCATTTAAGATGTTCTCGCCGACAGGATTTGATCCCGGGTATTTGGGCACCATAGGCGGGCTTTCTAACCTAGGCACGGTGGCTCCAACGGTGGTGGTTTTGGGGATATACGAATTTTAATTTTTATTTGTTGAAATTTTGGCCGAAATGGGCTTCTAATTTTGCAATTTATGAAAGAATTTGTGATTCATTCATCTTCGATTTTGGATTCGTTACAAAATTTACAGCGACTTTGCCGCAAAAAGTGTCTACATCTGATTATTCAGCTAGAAGTTATACAGCTTGGAAGACAAAAAATGTGTAAAAAGTGTATTTTTTTAAATTTTTGGCCAAAAAAAGTATTTGCATTGCATTATTCAAAAAACTTGCTTAAATACCTTGATTTTTTCTTTTTTGTGTGTGAAAACCTAATGGGTGCTATATGTACTTCAAAATAGGGATTTTTTTATTAAAAAGAATATTTGTTACTTCCACAGCAAATTTTCTAAAAAATGCCGATTATGAAACCATCTTTGCTCGAAAGGTTTTTTTTATAAAATAACCCCTCCTAAAACGGGAATAGTGAAAGGTTCTTGGGGGTAGATTTCAAATATATAAAATTAAAATTTGTGTCCAAGTATCTATGTGGCGCTATACCACTACAACCAATCCAAATTGGTTACCTGACCCATCATGACAATGCGGGGATCAAATGATTGACATTTTTGAGTAGAGTGCGAACCTAACATTGAAATTTGCTAGTCTTATATTAAACAAGTAAAAGCGTGTTATATAGGAGCTATCTCAGATTTTGGACCGATGCGGCCCGTTCTTGGTACATCTATTGGAGCATTGGAAAAGTCATTGTGCATAATTTCAGCTAAATCGGAAAAGAATTGCGCCCTCTAGATGGTCAACATGTATATTTGGGAGATTGGCTACAGGTTATAGATCGATTCAAAATATTATTAGTACATACATTGGAAGTCATAGGAAAAGCCATTGTGTAAGATTTCAGCCAAATCGGATGAGACTTCCGTTTTCTAGAGGCAGAAGAAGTAAAATCTAGAGATCGGTTTATATGTTCTGTTGTTAGTATATTTGCATGTAGGTATGTTCCGAATAGACTCAAAAAGAGCTAATGGTGTAAACTGGTAATGTAATGAAAATAGGGTTCTTAACTTTTTGATATTTGAAGTACCCCCAAGAATAAAATGTGGCCGATCGGGACTATATGGGTATAAAATGAAAGGAATTCGAGAGTAGAATACGAATCTGATATCTAATTTTTGAGCCAAGTTACGCCTTTTTTTCGACCATGCAAATATGGGGCTCAAACAAAAGGTATTTGCGAATAAAAAATACTTTTTGCCATATTTGGGTTGAAGCGTCTGAGGGACTACCCAACAAAACGTAATCTCAATTACACAAATTATCAAAAACGTCAGATCTCCGAGATGGTTCTTGCGATTTAACATATTTTTGCCCGATTCTACTTCACTAAAAACAAAAATTTAAAATCTATTATTTAACAGGGGTGCCAAGGAAGCCCGCCGCCATAACTCGCAAAATGATATATATAGACTAATCGCGACAATATGGGTCTAAAGGCTAACCCTGAAACAACTTCCAAAATCAGACACCGAACATGACAATATGGGTTTCAAATGAAAGATATTTGGCAGTAACGCACCAAATTGATCACACTTTCGGGACAAAGTCTCTGAAAGTCCACCAAACCCCAAATAGAACATATTTAGCACAAAATTTATATTAACTTTAGAAGCCAAGAGTCTGGGTGGCCAAATTCCTCCTGAAATATCCCTTAAAACTTATAAAATTACCTACCTTTGCAATATAAGACTCAAAATAATGGTATTTGAAAGAAGAGAACAAATTCGCCATCCACAGGACTTATTTATCGACCTTGGCAGTATAGAACTCAAATTAAAGCTTACAAAAGGTGCATCGGGTCAGGCTCGGTTCGGCTTATATTTTAAAACTATAAATAAAACAAGTAAAAAGGCGTTAAGTTCGGCCGGGCCGAACTTTGGATACCCACCACCTCGGGTATATATGTAAACCACCTTTCATCAAAATTCAGTAAAAATTTCATACCTTATACTCATATACCTCATACCGATCTGAACACGGATGTCGAAAAGCCGAACATAAGTCACTGTGTCAAATTTCAGTGAAATCGGATTATAAATGCGCCTTTTATGGGGCCTAGACTTTAAATCGAGATATCGGTCTACATGGCAGCTATATCCAAATCTGGACCGATTAGGACCAAGTTGCATAAACATGTCTAAGAGCCTAACACTAAGCACTGTCCCAAATTTCGGCGAAATCGGACAATAAATGCCTCTTTTATGGGCCCTAAACCTTAAATCCAGAGATCGGTCTATATGGCAGCTATATTCAAATCTGGACCGATCTGGGCAAAATTGAAGAAGGACGTCAAAGAGCCTAACCAAACTCACCGTCTCAAATTTCGGCGACATCGGGCAATAAATGCGTCTTTTATGGCCCCAAAGCCTTAAACCTAGATATCGGTCTATATGGCAGCTATATCCACATTTGGACCGATCTGTGCGATATTGCAGAAGTATGTCAAGGGGCTTAACTTAACTCACTGTTCCAAATTTCGGCGACATCGGGCAATAAATGACCATTTTATGGGCCCAAAACCATAAATCAAGAAATCGGTCTATATGGTAGCTATATCCAAATTTGAACCGATCTGGACCAAATTGAAGAAATATGTCAAAGGGCCTAACACAACTCATTGTCCCAAATTTCAGCAAAATCGGATAATGAATGTGGCTATTATGGGCCTTACACCATAAATCAGAGGATCGATCTATATGGCAGCTATATCCAAATCTGGACTGATCTGAGCCAAATTAACGAAGGATGTCGACGGGCCTTACACAATTCACTGTCCCAAATTTCATCAAAATCGGAAAATAAATGTGGCTTTTGTGGGCATAAGACCCTAAACTGGAGGATCGGTCTATATGGCAGCTATATCCAAATCTGAACCGATTTAGACGAAATTAAATAAATATGTCAAACGGCCTAACACAACTCACTGTCCCAAATTTCACCGAAATCGGACCATAATTGTTGCTTTTATGGGCCTTAGACCCTAAATCGGAGGATCGGTCTATATGGCAGCTATATCCAAATCTGGACCGATCTGAGCCAAATTGACAAAGGATGTCGAAGGGCCTAACACAACTCACTGTCCCAAATTTCAGCGAAATCAGACCATAAATGTTGCTTTTATGGGCCTTAGACCCTAAATCGGAGGATCGGTCAATATGGCAGCTATATCCAAATCTGGACCGATCTGAGCCAAATTGGCAAAAGATGTCGAAGGGCCTAATACAACTTACTGTCCCAAATTTCAACAAAATCGGCGGATCGGTCTATATGGGGGCTATATCAAGATATAGTCCGATATAGCCCATCTTCGAACTTAACCTGCTTATGGACAAAAAAAGAATCTGTGCAAAATTTCAGCTCAATATCTCTATTTTTAAAGACTGTAGCATGATTTCAACAGACAGACGGACGGACATGGCTAGATCGGACATGGCTTAGATTTTTACGCTGATCAAGAATATATATACTTTATAGGGTCGGAAATGGATATTTCGATGTGCTGCAAACGGAATGACAAAATGAATATACCCCCATCCTTCGGTGGTGGGTATAAAAACAGGGATTTTCAATACATTTTCAAATTTTCTGTAAAATGTTTATCATAATTTCTAGATTGGTTTTTACGGATATTTTGCTGGATAATTTGTGATGCGTATAACGTTTAGTTGGAAAGAACAATTTATGTAGAATTTTTATACCCTCCACCATAAGATGGGGGGTATACTAATTTCGTCATTCTGATTGTAACTACTCGAAATATTCGTCTGAGACCCCATAAAGTATATATATTCTTGATCGTCGTGAAATTTTATGTCGATCTAGCCATGTCCGTCCGTCTGTCCGTCTGTCCGTCCGTCCGTCCGTCCGTCCGTCCGTCTGTCTGTCGAAAGCACGCTAACTTTCGAAGGAGTTAAGCTAGCCGCTTAAAATTTTGCACACATACTTCTTATTAGTGTAGGTCGGTTGGTATTGTAAATGGGCCATATCGGTCCATGTTTTGATATAGCTGCCATATAAACCGATCTTGGGTCTTGACTTCTTGAGCCTCTAGAGTGCGCAATTCTTATCCGATTGGGATGAAATTTTGCACAACGTATTTTGTTATGATACCCAAGAACTGTGCCAAGTATGGTTCACATCGGTCCATAACCTGATATAGCTGCCATATAAACCGATCTTGGGTCTTGAGTTCTTGAGCCTCTAGAGTGCGCAATTCTTATCCGATTGGAATGTAATTTTGCACAACGTGTTTTGTTATTATATCCAACAACTGTGCCAAATATGGTTCAAATCGGTTCATAACCTGATATAGCTGCCATATAAACCGGTCAGGGGTCTTGACTTCTTGAGCCTCTAGAGTGCGCAATTCTTATCGGATTGGAATGAAATTTTGCACGACGTGTTTTGTTACGATATCCAACAACTGTGCCAAGTATGGTTCAAATCGGTCCATAATCTTATATAGCTGTCATATAAACCGATCTTGTCTTGACTTCTTGAGCCTCTAGAGTGCGCAATTCTTATCCGATTGGAATGAGTTTTGGCACGTAGTATTTTGTTATGATATCCAACAACTGTGCCAAATATGGTTCAAATCGGTTCATAACTGATATAGCTGTCATATAAACAGATCTGGGGACTTGACTTCTTGAGCTTCTAGAGTGCTCAATTTCTATCCGATTTGGCTGAAATTTCGCAAGACGTTTTTTATTGTTACTTTCAACAACTATATCAAATAAAGTACAAGTCGGTTCATAACCTGATATAGCTGCCATATAAACCGATCTGGGATCTTGACTTCTTGAGCCTCTAGAGGTCGCAATTATTATCCGATTTGCCTGAAATTTTGTACGATGGATTCTCTCATGACCATTAACATACGTCCCATATAAATCGATCTCTCAATTGTACTTCGTGAGCCCCAATGGACGCAATTCTAATACGAATTGGCTGAAATTTTACACAGGTCTCCAACATATAATTTAATTGTGGTCCGAACCGGACCATATCTTGATATCGTTTTAATAGCAGAGCAACTCTTGTCTTATATCCTTTTTTGCCTTAGAAGAGATGCCGGGAAAAAAACTCGACAAATGCGATACATGGTTGAGGGTATATAAGATTCGGCCCGGCCGAACTTAGCACGCTTTTACTTGTTTTTTTTAATTTATCGGAGAATTTTATATTTTTAAAATGATGTAACCAGATTTACAATTGACTGCAATTTGAAAAATCCCGACGATCCAGTCAAAAATTGTTGTAACTCCAATATCTCATAAACCGTTAGAGATATACCAGACGACATTTTTTGTAAGATTTTATCCATCTCAAATTTCACTGTATAAAATTTCGTGTAGGTATACAATGCTTGAACCACTTATTTTTTAAATTGTTTGCCCTTTGAAGACAAACGGGACAATCAAAGATCGTATTTTGAAAATATGGTAAACAAGTAAAAGCGTGCTAAGTTCGGCCGGGCCAAATCTAATATACTCTCCACCAAGATCGGTTTATATGTCAGCTATATTAGGTTATGGGCTGATTTAGACCATACTTGGCACACTTGTTAGAAGCCATGTCATCGTGCAGAGTCTTATTAATTTTGCAGGGATACCAAACTCAGACATGGCTTGAAATACCATTGCAGGTGTATGGGGTATCGAAAGCGGCTTTATAGTCAAGGTAGGTGTTGATTTGTCCTTCTCGGGTCTTTTCCAGGGTTTGACACAAAGTGAATATCTGGTCTAGGGTGGATTTACCAGGTCTAAAGCCGCGTTAATGGGGCCAAATTATTTCATTGAGGAGCAGACTTATTCCTCTGCAAATTTGCACATTCCGATTTGTCTCCTTTCTTGTGTCCGGGACATAGAATGCTGAGGTTCGAAACATCGGATATGCGTTCTTCTTACCAGATTGCGCAGATAAGCTGATACATACGCCTTATGTATCAGCGTGTCGCCTCCGATTTTCAATAGTTGAGCGGGTAACCCGTTGGCTCCTTCAGCCTAGTAGTTCTTCAGTCGGGTCACAGCTATTTGGGCCTCATTCTGACTAGGAGATAAATATTCTATACCACAGGAGATAAATATTCTACGGTAATCTCTTCGCCGCCATCGTCGGAAATCGCTGACTGCCATCCGCCGCATTTACAGCTACTCCGCATAAAAACAAAGCTTTCCACTATCCCTACTATCAACCTGTGGACGCCCCCGGTAGCTTACAGCTAAGCTTTCCGTGATAACGTTAGACACCACACAAGTCGGAGCTCAAAGCTCCAGCCTGTGCGGTGCTCATAGTTATCCCGTGTCGTCCGGGACAAAGAATGCCGACACGCGATAGCACAGAGACGGACGATATAAATTTTGGTAAAAATTGGTTCAAATTCGTGTCAGTAGTAATCCAGCCATAATATTTCGTATTTTGCTTATTTGGTTCAACAAAATTTGTATACCTTCTTGAGCAGAACGTGTCATAGGTGACTTATTTTTATACCCTCCACCATAGAATGGGGTATACTTATTTCGTCATTATGTTTGTAACTACTCGAAATATTCGTCTGAGACCCCATAAAGTATATATATTCTTGATCGTCGTGACATTTTATGTCGATCTAGCCATGTCCGTCCGTCCCTATGTCTGTCGAAAGCACGCTAACTTTCGAAGGACTAAAGCTAGCCGCTTGAAATTTTGCACAAGCACTTCTTATTTGTGTAGGTCGGTTGGGATTGTAAATAGGCCATATCGGTCCATGTTTTGGTATAGCTGCCATATAAAACGATCTTGGGTCTTGATTTCTTAAGCCTCTAGAGGGCGCGATTCTCGTCCGATTGGAATGAAATTTTGCACGAAGTGTTTTGCTATGATTTGCAACAACTGCGCTAAATTAGGTTCAAATCGGTCAATAACCTGATATAGCTGCCATATAAACCGATCTTGGGTCTTGACTTCTTGAGTCTAGAGGGTGCGATTCTGGTCCGATTGGAATGAAATTTTACACGATGCGTTTCGCCATAGCTTCCAATAAATGTGCCAAGTATGGTTCAAATCGGTTCATAACCTGATATAGCTGCCATATAAACCGATCTTGAATCTGGACTTCTTGAGCCACTAGAGGAAGCAGTTCTTATTCGATTGGGGTGAAATTTTGCATGAGGTGTTCTGTGCCAAGTACGGATGAAATCGATGCATAACCTGATATAGCTGTCATATAAACCGATCTGGGATCTTGACTTCTTGAGCCCCTAGAGGGCGCAATTATTATCCGATTTGCGTGAAAATTTGCACGACGGATCTTCTCATGACCATCAACATACGTGTTTAGGTCTAATAGCAGAGCAAATCTTTTCTTTTATCCTTTTTTGCCTAAGAAGAGATGCCGGGAAAAGAACTTGACATATGCGATCCATGGTGGAGGATCGGCCAGGCCGAACTTAGCACGCTTTTACTTGTTTTGAATTCGGATTGATGTAAAATGTTGCACAAGGCAATATTCATAAACTGAAAAAATGTTAAAGATTCGAGCCAAAAATCAAGACCAAGAACAAAGACTTTTATTTAAAGAGTATCAATTCTCCAACTTTTTAAGGAAACATTACCTTTGGTGAAAAATATTTTACTTCATATAAAGGATTTTTTATTTTCAATTGTAGCATAATAAATCTTAACTTTGCGTTTAGTATTAAAGACAAAAATCTAAAATGAAAGTCAAAATATCATTTAAAGCTAGTGAATTGACCTTGGGACAAAGCAAGGTCAAGCAACCGCAAGATCAAGCAACGCAAAATAGCCTTACAAATAGGAGCGTCTTTAAGTGTTACATTTTTTAGGTAAAGAAGTGATGTTTAAAAATAGAACATTTCAAAAATTAATAATTGGACAGTCTTCTTTTAAGTAAAATAAGAATTAATCAGTGGTTCAAATTTAAAACAGATGGTAATGTCCTTTAGTAAGCAGAAAATTAAATTTAAAGATAACATCCTTATTTTAAAGTTTTGGTTCTTTTGCTCGTTTTCATTGCTAAAATACTACGAATAAGGAAAAATATTAAATTGAAGGACAACATTTTTTCAGTGTGGGCAATATAGGTTAACAATTTGACAAAACTTCCATACAGACAACTATATTCGTGATTGTTCTATGTAGGCACAAATTTTACCCAATTTGACTATGTCATTTACTTTTTCATATGTCATTCTATAAGGTTTGTGCTCTGTCAATAGGCAGGAAATTCTTACTTAATACCAAAAAAATTTCCCTATCAAAATTATCAATACAATACACTTTGTATGAAATTTCATTGAGTTCTTCAAACCGATTATTTTTCAGTGTATTATTAGATGTTTTTACAGTTGTTAATATTTTTATAAACAGTGGCATATTTTTAGATGTGCAAAAATTTAAATTCACATAAATTTTGAATGTTAGCCAAGAGAAATAATATGACAAAAATTAGTCGACACAAAGAGTAACTATAGCTTCTTATGTGCATGTATGTATATGGGAAAAAATATTAACATTAAGATATATACATAGAAAAAATGTGAGGAATTTAAATTAAATTTTAATTATTTTAAATTTAACAAAAGGGGTAAATAAATTAAAAAAATTATAGAATTATGCCTGAATTTAATCGCCTCAAAGTTTACTGCAAATTAAAAATCTAAATAAAATCTTTTAATTTGATCAAATTACAGGAATTAATATACCTATTTAAAGCTTAAAAACAAGATAAACAAAACTTTTTGTTTTTTTTTTTTAACAACATAATCAGTATAAATTAAAATTGTTGATGTATTTTTGGTATTTGTTTAATTTACATATGACATAACTACGACTTCAAACACACCACGTGTTTCACAGCTCACAAAGTTTGCATACATGAATATTCATTTCATTAATTGTTACTCAATGATGGCAATTTATCTTTATGCTGTTTTTTCTCTTTTGGTGTTGTTATTATTTTTGCCCAGAGAGTAGGGCATGGACTAAAGTCGTTGTCAGCGGACGCATGTTAATGTTCATGCATCCATCGCATTCATCACGGGCAGGCGCGCATCTTCGCCTTTCATGTTAGATTTGTTGAAGAATTTGTTAAATTTTCGGTCTGCTGAAATTAATTTGAAATTCTTGTTGCTAATAAACGATGTAGAACGTAAAGAAATTTAATTAAATCATTTCACAATTAAATAAAAAAAAATCATCTTATCGTCTATTTTCATTCACACAACACAAATGTGTTGTCGTGTGTCTTGCTCGGTCAATGCAAAAATTTCCGAGATGCATCTCAATTCACGGATATGTGAAAATCAATGTTGGCATTAATTTTTTGTGCATTAATTATAGCATAATTGCATTACATCAAATGTATTTGCCATTAAATGTGATTGTTTGTTGGGCACTCGATTTTGCCAATCTAATGATGGCTAATGACCGATTGTTGATAGTCATTTGTTTTAAATTTATGTGAAAGATTAGCAGATATTGCAAATTTGTTATAAACAAGAATAGTATAGAGAAATTATAGCTAAGGATGTTTTTTAGTTTGGCTGGGTCGCAGTTATGATCAGTGTTGCCGCTCAAGAATATTATTTCCTACCAAAACTTAAGAAAAATCCTACCAAAACCGAGCAAAAGCTACGAAATGTTCTAAAAGCTAAAAATGTGGTATACGATTTTAGACATGCCACCGATTTTAGACATGCCGTTTTAAACACATCAAGTTATAAATTTTTAACCCCATAAAATGTAAATACTACATCATCGTTAAATTCGCAAATTATCTAGACTTGTCCGTCCGTCTGTTTGTCGAAATCACTCTACAGCCTCAAACTCAAAGATGGCCTATATCTTGATGTAGCATCCTTTATACTGATCTCCCGATAAGTAATCTGTTACAGTGAGTTGCATGGACTCCTCAACATTCGAGTATTGACCAGATCTGTACGCTGTTGCCATATAGCCCTGTTTTCCGATTGAATGTCATGTCCGTCTGTTCGCATTTGCTCACTGTGCTGATAGTCCGTCTGTAGTTTTTTATACCCATCACCGAAGTATGGGGGTATATTCATTTTGTCATTCCGTTTGCAACACATCGAAATATCCATTTCTGACCCTATAAAGTATATATATTCTTGATCAGCGTAAAACTTTAAGACAATGTAGCCATGGCCGTCCGTCTGTCTGTTGAAATCACGCTACAGTCTTTAAAAATGGAGATATTTTGCTAAAATTTTGCACAGATTCTTTTTTTATCCATAAGTTCGAAGATCGGCTATATCGGAATATATCTTGATATAGCCCCATATAGACTCATCCGCGACATCCTTCTTCAATTTGGCCCAGATCGGTCCAGATTTGGATATAGCTGCCATATAGACCGATCTTTCGGGTTTAGGTTTTGGGGCCATAAAAGGCGAATTTATTGTCCGATATCGCTGAAATTTGAGACATTGAGTTGTCTTAGACCCTTCGAAGTCTTTCTTCAATTTGGCCCTGATCGGTTCAGATTTGGATATAGCTGCCATATAGACCGATTTCTCGATTTAAGGTTTTGGTGCCATAAAAGGCGCATTTATTTTCCGAAATCGCTGACATTGGGAACAGCGAGTTGTGTTAGGCTCTTCGACGTCCTTCCTCAATTTGGCTCAGATTGGTACAGATTTGGATATATCTGCCATATAGACCGATATCTCGATTTAAAGTCTTGGCCCCATAAAAGGCTCATTTATTATCCGATTGAACTGAAATTCGACTTATGTTAGGCTTTTCGACATCCGCGTCGTATATGGTTGAGATCGGTTTATTTTTAGATATAGCTACTAAAAATACCAATATTTTGTAATACACAATTGAACAATGACTTGTACCTATTAGTATTTGGCCAAATCGGAACAAATTGCGATATAGCTGCTATGGGGCATAAGGTATGCATTTTTCACCGGATTTTGATGAAAGGTGGTTTTCATATACACTCGAGGTGGTGGATATCCAAAGTTCGGCCCGGCCGAACTTAACGCCTTTTTACTTGTTTAGGACTGTAGCGTGATTTCAACAGACAGCCGGGCGACCATGGCTAGATCAGTTTAGATATATATGACGATCAAGAACATAAAGGGAGCCTCTCAATAAATACATTGTACCGAGTGCTGTGGGGCACGTGGTAAGTCTTGTTGAAACCACATGCCATGCAAATCGAACTCCTCCATTTTGGACAAAAAAAGGTGGGTATCATCTCACGGTGGAGCTCACCATTCACAGTTAGGTTACGATTCACATCATCTTTGAAGAAGAGCTGTCCAATGATGCCACCAGCCCATAAACTGCACCAAACTGTTACTTTTTCTGGATGCATTGGTAGCTCTTGCAATACTTCTGGCTGCCCTTCACTTCAAGATGAAAAATTCTGCTTGTTTACGTACCCATAGAACCAAAACTGAGCTTCGTCGCTCAATGGAAGAAGCGAGCTATGAAGTTTGTAGCAGAGCACGCATTTTGATAATAAAATTCAATAATTTGCAAGTGTTGTTCGATTCATAGTTAAATTATAAACTGAATCGAAGATGTTTGACAGTGAAACAAAACACTAAACGTGCGTGAGCTGTTTAAACCAATGTTGCCAAAAAGAAAACATTTAAACAAACACCCTTTGTATACTTTATTAGGTCGAAAATTGATATTTCGATGTGTTGCTAACGAAATGACCAAATGAATATATCCCCATCCTTCGGAGGTGGGCATAAAAGCAATCAAGATTTAGTAGAGAACAAAGGAATGTAGCTATTTAAATTAGTTTATAGGGACGCAAAATTTAGAGAATTTCTAAAATTTTGCAAATCAAGTACAAGTTCAAATTGAGTTTGAGACAGGCATAAACCAAACTTACCGTATATATACATATTTAGTTCGTATTTTGGTAAAAGAGAGGTAAAAGCAATTTCAAAATGATGTTATATGTTTGTATAAAACCTCAAATATTTCTAATTTTGGCCGATTTTATACCCACCACCGTAGGATAGGGGGTATATTCATTTAGTCATTCCGTTTGCAATACATCGAAATATCAATTTCCGACCCTACAAAGTATATATATTTCGGATCGTCGTAAAATTCTAAGACGATTTAACGATGTCCGTGTGTCTGTCCGTCTATCCGTCCGATGCAATCACTCACTGCAGGCTTCAAAAATTGATATATTGAGATGAAATTTGGCACAGATACGTATTTTTGATGCACGCTAGTTAAGTTCTTGAATAAGCCAAATCGGACCATATTTCTTCTATATAGACCGATTTTACGATAAAAGGTCTAATGCCCATTAAATTTTTTACCTGATTTTGCTGAAATTTGAAACAGTGAGTAGCTTAAATATCCCGACATCTGACCCAAATATGGTTCAGATCGGATTATATGTAGATATTGCTGCCATACAGACCCATCTGCCGATAAAGGGAAGCCCATAAAAGCATTATTTTTTATCCAATTTCACTGAAATTTGAAATATTGTAAAAATAGGACTGTAATTAAATATAGCTGTCATATAGACCAATATGCCGGTTAAGGGTCTGAAGCTCATAAAAGCTTTATTTATTACCCGATTTTGTTAAAATTTTAAATAAAAAATTCAACAGTGACTTATATTTATAAGACCACTCAATGTCCGTACCGAATTTGGGTGCATAAGTTATCAAATTTTTATCGGATTGTGACAAAAGGTGGTTTACATATATACCCGATGTGGTGTATATCCAAAGTTCGGCCCGGCCGAACTTAATGCCTCTTTACTTGTTTTTTTTTTTTTCACTTTCGCCCATAGTCTGGGGGCCTCCGTGTATAATACACATCCCAATAAACTAACGGTTTTTAAGATGTGCATTGTTATAAAGTCTGCGGACCGTATGACATACCTCGCAAACTTATCTATATATACAAGCGTCCTCATTTAACAATCTTTTACAACAAGAAATTAGTTTAATGACAAAAATTCTTCTGCAAAAACAAAACACAGTTGTTTTATATTTTTTAATATTTATTCTTTTATTTCCGATTTTTCTTTACTCTAAAAAGTATATTTACAATAATCATTTCATTTTTACTTGTATTTTTTTATTATTAATATTACAAATATTTTCATTTTGTTGTGTGTTGTTGTTTTTTGTTTTGTTCTTATTTTTGTTGATTTATTGTATGTAAATACATTTAAAGTGTTTATCTTTATCTTTTTCATACTTGAAATTTTTTTCATTTCCTCTGTTTTTTGTAAAATGCATAATAAATTTAGTTTTTTTGGTTTGATTTTTTTTTCTTTTGTTATTGATATTTTCTTACAGAAATAGGCCTAAAATTTACGTATATTTGGAGGTTTATCATTTTTTTTTACTTGTGCCAATTTGTTCGTTAATTTTGGGACAAATATTCTTCATCATGTGTTTTTGAATGGTTTTAATTTCAATATTCAGAAATAGAAATTTAAAAAAGAATGTCATTTTTTTTAACAAAAAAGAAAGTATTTTCAGAGTGACATTGTGAATTGGTTCCCCACAGAAATCATAAATGAAACCAAATTGATAATACTCTTTAATTTTAAAGAATTCACCTTCAGGATATTTTATCTACATATGCATTATATTATGCAATTCCTTTGTTAACGCAATTGAATATCTGTTAAATCTCATTTCATTTGAAAATATTTTTCTCTCATAAGAGAATATATGAATAAAACTTCAGAAGCAGTCGTTGTGCTTTGAATATACCAATTGGTAACGACTTGATACCAATATTGAACATCAACATGTGTGTAAGATTCACTCAATATAACATAAATTTGGTTATTTAACTAAAACCTGAACTAAAGACCTACTATGCTGATAGTTCTTTGCAATTTAAGACAACAATCAAAAAAGATTCAAAGTGATACAAGAATACTGGGCTGAAAAGTTTGGGATTTTTCACAAACATTTCTAAACTTGTCACATTACACTTTTCTTACCCCATTTGCGCGTATTTCGTTTTCGGATCAGTGACTTCGGGTTACTTCAACTCTGCAGCATAGTGTAGAAATACTGATTTAAAAAATTCCCTGTTGTATTCTCTTTATAATTTTTCATAAAAAAAAGACAATACCATTTTGAAAAATTAGGACCTGTATTCACAAAACTTAATGAAGCATGAAAAGGGTTTATTTGACAGATGTACAAAAGAAATCAGTCAAATAAACCTATTTCAAATCTATATTTATTTTTTTGAAGACCAATGTAAAAATATTGAATTTTTACAGCCTTTATACCAGGAGGGCTAGTTGTTAAAAATGGGTTAAGTGGTGTTGATAAAAATCAGTCTATAAAATGTATGACAATGTAAAAGTTGATATGGGTGGAACATTGTTATGGGATCAATTCGTCTGAAACGCTAACCAATGTGTATATATTTTTGATAGTTTTTTGTCCGACCATCTGCGAGTTGCAATTACTAGATCTCCAACGTATAAAGCCTTTCGTTTTAAAATTTTCTTCTCTGAGCTTAACTTGTAATCCGATTCAGCCTTTATACCAGAAGGGCTAGTTGTGTAAAATGGGTAAAATGTTTCTCAAGATTATCTACTCAACAGCAACTTGTTCGTTTTACTCTTTCTTCGATGTCTCGCTCTTCAGTAGTCTTGAAATACAACATCATGTGGTTTTAGTGTTCACGAGTTCAGCAAAAACAGTCACCAAATAATGGTTTTGTGCAGGCCTTTCATATCTATTATATTGTGAAAACTATTTACTCGATTTTACATGCGGAATCACATAAAGCCTCAACTTTACGCGATTGGGAAGAAATTTGGTATATACACCTACGACCTCCAATATGACTCCATTGAAGGTTAAAGGACCTCGTATAAACCGGTTCGCCGATCAAACCCCCACTACACACAAAAAACATTTTCTCCACAGTTGAACGTAAGTCGTGTATTTCTAACATTTTGATATAAAAATCATGGTAGAACTTTAAAGAACTTCATCTGTATTAAAGGATAATTCTATTACGCTAAATTTCCAAAATTCTTTGGAGCCAAAAACGGGTTTTTACAGCTAAAGATGCATCGTTTTAAGCAAAGATGAATCATTTGCTTAGTTTATCTCGTGTGTCTTTTCAATTTGGAAGATTGTGTGATCGCTAGAGCATATAGAAAAGTAAGCTCAAACATCCAGCCAGCAGTCAGTATTGGTGCTACTGATGTGGTATAGGGGATTAAAAAATAGTTTATTTGTTTAAAGTGATAAATCATTGATAAGTATTCAAATCCACTCAGAATCGAATTCTGATTAGATTTAGCTATTTCCGTCTGCCTGTGTGGCTGACTAAATGTACATTTCAATTTGTGTAGAAAGTGTAGATCGTTAAGGATGTTCACGTTTGACTCGGAGACCGTGTAAACTTTTTTACTAAGAGGTGTTGCTCTACGGCAAGCAGTTTGTATAAGGCAATAAAAAGGAGATACTTATCATTGAACTTTAACTTGTGTCGGACAGCACTCATTGACAAATGTCGGCCGAAATTTGAATTCCTTAGCAAAAAAAATTTCTTTTCGTCACAAATTCCTGGTTACATTTATCATAAAACATCCTGCAATGTTGTCGTAAACAAAATACAACGTTGTTTTTACAAATGAAATTTACTTGCCAAAAATTTCGTTTGTGGCAAATGAACTATTGTATATTATTATTTGCGTGTAGAAGGCACAGTTCTTATCAGATTCGGTTGTAACTTTCAAGTGTTTTTCTATTGGTTTCCAACATCCAATGCCAAGTAAGATCAAACGATTCACTAAAGTCGGCATGACCTTAGGCAAAAACCAGGGGTAAACAACTAGCAATGTTGATCTCAAAAACTGAAATAGAATGGTTGGAGAAACCTTCAACAATGGGAATGGATAGTGTAGATTGATACGATATTGCACATTCAGAAGCCAAAGAGCATTGTCGATGTAATTGTGTTTAAATTGGTGCTGTTTGATTTTTGCGTTCAAACTCAATATTTTTTTCGATTTTTTTTTAAATACTACAACAGTTTCAATGATAAGTAATGAGGGAATGTCCAACTGAATGAAATAATTTTGTATACCCCATACCATTCATTTTGTAACTCATCGAATGTTTGATTTTCGAGTAGCAACTCAATAATTTATTGCGATTATTTTCGAACGTTACAACAGTTTCAATGATAAGTAATAAGGGAATGTCCTACTGAATGAAATGAGTTTGTATACCCTACACCATTCCTTTTGTAACTCATCGAAATAATGACCTGAAACCCAACAAAGTATATAAAGTAATCGGCATAAGTATTTTGATAAACTTATTTTCGAACAGTATAGCTCACAGAAATTTTTTTTAAGTAAAATAAAATTTCCTAATATAACTTAAAGTAGTCATAAGTGGTCTAATTTAAAACTTCATATTTACTTTTAATCAAAAATAAATTTTTTTTCCAAATAAAATATTAGCTCAAGTATCAAGGATAGGTTACATATAACGGGCGGGGAAACTTGGTCCAAATGAATTGAAGAATGGACTAAGATTAAATTTTAATAAATTTTTTAACGAAATTTCTCTTCCTTCTGTTGATAGATTTATTGGCGAGTCATTTATTTTAAGGCTAAACAATGCTCTATGCTATAAAGGACCAATTTTTGGCAAATTCATTAGACTGATCGCCACCAAGTCCAGATCTAGAAATTTGATTGGTCTAATTCAAACAAAATCGTTGTAATTTAGTGATAAGCGCTTAAGAAGATCTAATGGCGGAAATTTTAGATTTACGATAAAAATTGCAATTTACTTTAATAAAACTACCGTAAAATCCACTTCAAACGATCGCCAAAACTATATCTTGATCTTCTGTATATCTTGATGGTCTTGACATTGTAAATCTATGTAGCCGTGTCCGTAGGTCTGTCCGTTCACAACTATTATCCGATTTTGCTGAAGTTTTCTACTATGACGTTTCCTTCAGATGACATTCAATAGATGTACCAAGTATGGAATGAATTAGTCCAAAACCTGATATAGCTACCAAAAACAGAGCTCCCAATTGCACTTCTTGAGCCCTTAATGGCAAAGATCTTGTCTGATTTAGCTTAATTCAGAAAATGCATGAAATCTTTATTTGAATTGATTATTTCACGCAAATGTTGACCGTGAATGCGTCCAAAGTGTGGTCTAAATCAATCCATAATGACCCATATAAACCGATTTGCGATTGTATTTCTTGCGCCCCTCCGGGGCTTCCCCGAATTTTGCAAAATGACTTCTACTATGATGTTCATCATCCAAACCATATACGTCCCGAATCAGTCCATAACCTGATTCAGCTCCAATAGCATAGCAAATCCTATCCATTACCCTTTGTTTACCAATAGAGAGTAGTGAACTACGGGGCAAAGAACTTGCCAATGATATCGATAGTAGAGGACATATAAGATTCTGTACCTCCGAATATAGCACGCTTTTAAAGGGTGATTTTTTAAGTGCAATAGGAACGTTTTCAGGAAAAAAACATTAATTTAGAGAAATTCATGAAATCTTTATTTAAATCGATAGTACGGTCCATATAATTTAATTTTTGAAGATTATTTCATGCAAATATTGACCATGACTGCGTGTCAAATGGTCCTCTCAATATGTGTGTCATGTGACATAGTCTTTTTCAAACCACATGTCAGTCAAGTCAAACTCTTGCATTTTGTGCAAAAAAAAAAACTTGGATATCATCTTACGATAGCGCTAACCATTCACAGTTACGTTACGATTCACATCAACTTCGAAGAAGTACGGTCCAATGATGCCACCAGCCCATAAACCGCACCAAACTTATGGATGCATTGTATTGCTTCTGGCTGATCTTCACTCCCAAATAGACAATTTTGCATATTTACGTACCCATAGAACCAAAAATGAGCTTCGGCGCTCAATGGAAGAGTTTTGTTTTACTACAATATATGTTCCTATAAAATCTCTTTTGTTTATATAATGCAAAAGTCAGACCAATATATATGACACCCTGATTTGGTTAAGATGTTATCAGACTTTTTGTTCTTGTTTATGACATGCCATTTTTTATGTATCATTGGCATTTCATTATGTGTGTCAATATTGCCAATTTACATACGTATCATCATTTTTGCTATCACACTAGGAAGTCATTTTTGTATGACTTATCTTAAAAATGTGAGCAAAAGCAGATTTTTTTGGCTACAAATTGTTAAAGTCATAAGAAAGCTGTTCAAATCATAAAGTTGTGAAGACATTTTAATTTGGGGTTACTTTCATTCAACTGATAACAAAAACGGAAGGAATAGAGCATCGCTCTAATCGATAAAACCATTAAGGAAAGGCAAAAGTCGGGCGGAGCCGACTATATAATACCCTACACCACCGGACGAAAGTTGTATATGGGAGCTATATCTAAATCTGAACCGATTTAGATGAAATTTTGCACACATATTGGGACGTCACACGGAACATTTCATGCCAAATTTGATAGAAATCGCACCAAAATTGTGGCTCCTACAGCTTTAAAAGAACGTATCGAATGAGATATATATAAAAGAACTATATCTAAATCTGGACCGATTTCAATTATATTTTGCAAGCATGTTGGGTCGTTAAAAAATACTTTGTGCCAAATTTTGTAAGGATCGGACCAAAATTGTGGCTTCTACAGCTTTAACAGAACATATCGGATGAAAGATATATATGGGAGCTATATCTAAATCTGGATCAATAGTGTTCGTCCTTGGACCAAAAAAGATACTTATGCAAAATGTTGTGAAAATCGTATAACAAATGCGACCTGTACCTTGATTACAAGAATACATGGACAGACAGACGGACATAGCTAAATTGAATCCGGAAGTGAATCTAAGGCGATCTGTATACTTATCGATGGGTCTAGCTCTTCTCCTTCTTAGCATTGCAAACAAATGCACAAATCTATAATACCCTGTACCACAGTGGTGGTGTAGGATATAATAACAGTGCTATTTTGAAAAGTGATATTCGTGTTTTAGTTTCATTCATATCACACTATGTGTCCAACTTTAACAATAGCGAAATTTAACATGTCAAGACAAGAACATATAGTGTGATGGCACCATTAACGGCAATTCAAAATTCCACTTATTGCTCAATAGTTACACAATCCATAGAAACTATGGGTATGGTTCTAGCGACATAAAAGCTGATTATTCAAGATTAGACAACTAATGAAAGATGATCACAAATTGAGGAATGTTAACGCTCCAAGATTATTTTGTCCAATATACACATAAAGTGATTGTTCACTTTCCTGTCGTTGACGAGAAGAGAAGTTTCACTCGTGCGTTTGTTCGCCCGTTATGACTAATTGGAAAACATGGTTACGTAACGTTATCGGCAGAACCAGCGAAAACTTTGAGAAAAGGCCACTAAAACGTGTATTGACATCCGGTTTGGCTTAAACTAAGTATGTGAAGTACATCTAGGACTTCCAACACTCGTACCGATAGGTGCATCAAAAACTAAGTCTTCCATATAAACCGATCTTTCGATATAACTACTTGAGTCCCAATATACCAAAGACGTCACACCAATCCCATGGCAGCCGGTTGTACGTACCGGATTGACTCGATGGAGACCTTCATCGGCTCTGTATGCAACACACTGCTACAACAACAAAAAAGGCGTCGCACAATTTGACTTCGAAAGTCGGTAGAAGCAAACAATCTTAATTCGATAAGACTGAATTTGTGGTATGGTATTAAAAGACCAATTATGCCCTCTAACAACTTAATACGGCCCAGATACGATTCACCCGAATTTGACCTCCTGTTCCACTAGAAGTCTTACATATTCGCTTATCTGATTTTTTTGAAATATTTTCCAGAGAAACTAAGCTAATTTGTGGTTTTATTTGTTTTGTATTTTAGATACCCAATGTAGGTTTAGAAGAACAGACAATTTCAATAATTTCAACAAAGAGCTACATATTTCATCATTATTACACAAATATTTCTTCATAAGGCTAATTAATGAATCTTTGGTATGTTCAGAAATGTATTTCCCAAAAGATATATCATAAAAACTATTCTCACAAACTAAGAAAATTTTTGAAAATCAGCGATATTTCTAAACCGGAAAATAAAGGTTTAACCAAAAAAAAAAAAAAGAAAAACAACCCATTGCAAAAATAATCTTCTGTGTTAGGAGAATGTGCCAATTTTTCTTTTGTGAATTATTAAGTGTACTTGATTTTATTTTGGTATACATGATATCCTGTTAAATTTTCAATTTTTCTAGTGTTTTTTTTTCGCTTTGTAATCCTTAAACGTATAAACAAAAGTCTGAAATGGAATAAAAAGCCAATGAATTCAAAAAAAAGAAATTTTGTATTTTTTTTTTAATTTCTTTGTCTTTTGTAAAGTGCTAGAATTTTGGTTGATTTTCCCCAATTTTCTTTGTTTTGGTTTTCCTTTGTGCTGTGTTTGTGTGTTGTGGTTCAAGTGTTAGGCAAAAGAAAATATTTTTTTTTTTTATTTTTTCATAATAAATTTATTTAATAATTATTATTGTATATCGTTTGGTATATCTTTGTCTAAATTTATGTTTTGTTTCTTTATTTATATCTCGTTTTGTGTGTGTGTGTGTGTGTATGAGAGCGTGTGTTGATTTGTTTGTTTTTGAGTGTGTGTGTGTAAGTGTAAAAGTGCATGCTTAGTGTTGCTGGTTTTGCATGCAATTCATTATCATTAATAATCATAATAATAATAATAATTTGTTTAATATTAATACATTACATTTTTTCTTTAATTCATTATTTAATTATGGTTTTTACTTGGGGTTTTCTCTCTTTTTCGGTTTTTTGCTTTTATAAATATAAATAGATTTCTTTTTAATACACCATTATTTATTAATTAATTTTTGTTTATACATTGCAATTTTTGTTTTTTCTTACATCGTTTTTTTTTTTTGTTATATATAAGTAACTTTGTTTATCTTCCACACTATCTTTATGTGTTTTTTCTTTAAATTACTTTTAATGCTAAGGGGTTTTTGTTTTGTTTTTCTAGAATAGTGTACTAATACTAAAGTTTTTAAATAAAATTATTAAATTTTTTCTTCTATTTTCCATGAATTTTTTTCTTGTTTTTGTTTTTTTTTTTTCTTTTGTATTATAATTATCATTAAATAACTTATTCAAATTTGAGGTCACATGAGTTGGTTTTGTTTGAGTTTACTTTACTATTATTATTATTTGCTTTAAATTATATGATGTTTTATTTTATTTTACAATATTTAAATATTCGAGTTGAAAAAAAATAATTTAGGGTATTAAAATAAACATAAGATTTGCGGAACAGTTATATAAATGAGGATAAATTTAAACAAAATATTGTACATTATATATAAGGAGAGGAATATAAAAAACAAAATTTAAATTTGTAAGAAAGAAGAATCGTAAGTTTTTTAGAACATTATTATTTTAAAAAACAAATATTTAAATTTAAAAAAAAAAAAATATTGAGCGAAAATTTCAAGAAATTTTAGAAGATTATAGTATCTCACTGAAATTTGCATATGAAAAAAGAAAGCAATTCGAACCGCAGATTGATTGACCTTTGTAAAATTCAGTGAAGAATAGACAAAAAGCAATCAGACGCTTATATTTTAACCCTAAAAATTTTTTTTTTAGGATTTATTGAATTTGGCGATTTCTTTCCTACTGTATACAGAATGGTGAAGTTTAAAAACTTCGAGGGATTAAAAACATGCAAGTCCAAATTGAAGCACCTGGGAGAGCTTGTAGATGGTTACAGATCCATTAAGAGTAGTGATGAGAAAGTTATCTTTCAGCTACTAAATACTTTAATATGAATTTTAACTAATTTTCCGAAGAGTAAAGTGTCGAAACTTCTCTAGTATGTCCTTCCCCAATCTTCCAAAAAGTATACAAATGCAAAAGAAACGCCAAACAAGTTGCGAACGAGCCTGAAGTCTTTTTTGGGTTGATGATCTTTCTTGTTACAAACTATCACAATGGAAAACTTTATTTGAAATTTTAAATAGGTTTTCCGGGTGCCAGTGTCTGACAACCAAAATGGACTTCAGATTCGTTATACTGAATGCGAATTATAGGGGTGTGTCAAGAATAAAACCGTATTTCGAAATAGGAAATAGGGGTCGATTATTACCCACTTGCCTGATCTTTCCTAAGCAATAAATATTATTAAATCGAAACTATTATTTTCGACATACACATACTTCGGTATGTTTAGAGGTATGCCATATTTAGCACCTCAGTATTTGTAAGAAGAATTACTTATTTATCATTTGGTGGTATGTTTACTCTGAAGCACTTTCCTCCAATGGCATGGCCATATTAAAGTAATATTGAGGGTGTACCTGAATGTAATTGGCTATTGAATTTTGTTTCGGATTACCCACTGATTTACCCAGTAATGTGACTTTTTGCTGGGTACCAACCTTACATTTAAAAGACTCTTAAAATATTATATCTACATAAGAGCCGGTGGAGCAATGTAGTAAGGCGTTAATAAACACACGATCGTGGAAAGGATGACACAAAGGATCAATCAATCAATGCAATCATTAAAAAGTAACGTTACATTAGACTTCATTAGAATTTTAACGCTTGGTGACAATTTCGAACGTTTTGTTCACATAAAACTGATGTTGATTTATAAACATTTATGGTTGATCGGATAACGTGTGTGTGTTGATTCACTTTTTAGAACCAATGGGGTAAAATTGACAACGCCGTGGTTTGGTTTTTCTTTAGTTGTTGTTTGTCTAATGTCGTATGAACCACGAGCTGTATGACGACTGTAGCATAGTTACACGTTTCAACATACAACGTCTGCGTTGTCTAGGCCATGTTGTCAGAATTGATGATGGAGCTGCAGCAAAGAAGTCTTTTAAAGGCAAACACAGTGGTACACCCAAACCGGGACGACCAAAAGTCCGATGGTGGTCAGAAATTATAAAATTAGAGCAGAAGATTGAGGCGCTTGGAACGCTATTCTACGTTCCGCTAGTGGAACAAATGTTCTGGCATAGCCAATTAAAGTAAAGTAAGTTATTTGTCTAATAATATCTCACTTAAAATCATTGCTAGTCGTTCGCTTGTATCAGCTGATTTTGTAATGGGGAAACCCGATCTTCGAATGAGTTTGCGAGTGACACAAAAGTAGATAAACTGACTGTTAATGTTCTATTCTTTGAAGGAATTCTAAAAAAAAGTTGTAAAAAGAGCCTTTAAACTTTCGGTTTTTAGTTCACTAATGTGTGAGTGCTGAGAGAGATAAAAGTTCAAGAGACGAAATCTTGTTACATACAAACTAAATATAAAATTTCAAACGCGGTACCGGAGACATTGAATATGTATCATGTAATTGAGGTAATATTATCACTTCATCATTTATGCAGGTACCTAAAAACATCTGAAACTTTCAATTATCTTAGCTTTCAGCGTATCCTAAAAAGGGGATACGCGACATGGAATAATCGTTTTGTAACTGAAATGTTCTATAGCTTTTGATGAGAATTATGTTGATGAATTAAGTTAAAAAATAAGAGTCCTTAAGTTCAGAAGATATTTTGCATCAAATATGGTACGCAAAGTTATAAGAAGTTCATACAAATGATGATTTTAGACAGCACTTATCTACACTCACAACTACTCTATGTTACGGGTTTCTTCAATCCCATGGCAGCCGGTTCTTCGTACCGGATTGACCCGATGTAGTTATTCATCGCCAAGGGCTTCCGCCTTAGTGTAAAACACACTGCTACAACAACAACGGGTTTCTCTATGGTTGTTGTTGTTTTGATTACATTAAGGAGAAAATCACGATTATTCGGTCATTTTTTTCTGTTATCACATGATATCGATGACTATCCAGTACAACTTTGTGCTGCAATTCTATCCAGAACATTTGACAATCGAAATAATCAGAAACCAATGAATCTTTCAAAAAAGTTTAGAAGTTTTTCGATGATAGGCGACACCGATGGTTGCACTTGTACCATCGATATATGCTTAAACTTCTGTTACAATTGCAGAAAAGGAATTCGGAAATATTCAGAAATACTTGAACACTATCCAGACAAATATAATGCAAATATTTTTAGAGTGAACTTGCACTAGACAGTATTGATAACGTATAATAACAGTCGGTAACATATGTTTTTAATAGGCCTGCAATGCTCGAAATTAGGTTCTCAACTAAATTTGTTAAGCAAGGCATATAAAACTTAATTCAAGGATTTTTTTTTTCAAATTTGTGAGCTTTTTCATTGGATGTGTTTAAACCATAATATAAGCAAATAGCTTGCTTTAAGCTAATACATACATAAGTTTTAAATTCAAAATCTTGCTAATTATCGTAAATTATTAATTTCCACACATAATTGTAAGAAAATTGTTAAATATTGTTAAAACTCTTTAAACATATTCATTGGTTGTTATAAGTATCTCAATTACTCTTCAAAAAGTACGTGTTGGCATTTGAATTTTCAACTCTCTCACATTTAGGCCTAACGCCCAATTTGCCAAATTTGAAAATTAAACATTTGTTTATAAAAATAATAAACTTAAGATCTAATGATTGAAATCTTTGAATTGTTTGAATACAAAAAAAGATTTCTTACAAACCTATCAAAAAAAAATCCTTTCTTTTATATTCCTCTCCTTTGATATATGCACTTAATTTTTAGGCAATATTGTAATTTAAAAATCAAAAACAAATAAAAAACAATTAAACTTATATGTAACAATTCAATACAATTTTTCTTAGCAAATAGTTGTATTTTTTTAATAACAAAATAAATAAAGTTTCTCATATCAAAATCATACAGTTGTTTTTTTTTTTCATTTTGCCTATGGTTGGTTTGTCAAGATGTTGAATTTGAATTTTGTGTGTGTGTGTTTTTTTTTTTATTTTTAATATTTTATAATTTTTTTGTAGTTTTTTTTCTCCATTTAAATATATATTACTTTAATAATATTACATTTATTGTGGACTATTTGGCGGTGTAATCTCATCACCTTCACCTCCGGAGCCGGGTTCTCCCTTGGTCTTGTTTTCCTTTTTCCATTTCATGCGACGATTTTGGAACCAGATTTTAATTTGTCGCTCGGTCAAGCACAAGGCGTGAGCAATTTCAATACGTCTTCGACGGGTCAAATACCTATTGAAATGGAACTCTTTCTCCAGTTCTAGAGTTTGGTAGCGAGTATAAGTTTGACGGCCACGTTTGCGTTCTGTTGGTGGGGAAAAAGAAAGAAAGAGAAAAACCAAAAATTAGTAAAGGTAATTTAACTAAACAAAAAAGCACAACTTTTACTACAACAACATGCTTCGAAACTATTTACGAAGAAATTAAAAACAAAATTAAATAAAACAAAATCCTAAAACTTAAAAAAGAAACAACACCAATACTCAAGAATCAAAACCCTTGATTTCTTCTTATTAGGGATTTGTTCATGTGCTTGTGTATCAACATCATCATCATCCTCCTCTTCGGCCTGGCCATATTTATACTTGTCAAATTCACAACATGTGTTGCTTTTAAGAATATGGGGCTTCTTATTCTTTGGTCTCAGTTTTTTCTTTGTTTTTTTTTTTTTTTTTTTCTTAAACTGTTTTTTTTTTTTTGTTTGTGACTATAATCCAAAATGGTATTTCATGCTTATTATCATGGGCCACAGTATTATTAGTATATGCCCAAGAAGGACGGACGCACAAAAATCATATGTAGATTGGGGACGCCTCACCGCAAAGAGCAAAGCCTTAAAAAATCAAAAAAAAAAAAAACTCGAACATCAAACAAGCTGCAGTGGTGACGATGACTAGTGCTTATTCCCCCCAGTCCTAGTGAGGCAGGGCTGATTATGGCAATGACGACCACAATGATGATGATGAAGATGAGGAGGAACACAGCCATCATGCCTTCACATGCTCAAATCAAAAACTTTAACTAATTACACGCGTAGCCTTAAAACATTTATTAAATGCTTTTGCTGCTGCTGCCGCTGCAGTATACCATTCACCTCGTGCTGCAAGATCGCTATGATCATTTCACTTAGCGATTGCAATGATATCAAAAGATTTTCTATTCTGATTTGTAATGCTTGAGCTGGTTCACCAGTCTAGAGATATATGCACTTTGCACGTTTTCTAGACAAGTACCATCAATCAAGATTGAATGCAAGTGTCACTTGGATAAATTCAGAAAAAAAAAACAAACCAAAGTACGACGGGAAAATGATTTACAATTTGTAAGTGATTTAATGATTTTCTTTTTATGCTGACTATAGAAAAAAAAGCACCAAGGCAGCGAAAAGATTTTAAGAAATGTTAAACTTTTTCCCCTCATTCCTTTCATTGAAGTCTGCAAATGCAAATTTTCCCAAACTTCTCCCACATCACTGAGAGTTGTCCGATTAAAATTTTTAAGCTCAATGATAAGGAGCTTCCTTTTTATAACCGAGTCTGAACGGCGTGCCGCATTGCGACACCTCTTTGGGGAGAAGTTTTAACACGGCATAGAACCTCACAAATGTCACCAGCATTAGGAGGAGATAACGGAGGTCGAAAAGCCTAACATAAGTCACTGTGTCAAATATCAGTGAAATCGGATTATAAATGCGCCTTTTATGGGGCCAAGACTTTAAATCAAGATATCGGTCTATATGGGAGCTATATCCAAATCTGAACCGATTGTAGCCAAATTAAAGAAGGATGTCGAAGGGCCAACACCACTCTATGTCCCAAATTTCGGCGAAATCGGACAATAAATGTGCCCCATTATGGACCTAAAACCTTAAGTCGAGAGATCGGTCTATATGGCAGCTATATTCAAATCTTAATCGATCTAAACCAAATTGCAGAAATATGTCGAGGGGCTTAACATAACTCACTGTCCCAAATTTCGGCGACATCGGACAATAAATGTGCCCCATTATGGACCAAAAACCTTAAGTCGAGAGATCGGACTATATGGCAGCTATATTCAAATCTGAACCGATCTGGGCCAAATTTAAGACAGATGTCAAAGGGCCTAACACAACTCACTGTACCAAATTTTGAAGACATCGGGCAATAAATGCGACTTTTATGGGCCCAAAACCTTAAATCTAGAGATCGGTCTATATGGCAGCTATATCCAAATCTGAACCGATCTGTGTCACATTGCAGAAGTATGTCGAGAAGCTTAAACTAACTCATTGTCCCAAATTTCGGCGACATCGGATAATAAATGCGTCTTTTATGGACCCAAAACCTTAAAACGAGAGATCGGTCTATATGGCAGCTATATCCAAATCTGAACCGCTCTGGACCAAATTGCAGAAGGATGTTGAAGGGTCTAACACAACTGACTGTTCCAAATTTCAGCAAATTCGGATAATAAATGTGGCTTTATAGGCCTAAGACCCTAAATCGGCGGATCAAGATATATGACGATAAGCTAGCGTCAGAGGCCAGCCGAATGAGAGTCCGGTTTGATAGGCTTGAAAAACCACTTGACACCGATCCTTTACTCTTTGATTGGGTTAAGACTCTTCTGTAGGATGATTGTGACTACCTCAAATCAAACAAAATTTTGATAAAAATTTCAACCAACATTTTTTGTCAATTTTTTTTTAACTAACCAAATTTATTATACCCACCAACATAGAATGTAGTATACTTATCTAGTCATTCCGTTTGTAACACCTCGATTAATTGATCATCTCGACAATCTAAGTGGAACTAGACATATCAGCTTGTCCGTCCCTCTAGCCGCTTGAAATTTTGCACTGATACTTCTTATTGAGAGTTATAGTTTCGGTGAGGCTTGTATATACACCGATGTCCTGATATGACTTCTTAAACCCCTGGAAGCCGCAATCGATTCAGCTGAAATTGTGCACAGGATGTATTTCTTCAACATTCGTGGTAATTCGGACCAAATCGAACAATAACCTGATATAGCTACCATACAAACCGACCTCTCAATTTGTCTTCTTGAACCCCTAGAAGTCGCAATTGTTATCCGTTTGATCTGAAATTTTGAACGTAGAGCTGTGGCACGATGATTGTTGGACCTGAATCGAACAGCGCTCATTGATATGTGAAAAGTTTGCCCCTGTTCCTTAATGGAATGTTCAGGTGGAAATTTGCAATCGCATTAATGAAGAGTAGGGAGAATTCTCTAACATCAAAAGACCCTGACCGAGTTAAGTTATACTTTAAATATTAGGGGCCAGTTTTTTAATGCTGTTGCCCATGGAATGTCGCAGAGCAACAAATCCGCATAAATTGCTCATTTTGTATATTTACAAAATTCAGACAAAATGTATGCGATGTTTGCTCATGTAAAAACTTTCCTACAAAAGGTGCACTTTTACGGCATATTATTGCTTAGACTTTGCTATAAAATGGCGTCTTTCTTCACTATTTACGAACTTGTAAATTTCAAGGCTATACAACTATATGTATCCCTATTATATTTCACTAAAACGCCATTTTCCATTTGAACCTGCAGTAGCCTAAGTCCATTGGGGTTATTCGTATTTCAGGCCTTTGGCGTATTCATTTCTATGTTTCATTTTCTCTCTGCCTTTCGCCTCTTTTGTGTTTTCACCAGGCGTAATTAAAAAGTAATATTAATTTATACTGCAATACCCATAAAATGTAATTATTTTTAATGATTTCCTTTGAGTTTAAGTTTCTACACATTCAGCACAAACGCACCCATTTGCCTTTCCATAACATCATCAATGGACAAACAGACCGACCAGCCAACCGACCAAATGGACAACTCTAACATTGGCCAATGGCCCCAAAATGGTCAAGTTAATATGGAGAATGGTTTTTGATATTAAAGAAGTGGTAGAAGAAGAGGTTGGAAAACATCAACCAAATACCAAACTACTGGTGAATAAAATAATTTCTGTTGCTATTGTTGTTGTTGCTGTTGCTGTTCTTTTTAAACGAAAATGGTGGCCTAATCGCTATTTAATTACAATATGCTTTCATATCAAAATGAAAATGAAAAAAAAAAAAACATTACACCGCTAACCAACATCAAGGAAACCCAGCGCAAATACCTACCCAACCTCCTACCGAAACTAACGAATGTATAGCTCAGGCCGCCACATTCGAAGACCCCTTGTAAATGTGAATGAGTAGATCAAATTGTGTAGCCAACACATATAAAACTCTATTTAATTCTTTCTAACTTGCGCTGTAGTCGTTTTTTTTTTTTTTTTTTTAATTTCGAAAATTATTTGACGGGTCTGTTCAAACTACATAAGCCATTTATAATTTGTTTGATGCGTGAGTAGTTGAACTGATGGATAAGCGACGGCTGGACGGACAGGCGAATGGATGGATCTCTAATATCCCAAAAGACATGAACATGGGGCATTTATTTATGCCAATGCTGCTGCTTTGGCTTTTTAATATACATTTTTTCGGTTTTTTTTTCTAGCCGCGAGTGTTTCATTTTAATGCCTTTAAAGCGATTTTTCATTGAATATGCGTTTGATATTTCAAGCCAGCTACAAAATGATTACTAAGACCCAGTAAAAAAAAAACGCCGCTTCTAAAATTTTTCAAACAATTACCCGGTGTATGATTAGATATGTGCTGGTGTGTCTGACTGAATGACTGCCGTTGATGCTCAGGCTGCCCGTTGATGTTTGATGAACAATATCAATTTAATCAAATTTATCACTTTGTCTTTAGCCGAAGACCAAACGCAAAAACCTCATAAAAAGGCAAGGAAAAAAATTAAAAACACACACACTTACACATTCATATATATATACACAAAAAAATGATTAACGCGTTAAAGGCGCCTTGTGCCATAAGGAAATTTATTATATTTTTAGATTTGTTTTTCATCCACAGGTCATCTCTCATTGTGTCTGTCCTTTGTGTGGTTGCTTGCTTGCTTGCTCGCTAGCTCCTAAGCCCGAGTCATTAAAATGTAATTTCGCTTATGGTGGCTCTTCCCCCCACCAAAATGTAAAAAAAAACGAAAAAACGCCACCAAACCATCATAGCCTTAAAACAAAGAGATCTGTAAGGTTTTTTTCTTTTTTCTTTCAATGTCCACAAAAAATCTCAAGGAACCTCAAAGCCAGAGGAAAGAGAGTGGCAATAATTGGTAATGGCCTTTTGTGTTGGCGACGGCCACCATTGCGAGGGGCAGGGGGAAGAGTAATTCAAGGTGTAAAACTCATATTTATAATGTTTTCTTTAAGATTTCATAAGATTTTTCGTAATTTATCAAACGTATTTAAGGCAGTCATTTCATTTCATTTGAGTCAAATGAAAACAACAACAACACATACAAAACAAAACAACTGCAAAAAGTAAGGACAAACCCTCAAACAAAAAAATTTTAAATACAACTATTTAATAAAACTAAAGACAACAATGACTTGGGAGTATGCTACAAGGACCAAAAAGAGAAGAAAGGGAGCTTTCAAAAAAATACGAGCAAATAAGATATAGCTAGGTTAGGTAAGAGTGGCAGTCCTTTACAGACTCACTTAGACAATTTTAAGTCCATTGTGATACCACAGTAGCGAAAGACCAAGACTTCTGGCGGGAATCGAACCAGCGACCCCTGCACTGGTAATCCAAGCACGCTTCCAACTCGGCTACAGGGGCGCCCGGTATTATTCGTTTTATTCTAGAGAGTCAAACGAAAATCAATTGCAGAAAATAAATAGAAAGCAACGAAAGTAACGAATTTCACAGTACAAAAATGTTTAAATCCATTTCGAGCGCTTTCAATAAATTCACCACAAAATTTTGCTACGGTAGACTTGAGACTATAAGCAGAATTTCTTCGTCTCACTTTTCACATATCAATGTGTGTTATCATATTCGAATTTAAGCTCAATAGTAAGTATCCTGGTTTATATTGTCGAGTCCGAATTAAGTGTGGCCAGCATTAGGAGGTGATAAACACCGCTGAAAATTTTTTCTGATGTTCTCTTCAGGATTCGAACACAGGAGCTCAGCGACATAAGAGGACTTGATAACCTCTAAAGTCCGCCTCAGAAGGCATAAACTAGACACAAGACGATAATTTTTGACGGGGTAAATATTTCAGGTTAGCAGAATTGGTTGTTAATTGTGTCTAAACGTCATCTGTGAAAGTGCAAAATGTTCGATATTCTCTGCCATTTCATCATCAGGAAACTCACAAACGAGCAACGACTTCAAATGGTTGAAATTTACTATGAAAATACCATGGTGTTCAGCGATGAACCTCATTTCTGGCTAAATGGTTATGAAAACAAGCAAAACTGTCACATCTGGAGGAAAAAACAGCCAAATACCTTTCAAGAGTTACTGATACATACAAAAAAAAAACGATATTTTGGATTGGTTTATGGGCTGGAGGCATCATCAGACCTTATTTGCTTCACAGACAACCGTGGGATGAAACCTTAACGTCAAAAGCTAATGATATTGAGCCATTATATGCAACTTTTCTTGCCTCAGTTGGACTTAGTTGATATGTAAATGCAAATTTTGCCCATGAACACTCCACTAAGGAACAGGGGCTAACTTCTCACATATCAATGAGTGCAGTCCGATTCAAGTTTAAGCTCAATGATAAGGGGCCTGCTTTTTATAGCCGAGTTCGAACGGTGTGACGCAGTGCGACACCTCTTTGGAGTAAGTTTTTACATGGCATAGTACCTCACAAATGTTGCCAGCATTAGGAGAGGAAAACTACCGCTAAAAAAAGTTTTTTCTGGTGGTCTCGCAAGGATTCGAACCCAGGCGTTCAGAGTCATAGGCGGACATGCTAACCTCTGCGCTACGGTAGTTAATATATGGTTTTTAGAAAACAGTGTCACATGCCAAAAAGCTCTTATTGAAGGATGAATTTGTTGAGCAGTTTATATCTCAAAATGGCTCTGTGAGTTGCCCGCCAATATGATGCCTCCTGACTACTTGTGGAGTTATAAGAAGTCATTGGCCTCGGTGTACAGGCAAAACAAGATTGAAGCCTTAGAGAATAACATAACGCGTATTATTTGTGGAATACAGGGCTAAAAGCTCGCAAAAGAGGTGTAAAATCGGGCGAGTGGGCTATTTAAACCGTAGCAACGCCCAACATCCAACATTTCAGGACAGACATATCTCATATTTATGAGTCCGAGAGAAACTAAGACTGGCGTGAGTCGAAGTTACAGGATTGTTGAGATCCACATCGCAGGCAGGTTTGGAAGCGAAGCTAGATATGCAACCTATTGAGGCATATGTTCGCCAAGGTTTCGCTGCAGCTAGGGAGCTCAGCATGATACAGAAAGACTGGTCCGGCCACATTTTCATTTTTGGTATAATGGATGCGGCGGGAAGTCTGAGGAAGGTCGTAGATTACCTCGCACTGATATCGGTGGCGGATAAGATCTCCAGGACTCGCTTTTTCTGTGGAGATGTATAAGGTCGTAGATTACCTCGCACTGATATCGATGACGGATAAGATATCCAGAATTCGCTTTCTCGGTGGAGATGGATGCTGTTCTTCAAAAATAGAATCAGGGATGGTATTGTGAGTCTACTCCGAGACACTTGATATGGGTAAATTATTGAGACTGCCAGTTCTATAATCTCGCAGGTTTTCTCTCTTAGGGAGGCGGAATTTTCTGATCTTGGTTACCTCTTATACATATTTCCGGAGGTCCCCTCAGGTGGCATGGTTTCGACAGGACACGCAATGATATACCAAACACGCGGTCATGTAGCTCCTTACTCTCTTCCTACACATCCCTATCATGTCTCTAGGTCTGATCAGGGGACTCACACTTTTGCTTTACCTTGTCCCCTAGACACCTTTTTGGGAAAACACAATGAACCAAGTCGGGCCTCCAAGTGAACTCATCTTTATGAAAGGCTAAAAATTCAACCTTAGGCTAAACCTAGGCGTTTAAGAAGACAAATCGGTTTATTGGTATATATTGGAGCTGTATAAGATTATGGATCCATTTAGGGTAGATGTTGGTAGTCAAAACAGAAGAAATAAAAACATAAAAACAAGAGATCGGTTAATGCGGGATCTAGATTAGATTGTGGACCGATATGGACCGTACTAAAAATGAACATTACAAGTCATTCCAGAACACAACATTGAACATTTTGACTGTTTTATAACAGGCTAAATGGTGAAGGGCGGACCAAGTTTGTATACTCTAAACTAAGTTTGTTTACTCTGTGGTACAGAGCATTTGTTTGTACCACCCAGAAGGAAATGAGATAGACCCATTGATAAATATACCGAATATGCAAAATGACTTTCTTCTAAGAGCCAGAAGGAAATAAGATAAACCCATTGATAAATATACTGAATACTCAGAATGACTTTCTGATTCCATCTGTCTGTTAGTCTTGTTAATTTGTGTACAAAGTACAGATCGCATTTTTCATGCGATGATCCTCAATTTTGGCCCAGACATGTTTCTTGGTCTATAGACGAAGCCTATCGAAAATGAAATTGGATATAGCTCCGATATACATTTGTATGTGTTCGTCCAATTTGAACTTATATTGCAATAATATATTCGTTTGGTATCCGATCCTCGCGAAATTTGACACGAATGACTCTGCAGAGTCATAAAGGAGTCTTCACTGAGTTTCATAGAAATCAGCTCACATTAAGATATAGCTGTAGTATATATGTTTTGACACGATGTTCACTACTACAGACCTTGCAAGCGCTTTATCAACTCGTTTTCTCAAAATTTTGCACAATGTCTTCTTCTATGACTGCCACTGTATGTATGCAATATTGTCGAAAATGGTTTAGGTTTAAATATGGCAATAATGAGGTAAATTTTTTATCATCCTTAAGAAATTTAGCACAAAATACTCTCTTCTTGCTGTTGATATTTCCAGTGAAGTTTTTCGAGTAATATCAGAGTAATATATACACGAACATTTCATTATGTAACATGGACAAACTTCTCATGAAGCAATGATTGATGTCCGTTTCAAGTTTTAAGCTCGATGATAAAGTAACTGCTTTTTATAACCGAATACGCAATGATACATCTTTTTGGGGAGATGTTTTTACATGGCTTGTATGCACGGCATAGTACCTCCCAAATATCACCAGCATTAGATAGCCACCACCGAGAAATTTGCGAACGACAAATTTGTATGCAATTGGTATTTGAATGTACAAAAATTTTCCTTATAATTAGGTTCAAAACATGCTGATCTTGGGTTCAGATATCCCAACTTCTTGAATATTTTAACTAGATTTTAAGTCACTTGCACTCGAAGTTTTTGACAGAATACGCCAGAATCTGCGCTACGGTGGCCTTCAGATTAAGATATAGATCCTATATTTACGTTTTGCTAAATTTGAGCTCATATAGCCCAAGTTACAACAATTTTGCACCTCAGACCGGTCTCGTGAGATTGTGAGGTTTTTCCATAGCTCAGGCATATCTTTCATTTGTAGGGTGTGAAATCGTGAAAGTATTTGGTAAAAAAAAAAATAATTTTTTTCAATACTTCAATGTTACCAAAGCGTTCAACAACTTAATATACATCATCAAAAAATGTCATATTTCCCTGTTGAAGACCGCTACGTAATGAAATATCCAACACTTCCATGTTACCAAAGCTTTCAACAACTAAGTATACCTCATCGAAAAAAGTCATACTTCCCTGTTGAAGACCGCTACGTAATGAAATATCCAGCATATCACCATGGGAGATCGACAACGTCAGTAAAACACCAAAAACAAAGGCAACTCAAACAAATCATAGACCCGCAAAACCCCAAACCTTACTACACAATCACACACAAATAAGCATTTAAGCAATAAAGCAGCCAAAGCATCACTCCGTTTGCAGTCCGGGCAAAAAGGAAGAGCAAAAAAATAAAACAAAGATTTTGCTACAAATCCCATTTTTTTACATCAACCAATGATTAAATATGGCCGCCTAAGGTTGTAGACAGACCTTCAGGGCGGGGGCTGCAAAGACGGACAAAAAGAGACACACATGCCCTCACTACTGGCAGTTGGTCAGGGCGGTGTTCAGGTCATTAACAGAAATCTCCCAACTTTTACTCCACCCCAAAAAAAAAACAAAAAAAAACTTTTTTCGTAAAAATATGAAAGAAAATATCATGAAACCAAAATAAAGAAAATGAAAGAAAAGTCTCTGAAAAATTGCTTTAGAACATATCATAGCAGCTTTTGTTGCAATGAAAATAATTCCAGCAAGCAGGAAATGTTAATGTAGATCAAACGCAAAAGGTAGCTTTCCTTAGTAGGAGTCCAACGAAAACAAACAAACAAAAAGTATATACTTTTAGAGAAAAATTCCATTGTTTTGTTTTGGTTGATTACCAAATGGCGTGGTCATATTGTTCTATGACTTCCAAAAATCATAATTTCAGTACATTTCAGAAAATTTCTTTACCTTTGATAATTAACCTGATTTCCGTTTTGTTGTGGTTGTTGTTGTTTTTCATTCAACGGCAGAAAAGCGGAAAATTAAAGATGTTTGTTGAAAATCCCACGGTTGACAATACTTTGCTTATTTCTTTGTATTTTGTTTTATTTGCGGTAGCCCTAATGACATCTGTAGTATGCGATATGGCTTATATATCTACCATGATAGTGGTTTTTTTATTGTATTATATTTTTTGTATATTATCAATTTCTATCTTTTCAGCATTAAAGCACCCGCATAATGGCCATCATTAGTATAATTATGGAAACAGTTAATATTAGACTTCTTTGTGTTTGGTTTTTTTTTTCTTGTGTATTTTTGGGTGGGGAGAGTGAAATTGTCTAATGCAAGTTTGGTTAAGACAAATTATATACACAGACGATTTAATTTTGTCTGAGACCAGAAAAAAAGTAGTTCGTCATATATGTCATAGGTAAAAATCAATGAACTTTGAAGCGGAACCATCAATTTCATACGATATAAATATTTATGTTTTGTAAGACTGTGGTATTTTAACACTTTAAGATTTTAAAAAGTAAAGGAAGAAGGTCATTTATTTTTAATGTAAAGGCATGAGTTAGTGGTAGTGCCATCTATAAGATATAAAATATAAAAAGCTTTATTTTATAAAAAGCTTTGCAATTTTTGTGAAAATAGTTATGGATTGAATAATAAAGTAATGATAAAATAAAAAAAAAAATATTAATAAAAAATGTATTGTCGATTGTCGGATATTACCTATGCAAACAAACGTAAAGCTCTTAAAAGCTTTCCTAATACAAAGCTGTAGAATATTTTATCCATATCTACATTATTTATAAGCTGGAAAATACCAAAAATTACAACATTAAATATAAAATTAAGTTTCAAAGCTTTTCACATATATAAAGCTTCTCGAACTGGCTTTCGCTTCCCATACTTTCATATCAGCTAATTTTATAGTTGCAAATATTGCCCATGAACATTCCACTAAGGAACAGGGGCAAACTTCTCATAATGATTGCAGTCCGATTCAAGTTTAAGCTCAATGATAAGGGTACCCGTTTTTATAGCCTAGTCCGAACGGTGTGCCGCAGTGCGACACCTCTTTGGAGGCATAGTGCCTCACAAATGTTGTCAGCATTAGAAGGGATAAAACCACCGATGAAAATTTTTATACCCACCACCGAGGAATGGAAGTGTATTAATTTTGTCATTCTGTTTGCAACACATCGAAAAATACATTTCCGACCCTGTTTGTTGAAATCACGCTACGTCTTTAAAAATAGACATATTGAGCAGAAACTTTGCACAGATGCTTTTTTTTGTCTAAAAGCAGGTTAAGTTCGAAGATGCGCTATCACATACTATATCATGATATAGAATGGGAGGGTCCCAATCTGGACCGATCGGGGCCAAATTGAAGAAGGACATTGAAGGGCCTAACGCAACACACCGTCCGAGATTTCAGAAAAAACGGATAATAATGTAGCTTTTATGGGACTAAGACCCTAAATCGGCGGATCGGTCTATATGGGGGCTATATCAAGATATATTCCATTTCGAACTTAACCTGCTTATGAAAAAAAAAACAAGTAAAAAGGTGTTAAGTTCGGCCGGGCCGAACTATGGATACCCACCACCTCGGGTATATATATTGTATATTAACCACCTTTTATCAAAATCCGATGAAACTTGTATACCTTATGTCCCATAGCAATCATAGCTGTGTCCGTCCGTCTGTCTGTCGAAAGCACGCTAACTTTTGAAATTTTGCACAAATTCTTTCTATTAGTGTAGGTAGGTTGGAATGGGCCATATCGGTCCATGTTTTGATATAGGTCCCATATAAACCAATCCCTCGATTATACTTCTTGAGCCTCTAGTGAGCGCAATTCCAAACAGATTTGGCTGAAATTTTGTACTATGATGTTTTGTATAATAACATTCAAACGATGTGCTAAGTATGTTCCGAATAGGTACAAAACCTGATATAACTCCAATACAAATCGAATCGATCAAATCGACAGAGGGCGCAATTATTATCCGATTTGGCTGAAATTTGTACTATGACGTTTTCTATGACACTCAACAGATGTGATTAATATGATCCAAATAGGTCTAAAATATGATATAGCTCCCATATAAACCGGTCTCTGGATTATACTACTTGAACCCCTAGAGGGCGTAATTCTTATCCGATTTGGCTGAAATTGCAAAGTGACTCCTCCTATGACCTCTAACGTATGTGTGGTCTCAATCCGTCAATAACCTGATATCCCGACTTTATTTCTTTAACCCCCAAAGAGCGCAGTTCTTGTCTGATTTGGCTGAAATTTGGCACAACAACAACAAATATGGTCTGAATCGGTCAATAAGCTGGTATAGCTCCCATATAAACCGATCTCTTATCTGATTGGCTGGCCCGAATCAGGCAATGGAACAGATATAGCTCCAATGGTACACCAATTCTTATCCATAATACTTTGTTTGCCTAAAAAGAGATACCGTCTAAAGAACTTGTTTTCATTTAATTTGGAAGCAAAGCGATGCAGAAAAATCTTTATTTGGTATATTTTCATGGAACAGTTTTTTTCTTATTGGGACAAAGTAAACTGCTCGAAAAAAAATCACGCTATATTTTAACGCCTTATTAATTGCGGAAATTAAAGATTAAGAACAAAAACTTAGGAATAAGCAAAAATTTAATGTCATAATTATTTTATTACACCAGAGAACAATGTCATTGCCATTGTGATGACAGAGGTATGAGACATTGCACACAAAATTAAATACTAAAAGCGTAAGGCCAAAATCGCTAATCAGTATTTCTTCAGTAAAACTGATGGGACTTGTAAGGCTTTCTGCCAGGAAAAACACCCCTACAAAGATTTGTTACTTAGCGCTATTCAATAGCGCAGAAAAAAGTAAATACAAGTCTGCCATTTTTGGAAGGATAAAGATGAATTTTATATCCTCAACCATAGGACGGGGTATACCAGTTTCGTCATTCTTTTTGTAAAACCTCGAAATACGCGTCTAAGACCCCATAAAGTACATATATTCTTGATTGTCCTGACATTTTAAGTCGATCTAGCCATGTCCGTCCGTCTGTCTGTCGAAAGCAAGCTAACATTCGGAGGAGTAAAAGTAAGCGCTTGTAATTTTGCACAAATTATTTTTATTCGTGTAGGTCGGTTGGGATTGTAAATGGGTTATATCGGTCCATGTTTTGATATAGCTGCCATATAAACCGATCTTGGATCTTAACTTCTTGAGCCACTAATGGGCACAATTCTTATCCGATTTCGCTGAAATTTTGCATAAGGTATTTTATTATGACTTCCAACAACTGTGCTAAATATGGTCTTAATCGGTTCATAACCTAATATAGCTGCCACATAAACCAATCTGGGATCTTGACATCTTACGTCTCCAGAGGGCGTAATTATTATCCGATTCGGCTGAAATTCAACATGCGTGTTAAATATTGTCCGAATCAGTCTATAACCCGATACAGCTCCCATATAAACCGATCTCTCTATTTTACTTCTTGTTTAATTTAAAATGAGCATAGCTGATGATGTGCCAAATTTCAGGGCACCATATGGTTAGGTGACTAGCTTTTTGAGCCCACTATTAAAACTTCAAAATAAATAATTTTTTATTGACTTGCATTTGTTTTTAAAACAAAACTGGTATTTTATAATTACTTAGCAATATATAAAATATTTCCTTGTTTGATTTCCCAGATTTTTGGATTTCGTATAAAATTTCCCATATATGATGCATGACAATAGAACAAAACGCAATTCCCTACACGTACCCGCAAATATTATTAATGTATATAAATTTATTATTACCAAAAAAAAAAAACATTTTGCAAAAGAATACCAAAATTCGTGTGTGGCATTTGTAATGTCATCATCGGAAGACAAGGCAAATATTCGAACTCACACACACCGGGTAGGTATGCAGACCTAATGGCCGGCGACACACCGATAAAGGCCAAACGGCCGACCAAGTGAAACCCCCAACAAAAGATGCAGCAACATTCAATTCCAAGATAAAATGAGCAAAAACAAATCTCAGTATCAGGCAAGAAAAAAACCTGTCAAATCATCTTACAATGCATGTATGACCTGTAAGGGAGGGGAATATCATTTAGCAATAATCTCTGTATGGAAAGTATGAATGACAATGGACGGACAGACAGACGCTTGCACACCACTGATATGCTGCAAGACCTCTGTCATTGTAGTTGGTTGACATACACCAGCCATGTGCATGGGGCAAGCATGCAATATGCGCGTTTGCCCACTGAAGGAGATTAAAAACTAATAAAGAATTTTTAATTGTGATTGCAAAATAATAAGCAAAAAACTTGCATACAATATGTGGTATTGGATATGAGAGGGGAGCTGCTCATTTTTGCTCGTTTTCCTCCCTAGTGGGGAGAAAAAAGTGTAAAAAATTATATTTCATTATTTCAAGATAAATGAAATGCAAAATAAAATGAAGCATAGCGCAAGAAAATAAATCGCTTAAGCCTTTAGAGACATTTTTGGACAGCCAATGACCCAAACGGACCACACACATTCTAGTGGTAGGGAGAGAGTGTCGAATGTTTGAGCATTAAAGTAATTTTTTCTAGTTTCACTATATGCTCTATACTCTAAGGATGATAGCAAACATATAGCCACCTACATGCATACATACAAACATGTATATAAATGTGTTCTTCCAATATTTTTTCATATTTTCAAATCAGTCTTTTTTGCCCTTTTTTGTTTGGTTTGTTTGGTCATTTCCCTCTCTGAAACTATTCCCAAAAGTCAAGTTCCTCGTGAAAAAACGAAAACTTTCATTTTAGTTTTTTGACACATTTCAGCTGTTATGTTAACTTTGTGTGTGCTTCTTCCATTTTTTTGGTTTGATATTCTATGCATTTCATATAAAACCTAATACCAAGTCAAGGCTGTTTTCAATGGGCAGCAAATTGCCTACCTTAGGCCCTTCAATAGGATTGAAGAATAATTTCTCCAAATTTGAAATATTTTACGATAATAGAATAATAATAATATAGACTTCATAGCCAAAATCCACTTCATTGCCATTATGGACTTCATAGCCAAGGTTTTAGTTTAGTTTGAATGGGTGGCCCACCCCGAAAGGTGAGTTCTAGCAAGAACAAGTTGGAGCGTGCTAAGTTCTGCCGGGCCGAATCTTATATACCCTCCACCATGGATCGCTTTTGTCGAGTTCTTTGCGCAGTATCTATTTTTAGGCAAACAAAGAATAAGGACGGAGGAGAAGCTATATCAAGTTATGGTGCGACTCGGGGCTCAAGAAGCAAAATCGGGAGATCGGTTTATATGGGAGCTATATCAAGCTATAGATCGATTCTGACCATATTGCACACGTATGTTTAAGGCCATGGGAGAAGCCGTTGTACAAAATTTGTGCCAAATCGGATGAGAATTGCGCTCTCTAGAGGCTCAAGAAGTCAAGATCAAAGATCGGTTTATATGGCAGCTATATCAGGGTATTAACCGATTTGAACCATACTTAGCACAAATGTTAGAAGAGATACCAAAACACTACGTGCAAAATCGCAGTCAAATCGGAAGAGAATTGCGCCCTCCAGAGGCTCAAGAAGTCAAGACCCAAGATCGGTTTATATGGCAGCTATATCAAAAAATTGGTCAGATTCGGTCCATTTACAAACCCATCCCACCTACACTAATAAGAAGTATTTGTGCTAAATTTCAAGCGGCTAGCTTTACTTCATCAAAAGTTAGCGTGCTTTCAACAGACAGACGGACGGACATGGCTAGTTCGACTTAAAATTTCACGACGATCATGAATATATATACTTTATAGGGTCTTAGACGCATATTTCGAGGTGTTACAAACAGAATGACGAAATTAGTATACCCCCATCCTATGAGGAGGGTATAAAAAGGATAAAGAAGACCTCTTGAATAATCATGATGATGAAATACACTGCTCCATCCGAAGAGGAAACAGGGAGATGAAAAGAATAGAGAGCAAGCGCCTCTTTATCATGCCACCACGCGTGTGCTTGCCTTGAGCGTATGCCCACACTCACTCAAGGTGTCAAGCATTGGTGTTCCGCGTCTGCGCATGAATGACCCCAGAGACATATCTGCAAGTTTGCCGAAGCCGGAGAAGAACCGCCTCCCTTGGATGAAAAGCCTATGCCCCTGTAAACCAGGCATGATTAGAGCAGTTGCTCAACCATCTCATATTCTTCCACAGTAGTCTTTGTGCGGGACTCAAATGCGCGGGACCATAAGGCCTATCGCATTGTGTCCGTTTATGGCTTCTATAATCATAATCAGTGACCCCTTATCAAGAGCCAGCAACTCCTACCTTCTCGTCCGCTAAACAGCTGGCCAATGTATCCTGGCAATCCGACAACCATCCACAGACTTCCACCCTGCACCACCTCAGCAACGGGCATCTCCTCTACTATGTTCAGTAGTTCGACAGAAAGCACGTGTGCAAGATCAAACACAGATTTGCTTGCCGTGGAGTATCCCTTTCAGGCATACTCGTCCGCCTTCTCATTTTCTAGAACACCGATGTGTCCGAGAACCCAGGCCAACACAATGTCATGAGCCAGAAGACCGTTCAGAGACCCCATCCTCTACGCTACGCACTTCGACCCCATCGTCCTTGAATTGAAGGCATTAAGGGACACCATATTGTCCACATCTATCCTGAGTTTCGAAGGTAGCAGGTAGGTTCTTCCCCCAAATCTCCTTTCCGGCCAACGTAATGGCACAGACTTCTGCCTAAAGGATCTTGCAATCGCCCGGCCGTCTAACTGACATAACAATGTCGAGTCATAGCCAATATCGACTTTATAATCACCATTGATTTCATAGTCAATATCGACTTCATAAAACCGTTAAAACCTTCAGATCTTCAAAACACTTCTTAAAAATTCGATAATGCAATAGGATGGTTATGTAAAGTGGAGATTCACGATAATATGGAAAAAAATATATTAGAACCGGCATATTTTAGTTCTAATTTATCCAACATGCTGCATTATAATTTCTCCAAATATGAGATTTTGGCATTTATCGCCTGTCACCCATAATTCCTATGGATGCAAATTTGCCCATGAACATTCCATTAAGGAACAGGTTCAAACTTCCCACATATCAATGAGTGCTGTCCGATTAAAGTTTAAGCTTTATGATAAGAGACTACCATTTTACAGCTGAGTCCAAACAGCGTGCAGCAGTGCTACACTTCTTTGGGGAGAAGTTTTTACATGGCTTCTCACAAATGTCGCCAGCGTTAGGAGGGCATAACCACCGCTGACAATTTTTCTGATGTTCTCGCCAGGAATCGAACCCAGGCGTTCAGCGTCATAAGCGAAGATGCAAATCTCTGCGCTACGGTGGCTTCCTCCAGACAGTTCTCGATAAATACGAAAACTCAAATGTTATCTATTAAAATCGTATTTAAATAATTGTGTACCACAGTTATCGATAAATGACGATAATTATTTTTTTCCTCCATATAGAAGATAGTTAAAATTCCGATTGAAAAACAAGCGATTAAAAATAAGTTACTTTGAAAAAGATGTGTGTGCGGGTAAACGATATAATGAAAATGTTAAATTTCATACCAATCGCTTTATTAGGCATATTTTCCATTGTTGTATAAATCATTTATTAATTATGGGTATTTATCTTAAAACAAACGAGAGTTATCGGAATTTATCGATAGAGACAGCTATCAGATATCGATATGTATGCAGATAAACGATATAATGGAAATTTTCAATTTCATACCCATAGCTTTATTAGGCACTTTTTTCATTGTTGCATAAACTATTTATTCATTTTTTATCTCAAAAGAATCAAGAGTTATCGGAATTTATCGATAGAAACTACTAATATGTTCTGTCATAGCCAATCAAAGTAAGTAAAGTAATCTTAAACAGACGATAGTTATCGGAATTTATCAAAAGACAGCTATCGGTTATCGATGTGTATGTGGATAAACGATATAATGGAAGTGTTGAATTTCGTCTAATTTTCCATTGTTGTATAAACCATTTATTAATTATGGGTATTTATCTCGAAGGAGGCAAGAGTTATCGGAATTTATCGATAGACACTACTATGTTAAATTTAGTACCAATCCCTTCATTAGGCATACTTTCTACTGTTGTATAAAACATTTATTAATTATGGGTATTTATCTCAAAACAAATAATAGTTATCGAAATTTATCGAATCTTGTTTTCCCAATCTTAACTTAACGTAAGGCCATCTCTGACTTTCATCTTGTCATATATTTTTGGGGCAAAGATAGTGAGTGGCAACCAGCATAGAAACATTTCATGAGGAGGCAGGGGAAGTTGAAAAATTGTAACAAATGCAAAAATGGTTTGATGCCTCTTGACAGTGTCTGACCAAAGCATATCCCCCTTAAAAAAAAAAAAAAACTTTACACTGAATATGTCCGAAGAGGAAAAATGAAATGTAATGAAAAGAAGAAGAAGAAAAAAAGCAACTCCCTGACTGTAGTGAAAACTGAACAAAAATGGGTTGCTGTCCATCAGTCATGGCAGCTAGTAGCTTGCTTGGGGAGGGGGAATAGTGGGGTGTGGTGTAAACTCCCAAAAAAAGGACATCCCGGAGAGATTGTATACAGTCATTTACCGCTGTTCGTTTTTTTTCCTTCTTTCGTTTTTGTTTGCTGAATGGCAATATTGTTAATTTCATTCAAACCCATTTCCAGGGATTTGGTGTTAAGCTAAAAAAAATATTTTATAAATGTTGTTGTTTCAATTTTGGTGTTGGTAATTTTCATAAATTTGTAAATAAATTCACCAAATATTTTTTGGTGTGTTTTAATTAAGATTTTCATAGGATTCAGTATGGATGGCAGAAAGGAGGACGAAGAAATAAGAAAAATTACCAGGCATTTTGTGAAAAAGTAGTAAAAAATACAAAATTAAGGAAACTGAAAAATTTTTTAATCTTACCAAACTCCTAAGGGCATTAAGGTGTTGCTATACTAAGCTAAGGTTTCATTTTCCTGGTTAGTACTCAAGTAATCAACCTGTTCCTCTAGAAAATTAGTCAATTTTGTGACTAATCAAACCTGTGTTTAATGAAAACTCTCCCAACTTAAAAAGTGAAAAGAGAAACCCTCACTATCTTTAGCTTGACTCCGCCAACATCATCAACATATGCATATAATTTTCCCTAAACCCAAACATTTTCCTTAGCTAAGGTTTTTCTTTTCATTGTCATATTTGATTTCTGTATAAAAAGACCTATTTGAGGTTCATAAGGCAGACAGTGTCTTTGTGTGAGTGTTCTCCTAATAACCATGCTACACACAGAGAAATGTTTGAAGTTACGTACTCCTATATAGTCAGTCTATGGACATACTTATGGATAAACGCATATGTATGTATGCTTGTAGTACTACAATACCATTTTGGAATTTTCAGCTTGGCTTGGAACCCATGTCAAAACATTTGACAGCTGACTAAAACATGCCATGTGAAGCCATGTCCCATTGCGAAGCGTCCACTGAAGCACAAACAAATAATGGCAGCAATGGCAACAACAAAATGGAAATGGAAAAACGGCTGTGGCAGAAGCAGCAGTAATGCCAAACAAAACTCAATTCCAACTATGGCCGACTGACTGTGCCTATGTCAGTAGTCCCCAGCCTTTTTCTTAATATTTTCGTAACCAACCGCTGAACCAGGCAGGCAGCCCTACAGTTGGAGCGGTAGTACAGAAGAAATTTTGAAAAAGGTTTTTACCTAGCTGCGATATAGTAGCCCTTGGAACTGGTCCACTTCTATACGCACTATTTGGTTGGTTGGTGAAAAGGGAGGGGGCGATATAGGGGTAAGTTAGTTACATTTGATGATTTGGGAAAATTTTTTGATGTCTACGTAAAAATAAATGAAGAAAAATAGCATTTGGATGGATTTAAAATAGAAAAGAAAAACGAAGGTTGATTATAAGAAACAGCATGCATAGATGGATGGATGGCAGCCAAAAAAGGGTTACCTATCAAAACGAAATTTTTTCTAATTAATTGAATAAATGATAATAAACCAAAAAAATCAACAAGGAACTTATAAAAAAGCAAACAAAGATGAATGTCAATTGTGTTTGGGGACCTGGGGGCTAGTTGCTAGATGGATGAAGGAAGAAATATGTTGGTAATTGTCATAAAAAAGGAATCATTTCCCCAATCAAAAGCTTTTCGGGAAGATTTTTCGCAGCATTGCAAAATTTGTAGTAAAAAGTGACAATTGGAAAAACTATAAAATTGATGTTGATGATATGAAAAATTGAGTATTATGATCAAGCTGCAGTAACAACACTTTAACTCATTTTCTCTAAAAATTTACTTTTTTTATATAAAAAATGATGTGGGATTCCTACTGTCCCTATCTACTGTGTTTTTAATGTACTTTAGTGCTGAAATTATTGATTATATTTAAGAAATAGTAGCATTTTCTTTTGCTGTTGCCATTTTTGTACTTTAATAAACCATAAATGGGATCAACAGTAATTTCGTAAATGAAATTAAGTATTATTAAGGATCATTAATTTTCATATCGTCAAAATTTGATGATATGACAAGTATTTAAAAGCTAATATCTCGACAAACCTTAAAAGTCAAATTTACAATTTTATCCCCTATGTTTCGTTGCAAATGCAAATTGTTTCAAAAACATAATATGGGGGAGCTGCTTTAGGTCAATCAGCGTCATACAATTTTTAGCTAATGTACAATAATAATAAACTGCTCTATTTATTATAACAATTAAAATTTCAGATTAATTGCTTGACAACATATTCCCTAAACAACATATTTTATATCAAATATTAAGAGTATACCACTGGGATTCCTACTGTCCCTACCTTCTATGAGTTTTAGATTTAGTTCAGTGCTAACATCATTCATGTTATAAAAAACAATCAGCAATCTCTCTATCATATTGCCATTTTTCTGTTTCAGAAAGTTGACCTAAAGTAGATGGGCTCAGTAGGACTATCGTAAAAAAATTTATGGATAAATCGTTCAGATGTTCACATCGACGAATTAATTTCTAGCAGAACATCTCAAATAACCTAAAGGCTCATAGTTGCTAAAAATTAATCTACACACAAAGAAAAATCCAAAAAAGTTTTCAAATAAAAATTTAGTTGAAAATAAAATTGTTTTCAATGAAAAAATTAATTGATTCAATCATTTTTTAATCTAATATGATTTTTTTCAGTTCTGATTGAAATGTTTACCATTTTAAATTAAAAAATTAATAAATTCAATAATTTTTCAATCGAATCTTGAGAAATTTTTCAATAAGGTTTTTACGAAAATTCAATTAAATGTTATTTTGTTCCCTACAATATTAAGAGAAGATTTCAAAAACCCACACGTCATACATTTCTATTGCATTACCATGGTTCTACCTGCCGTATTAACCCGATGGAGTCCCTCATCGGTTAAGGGCTGCCGCCTCAGAGCACAACACATTGCTTCGATAACAACAATAGATCTATAGGGCACCCCTACCCGACACCCGAAATTTTTTGGAGAACTGCCGCGGGGAGATTTTATTTAACTTCTCTCTAAAGAAGTGTCGCACTGCGGCATGCCATTCAGACTCGGCTATTAATAGGAGGTCCCTTATCATTCAGCTTCAACTTGAATGGGACTGCACTCATTGATATGCGAGAAGTTTGCCCATATTCCTTAGTGAAAGATTCATGGGCAAAATTTTAATTTTTTGACCACGATCTTTTGCCCAAACAATGAACTACAAGTTTATGTTCCAAGAGGGAAAACATCTGTGTACCAAATATAAAAATAAATTGGAATGTTCAAAAAAAGTCAATAACTTTTTAATTGGATGAATTATAAATTAATTGAAAATTTGAAAAATGTTAATATTTTTTGCAATGTTGAATAAGAACCTCACCGTAGTTATGACGGTCTGTTACAGTCGCGCAACAGGCTTAAGAAATAGCTGAAACTCAATAAAACCATCACCAGAGGTTGATGGTGTATACAAACCATGTCCGGGGATATTACAACCTGACTTAAGATAGTGTTCGAGTGACTTAAACTATCAACTTGAAGTTTGACTCACATTGGTCATAGTTGAATATACAGTGGCACACAAATGTCTACATACCTTGTCATAAATAGTAGTTATGTAAAATGATAATAACGTAGTTCGAATAAGATGTTACACTAAAAATTTTAACTAATGAAAATACTGGGAACGCGTCCCATAGTGGTTGGTGTGTGTTGCTATCTTTGGCTTTCCTTTTCCATTTGCATCTCCGATCATTGAGCTCGTCTCGAAAGAAAAAAACGAAAATTGTAAAATTTAATGATCTCGCCCTAACAGGCAAAAAACTTGAAAAATTGACAATTTTTGCAACGATAGAAATTTGGCAGAAAAATTTTTTTGGATATAAAATTCGATTTGAAATAAATGTATTCACAGTGGGGTATGTAGACACAGAAATGTCACTGTAGATGTCAGATAAATCAATCTTCCGACTTGAATTTTTAGGCCCCTAGATGCCCAATTAGGCTAAAATGTTGCATTTGAAGTACACTTCTGCTCCCCAACTCCCACACTTAATACTGTCCAGATAGGTCCCTAAATATAATATGGCCCTCATATGTAAACATTCACCTATTTATGTTCATGAGTCCCCCAAAATTACTTTTTTAAATTTCTTTACAATTAAATTTTTTGAATATGAAATATCTATGCAGCAAAAGCTTTCTCTCCTCTTATAGACACTTGAAAAAATCCTCAGATATTTATCTAAAATTGTTATTCCAATACAAATGTCATCTGTTTGCTGTTCCCCATGGCCTATATGATACCTTCAATACCATCTGTGTTGACAATATCCAAAAAGCTGCTGAAGGCAACGAAATAAGTTCCAATGCTTTTCCTCATGCCTATGTGGCTAAACTTTCCACGTGCCCAAAGGTCTTCTCAACCTTTCTTTTTGCATGGGACAACAGAAGTTTCATTTTCACACATTTTTGTTTTTGCCAAATCTTCCTTTAGCTAAACTACTTGGTATTCATGAAGGAAACTTTAACAAAAACAAAAGAAAATGTTCCAAAAACTTTTTAAAAGACCTCGAATGGAGCATAGAAAAAACAACAATAAAGCCAAATGTCTGAAAACAAGCAAATCTTCACGCAACTTGAAAATTATCTTTTGATCCGCACACTTAAGTCGCTGAAAAGAAAACGACAAAACACAAAAAGCAAAAACAAACCAGCTCTCTTTTAAGGAAACGCAAACGGAAACGGAAACTACCGCAAAAATTACCAAAAGCATAGAAAACGGAAAAAAAGCGTAGCTTAACATGAGACAATAAACATTAAATATAATGGTGATTTCCATAAAAAAAACAACAAAAAAGTATAATGATACCAATGCTTTGGTAAACAAAGATTGATGCCATAAACAATAACATTGAAAGCCATCAATGGAGTATGGACTTTTTGCTGCGAGTTAATGCTTAAAAAATATCCAAAATAAAATGCAAACTGTTTAAAAAAGTTTTGCAAAACCATATTAAAGTAAAATATTCTTCTAACTCTTCTCCTTCACGCCTGCTCTTCAATGGATTTATTCAACAGCTTCTTAAGATATTTACGTCAAATTTTGTTGTATGCTGCATAAATTTTTATACCCTCCACCATAAGATGGGGGGTATACTAATTTCGTCATTCTGTTTGTAACTACTCGAAATATTCGTCTGAGACCCCATAAAGTATATATATTCTTGATCGTCGCGACATTTTATGTCGATCTAGCCATGTCCGTCCGTCTGTCCGTCCGTCCGTCCGTCCGTCCGTCTGTCTGTCGAAAGCACGCTAACTTCCGAAGGAGTAAAGCTAGCCGCTTGAAATTTCGCACAAATACTTCTTATTAGTGTAGGTCGGTTGGTATTGTAAATGGGTCATATCGGTCCATGTTTTGATATAGCTGCCATATAAACCGATCTTGGGTCTTGACTTATTGAGACTCTAGAGTGTGCAATTCTTATCCGATTGGATTGAAATTTTGCACGACGTGTTTTGCTATGATATCCAACAACTATGCCAAGTATGATTCAAATCGGTCCATAACCTGATATAGCTGCCATATAAACCGATCTTGGGTCTTGACTTCTTGAGCCTCTAGCGTGCGCAATTCTTATCCGATTGGAATGAAATTTTGCACGACGTGTTTTGTTATGATATCCAACAACTGTGGCAAGTATGGTTCAAATCGGTTCATAACCTGATATAACTGCCATATAAACCGATATTGGGTCTTGACTTCTTGAGCCTCTAGAGTGCGCAATTCTTATCCGATTGAAATGAAATTTTGCACGACGTGTTTTGTTGTTATATCCCACAACTGTGCCAAGTATGGTTCAAATCGGCCCATAACTTGATACAGCTGCCATGTAATCCGATCTTGGGTCTTGACTTCTTGAGCCTCTAGAGGGCGCAATTCTTATCCGATTAGAATGGAATTTTGCACGACGTGTTTTGTTATGATACCCAACAACTGTGCTAAGCATGGTTTAAATCGGTCCATAACCTGATATAGCTGCCATATAAACAGATCTTGGGTCTTGACTTCTTGAGTCTCTAGAGGGCACAATTTTTATCCGATTTGATTGAATTTTTGCACGAAGTATTTCGTTATGATATCCAACAACTGTGCCAAGTATGGTTTAAATCCGTTCATAACCTGATATAGCTGTCATATAAACAGATCTGGGGATTTGACTTCTTGAGCTTCTAGAGGGCGCAATTTCTATCCGATTTGGCTAAAATTTTGCATGACGTATTTTATTTTTACTTTCAATAACTGTGTCAAATAAGGTTCAAATCGGTTCATAACCTGATATAGCTTCTATATAAACCGATCTTGGATCTTGACTTCTTGACCCCTAGAGGTCGCAATTATTATCCGATATGCCGGAAATTTTGTACGATGGATCCTCTCATGACCATCAACAAACGTGTTTATTATGGTCTGAATCGGTCTATAGCCCGATACAGATCCAATATAAATCGTTCTCTCTATTTTACTTCGTGAGCCCCAATTGGCGCAATTCTTATACGAATTGGCTGAAATTTTACACAGGTCTCCAACATATAATTTAATTGTGGTCCGAACCGGACCATATCTTGATATCGTTTTAATAGCAGAGCAACTCTTATCTTATATCCTTTTTTGCCTAAGAAGAGATGCCGGGAAAAGAACTCGACAAATGCGATCCATGGTGGAGGGTATATAAGATTCGGCCCGGCCGAACTTAGCACGCTTTTACTTGTTTTTGGTTATTTTATTATGCTGTTATAGTTTAAGCTTAGAAAATCTCCACCCTATAGCCGGCGTTGTCTTCACAAGTTTATCCCTGCTCTTAATGTTGAAGTGTTCTTTGACTATTTGAAAAGCAGAGGAATAAAACAAAAGCTCCTAAGTAGTTTAGCAAGAAAATCCTGGAGAAAAAGTTTTTCCTCAAACTTAAGGAAAAACAGCAGACGGCCAGAAAAAAGGGAGGAATTGAAGTGACGAAGAGCAACAAAACTGACAAAGCACTAAAGTTTGCCATTTTCGTTTTCAGTTTTGTGCTGGTGGCTACCACCATGACCGATACTGCTGCTACTGCTTATATTTTTGTTGTTGCATGAAAAACGAAGCGTTGAAAACTTTAAGTAAAACTCCAAGTTGACTTTGAATAGTTGAAGCCAGTAAGTTGTTATTGAAGGGGTCTATAAAACTGTTATTTTTAATAATCTCAAGTACACTGGAAGACCAAGTGAAACTAGATCTCAGAAATCGGAAAAGAAGCATAATTAAGAAGGATATCGAGGGGCCTAGTACAACTCGCTGTTCTAAATTTCGGCGACATCGGACAATAAATGCGCCTTTTATGGGCTCAAAACCTTAAATCGAGAGATCGGTCTATATGGCAGCTATATCCATGTTGAAGGACCTAACACAACTCACTGTCGCAAATTTCAGCGGACAATAAATGCGCCTTTTATGGGCCCATTTATGCTAGCTATATTCAAATCTGGACCGAATTGGGCCAAATTGAAGAAGGTTGTCGAGTGGCCTAACATAACTCAGACAAGTAAGAACGTGCTAAGTTCGGCCGGGTCGAATCTTATTTACCCTCCACCATTGATGGCATTTGTCGAATTCTATGCGCGGTATCTCTTTTTAGACAAACATAGAACATTGAATAAGAACTGTTATGCTATTGGAGCTATATCAAGTTATAGTCCGATTCGGTCCATAAATAAATGCTGAACATTGTAGAAATCATTGTGTAATATTTCAGTTCATTCGGATAAGAATTGCGCCTTCTAGGGGCTTAAGAAGCAAAATCGAGAGATAGGTTTATATGGGAGCTGTATCAAGCTATAGATCGATTCAGACTATATTAGACACCTATGTTGAAGGTCATAAGAGAAGCCGTTGTACAAAATTTCAACCAAATCGGATGAGAATTGCGCCCTCTAGAGGTTCAAGAAGTCAAGATCCCAGATCGGTTATTGGAAGTCATAACAAAACACCTCATGCAAATTTTCGGCCAAATCGGATGAGAATTGCGCGCTCTATTGGCTCAAGAAGTCAAGATCCAAGATCCGTTTATATAGCAGCTATATCAAAACATGGACCGATTTAAACCGTCCTTAGCGTAGTTGTTGAAAGTGCTACCAAAACACTACGTGCAAAATTTCAATCAAGTCGGATAAGAATTGCGCCCTCTAGAGGCTCAAAAAGTCAAGACCCAAGATCGGTTTATAAAATCGGATAAGAATTGCGCCCTCTAGAGGCTCAAGAAGTCAAGACCCAAGATTTATATGGCAGCTATATCAAATCATGACCCGATCTAAACCATACTTAGCGTAGTTGTTGGAAGTGATACCAAAACACTACGTGCAAAATTTCAATAAAATCGGATAAGAATTGCTAGAGGCTCAAGAGGTCAAAACCCAAGATCGGTTTATATGGCAGCTATATCAAAACATAGACCGATTTGGGCCATTTGCAAAACCGACCTACACTAATAAAAAATTTTTGTGCAAAATTTCAAGCGGCTAGCTTTACTCCTTCGAAAGTTAGCGTGCTTTCGACAGAAAGACGGACGGACCGACAGACATGGCTAGATCAACTTAAAATCACATGACGATCAGGAATATATACACTTTATGGGGTCTTAGACGCATATTTCGAGGTGTTGCAAACAGAATGACGAAATTAGTGTACCCTCATCCTATGGTGGAGAGTATAAAACATGAACATTCCACTAAGGAACAGGGGCTAACTTCTCACATATCATTGAGTGCAGTCCGATTCAAATTTAAGCTCAATGACAAGGGGCTCCCTTTTTAAAGCCGAGTCCGAACGGCGTGTGGCAGTGCGACACGTCTTTGGAGAGAAGTTTTACATGGCATAGTGCTTCACAAATGTTGCCAGCATTAGGAGGGGAAAACCACCGCAGAAAATTTTTTTCTGATGGTCCCGCCAGGATTCGAACCCAGGCATTTAGCGTCACCGGCGGAAATGCTAAACTCTGCGCTACGGTGGCCTCCTAAGACAACTCAATGTCTCAAATTTCGGCAAAATTAAATAAATCGGCAGATCGGTCTATATATATGGGGACTCTGTCAAGACATAGTCCAATATAGTCTATCTTCGAACTTAACCTGCATATGGTCAAAAAAAGATTTGCACAAAGATTCAACTCAATATCTCTATTTTTAAAGACCGTAGCGCGATTTCAACGGATAGACGGATAGAAGAACGGGCGGAAATGGCTAGTTCGTCTTAGATTTTTACGACGATCAAGAATATCAGACGATCACGCCGCAGAGCTGTCGGTTCTATCGGCTTGGACGAAACTACCGAAGAACAGAGATTAGCATATCCGCCTATGATGCCGACTTGCTGGATTAGAATCCCGAAATAATGTTCAGCGGTGATTATCCCCTTACTTTTGCAGGGGACATGCATATGCAAAAACACCATTCGGACTCGGCAATAAAAGATGTATATTCTTAATGAGAAGTTCCTTTATGGAATGCTTATAGGAAAATTTATTTATAAGCCGAATTCTTAGCTCTTATGTTACCTTTTTATTCCATATGAGTTAAGTCATTTATTATGTAAGGAAACATATATGTATAGTTAAAGTAAAATAACGCTTTGTTATTATACCAATCACTTTTAAAGGTGTTTAGCTTTCATAAAAATGCTCTTTAAGAAACACCAACAACATATTTTCTTTCCTTACCATTTTTTGTGCCATTTCTCCAACCACATATGGGTTGTCACTAAAGAATCACATTTTGTGTATGCGAAGAAAAAACTGCATATCTTATACCACATATTATGTATTCCTTTCAGATGATACAAATTTTCGTAGGACAACTCCATTCATATTCTCACACACTCACTCCGACATACACTTACAAAGAGTCAGCCTTTGGCCATATCTTCGATGTCAGCCATGTACTTAAACATGAAATTATTACAAAATTGTAGCAATACAAAAGAAAAATAAAAAACAAAATCCAACCTATACAAGAAAGAAAAAAAAAGAGACAGGCAGGGCCACAGTACAAAACACTTGTTGCAACAATTTGTTGAATGTCGTTTAAAATTTATGACCTCAAAATGTAAGGAAGCGAAATCAACTGTAAGTGGAAGCGTGAAAGCGAGGCACAGAGATTTGTAAAGCTTAAAATTTCCTAAGCTAAAATGTTTGTGATGTGGAAAATGGTTGATCAAAGGCCAAAAAGAAAATAAAATAAATTACAAAGAAAGAAAATGAATATTTAATTACACTTTAATTGTAGGGAATTACGAAACAAAAAAAAATTACATTTATTATCGCATGAGATAAAAAAATTGTAATTTAAAAAAAATTAAAAGATCATAACAGCAACAATGTTGCCAAACTAAAGAATGCGGAAAACGCAAACCTCTATGCCATAATTTGTAACATCTAAATCTTGAACATTTTCTAACTCTCTCACAACTGGAATTGCCCTAAACGATCTTGGAAATATCAAATAACTCAACTGTTTTTGAACAACAGCAACAACAACATCTGTGTTTTTAGCCACAATAAAAGAAAGAAAATTTATACGAAAATCTTTTTGTACACGATCTTATTTAGACATCTCAATTTAAGTAGGAAATCTGCTAAAAGAAAAAAAACTTTTATATTTTGTTAAAAAATCGTGACCCTATAGGTTAAAAGAACTGAGAGCCAACAAAAACGTCAAACAAAAATACTTAAACCATTTTAAGAGGGTTTCCGTATTTGGCACCATACTAATATTTTTCTTTTTTCGCTTGTTTATGGCTAGTCTTATTTTGGGGTTTTTATTATTTTTTCTTGTTTTCTTGTTTCTCTGTGTGTGCGTTTGTGCTTTGCCAAACATATTTTAGAACTTAGTCACGTTTGCAGTACTAAAGCTGACCGTCTTTGGAAGTCAGCAAGCATATAGCCAGCCCCTGAGTGTGCCAATGTTGTTGACTCTCCACAAGCTTGTGCATATCTGTCTCTCTTTGGTGATATTGGAGACCCATAGATGGTCATTTATAATTTTAATGGATACAAGCAACTTAAACAGGCGTTAAGTGGTTTTAAACGACAAAAACACTATGGGATAGCAAACGAAAATTTATATCCAGTCAAAAAAGTTAAAAACTGGCTAAAATTCAACAGAATAATATCGAACAGAACACTGTTCAATGGCAATGGTAGCTTTTGGCTGAGATAGAGATGGAAATTTGCAGGTAACCCAATAAACAAAGTGAAGGTTGATAAGTTGAAAATGACCAGCGTAAAAACCTAAGACGATCTAGCCATGTCCGTCCGTCTGTCTGTTAAAATCACGCTACAGTCTTTAAAAATAGAGATATTGAGCTGAAATTTTGCACAGATTCTTTGCAGGTTTAGTTCGAATATGGGCTATATCGGAATATATCTTGGCATCAGCCCCATATAGATCGATCGGCCGATTTGGGGTCTTAGGCCCATAAAAGTCACATTTATTATCCGATTTTGCTGAAATTTGGGGCAGTGAGTTGTGTTAGGCCCTTCGACATCCTCCGCCAATTTGGCCCAGATCGGTCCAGATTTGGATATAGCTGCCATATAGACCGATCTCTCGATTTAAGGCTTTGGGCCCATAAAAGGCGCATTTATTGTACGATATCGTTGAAATTTGGGACAGTGAGTTATGTTAGGCCTTTCGACATACTTCTGCAATATGGCATAGATCGGTTTAGATTTGGATATAGCTGCCATATAGACCGAACACCCGATTTAATGTTTTGATCCCATAAAAATGCATTTATTTTCCGATTTTGTCAAAATTTGGGACAGTGAGTTGTGTTAGCCCCTTCGATATCCTTCTTCAATTTGGCTCAGATCAGTAAAAATTTGGATATAGCTGCCATATTGACCGATCTTTCGATTTAAAGTTTTTGGCCCATAAAAGGCGCATTTATTGTCTGATGTCGCCAAAATTTGGGACAATGAGTTAAGTTAAGCCCCTCGACATATTTCTGCAATATGGCACAGATCGGTTCAGATTTGGATATAGCTGCCATATAGACCGATCTCTCGATTTATGGTTTTGATCTCATAAAAAGCGCATTTATTTTCCGATTTTGCCAAAATTTGGGACAGTGGGTTATGTTAGGCCCTTCGATATCCTCCTTCAATTTGGCTCAGGTCGGTACAGATTTGGATAAAGCTGCCATATAGACCGATATCTCGATTTAACGGCTTGGCCCCATAAAAGGCACATTTAAAATTCAATTTCACTGAAATTTTACACAGTGACTTACTTATGTTAGGCTTTTCGACATAAAGCACTTAAATAGAACACTGCAAATAGGTTTTCACATACATTTTTGAATTATGTATTTTCAACCGATAAAACCGATGTGGAAATCGAATTTACAACGCCAATAAAATCGATAATCGATTTTAAAAACAAAATTTTTTAAATTATTTTTAACGATATTTCTAATTAAGTGGCATTTTATCGCTTATTGTAAATAGAAAACTTAAATGTGATATCGATTAATAATTCGACAACGATTATAAATAGCATATCGATTACAAAATGAAGAAGAAGAAGTTACGTTAGGTTAGTAGAATATAAGTGCCGGGTTTTATTTTAGCCCTATCCATTGCAAGTCATATGTTCTGTATAGAATTGCAATGCATAGTAATACTGGAAAGTTATCGATATCATACTACAACCGATAATAATAACCGATTAATCGTGATTTGACCTGCATAGTACCAAAATAAAACACAGCATATATTAATTTTATAATCAAAGTGGAGTTTTATCTTTATCCTTTCCATATTAACCGTATACGTTATTGCCACTGCTTCTCAGTTAAAGTCGATAACTTTTACTGGAAAATATTATGTAGTTGAAACGGACAAAGACCTGTCATGCCGATCACAATGACTGAGACGTCTATTCTAGCCAGCGACAGTTAATCACCAGACCTCTTCAAGTTTAGATCAGGCCACATAATTTAGGAATGGCCCAGTCCCTTCTTTGTGACCATCTGTCATTCGTTGCCCTTCGGACGTGATCCTTCCGTGTCGCTTGAGCATACCCACAGATTTTCGTTTCCCTGGAATGTGTAGTGTAGTTCCTAGTTTCGCTAACTCGCCCACTCCGCAATTCTCTGTGATATCTCTGTGGCCCGGCACTCAAGACAGATGAATTTAGAACTGTTCAGACATCTAGTTGAGAGAACTACGGTAGTCGAGGGTGGTTTTTTGTTCAGAAATACGTTCTCCAGGGATTTAATAACTGTCTGAGAATATATTTTTACCAATCGTCGTTATAACATTACATCTTAGCCATTCCACAACTTCTTTAATTGCTAGTATCTCCACTTGGTACACATTGCAGTGGTCGGGTAACATTCTCGATATTACCAGTCCAAGTTCTTGAGACTACCCCCAAAGGCCACCTGGTAGTCTAGTTTGAAACCATCCGCATAGAATTCTATGTAGCATCACAGCAGTGGTCATAGCTATTTGTCTAGCCACTATGTACAGCGGCATTAGATGTAGCATTAAATTCAGTGCATCAAATGGTGTCGCCCTCAGTGTGGCTGTAATGCACAAACCAGTCATCCTTTGGATCCGACTGAGTATTGAACAGTAGTTGGACTTTTGAAGTGATAAGGGTGAAGAGGTTCAAATTTCATAACAAATATGGTTCAAATGGGTCCTTGACCTTATATTGCCCTTCTAGCCACCGATCCTTCTTAAACTCTGGAGGGTATTTCACAGTAGTAGGACTTTTGAAGCAATAGGGGTGAAATGATTCAATTTTCATGACAAATATGGTTCAAATGCGCCAATGACCTTATATTGCCCTTCTAGCCACCGATCCTTCTAAAACAGTTTGATATCTGTTCTGTTCCACATCCATATCCTACTTTAACTGGGTTCCAAAATCCGACCTATGATTTAGGTCGAATCTTTTCGAAGGCAAAACGAATTTGTAGCTTCCCCACTGCCTATCTTTGCTGGGTTCCCATCCCGACTTGTGTTACGATTTAGGCCGGATCTTTTTGCAGGCATGACGTCTTTGGCAATTTTGTTGCAGGCAAGGCTGGTCATTGCAACCAGGGCTACAATGCGTGAGTTAAAACTTGAGAATAAGCCAAAGCTTAAGAGTGGCAAAAAATAAGCATGAATGAAAAAATGAATTTTTTTGCACAAAAGGATGAAGCAGTAAGTCCAGCTCCAACAGCAAGCCCATGACAAACCAAATAAACAGAGACAAGCCAGAATAACCAAAATCAACATAAAGAAAAAATACCAAACAAAAAAAAAAACTATATAAAAACGCGAACCGTCGTGTTCCAAAGATTAATAAATTGATGGCATCCATTGCACATAACGTGTAACTAATGGCTGTAATCAATTCTGCTTTACATCTCAATCTACAAACGAAACGGTGCAAAAACAAAAATAAGGCAACAGAAAAACGCCACAATACAAATATAAAAATATCCCTGCATCATGAGGCTGGAGATGCGGCAGCAGCAACACCAGCACAAGAAAAAGGAGGTGAAGTAAAAACGACAACACCACAACGAAATTGAAGGCAAAACAAATAAATGAGAATCCTGTATTATAGCTAAGTACAATACTAGATACTAGTATCATTCTAAATGATTGGCTGAACCAAAAGGAAGCAGAAGTAGGCTGGCAGGAGACAAGGCAGAGCTGGCAGAGAGTAGACAGCACACATTAACACGGGAAATTGACATATGTTCGAATTTTCCAAAACCAAGATAGTCATTCTCAAAAATTTTTTAAGTGGGGGTTTTTCCTTACAATGGCATTTGCTGACAAGTTGAAAAAGGGGAAAAATTCCCCATAGCAAAATTTTGCATTAGAAGAAGTAAAGCATGTGCGTCCTAATAAAATATCCATTCGATTAGACATTAGTTGAAGCTAAACATTGGTTTGTGGAATAAAAGTGCTCTCTTTTATCCTGAGTCAAGATTTCAAATCTTTCAAAAACTCACAAACATCTTCCTTGCCATCATCTAACACTTCATAATAGTGTGCATGCAATCCTCACCGCCTACATTGAGATTAGACACGCTCTAGTTTCCACATTTTCTACCATGTTCTATTTTTGGCGCATTATCTTAAGAAGCCGCCTTTTTTCAAAACATCCTTTTCCTTAGATTTCTGCCTGCATAATTGTAGCTGCTAGTATTATCCTTTTCAGCTAGTTAAACGCTCTTAATCCCATTTTTACCAGAAAGCAAATCCTTTATCAGTTTGCTGTCACTGCTACAATTTCACTTTTATTGTATTTGCAAACTGTATTATGGGCAAATAATCCGGCAAAAGAATAGCCATTGTGCAAATGTGTTGTGTTGCTAGCTCTTTTGCAGTTTTTGAAAATGTCAGGTATTCCATGTGTCGCCGTCACCGTTGATCAGTCGGTGTTTAAAATTTTCCCAACTATTGATCGATTGGTAAAGGCCCATAAATTTTCTCTTTCTTTATGTTTAAGGCATAGGATGTACATCAAGGTTAAATGTAAGAAGCAATTTATTTAAAGTCAAGGTTAAAAGGATTCATTTATATGCCGAGTGTATGTGTGTGTGTATAATAGGGGTGTTGAAATAAAGAAATGTTTAAAAGATAAATGCCAAGTGGGTGGTGTGCAGAAATTATCGACTTTCAAGGAATTTAATTAAATAATTTGAAGTTTTTTGTTTGAGTTCAAATTAATCACCAAATTCTTGAGAAACAAATTAAGCAATTTCATAAGGAACATGTGTTGTTAGATCGGTTAGAAGCAGTTTTGACCTTAGATTCACTAGAAAAAAAATATATTTTGCTGACAACAACAGTGGTTCCGGTTGCTAATCCAAGAATATATTTTTTTGTATTTAATCATATTATAAGAGAAGAGTTGGCAATATTGTTAAAAAGGAATGCGGGCTTAAGAAAGTTGGGTCAGGTCATCATGGCAGCCTGACAAGTTTCATCCCTTGCGATATTACAGTAGCCACGGACCATAGCCTTTAGTGCAATCGAACCCACAACCACGGTTGCCAGATTTTTTTGAGACATATCCCCAAAATTCCGAACAAATTTCCCCAAAAAATCCCTAAATAAAATGTTTTTCCCCTAAGAAAATCCCCAAGGCAGGCTACTATTAAATCTTCATAAAATAGATAAAGAAAATATTGGTAGGGTGTTGGGAGTCCAAACTATTTCAACAAGCTCCTAAGAGAGGTTTAAAAAGAGAAAGTACTCTTAAAAAATCTTACTACAATCCGACTGAGCGAACAAGGCCAAGGATAGGTTATAGGGGAATCTCCCTACGATCCGAGCTAGCGAACGAGATACATGGCAAGTTGTAGGAAAACTATAAGAGCTACCAGCTGTGTAAACAAGCTCAAAAGAGGGGGGTAGAGAAAGGAACAAGCCAATCATTTGTCGTGCTGCTGACCCGAGGCAAATTCTTGACGACGAACAGCAAGATCATGGAAAGGTCTATGGGGAGACTGTTTACGAGTAATCAGTTGAGGCGAACCCAAGGGAGGCGGAGCTAGTCCTCTAAACTCGGAGATACCAGATACCGTATTTACGGCCGTAGTCTAAGGAGGCGAAAAACCTTGTCCTCGATTCGAAACTAAAAGAGCTGTGCGTCTCCTACTTCTACGCTAGGGGAAAATGATTCACTGGATGTACACCGCCCTCATGAAACCAGTGCTGACATATGGGGCAATAGCATGGTGAAAGAAGAAGTACTGACAACATGGAGTTCACGGGAGATTTAAGGTCCACATTGCAGAAAAATCTACACGGATCTAATGAAACCAGTGCTGACATATGAGCACTAGAGTGGTGGAAGATTGTGGAGAAGAGCACTGGCAACAGGGAGTTCCAGAAGGTGCAAAAATTGGCCTGTGTCGGAATCAGGGGCCGTTAAGTTTCACCAAGCGGGCAAATTTGATTATTGTTTTTTTTTCCCCAATGGATTGCTTATTTCAATTTCGTCATTGTAAGTAATAAGAAACACTACGTTCAAGGGATAGCTTTCGTTTCGACTGACGAACGGAGGGACGGAAATGAATAGATCGGCTTAGAATGTCAAGGCCACCAAGAACATACAATATATACACCACATCAATATTTCGAGGTGTTACGCTTTTTTTCTGCTTTAGTACGATGGACTAAATCTTATGCCTCCTATTGGAATTTCCCCTAGAAAATTCCCTATTGTAACCTTTTTCCCCATCAAAATCACCGTACCCCAAATAAGGAAAATTTTTCCCAAATCACGAAAAAATTCCACTGTTTGGGGAAATTTCCCTTAATCTGAAAACACTGCCCAAAAGCCCTCTACTGGTACTCCAAGCTAATATCTACTCAGGGAAAAAGTTATATTTTTATTTATTAACCTGAATAACTTAATATTAATAGTTTAGTAAGTAAAAATTGTCATTTTCTTATTTTTGTAAAAAAAAATTCAATTTTTTTCTCCGTTTTAAAAAAAAAAATTATTTTTTTTAATTTTCTTGTATACAGACCACTGTGTATACAGGTAACACCTTCTAGCGGAAATAAGTAGAAACTGTAGTTTCTCTTGTGTTAGCATAGCCACAAACCAAACCCACATTATATCTCGTGTTTAGATAACCTTTATCTAAACGGATCTGCTTATCTTTAAAACAGGCAGATATTACTGTTGATAAGTATAACAGAAAGATTTAAAAATTCAAAATGTCCCATATGTATAACATATAAAATACAAATAAATTCAAATATGTATATGTAATACATAAAAAAACCAAAAATATCTAAACTACTTTTTAAATCCAAATAAAGCTACACCATGCAATGTTTACACCAACAGGGATGCCAATTCAGAAATTTTGGAAAATATTTTTTTTTGTTTTCTTTTTATTCAATTTCTAGTTCGAAAGAGTGTAATTTAGAGGTTAATGCAGAATAGCAAATTTTTGGATTTTTTGATTCATCTTCAAGAAAATTAAGCAACCATAAAACATTGGGTGGCTGAGTTTAAATGGTACAGAACGAGCTGTTCGACCTGTTGAATTTAAAAAATAAAATGGTATAGGATGACCGTCTATTGAAAATTCGTGAGCTAGCTGAGATCACAGGCACGATATAGCTGTGAACACCACACAGGATGGAACATTGAGGTCCGATCTGTGTGGTGTTCATTGCAGACACGAGAAGCTTAGCTGCGCGCTATCGGGTACGTCCACATGTTGCGGATAGTGGATTGCTCCATACGGAGTAGCTGCAACAGCAGTCGCGGACAATCAGCGCCATCGAGTAGAGAGTCTCAGTGAGAGGGAGGGCCTCACCGGCTCTTGCACAAATACTGAGTGCCTATGATGCTCAATATGACAAGGCGAGTTTTTGGCGCCATTAAATAACCTATGGCCACCCTGTTCCCCCTGCGATCGGTCCTTTTGACTGAAACGAGTTTGCTTACCTACAGGAGCTTGACGACGATCGCCACCTCCACATAAAAACACTAGAGATATGATTAATAAAATGCACAAAATCCTATTGGATGGCCATTGAAAGTTCGGGAGCCAGTTTAGAGCACAGGCATTTCAAAAAGCGTTGTACATCACATTTTGACGGCAAAAAATGCCATTGAAAGTTCGTGAGCCAGTTTAGAGCACAGGCATTTCAAAAAGTGTTGTACATCACATTTTGACGGCAAAAAATGCAAATTTCCCCATAAACATTAAATAGAGGAACAGGCATAAACTGCTCATATATCAATGAGTGGTGCCCGATTCAAATTTTAAACTACCATTTTTTCAAATGGCATGGCTCCTCACACATGTCGCCAGCATTAGGAGGGGGTAACCTCTTGACCCTTGAATCAATAATTTTTTAATTGAAACCATTTTTTAATTAATCCATACGATCGTGATTGAAATGCTGGCAATTTTCAATTAAAAAAATTAATTGATTCAATCATTATTGTAATTGAATCTGAACATCTTTCAATTACGATCGCGATTGAAATTTTTGTAATTTTCAATTAAAAAATTAATTCATTCAATAATTTTTTTTAATGAATCTGAAATTTTTTTTTTCAACTACAATTGTGTTTGAAATTTTTGAAAGTTTCAATTAAAACTTTAATTGATTCAAACATTTTAATTTCAATCTTAAAAATTTATGTATATAAAATATGACTGAAAATTAATTTTTTTTTATTAATTAAACAATAACGGCCAAGACCACAAATTTATTTTCTCTTTCTTCTCCAGGCAGTAAGTTCTATGAATATTTTTTTAAAGGAATCGGAAATATTTTAGGACACAACAGCACTGTTTTCATTGTCAATTTATATAAATACTCATTATATATAGAAGCTAAAACTCCACCACAAACACTCTTTCGACCACCTTTTTAAATATATTTTTCCGTTTCATTTTTGGAAAACCCCCCGAAGGTGAGTGATCATGGATCCAAATATGAGCCTCAAATTCGTGTTCCAGGAGTTTTACATTTGTGAACCATGTTGCATCGAAATTGACGGTGCGCCCTATAAAGCTAGCTGTTCGCAAAAATGTAAATATAATTTTTGAAAATTTTCAATGACATTTTTAATTGATACAATTAAAAAATTAATTGGATATTTCGAAAATTTCAATCATTTTTTAATTAGATCAATTAAAAATTAATAGAAAATTTGAAAAATATCAATCATTTTTTTATCGGATCAATTAAAAAATTAATTGGGAATTTCAATAAATTTTTTAATTGAATATGGAATTTTTTTATATTGAAAATTTTTTCAATCACCTTTCACAAAAACTGTGATGGATATTATCATTTTCGTTATTGAAGCAGTTTCAAAAAAAAAAAAAAAAATTAATTAGATCAATTAATTTCGTGATTGAAACCGATTTTAATTTTTTCTGTGCAACAAAACATTTTTGACAAAAAAAAAATTTTCAATTTTCGAGTTATAGAACAATCCTTAACCACAGAAAAAGAGCACGTAAAGGTTTTACAATAAACAAAGTTACTTTTACATCAAAAAGTTGCAACTTCACGACTTACGTTTAAATGTTGGGGGAAAGGTAACACATTACTAGTAGCAGTAGTTTCTAAGAAAACGGATTTGTTTGTCGGAAAAATATTTTAAATGTTTAATTTCTTTGCGTGTAGAGAGCGTAGTTCTTATAGGAATACGATGATATTTGAATTATGATATAAATGATGTTTTTTATGAATTAAGTTATTCGGGGTGGCAGCACTAGTTGATAATTGTGCCCGAATATTATCAGTGAAAGTGGAAAGTGGAACTCAGAAACGAGCACCTTGCAGTGGGTGAAATTTAATATCATTATGCTTTCTCACAAATATTGATGGATATGCATATATTGTTCGTCGAAAATTTGTGACCAGCAACATATGATAAACCGAAAAGTGAGGGGAAACCACAGCTGAAAATATTTTACGGTGTTCTTGCCGGCGGAATTTGAACCCGGACGTTTGGGTGCAATAGGCGGGCATGCTATCCTATACACCACGATGTCAGTTATATTGTACTTCAAATCGTAGTTTTCGTAATGATTTTTAGCAATAAAGGTATCTCCAACGATTATATACGTTTACTGAAGTGAAGGAATGTGACTAAACCACCAATAACAAGTTAGACATTGCTCTTTGTTTTGATGCCTTCTCTAAACTTCTTACAAAACAGTGATGCATCTAATTCTCAAAAATATTAAAAAAAATCATTTTTATTTATCCTAGTTCTATTGACTTGGCATCCCTTCTGTTACAGTGCAAACATTGCAAAAAATAAAAAAAAAAAACACAACTCTAGCTCTAACTACACTCAAACAACTACTTTTTTGGGGTAGAAGAAGAAAAAATTCCACTTTATACGTTTCGTGGAATGGCGATCACTTTCCTTGACACTTACCAAATTGACTTCGCATCCAGGGATATAGAGGCGAAGGCATCCCTGATGGTTGCGAATTTGGATTTTGTGATGGTGGTGTATGCTGGCCGGGGTGTCCTTGGTGCATTTGTGGTGGTCCTTGACCCTGATGCATCATGCCCTGGGGTGGTCCACCCACTTGGGGTACGCCGGTTTGTTGTTGACCATACATGCCCATGTTGTGATGGTTTTGATGGACCTAGCGGAGCAGAGTTCAAAATAGAAACAATTGTTATTAGTTTTATATTTAGGAAGGAAGGAAACATCAAGACATACATTTTGGTTAAGATATTGCTACACTTAAATGAAATTTAAGAAAAAACACTACTGGTAGAAGGGGTAAATTATAAACAGAAAAATCTAACAGACGTAGTTAACGATCAATTAAGAATTTTTTTAAATTCTACATTTTTCAATTCATCTAATATTGGGTTATATACACAAAGTACTGAGATATGTCTTACCTCCGTAACATCGGGTACTCCGACATCATTGTAACCCAACTAAAATAGATAGTTAGACAAAATTGTCATTTGAATAATAGTCTTTCAATGATAACAAAATTAACAAAATCTAAAATAAACTAAATATAGAATTCCTCAGAAAACGAAATAAAACATGACTTGAAACTGGCAAGTGTTGCCAACTCTTTGACTAAATAGAGCACTCAAGGTTAATAATTCCACATAGCAATATGTGAAATAATTCATGGGGAACTGTTGCAGGGTATTTCATTTCTTCATATTCTTTTAAGAATTCATTATTCTCTTAAGAACGAATGAATGTTGAAGTTCTTACAAAACTATAACTCAAGTTCAAGTACTTATACATTTCAATCATGCTGATAGGATTCTTTTAAACAGAAAATTCTCAAGAAAAAAAAAAACAATTTTCTTACCTCCGTAACATCGGGTACTACGACATCATTGTAACCCAACTAAAAGAATATGTAGACAAGATCGGGAAGTGAATAAAGGTTCATAGAAAAACAGACATAAGAAGAAAACAAATAAGAAAGCTGTACAGAAAGAAAAACAAATGGAAAAACTAATCCCGATCATTGGGCTCCTAGTCGTTAAGGCAAGGAATGGTGGAATATAATTGAAGTCAATAAGCGTTTATTAGTTGACGATTTTTTGAAGACAAGGTAAGGATTGCAGTTGTTTGATGGAAGTAACTAGTTTGAGGTTTTATAAAGGTCATTGATATCAACATCAAAGGTTTTTGAAATTTCCTCAACATTGTGTATGTTTGCTTGCCTTAAACTAATTGGAGCTGGCCTTATTATTATTTGTCTGTAAGCTACCTGAAATGTGCATTGCTACAGACTAACTCACAGATACGACTTGCTCAACAAAGAAGACTGGGGGTTGAATACTGCGTTCACGGAGTATGCGGCCTCGGTGGCAAAAATTTGGGACTTTTGATGATCTAGTTACTGGGGTGATTCTCTCTATATTTTCACTAATCTGTGTAAGTCAGGTTACAGATAGATACTAAAAAAATATAACCATACCTCAGACCGCCCCTGTTAAGACCATATGTTCCAACTACGAGCTGAATAAATAAGGACTTTGCTCTTTATTAAAAACATAGTGTGTTGGTCAGTTTATCTATCTAACTCACAGCCACAGTTGCCAGATGTATTGAGAGGGATCCCCAAAATTCCAAACAAAATTCCCAACAGTCTCCTTATCGGCAGATCGGTCTATATAGTAGCTATATCTAAATATAGTCCGATCTGAACCATACTTAAGTCGGGTGTCAGGAGGCTAAAAATAACTCACTGTTTCAAATTTTAGTGAAATCGGTTAAAAAATAAATCTTTTTATGGGCTTCAGACCCTTTATCGGGATATCGGTCCATATAACAGCTATATCTAAATATAGTCCGATCTGTACCATATTAAGGTCGGATGTTGGGAGGCTTAAAACTGCGCACTATTCCAAATTTCAGCGAAATCGTATAATAAATAAAGCTTTTATTGCCTTCAGACCCTTTATCAGAAGATCGGTCTATATGGCAGCTATATCAAAATATAGTCCGATCTGAACCATATTTAGATCAGATGTCAGGGGGCTCAAAATAACCCACTGTTTTTAATTTCAGCGAAATCGGGTATTAAATAAAGCTTTTATGGGCTTCAGGCCCTTTATCGGGATATCGGTCTATATAGCAGCTATATCTAAATATAGCCCGATCTAATCCATATTCAGGTCAACTGTTGGGAGGATTAAAATAATCCATTGTTGCAAATTTCAGCGCAATCGGGTAATAAATAAAGCTTTTATGGTCTTCAGACCCTTTATCGGGAGATCGGTCTTTATGGAAGCTATATCTAAATATAGTCCGATCTAAACCATATTGGGTCAGTTGTCGGGTAGCCATAAACTACTCACTGTTTCAAATTTCAGCAAAATCTGAAAAAAATAAAGTTTTTATGGGCATTAGACCCTTTACCGGAAAATCGGTCTATATAGCAGCTATATCCAGATATGGTCCGATTTGGCCCGTTCAAGATCTTAACCAGCGTGCATCAAAAAGACTTATCTGTGCCAAATGTCAGCTGAATATCTCAATTTTTGGAGGCTCTAGAGTGATTACGACAGAAGGACGGACAGGCGGTTAGACGGACAGACACATGGATCGTTAAATCGTCTTAGAATTTTACGACGATCCGAAATATATATATACTTTGTAGGGCCGGGAATTGATATTTCGATGTGGTGGAGGGTATACAAATACTACTTGCAAAATTTAAGACGGTAACAATTGCGTCTTCAGTTTACTTAAGACTTCAAATCGGGAGATAGTTTAATTCGTTTTATATGGGAGCTATTATAAAAGGTTATAAGCCGATTTGGACAGTACTTGGCACGATTGTTTGAAGCCTTTTCAGAACACTACATCCATTTCAGCCCAACCGTATATAAATTGCAGTTTACAGAGGTTTAGAAGTCAAGTCGATGGAGCACATTTTATGGAAGCTATATTGAAAACTAAGGAACAGAGGTAAAATTCTCACTTATCAATGAGTACAGTTCGATTCAAGTTTAAGCCCAATGATAAGGGGCCTCCTTTTTTTAGCCGAGCCCGAACGGCGTGCCGCAGTGCGACACCTCTTTGGAGAGAAGTTTTACATGGCATAGTATCTCAAAAACGTTACCAGCATTAGAAGGGGAAAACTACCGCTGAAAATTTTCTAATGGTCTCGCCAGGATTCGAACCCAGGCGTTCAGCGTCATGGGGAGACATGCTAACCTCTGCGCTACGGTTTGCCTCTGTTCCTGTTCATGGGCAAAATTTATATTTGCATATCGAAAACTGAACCGATATGGCCCACTTGCAAATGACCTAAAATTTGAAAGAGATAGCTACATTCGTTCCAACACTATCGTGATTTTGACAGACGGACGGAAGGATGGACATAGATAGATCGACTTGGAATTCAATACCATCAAGAATGTATACACTTTATGGAGCCGCAAATTAATATTTTGAGGTGTTACGAACGGAATAACTAGATTAGTATGACCGTGGGTATGGTATTAAAAGATATTTAAGAATTTTGGATTCCCCGCCCTTCAATTGTTAACATTTCCAGCTTTTGTACGGTGGACTAAGGCCTATGCATCATGATGGACTAAGACTTATGTCTATCATGCAAATGCAAACTTCTCACATATCAATGAGTACAGTCCGATTCAAGTTTAAGCTTAATGATAAGGGGCCTCCTTTTTATAGCCGAGTCCGAACGGCATGCCGCAGTGCGACAACTCTTTGGAGAGAAGTTTAACATGGCATAGTACCTCACAAATGTTGCCAGCATTATGAGGGGTAAACCACCGCTGAAAATTTTTTCTGATGATCTCGCCAGGGTTCGAACCTAGGCGTTCAGCGTCATAGGCGGAGATGCTAACCATTGCGCTAGGGCGTATATCATATTATTGTAAGATAAGTAAGTAAGAAGATAAGTTTCGACGGAAAACACCAGTGCAGGTGAATATTCTGGCTTTTAAATCACAACTTATCCAAAGGTATTGGCCAGCACGAAATGTAGAGAAAATTATACTAAATTTTCATCCGATTGGGCTAAAATTTTGTACAATGATTTCTCTCATGACTTCCAACTGACTTTTTTATATTTGATTGATATTTCTTCTGTATAAATCGATCTTCTGAATTTTACTTCTCAGTTCTCATATTATCGATAGTTTGTTTTAGAATTATCGAAAATATCGGATGTTGCGATTATCGATATTTTGCCAGCTCTAAAACAGGCTCTTAGCCTTCTTATTATTCTTGAGTTATGTAGAGGCCTGAATTGGCTAACTATATCATTTTTTTGACAGTGAGTTTTTTTCCTGTCTTATCCGTTAGTTTCGTTTTACTATCCTCATGTATCGTTCTGTGGTGTATGTTTACCTATTTTTCCTCCTTCTTCTTCTCTTCTACTTTTATTAGGGTCAATACAATAGACCAAAGGTATCCAAGTGAAGCGACAAGTAACCAAGGTCGTTAGTCGCGTGTCCTCCAATATAATCTAACATAAATATAATGCAAATTAGTCTATAACCAGATATAGCTCGCATATAAACCGATCTGCCGATACAACATCTTGAAGCCGCAATAGTTATCAGATTGACCTGATATTTTGCACGTAATATGATGTCATAATTTCCAACATCCATGTTTTCCAAGTCATCCAAGAATTCTTTAATTCGGTCTACAAGTTGGTTAGCTCCCATATAAACCAATCTGTCGATTAGCCTTCTACACCCTCTAGAAGCTTAAATTAATGCTTGATTATGCAGAAATTTGGTATATAAATATTTTAGCAGAATCCATGATGGTGACTAACCAATAATCGGCCCAGACGAAATTAGCACATTCTTATTTGTTTGAAACTAGATCTTCATCTCTTGTTATATTCCTTGATGACCTTAGTGTTTTCCAGGGCTGCAAACAATATTCCTTCTCTAAACAGACTACTACATATGTTAAAGATCTTAACATGGAGACATTTTTAGACCGATGTTTGATGTTTTACCTCTGACCATTTAAAGCTTAAAACTGCTATCGAAGACTTTGGTGGACTTTGGTGATATACAATATATGAGCTTATATTACTAACATACCCAACTAAACCTTAGCTAAAATTTTATTATGGATTTAATAGTTTTTATTCCTATTTAAATTGTTTTATTCCTATAATCATAAACGCAAACAATATTGAAATTTTTTAATTTATTATTCATAAATTAGCTCACCTGAGCCTGTGTATGTTGCATATGATGTTGCATTGCCATTTGAGGATTCATATGATGACCGCCTACCATTTGATCCACCAGTGGTGGTGATCCACCCTCGGGCACCATGCCCAAACCGCCCACGGCCGCCTGCAATTTACAACTGGCATAGACGACAGGTTGCTGCTGTTGCTGCTGCTGTTGCGGATGTTGCTGATGCGCTGGCACTTGTTGTGTCACCTGTTGTTGCGTCACTTGCGGATGATGTTGCTGGTGGGCATCGTTCAGTGTTGGCTGTTGCTGAGGTGGAGCCTGTTGATGGGGCGCCATGGGGCCACCGTTCGCCTGCGAAGGTGGCACACAGCCACCTACCTGACTTGAGGGACTGTCGGGCCGCGAATAGACACCATGCTGGTCCATGCCCTGGCCATTGTAGTAGGGCATACGATCATAAGGCGGGAAACGTGGATAAGGCATATTGCCCTGATGATTTGGTGTTTGACTGTAGTGATGCATTTGTTGGGCATCGAGATCGGTGACACCGTTACCCGGATAGTGACCATGGTGCATATCGGCACCCATATAACTGTTGGTAAAGTATGATGTCATACTTTCGCAATTATTTGTACTCATAGTCATCTTGAAGCTTTATGTGTGTTTGTGAGTGTGGGTGTTTAAGGATTTGGGTATGTTTGTGTAGGGGTTTCTTATGATCTAGTGACTCCTTTTTTCGCTGTTAAGCAAAATAATAGCAAATAACTTGCTAAAATTATTGTTCCAGTTGTTTCTATGTATGAAATTTACAAACTATGCGGTGTGTGTGTGAGTGTGTGGATTTTCGGTTTGAATAGTTGCTTGAAGCTAATTGGGTTTCTTTCTTTTGTCTATACAACTTATATTTAAAATATAATTTATAATGTTTTGTTACTTATTAATTCTCTCAGTGTGGTGTAAACCTAAATCGGAAAGAAGGAAACAGATCTTTAGTTTGGGGGGTTCTTTAACAATTTACACGATTCATACTTACCTTATTTTAAACACTTAAGTACAAAAATTTACAATTTTATTTATTACTCTTAGCGTTTAAAAAGTGTTTGAGGTATAAAATGATTACATCTAGTCCGATGTTCCTTATAGTTGCTCGGCTTGGTTTTTTCTTCAGATTTTTGATTTGTTCAATGAGTGATGTAGTTGAAAATTTCCAAAAAATTAGTTAAACCAGAATATGATGTGTAGACGAGTTCTTTTTTTGTGATTTTAATGTAGAAACAAATGTAGAGTTTTTTTTTTTTGGTAGCAGCAAAAGGTTTCCAAAAATTAGATTGTGTTTTCTAAGGTTTGTTTTTGTTCAGGCTTTTCAGTGAGTGATATAGTTATCCAAAAAAGAGGTGTTTTGTTTGTGAAACTCTGCAAAGAACAAAACAGAAAATGTATTAAAATTTAGTAAAAAAAAAAACATTAAAAAATATATACATAAATTTGAATTGAAAATCAAAAATCTAGTATAGTTTAAGATGAAAATCTCCATAATGCATAACTCTTAATAAAAAACTAAAACATACACAGATAGAAATAATTTTGAAAAACAACAACTTTGGTCGAAAAAACAACTACGAAAGTTGTTCATTTTCCTGCAACAATTTATTTAGAATCTCAACGACCCAAAGTACAAATTTGTTGTTGAAAGGCACTACTTGCAAGCCAACATATAGCACCCCTAAATCATGACAAATACGATGATATGGGATCAAATGAGAGGTTTTTCAGAGTAGAAAACGAATCTGATATACAATTGTGGCGACAAGTGTTTGGGCGGCCACCCTACCCCCAAAACGGACACATTTTCCGACCATGGCAATATTGTGCTCAAATTAATAGTCTTTGAAGATAGAGCATAAACTTGACATTCACTCACTGAAAGATGAGTCAACTTTTACCAACGACATCTAACATGAAAAAATCGCATTTGAAGTGATACATCTTTATGTATTATATGTCTTTGTTCAAAATATATAATAAGAGAATTATTTCTATAGTTCCTTAATGAAGTATCCATGAACATATTTTCAATTTTGCAAATCTACAATTTTCAATTTTACTTTTATCCACACAATGAACGATGATATCAACGATATTTATCATTCACATCAACGATATTTTTGAATCATTTGCTCGAACATTGTTAGATATACTCAAAGAAGTATTATTGCGAATACATTCAAAGGCTTGTGTCCTGAATGATATCTCAATCCCTTTCCCTTATACTATTTGCAAACGTTTTAAAATAGTTTTGAGTTCTTTTTATACAAACCCAGTTCCTACAAGATAATTAATTGCCTAATACAAAAGTTTACAAATTTTATTTGTTAGTTAAAAAAAAGTAAAAAGACGTTAAGTTCGGCCGGACTGAACTTTGGATTCCTACCACCTCGGGTATATATCTAAACCACCTTTCATCAAAATCCGGTGAAAAATGCATACCTAATGTCCCATAGCAGCTATATCGAAATGTGTTCCGATTTAGACCAAAAACTAATAAGTACAAGTCATTGTTGAATTGTGTATATATATATCTAAAATCTTAAAATAAACCGATCTAAACCATATACGACACGGTTGTCGAAAAGCCTAACATAAGTCACTGTCACTGTGTCAAATTTCAGTGAAATCGGACAATAAATGCTCTTTTTATGGGCTCAAAACCTTAAATCGAGAGATCGATCTATATGACTGCCATATCCTAATCTGCACCGATTTGGGCTAAGTTGCAGAAAAATGTCGAACGACCTAACTTAACTCACTGTCCCAAATTTCGGCGATTTCGGACAATAAATGCGCCTTTAAAGGGGCCGAAACCTTAATTCACGACTTCGATCTATATGGCAGCTATATTCAAATCTGGACCGATCTGTGCCATATTGCAAAAGTATTTCGAGGGGCTTAACTTAACTCACTGTCCCAAATTTCGGCGATATCGGACAATAAGTTCGCCTTCTATGGACCCAAAACCTTAAATCGAGAGATCGGTCTATATGACAGCTATATCCAAATCTGGACCGATCAGTGCCATATTGCAGAAGTATTTTGAGGCGCTTCACTTAACTCACTGTCTCAAATTTCGGCGACATCGGACAATAAGTTCGCCTTTTATGGACGCAAAACCTTAAATCGAGAGACGGTCTATATGACAGCTATATCCAAATCTGGACCGATCAGCGCCAAATTGAAGCATGATGTCGAAGGACCTTACAGAACTTACTGCCCCAAATTTTGGCGACATCGGACAATAAATTCGCCTTTTATGGACGCAAAACCTTAAATCGAGAGATCGATCTATATGACAGCTATACTCAAATCTGGACCGATTTCGGCCAAATTGAAGAAATATGTCGGAAGGCCTAACACAACTCACTGTCCCAAATTTCAGCAAAATCGGATAATAAATGCGCCTTTTATGGGCTCAGCATTTGACAGCTATATCCAAATCTGAACCGATCTGTGCCATATTGCAGAAGTATGTCGAGGTGCTTAAATTAACTCACTGTCCCAAATTTCGTCGACATCCGACAACAAATGTGGCTTTTATGGGCCCAAAACCTTACATCGAGAGATCGGTCCATATGGCAACTATATCCAAATCTGCACCGATCTGGGTCAAATTGAAAAAGAATATTGGAGGGCTTAGCACAACTCACTGTTCCAAATTTCAGCAAAAACGGATAATAAATGTGGCTTTTATGTGTCTATGACCCTAAATAGGCATATCGGTCTATATGGAGGCTATATCAAGATATAGTCCGATATAGCCCGTCTTCGAACTTAACCTGCTTATGGACAAAAAAAGATTCTGTGCCAAGTTTCAGCTCAATGTCTTTATTTTTGAAGACTGTTGTGTGATTTCCACAGACAGATGGATGGACATGGCTAGATCGTCTTAAATTTTTTAGCTGACCAAGAATATATATACTTTATAGGGTTGGAAATGGATATTTCAATGTGTTGTAAAAGGAATAACAAACTAAATAAACCCCCATCCTTCGGTGGTGGGTATAAAAACAATCTCTAAATTTATTCCAAAACGAACTAAACTAATTGAAATACATAAAACCTATAGATGATCGATCTATAGATGGCCCTAGTAGTTAAAAAAACTTTCGCTAAAGTTGGCAACCTTTTTAAACAATGTTTCAATACTCCAAACTTTTTTTTATTCAAAACAAAGTATACAAAAATCCTTATTTAACAACTATTCATTTAAAAAGTTGATAATTTGCAATTGCCAGCATAAAAAGTAAGATTTTAAACACACAAAAAATTTCAAAGCTCCGTTAAAGTAATCAATTGATGGCCCTTTTGACTTTTTATTTATTATGCAGTTTTTTTTCATTTAAAACTTTTAAAACAAATCATACTTTTAAAGTCCTCTTTTATTACAAATTTCTCAATACTTTTCTACAGCCCAATAATAACTTCGGTAATAGTCATAGTAACCCAGCCATCCTTCCGTACAAATAGATTTAATTTCCTAGACATTTTATTAACATAACATTTGACCTCATAAATCATAAATCTTTGCACAATGTGAAAGCTCAAGCCGCACAAAACATAGAAGTGGTGAAAAGAAACATATGAATGGAATTTGTGAAATTTGAATACACAAAGGAACTAATAAATGTAGCCATGGAGGCTAAAAGTACTCAAAACACGGAAACATTTTGAATAAAGAAAAACATGAAAAAAATAAAAAAAAAGAATTAGAACAAATTAAAAAAAATATATTTTATGTATATTTCCTAGTTTTTTTTTATTTAATATTAATGGCACCGGTAGGTATCGTGCTCGGATTCCTAGTGTAGGGCTGGTGGCTTCGATTCCCACTTGAAAACTGCTCTCTTGCTACTGTGTTATCACCATGGACAAAAATGGTCTAAGTGAGCCCGTTTAAGAAAAAATAGACTACCACTCTAACCCAACCTCTTTAAGGTTTAAACCTTGGTAATCTAAACTTTTAAGACTTGAATATTATTTCAAAATTAATTTAAAACGAACATATATTGCGGTTCCTTCATTTAAACATATGTTTCAAATTATGATCCATACAGATATCTGATACTATAAACTCCCATATTTTATGAAAATCAATCTTCGTATTATACGTTAAAAACATTTTTTTAACTTTACTTTTACCTAAGCTTTATCTAAAAATCAAAAATCAAGGTGGCAAGAGATAAAAGTCATTGTTTGTTCATTAAAAAAATCTGTTAATAGTTTGAGGTTTGCCATTCCTTATTCGCTTCAATTCCTTTCTTTCATTATAATCAGCATATCTTCTCTGCATGTCATGCAAAAAAAAACTTTAATCTTGATAAAAAAAAAATCTTTTACTTTCACTCCTTTCCTCGGCTTGAGTTACAATGCCAAAGATGCCTCTCAAACATTCTTCTTCTTTGGTCAATGGGTGTGGGAGTTTTGGACCAGCGAGTATGAACAAACCGAGACATGGAGTGTAGAAACTGACAAAACCAAAAACCAAAGCTTCCGTTTCAATTATTGTGAATGCCGTTATGGCAGAACAATGCCGAACCGGAAACAAATATGCGACAATGCCAACAACATCAGTAACAGAACAACGACAACAATGGCATCAGCCATTTAAGCCCATACTCCATACACAGAAGACAAGAGGGGGAAAAACACAAAGGCCCTTAGACAGAGGGACAGACAGAGAGACAGACGGTCATTCATATACACAGCCATGTAAGTATACACATACATGCACACATGTAAAGGCATAACTTAATGTAATGTTTGCATGTTGTATTTCTTTGTATGCGAATTCAAACGGATGCTGGCTAATGTCTGCCATTCATAAAGTTATCAGCTATCCTGCTTGTTTTAACACCCACCACATGCTTGGCCCATGGTCATGGTTAAACATGATTGTTTATAACAATACTACCACCCCAACTACAGAATTTTAAGACAAAAACCTCTTCAACTGTTGGATTTTTTTTTTCAAGTAATATAAAAAATATAAAAAGAGCTCAAATATAGAAAAGGATATCTTAAATTTTCGGAAAATTTGTCATTAATTTAATTTATCATTATTTAAAAAAAAATCTAAATTTTATTATAAAAAAAAGAAGACAAAGTTATAAAAAAATTTCCTAAGTTTAAGTAAAACTTTTTCTAAATTTTAGTTAACATTTTTTTTAAATTTTAGTTAAAATTTTTTTCTAAATTCTAGTTAAAAAAAAATCTTATATAAAATCTCAATTTTTAAAAATGTCAAAATTTTAATTTTAAACGAAATTTTGTCAACATTTTGTCTTTGTGGAAAATGAACCGGGCTGCTCCGCTGCGACTTCTTTTACTTTATATGGAACAAAATTATGCTTTGAATATTTATTTTCGACAATTAATGAGCTGTTAGTGAAATACCATGCTACGAATATAGTATATGTATATCGCTTTACTAACAGTATATAACAATATAAATGGCTTTATTTGAATCCCATATGATCTTTATGGGTCTATGAATTCGATCCGAGGGTTTAGGGACATCTAAGTTCGGATGTTAGATGTACTCCACTGTTAGAAAAACAATAATTGAACCCGATACTCTCATAGGGATTTTGGGAGTGGGAGATTCCCAAGGTGGTTGTTTGTGGGAGGGCGGGTGGTGTTGACCCCCAGAAACTTGGTGCCGAAAGTGAATGTCAATTTCGAGCTTTACTGCCAAATACCTTTTATTTGAGCCTAATATTGGCATGGTTGGTATATAAGTATGAGGGGTGGGGAGGTTCCCCAGACGCTTAGCTCTGAAAAACTATCAGCATAGTGGTCTATTCTCAAATACCACTTATTTAAACCCCATATTGACATTGATTTATGGGATGAGGAATCCCTCAAACGCTTGGTGCCACATTTGGATAACCGATTCGTATTCTACTCCAAAATACCTTTATTTGAGCCCCATATTGCGATAATTGTTGCTTGTGGGATGTTTCGGGGAAGATGGGTATTTCGTACTCTTCTCCCCAATACCTTTCATTTAAGCCCCACATTGACGTGGTCGGTTAATATGCTCGATTTAGGGGTGTTTTGGAGAAAAAGGGTGGTCCCCCAACGCATAGCCCTGAAAATATATCAAATATATGGGGGTTGTTATGGGGAAGGGTGGCCTCATAAACACTTTTTTCGGAATATTGATATCAAATTCGTTATTTACTCCCAAAGACCATTAATTTGATCCTCATATTGCTATGGTCGTAATTTTGTTCTCAAATATTGATATCAAATTCGTTTTTTACTCCCAAAGACCTATCATTTGCGCTTCATTCTGCTATGGTCGTAATTTTGTCCTCAAATATTGATATCAAATTCGTTCTTTACTCCCAAAGACCTTTCATTTGCGCTCCATTCTGCTATGGTCGTAAATTTGTCCTCTTTGGGGGGTGTTTTTGGGAGGTGTTTTAGGGAGGGGAGGCTCCGAAACACTTGGCCCCACATTTGGATATCAGATTCATATTCTACACCCATATTGCCTTGATTAGTAAATAAGTCCCCCAGAAACTTTATCCCACATTTGGATATCAGATTCGAATTCTACTTGCAAATATCTTTCATTTAAGTCCCATATTGCCATGGTCGGTAAATATGTCCGATTTAGGGGTGTTTTTGGGGTTGGGTGGACCCTCTAACACTTGGTACGACAATTGGATATCAAATACGTTTTTTTTATCTTAAATACCTTTCATTTGAGTCCCATATTGTCATGATTGGCCTATATATTGTACATATGTGTTTGGTTTTGGGGGTGGGCGGCCCCCCTGGGTGCCCCATCTGAAATTTGGATACCAAATTTTTATTTTTGCGTTACTATAGGAGAGCTCATAAAATTTCGCTTAAATCGCACCACCCATCACCGAGATCAGGCGTTTCTGAAAATTAGGATAAGGGGGAGGGTCCGCCCCCTCTTCAGATATTAAAAAAATGTACCCTATTTTCACCAAGAGATCATTATGCACCATCAGTGAAAATTTGATAGAAATCGGTTTAGCCGTTTTTGAGTCCATATATATAAGTTATATAATAGATAGTATCCGAATTATCTACATTTGATACTTAACCTGTTTTGCAATGGATCTAATGATAACAATATCATACATGACCATTTATACCTTTTATTGCCTTAAAATCATTGAAGTTGAAGAATTAAGATAACAACTTTATGATTGACTAGACCTGGTGCAAGAAAATATGAATGAAAATGGAGATTATAGAAATCTAAGAAAGTTTTCTATTGTCACCAAAAGCAAGCAAAGTCGTTCATCTACCATTCATGGCTGCAACACTAGAGGATTTTGTGATTCTCGCCATAAAGTAACCACACTCAGAATTCACTGAGAGTGAGTGAAAAATACAATCAACAAAAAGTAAAGCATACCTTAGGGAGTTATATGTAGTATGTGTGCGCCCTCACGTGTTACCTTTAGGCAAATGTCGCTAATGGATAACTTCGCTAAGCACACAGGGGGTTGGTTTCTGTCTTGAGTTGTGGTGAGTGTGTGTAGTACAGCTATGTGTCAATAGATGGCTTAGGGCTTATACCCAAGGAAAAATGTTAGGAAATTGAAGTAAAAACTGGAAAATGAATACACTAAACCAATGTTTGAAGACGAATAAAAAACGTACTTCTTTTAAATATAAAATTCCAAACCTGCCAGTAATCGGCAACATTTTTTTATATATCACCAATTAAAGGTTTTAGGCAAAAACTTGCTGTGAAGTAGCGAAAACCAGAAGTCTATTACAAATCCAAAAAAAAAACTTTTATAGGTAGTGGCCCTTTTAGAGAGAGATGTTAAGTTGTTTTCTCATTCTTATTTTATCTTTTTTTAAGGATGAGAGAAAAAGTAAGATCTCCTTCTAAAAGGGTCTGTACCTATATAAATATTTAATTTTTTTTATCAATTTTTATACCAAAAATCAAATTTAAAATTTTTATTCTACCGATGTCATGCTTCATTGCCTGGCTTACAAAATCACCATGAAATTAATAATTTACCCTTAATATTAGTCTGCAACCTATAGACGTTTAACTAAAATCAAAACCTATTGAAATTTAAACACTCAGGCAACCATATCGATAATTACCGTTACATGAGAAACCAACCACTTTTTTCATAAAATAGTTTACAAACGCATTGCTATTTAATATCAATATGAAATTACCCACTACGACATATGCCCTGGCTCCCACAACTAAATAATTTTGAGCATGTAGACAGGATTACATAAAAACAAAATCGTTTAAAAACGAACAATAATCTCAATGAAAAATTTAAGCAGCGAAAAAAAGAGAAAACATATTGTGCCGCATGAAGGAGGACCACAATGTAAAATGGCATCCCCTGCGAAAATGTATTGGCCGCAGGGTTTAGGCATTAAAGCATGCCGTTTGGTTTGACCGCATACGCCTACTATTTTTAAGGTGATGGCGGTAAATGAAAAAAAAAAAAAAAATTGAGTTCAAGGGAAAAAACCGGCGGTAAATGAAAAAAATACAAACAATATAAAATTGAGTTCAAGGGAAAAAACCAACAAATATTTTAAAAATTTGAGGAAAATTAAAAATTGGGGTTGTACTCCAAACCAACAAGAGCACGATCAAAAGTTCGGAATATTCAGTTTCATATGAGTGGACATATATCCAAGGTTTCGCCATAGGCTTAGAATGAATAGGGAAAAATGGTCTTGAATTAATGGACGAACGGCGAAATGAATAACCGCAAACAAAATGGTAAGTCCAAAAGAAAAGTGTCACATTCAGAAGCGTCTGAGAAGGCTCACAGATGTTGGGCACTATGTAGACGGGCCGTAGGCTCGAAATGGGTACTGAATCCGAGGAAAGTCCACTGGCTCTACAGGAGTTAGACCAATACTCACTTACGCCTCAGTAGTTTGGTGGACTGCTATGGGGAAAAAGTCCAACATAAGGACCATACAACAGGTTCAGAGAACATGTTGTCTTGGCATAGGCGAATATTCTAGATATCTGACCCATTGACATACAGATTAAGTGTGAGGCAGCCACTGCGGCTTTGAGACTTAAGGCGATGGGAGAATGGATTGAGGATGGGAGCAGCTCATACCATCGCAGTATAATCTAGGCGACGATAGGAAATCTGAAAGGAAGGGAAGAGGTTTCCCATGAAAATTGCGCCCTCTAGAGGCTCAAGAAGTCAAGATCTCACATCGGTTTATATGGCATCTATATCAGGTTATGTACTGATTTGCGCCATACTTAGCACAGTTGTTGGTAGGCAAAATCAGATGAGAATTGCGTCCTCCAGCGGTTCAAGAAGTCAAAATCCAAGATCGGTTTATATGGCAGCTATACCAGATTAAGAACCGATTTGAACCATACTTGGCACAGTTGTTGGAAGTCATAACAAAACACGTCGTGCAAAATTTTATTCCAATCGAATAAGAATTGCGCCCTCTAGAGGCTCAAGAAATCAAGACCCAAGATCGGTTTATACGGCAGCTTTATCAGGTTATGAACCGATTTGAATCATTCTTGGCACAGTTGTTGGAAGTCATAACAAAACACGTCGTGCAAAGCTTCATTCCAATTGGATCACAATTGCGCCTTCAAGAGGCTCAAGAAGTCAAGACCCAAGATCGTTTTATATGGCAGCTATATCAAAACATGGATCGATATGGCCCATTTACAATCCCAACCGACCTACACCTATAAGAAGTATTTGTGCAAAATTTCAAGCGGCTAGCTTTATTTCTTCGAAAGTTAGCGTGCTTTCGACAGACAGACTGACGGGCGGACAGATGGACGGACATGGGTAGATCGACATAAAATATCATGACGATCAAAATTATATATACTTTATGGGGTCTGAGACGAATATTTCGAGGAGTTACAAAGAGAATGACGAAATTAGTATACCCCCCATCCTATGGTGGAGGGTATAAAAATACACTTTTAAATCCTTGTTTATCAATGCTATACCAAAACATTTTCCCTTACAAAAAACACCACAGAAGGTTTTAACTTTTGCTACACCATCGTTTATCATGGACCACTAACAATGGCCCTCAATGATTTGATTCCATGCAAAATGATAGGAAACAGAGTTAGAGATGAGCGAATTTCTATTTCAAACCAAGCATAAATGTTAAATAGTATGAATGCTGTTGCCCTGGCAAAGGCAAAAGCAAAGACAAATATTTGAAATAAAAATGTTAGATTTAACAATAGATGATGGTCGTGTGTAAAAATGGGAAAGCAGAGTAGCTGAGAGTGTGACTAAAGAAAAACGCGAGGCGCTTGGATGGATATCTGTAGTTTGGCGTCTGATCATGATGATGATGACGACGACCACGACTACGCATCACTGAGTTTCTACGCTTCCAAACAACAACAATACATAAAAGCTATAAATCAAAATGGCTGATAGTTAAATGTTTGAGAAACTACACAACCCTAACCCCCAACACATAGGCATAAAGGCACAATACATTACAGAAGCATAGAATAATGCCTTAGAGCGGTGGCAAATAAGTGTATGAAAGTATGTTCGTACATACGTAACTACCACCTTCCTACAAAAAGTAGTTATCGGATTAGAGCAGAGCCTAAACAAACGAAGCAACTTGTAATCGTTCATTCGACTTCAATCAACATCACTTTGCCATGTCATAGACAGACAACAGAATCCAAAATAGGGCGCTAAAAGAATTGAAACGAAAAGGGCGTAGGTAAAAGTTCAGATGAGAATCATGAAAGGAACATACAAAGAAAGACAAGCAAACGCGAGTTTAGTTTGTCAGGGACGATTCCTAGATACCCTCATTCATGGAACGCATTTAACAAGTTCTTTGAACAGTGTTTTTTGATTGAGATCAGTTTTTAAAGCAGATTTTTCAAGTTTTGGACGGTACTTGTCATGACTGCTATTAGTCATAACAAAAGACCACCTGCAAACTTTATGCAAAATCGGGTAACAATTGCGCCCTCTAGTGGTTCAAGAAGTTAAAAACAAAGATCCGTTAAAATCCTTGAACGTCATAACAAAATTCCACATATAGAATTCCAGCCAAGTTGAAAGAAAGTCAGAAGTAAAATCGGGAGATCGGTTTACATAATCTGACGTACATGGCTAAAGCGACTTAGAATGTTAAGACGATCATGAAAACATTAACCTTGCAGGGTCTCAGATCAACATTTCGATGTGTTACAAAGGAAATAATGAAGTTAGGTACACAACGAATCCTGTGATGGAAGGTATAGATTAGATTGAAAAGAGGGTGCGGATATTCATCCGCCCCATGCAACTATGGACATACTCCTAAGTCAGTAATCGGTATGTTGTGCGCTCCATAAACTAAAAAGTAACATCGAGGCTACCGTAGCGCAGAGGTTAGCATGTCCGCCTGTGACGCTGAACGCCTGTCAACGCCTGTTCGTCATAAAATTTCATAAATTTTATGACGGAATCTTTAATATTGTGAACAGTTTTCATTTTGTGTTTCCCGATCGACCTACATATCCGGTAGGTGAGCTTTGGCGTTGTAACGACCAAATGATATGGACTGATTTGTACTCTACTCTCAAATGTCGTTTAACCAAATCTTGTATTAACCGAAACTGTTGACTTGCTTGGGAGAATATTTGGATATGGGCGAGCAGGCCCAACTACACCAAAAATTTGCAAATTTTGCCCATGAACATTCCACTAAGGAACAGGGACAACCTTCTCACATATCAACGAGTGCAGTCCAATTTAAGTTTTAAGCTCAATGATAAGGGGCCTCCTTTTTATAGCCGAGTCCCCAATATTGGATATAAAATTCGTGCTCCACCTTAAAAAAAAAACTTTTTTTGAGACACATATTGTTCTGATGGGTCTAAAAGTCCTTTTGAACGAATATGCGAAAGGTCGGATACAGGTGCCTATTTTTTGATGTCCGTATAGTTGCGGTCCCAAACATTTGTTACGAAATATTAAAACCCGTTTCTCACTCTACTCATAATCGATCTATCCTCCAGACACTTAATCCCAAATTTCATTTTCCAATTTAGTGATAAATACTCGCTTTAACCAGAGCACCCATCTCTGACGATCTGACGTTTTGAGAAAATGGGAGGGGTGAGGGTCCACCCATTTTTAAATTCTGAAAAATAAAGGACGTTTATCGACTGTTATCTTATGATATCGATAACTACAGTGCACTCATTCATATGAGAAAAATATCCCGGCTAGACAATGGGGAGGCGTTGCTTAAGAAAATAACACCGTTAACATTGTTTTCCTCTTTTTTGGAATATATCCCCTTTATTACTACGCCTTTTTTCTCCAAAACTGTGGCCATGCAAACAATCACTTTGCATTGGTTCATAGAAGCGCCAAGCGTTAGGCAAAGAAACTTTTAAGGAACAACAACAACAAAGGCAAATAGACATTGCCAAACCCCAGGCATACACACAGCGGTATACGGTAAGGCAACAAAAAATTCACACAAACCATTGCATATGTGATTTTGTATTTTTTTTTCTCAGCACACAGTTGGTTGGCTGCTGTTGCTGCGTCAATGTTGTATTAGTAGTATGTTGTTGCTATATCTTGTTGTTGTTATTCCTTTTATCGTTTTGAATGCGAATGAGGAATGATTGATTGTCTTAAAGAGAGTGAGCATTCACATGTCATATGAGTGTGGCTACCATTGTGTGGCTGCTTGGCTGCCATTGAGTGTGTGCATTGCTTTGTATTGTACTCTGTGTTTGTGCCATCTCTTTTGCACATAAATGATTTGTTGCTGCTGCCATTGTCTTTGATTAAATGTGTGGTCGAGAGATGATGTATTTGATTTAAAAATTCATACAAAAACTCTTGATGCATATTTTGTTTTTGCTAACACCTTTATCAGGTTGCTAATACTGTTGTGGTAAATACTAAAGTGATTTTAAAGATTGTATTTAAGCTTCAAAGCAGAATTAGTCACCCCATGTTTTTTTTTGATCTATTTGTCAGAGAGTGATTAAAAGAGTATTTAGTTCATTGAAATTGTGTATGGCTGTTAGCAGGGGAAATTTTTTAAGAGAGCTTAACTAACTGTTGTTTTGTTTGGTGTCAGAGAAGTGGTTGTGTGTACATGTGTGTTAATAGTGGGCTGGGCTTGGGAAACCATTATGGTTAGTGTCTTCGCTAACGGATTTGTTAAATCAATATGGCCGTCGGTAAAATGGTTTATGGTTGATTAATGACTTGGAATTAAGAGCAAAAACATTAAAAAGCTAATTTCTGTTTTTAAATGTCTTAATGCCTAATAAAGTGACATAGTTGTTAAATATTAGAAACAAAGGAACTTAAAATATTTTTAATGAATTTTATCATCAATTAGTAAATCCATTGGTAAAATAGAAATAAGTAATTATTTTAACAATTAAATTAATTGAAGTAAAATTCAAACTATCAGCAAACAAAAACTAAATAGTAAAAGCCAATGGAGGGAAACGAGGGAAGAACTGTTAAATTTTAAAGACCTATTAGAATAAATGTAAGTCAATTTAGAATATAAGTCTGATGGCATCTGCACGATTTTGGTTATTATTTCATTCCCCGGTAGCTGATTTGGTAGCGAGCTTGGCTTCGACCCCCACCAGAGGAATTGTCTTAACGAGTTTATGACGGTCTGCTATTATTTCTCTAGACATTTTTGCATAATTCAGTCATATAAAACTTGGTTATTCTAGGTTTAAGCGAGATATAGTTTAAATTGTCCTACATGTATAGTACCCCACACACACAATGATATAAAAGAAAAGGGTAACTTTAGTACAAAGGTCTTCTAGTGTCCTCTCGAGTCACTCGAGAGGACACTATGCTGTATGCGTTCCGCACTGGCAGTCAGAAGGAGTTCCACATTAGGTTCTCATTTCTTTGAGAACTTGTCTGATTTAGCGGATGTGAACATTCGCAAGTTATTAGGATTTTTGAACCGGATGGTTAAGCAGTAGGAAATAGGAGATATTTTTTCTCTTGTTCCGGTGGTATTCCATGGACAAAACCGTCTATGTTAGTCTAATTGCAGACTGCCACTTGAACCTTGCACCTAAGTTGATTGGTCATTTCTCACCTATGACGATTGTATCTCGTCAATTGCAAAAAATCTTTGATCATTAAGCTCGTCTCGAAAGAGAAATTAACGAAAAAAATTGAGTTTTTTCCGGTACAAAGTTTGTTAAGCGATGAAAGTAATTATGAGATATTTGCAAAAAAAACTGTAAATATTTTTGTACGCTTTATATTGACGCTCACTGTATATAATGAAGACTTTATGCTTAAGGTCAAAAATCGTCAAAACTATCTCATTGGTTACCTGTATTATTATTGGTTCAAATTTATTTGGTAAAATTCTACATATCCTAGTGACGTAACTGTCATTTACCACATACACCTTCATCATGGACTGCAAGAAGTCACACCCAACATGGATTTATATTTAGACTATACCACTTGTAACCATTTTGAACCACAATTGGAATACATGTTAAGGTTGTGCGGATAATTCAACTAACGTTTCTCACCCTTGGAGGCCACCGTAGCTCAAAGGTTAGCATGTCCGTCTATGACGCTGAACGCCTAGGTTAGAATCCTGGCGAGACAATCAGAAAAATCTTTAGCGGTGGTTTTCCCCTCCTAATGCTCGCAACATTTGTGAGGTACTATGCTATGTAAAACTTCTCTCGAAAGAGGTGTCGCACTGCGGCACGCCGTTCAGACTCGGCTATAAAAAGGAGGTTCCTTATCATTGAGCTCAAACTTAAATCGAACTGCACTCATTTATATGTGAGAATTTTGACCCTGTTCCTGAGTGGAATGTTCATGGGCAAAATTTGTATTTGTTCTTCACCCTTATGGAAATTAAAGAAGTCAAATCTTAGGATCGGTTTATGAGAGCTGTAACTAAATATGACACTAACAAATCCATTTTCAATCTTCAACTAACTATTTATAAGGAAGGGTAAGATGTATCTGTGCCAAACGACAAGCACTTTCATTTCGGCAGACGGACTAGAATGATTCATGGCTAGAATGATTAAACATTTCAAGGTGATATGAGGTAGGGTCGCAGATTGATATTACAAGATGTTACAAATGGACTGATGAGATTAGTTTATCTCACATCCACTGGTGGTGGGTATAATACGAGGGCAGATTGATAAGAGCCAGAATAGCATATAGTGTACGTCCTGTCTATCTCGATTTTGTCTTTCAAACCCGGAACCGCGATTGTTTGAGTAAAACTTCTAGAATTTGTCGTGGATTATTTATAGATCCACCCTTTTAAATAGGTGTCCTATTTGGTTGTTGAAAGAAACGTGGAGGTGGGTATACCAATGTTGACCAGGCTAAACCAAGCAGAAATTTGTTGATGACCCAGCTAAGCCTAATAGAAAATTGTTGTACCCGATTTGTTGTCAAAATATCAGTCATTTAGGTCCTATCGGCCTTAATCTTCTACATATATTAAGGTTCAGTTCAGTAGAAAAGAAAAAATTATCAAATTTTATGGCATGTTCAATGTGCTTTTAGTTCAATTCTTCCTCGCCTTCCTCTCAAATCATCAGCATGCTGCACATGCAACATGTAGTTAAAAATTTTCCAAGCTGCCAATATTCATTTACTTTTTGCACAATTTTAATAAAAAGCCCAATAATGTTCTCACTTAATTGTGTGTTCAATTTAACAAAATCATCGGAGAGTTACAACTAGCTAAACAACAAACTGCCGCCAGATCCAAAACATTTGGACTCATACCGAAACGAGCTAGAGAGATTAGGAAAATATGTGCTACCATAACAAAACAACAACGACGACAACAACCAAAAAGGCTGACTGGCTGGCAAGCAGGCGAGGCAAGCAATTGTCAGACATGCCACAAACGTTAAGCTGCACAAACATTTTCGCACGCAATCATTGTCTTCTTTTCGCCTCAGTCACCACATGATACCGTCTCAACTGTAGGCATATACCATATATTACTTCTATATTGTATATATAAAAAAACTAAATAAATATGTATACAAAAAAAAAAAAAAATATTTTAATCATTAAACATTTCAATTGGTCACCAAGCTCAAAGCTTTATTAGGTACTGGGTTTGTTGACTGTGTTACTTTGTTTGTAGTTGCTTTTCTTTTTTCTTCATATTTGTTTTAGGTTTTTGTTTTTATTCACTTTTCCTTTATTTTGTGATAGAACACTTAAAAAGCCATTAACTAGTATCAAACGACTTGAAGGCAGTTTTTATGGGGCCATAGTTTAAGGGAATTACGCAGGGTAGCCCATTTCTAAAGTTGCCACGACTATGAAGGTATGCTATAAAGGATGCTATGACAATTTTATAGCCACCAGAAAAGACAATTTTTCATATAAGCGGAATTGTCTCTTTTTTTAATTTAAATACTTTGTTAAAAAACGTTTAGTTTTTAATTTAATTTTTCCAATATTTTTATACAAAATGTGCAACTGTAAACTTTCCAAATATATTAACAATAACAACTCGAACTAATTTAAAATACCGTCGTATTTAGTAGTAGTAGAGTAGAGTACTCATAGTAAAATCTATATATGTTTTGCGATAGGCCTTTAATCGCACACAGTGGTACTAAATAGTGAAAAATCTTTCATATAACAACAGCTGTCAAAATTCAAATTTGCCCATGAACACTCCTTTAAAAAGTGGAAGTGGTGGAATGGCTGAGGAACTGTGGCAAACTTTTCACATATCACTGAGTACTGTCAAATTTTAAGCTCAATGATAAGGGAGCTCCTTTTTATAGCCGAGTCTGAAAGGGGTGCCGCAGTGCGACACCTCTTTGGAGAGAAGTTTTTACCTGGCAAAGTACCTCACAAATGCCGCCAGCATTAGGAAGGGATAACCACCGCTTGTTGAGCAGACAAGTTTGTGAGACTAGGAACTACCTTACACACTCCAGGGGAACTGGAATCTGTGGTTACGCCTCTAGTGACATGCAAGTTAAGTCTTCGGAATCTGGCAACTTATGACAGACGATCACAAAGTGGATTTTGTACACTGCAAGTGGCTCTATTTAGACTTGAAGAGGCCTCTCGCTTGCCGTAACCGGACAGACTTAAGATAGCGAGTAACGACTTTTGCATTGGTTGTGAGGATGTCTAGGTAGAAGAGACTGTGGAACATCTGCAGTGTGTATTCTGCACTGGCAGTCAGAAGGTGTTACACCTTAGATTCTCATTTCTTTGGAAACTTGTGTGATTTAGTGGATGTGAAGATTCATAAGTTGTTGGGCTTTTCAAAATGATGTGAATGGTTCAACGGTAGGAACTAGAAGATATCATCCTTCTCCTCTCCCTGTGGTATCACAATGGATGAATTTCGACTTGAAGAGGTATCGCTTGCCGTGACTGGACAGACTTAAGATAGCGAGTAACGACTTTTGCAAAGGTTGTGAGGACATCGAGGTAGAAGAGATTGTGGAACAAACGCAGTGTGTGTCTCGCAGTGGCAGTCAGAAGTTGTTACATCCTATGAAAGTTGTTGTTCAAAACGATGTGAATGGTTCAACGGTAGGAACTAGAAGGTATCTTCCATCTTCTGTCCCTGTGGATACACAATGGTCGAAAACGTCTAAGCGAATTTGACAGTAGACTTCCACATAAACCTAACCTAACATTCCATTGGGAAACAGGGGACAAGATAGTTGTTCGATTCAAGTTAACGGTTAATGATTAGAGATCTTCTTGGAGTGATAGTCGGGTAACTTAACCTCTGTGCCACGATGGTCTACAAAAGCAGTCGAAACTGTTTTAATAGTAAAAGCGCACTAAGTTCGGTCGGGTATAACTTCGGATACATTTTAACATGGGTATACGTTTTATAGATCCATATCAGGTAATAAATACATCTTGTATGGACCCAAAACCTTTAATCAGGAGATGGGCTTAAATGTCAACCAACAAAACCATATTGGCAAGTATATCCGTTCTAGATCGGCCTAGACAATACTGCTCCGATTTAGACCATATTGGACCGATCTAGGCTGTATTTGTTCCTTCTAGACCATATTGGACAATAATGAAAAGGGGATATAATACAATTCAGAGTTATAAATTTCCTCAAAATGGGGCAATAAATACGTCTTTTATTTGCTTAATACTTTTAACCAGGAGATAGGTCAAAATATATGGCAAATATTGGCTACGGTTAGGTTAGGTAAAAGTTGCAGTACTTTACAGATTCACTTAAACAATTTTTAAGTCCATTGTGATACCAGAGTAGCGACAGACCAAGACCTCTGTTGGGAATCGAACGAATTCCGCACTGACAATATGAGTACAATACCAACTCGGCTACCAGAGCGCCTAAGCTATAGACTATAATCGGCTGGCATTTCCAAAACTCATCAAAATCCGGTATTAAATGCGCATTTTTTTGGATCTAGATATTTAACCGAGAGATCGGTTTATATACCCACCACCTCGGGTATACAGGTAGACCACCTTTCGTCAAAATCCGGTGAAAAATTTATACCTTATGCCCCATAGCAGCTATATCGAAATATGTTCCGCTTTGGACTAAATACTAATAAGTACAAGTCATTGTTCAATTGTGAGTAACAAAATATTGGTCTTTTTAGTAGCTACATCTAAAAATAAACCGATCCACATACGATATGGATTTCGAATAGCCTAACATAAGTCACTGTGTCAAATTTCAGTGAAATCGGATTATAAATGCTCCTTTTACTGGGAGAACACTTTAAATTGACATATCGGTCTATATAGCAGCTATATCCAAATCTGGACCGATTTGGGCCAAGTTTCAGAAAAATATCAAAGAGCCTATCACAACTCACTGTCTCAAATTTCGGCGACATCGGACAATAAATGCGCCTTTTATGGCCCCAAAACCATAAATCGAAAGATCGGTCTATATGGCTGCTATATCCAAATCTTGACCGATCTGCGCCAAATTGTAGAAATATGTCGAGAAGCGTAACTTAACTCACTGTCCCAAATTTCGGCGACATCGAAAAATAAATACGCCTTTTATGGGCCCAAACCCTTACGTCGAGAGATCGGTCTATATGGCAGCTATATTCGAATCTAGACCAATCTTAGCCAAATTGAAGAAGGATGTCAAAAGGCATAACACAACTCACTGTCCCAAATTTCGACGACATCGGACAATAAATGCGCTTGTTATGGACCCATAACCGTAAATCGGTGGATTGGTCTATATGGCAGCTATATCTAAATCTAGACCGATCTGAGCCAAATTGAAGGAGGATGTCGAAAGGCATAACACAACTTATTATCCCAAATTTCAGCAAAATCGGGTAATAAATGTGGCTTTTATGGGCCTTAGACCCTAAATCGGGGAATCGGTTTATATGGGGGCTATATCAAGATATAGTTTGTAAAAAAATAATCTTTGCTTATTTACAAAAAAATAATCTGTGCAAAGTTTCAGCTCAATATCTTAGATTTTTACGCTGATCAAGAATATATATATACTTTATAGGATCGGAAATGGATATGTCGATGTGTTGCAAACGGAATGACAAAATGAATATACCCCCATCCTTTGGTGGTGGGTATAAAAAAGTATTGCTCCCTATCTTCTCAAAATCGGTCAATAATTACATCTTTTATATTGAGACGTTGAGTCCTCAAATCGGGAGATCAGTCTATACGACAGTTACATTGGCCAATGACGTTACCACTTCATAGCAAACAAACAGACAAAAAAGTCGGGCAATGAGTGGGATGTGAATTGTGCCGACCAGAAACTCAAGAAGATTGGTTTATATAGGTTTTGTTTTGATGGTTTATACCGATTTGCCCAATTTTAATTTAAAAAGGATTTTTTTTGCAAAAATTTTAAGTGAATAGCCTTATTCACCGTATCGTACGGTCTTAAATCAATTATTCAAGATGTTACAAATGCAATGCCAAAGGTAGTACAATTCTCATCCTATAGTGTAGAATATAATCATTGAAACTGATTCCTATTTGCTGACATTTCTTTCCACTGTGCCCTAAAATGTACGCACCAACAACAAAAAAAAAAAAAAAACACTCAGCCCGCCAGCCAAGGCCCTGTAAAGTTGTTTAAGCAATGCGTGTTTTTACGCATTTCTGTTTAGTTTACTATCCAAAAGGGATTTTTTCCCCAATGCCTTTGCTTAAGTATACGTCCGTCTGTCGCCTGCTGTAGGCTGTTTGTTGGTGGAAGTGGTTGGTGGAGATGCTACTTCTGCATTTGCTACGTATTAAAGATCATGATGTTATACTGACGATGACGTATTATTTAGGCTCTTTGTGTACTGTTATGGGTCTTTGGCAAGCACTTTTTGTTGGCGAAAAATTACCACAAAACTATAAAAAGAATTTCTTCATCTGTTGGTGCTGGTGCTGGTACAGCGGTTGCTGCTGCTCAGAAAAGTCACTATGGCCCATAATGAAAAGATCTCACACAAATCAAACTTGCACAATTCGTGCTGGCGTAGTGGCTTGTCTGTTTAGTCCTCTCCTCTGCTGGCTGGGCTAATGTCGCACCGCCGCACATTTTCTGCCATGGCGTGTTCTCTTTGGCATTTCATGTCTGTCTGTGTCCTGGTCATTGGAAACGTGCTCATGTGCCAATCAATATGCCATCATGATGAAGTTACAATAACGGGGGCATAGGGAATATAGCCCTGGCTTAAATTGTGATACTTGCTGTCTGCTGTCTCTGTTTATATAGGAGTACGTTACAAATGTTCCTACTTCCTTCCATCTGAGGCGCTTTGGCGAAATTCGCGAGTGTGGACAAAACAGACAGCAAACACAATAACACATCAGGCCAGTTGTTGTGACTGTTCTCCAACTGACATTGTGGCCAGCCAAACTGCAACTAAATAACCATCCAGGTTATCGATCTTATTTGAGGGTTTTTTTCCCTCTCCATCTCTAACTCTGGGTAAACACTGTGCTTTCATGTAATGTGATCGATACAATGTTCGATGGATGGATAGATGAAAAGATGGATCAATTCGATTGATTGAAGCTCAATGTTTTTATTTTTGAGTTTATGACATTGAGTGTTTGAGTCATAGTTTGACTTGAAACATTTGTATAAAAGGTATGGAAAGCAAAGAATAAGGTTAGTTCTGTTGAACACGGGGTAGGCTTAAGTGAACAAAATGGGCATCTTGGCATTACAGTTCAATCGTGTTTAGAACTACACCGACTGAGTAGTACGCCTTAAAAGTCTGAAAGAATTTGTTTATGTTTATTTGGGGAGTTCCCTAATATGAAAATCCTCAAAAGATTTTCCTTTATTAGGCAGTTCCGTCATATTTTTCTTTACGGACAATTTGGAAGCTTTTCCTAAAATTCTAGAAGAAAATTTCTTAATTGGGACCCTATAACTCTGTTATATGAATGTGTTTACCAATATATTTTCTCCTCGGTTGAGCATGCAAAAGCAAAGGACAAAAGAAAGGACAAAGAACACGTCAAGATTACGTCTCCAAGTCTGAGGATCACTTTTCTGTGTATATTGGCATTTGAATACATTTACCGAAGGTTTCACACTTGAAGATTTAACCTAAAGCATGTAATTTTGTGAAGCAGAGCGGCTACGTTACTGTTTTTAGAGAATACCACAACACCAACCATGGTATGACGCTTTTCCACTTCTTGGTTGAGGTGTGGAGGCGTCAAGAGTCGTGTATTGGTAGATTGTACATATATCGAATTCATTGCGAAAACGCCTCTATTACATTACACTTAGCTCTTTCTTTCCAATGCATGTGTTTCGTTTGTAGTGATGGATTTATTTTCCACACAACTACAATTATTTCCATGGTATACACATGTTTCTGAGCATCTTATGGAAGTTGTGTTAATGACTTCGAATGCTAGATGACGGCTACGGTAATTGTTTAATACAGTGTAATACAGTCAAACTTCTTTACAACAAACTTCCCTATAACGAATTATTCATTATAATGAATAAAATTTTAAAACAAAAACTGTTTGAAGCCATTTTCACCCATTTTAACCTCTCTATAACGGATTTCTCTATATCGAATTGTTTTTAAAGCGCAAGTTGAAATCCTCACACAAACTAAACTCTGTGTAACGAATTTTTTGGCAAAAATTTTTATTGAAGAAAATTGAAAATTTGAAAATCGAACTACACATGATGATATGATTTGGTGGCTCGCCCAGAGCTGCCCGCACCACCAAATTTTGCGCATAGTCTTGTTAACACCTCAGCTATAACAATTCATTTCAATTTTAAAGAGTGATATCTACCCGTTATCAAACAGCAACATTTTACTATTTTCTTCGATTCAATACCTCGGTGTGTTTGTTTATTTCGTACTTTATAGAGAAGTTCCACTGTACTTGTAACAGTTCCATTAATACCTAAACCGACTGGATTCTTGATGTAGAATTTGTTCTGGACTAGATTAGGATGAAATCCCTGAATAGACTTTGGGCTCACGAAATAGTGCTAAATTGGGTTCCCGGACACGATGGCATTCCGGCAAAACAGAAGGCGGGAAAGTAAGCCAGAAAGGAATCCTCCACTGGGAGCGAACTAGTCGATGGACTTGCAAATGTGCCATCTACTATCCGTAGTAGAGAGGATTGCCAGTGCGGAGGTAGTGGCGAGGTGGAAGTCTTTTATTGGTCGCCAAACTAACAGGACACTCTCAACTAACGTCGACCCAAAAAGGACAAAGGATTAGGTTAGCTTGAATAGATAGTAGGATTACAATACTCGAAGACCAGTTAAAGAATTTGTGATACCCCAGTAAGAGAGAGTTAGGGAGAAGAAAGAGTGAAGTTGGGAGCCCCTAGATCAGATACGCCCAAGCAGGGACGTAGCCAGGATTTTATGTTGGGCCCGAGGGCCTCCCTCCTGGCGACGTCTCTTCGCCCAAGTGTATATGAAACCATGGAGAAAAAGTATAGGGGTCACCCCACCCCCACAGAAACGAACAAAATGGGCACATAAGCCAATCACGGATATATGGGACACGATTTGTTTGTTCCGTATAGACTGAAAAACAGCAGAACCGATTTTCTCGAAATGTTCGTTTAGGCTATATATAGTTTTTCGCATAGGCTATATAATTTTTCGGTATCGCAATGGGGAGGGACCCTCCCCCTTATGCCGAAAACACAACCCAAAATCAAAAGTGGACCGATCGGGACAATATACAGGGTGGCTGATGAATATTGCTACAATGATGAATATTGCTACATTTTTTTTTCGGTGTATGGAATACATTTTTCTTTTATTCATGTTAAATTAAATTATTAAATTAATTATTAAATTATTATTAATTAAATTAATTAATTAATTAATTAAATTAATTATTAAATTATTATTATTAAATAGAAAAAAAGTTATTACATTTTTTTTTGGTAGCGGCTTTCATCAGCCACCCTATAGGTATCAAATTAAAGGTATTGAAGAGATACGAATATGGTATTAAAGTTAGAGTCTATGTACCCATCGGGCCGACCCAACCTCAAAACTTCCCCAAATAGAGATATTGAACGCTCATTTCAAAATGGGGCTCAAATGAAAGGTATGCGGGAGTAGATTTCGAATCTGGCATATAAAATCAGATCGAAGTATAGGGGGTCATGTCAACCCTCAAAAACGCCTTTAGACCCATTATGACTATATGATTCTGGGCTGAACCGATTTTCTTAAAATTTTCATAGATTGGCGACGTTTGTCTGGAAGGAAATATAGAACCCTCCCCCTAATCCCAAAAACCAAAAACGACATCCATATCCGAAAGTGGTCCCAATGGGCACAACAAGGGTATCAAGTGAAAAGTATTGGAGACCAGAAAAGGAATATGGTATTAAAATGTGGGTCCAAGTACCCAGCGGGCCCCCCCCCCCAATATGGGCCTCAAATGAAAAGTATTTGCAAGTAGATTACAAATATGGCATTAAAAATCAGGTCCAAGTAATTGAAGGTCGCTCCAATTACCCCCAAATGGGCACATTGGCCGACCATGTTTATATGGAACTCAAGTGAAAGGTATTTGGGAGTAGTTAACGAATATGACATTAAAACTTGTGTTCAAGTCTAGGTGGCGCTTTTCTTTCCAAAAATAAGTCAAATTGGTTGATGACATTATGACAATATGGGACTCAAATGAAAGATATTTGAGAGTAGAAAACGAATTTAATAACCAATTTTGAAGCCAAGTGTTTGGGGGTTTGCCATAAAGCGCCCCCTAAACTGAACTTCATTTCCGGTTATGGCAATATGGGGCTCAAATCCAAGGTATTTGGGAGTAAAGAACGGATTTGATTTCTATTTTCGGGTCGGGTGCTTCGAGGGCCTTCCCAATCCCGCCAAGTGGGTATATAGACCAATCACGACAATATAGAGCTCAAACGAAAGGTGCTTGAGAGAAAAAAACGAATTTGATATTCAATTGAAGACGCATTTGTTTCCACTCTTTATATCGGCAAGTGGCATAACGGATTCTTTCAATGATTCTTTCCACAGCAACAAACTGATTTTTTAGTTTTTGGAGTTATCTCTTCGTGAGAGCCCGCCATATAAAATGACAACAAATTCAATTACATAATTACAGCTGATACCACTTTTATTTTTTCGATTCCTTTTGAGGAAACCTTTACTTGGAGATCACTTTTACACCTATTTCTCCATTTTTATACTTTATTTCCTCCTTTGTTTGGGCAATTCATATCTACATTCACACCTTCTTAACTTCCCTTCTTCACTTTTTTACTTCTACATTCACTTTCCTTCAAGTCAATCAAATTCTTTCTCATTGTCTACTATGCTCTTTTTTGTCTGTCATTGTCTAATTGGCTGGACCGCAAACAAATTAGCATTTAAAAATGGTAAATACAATCAATCACCACAAGCGACAACTCAAAACTCAAACTGCGCGTAATAATATACATGATTTTTATTTGATAATTGTATTAAATTATAAATAGTAAATGACACCAAATGCAACAAGGCAAGGACCGATCGATCGATCCATCGATTCAAACGATCATGCACAAGAAAAGGTCCAAATGAGTCTCAGGTGAAAACTGAACCGAGTGGAAGAACTTGCTGGGTGGAAGTCTTAGAGCCATGCTAGTAATATCACCAAGTGTTGGGGCAATATGAACAAAAAACTAAGCACACTCGAAAACTGAAAAGGCGACTTTATAGCCATAAAGAGTTTTAAAACTGCCACAAATGACAGACTGAAACTATACGAGTAAGTGTAGCACTGGCTAAGAGCGTATGTGCCTGGGAGTGAGTCCAGCCAGCTAGCCAGTCAAGAATGAAGCAGACAATCTCTGCTTGCACCTGTTTAAAAGTTCAACACCACTTCACACAATCAGTATGCGCTGTCAAAGTTTGACAGTTAATATACTTTAGCATTAATGCTATATTGCTTTTGTTGGCTGCCAAGCAAGCAAGCAGGCAAGCAAAGTGCTTGGCTACACTCCGAATAGATGCTTGGCTTACGCTGTTGGCCGCCTTGTTTTACCTGCACCAATAGTGAGTGTATTGTCTGCTTTTCGTTTGTTCGTTCGTCCATATGAGACAACAGCTAGCAATCGCGCTCCACAAATGCAATATGTTACAAACGAACCAAGGAACAGTTTTTGTTGCATCTTCTTGAGAGTTAAGCTTTACTAAATGATTGCGTCAGGGGAGAAACAACAAAGTCTAGATTGTCGTAGTTTTTTTTTTCGGGGAGCTTTGCTCGCTTCAGCAATTCTGCATTCATTTTGAGAAGCAGCAGCAGCAGCAAAAAAACATCAAGACGTGCATCTTAAAGATATGTAGCTGCTGGTTGACTTGTTGGGCCGAGACGTTTTTTTGTTTTCTTTACATTTTATTCTTCTAGACAAAACATACGATGTAGCATTATTACCCATTGGGAATAATATGTGCCAGAGTGTATCTTAAGGACATCATGTGTTTGCTTATAGAATCATAAGCTTAAAACAATACAAAAATCACACGCCAAAAAAAGCTGTGAGCTTAAGGAAAAAATACCAACTTTCAATGACAAGTAACAGTCATTTGGACAGTTGAAAGTTAAGGCTATATAAACATTTGGTGTGGTTCCTTATTGTTGCTGTTGTTATCAATATTTGTGTGATCTGTAATCATTCTCGAAACGACAACATCGGAATATTATCTTTGACAGTGCATCAGTTAAACAACATTCTGTGATAATAAATCTAATTGTCACATTCTCATCATCTGTATCGCATCGGCATAAGCGAAACGCTGCATGAAGGAGGCTAAGAAATACAAAACGGCAAAAAAAAAACACAATGTTGTGATAACTATCGTCATCATTGTCGTGGCTCCAAATGATCGATTACAACTTACAGCAGGAGGTATTGTATGACCATTGCCAAGAAGTGTGTGATATTAGCTAATTAAGGTAAAATATGAAGAAGAAGAAAGCAAAAAAAAAAAACATCATTATGCTTAAGTACAAGATTTATTGATTTATAATCTCTTAGGACAATATGATTGACGCCCAAAGGAGAATGGAATAGAAGACTTTTCTTATATGACATCAGAGTCGAAAACAAACATGTTATGCTTATGTGAAAGTGATTTAAAATTTAAGTTCAAAGTTTGAAAGCGAAAGCCACTATTTTTTGACACTTGCTTTTCATTAATATTAATTTTTGGACTAAACCATTAAAAACATGCTAAGATTGGCAGGGCCGAATCTTGGGAACCCACCACTAAATCGGGAGATCGGTTTTTGTGAGAGCTATATCAGGTTAAAGACCGATTTTAACAGTACTTGACACGCTTTTTGGAAGTCATAACAGAACACTATGTGCAAAATTTCAGCTGAATCGGACAAGAATTGCGGCTTCCAGGGGCTCAAGACGTCAAATCGGGAGATCGGTTTATATGCTAGCTATATTAGGTTATAGACCGATTTGGACTGTACTTGGCATGGTTGTTGAAAATCATAACATAACAAAATTTCAGTTAAATAGGAAAAAAAATGAGGCTTGTAAGGGCTGCAGAAGTCAAACCGGGAGATCGATTTATATCGGAGCTATATCAGGTTATAGACCGAACTTAGCACAGTTGTTTGAAGTCATAACAGAACACTGCACCCAAAATTTCAGCCAAATGGGACAAAAATTGCGGCTTCCAGACGCTCAAGAAGAAATCGGGAGATCGGTTTATGTGGGAGCTATATCAGGTAATAGACCGATTTGGACCGTACTAGGCACGGTTGTTGGAAGTGAGAAAAGGGAGCCATACGTAAATCTAAACCGATATGGCCCATTTGCAATACCCAACGATCAATAGTTAGGTTAGGTTAGGTTGAAAAGAGGGTGCAGATATTAATCCGCCCCATGCGGATTTTGTCATCCTCATAGAAGGCGTTAATATCCTTCTTACACTACAAGACTGTTCATGACCTTACCGTCTTGGTTGTTATTGCCCTTATGACAATTTTACTGTCCGTAAAGATGTTCACACTCGACGTCCTCGCGTTAGCACCACACCACTTTATGCATTCCGTGATCGCCCGGATCTCCACCTGCAGGACCGTATTATGGTCAGGCAGTCTAAAACAGATCTCAATTCCTGGTTTCTCAATGTAAACCGCCAGGCCCACTCTGTCCTCTAGCTTTGATCCATCCATGTAACATGATCTTCCAGATGTCAATACTAGGGTTCCTTGATTATACCGCGATGGTATCCATTCTCCCATCGCCTTAAGTCTCATGGACGCAGTGGCTGCCCCGTACTTAATCTGTATGTCAATGGGTCGCATATTTAGAATAGTCTCCAGTGCTTAGTGGGCGTGGTCCTCATCGCTCCGCCTATGCCAAGACAACATGTCCCCTGAACATGTTCCCTGAACCTGTTTCCAAACATTGATAACCATCTGGAATGTTTCATCCTCTGCCAAATTTCATCAATCCATATATATTCCTGTTGTTCGTTGGATGGAATGTTCACGGACAAATTTGCAATTTCATATATCAATTTAGTTAAATTAGAATAAAATATACAATAGCTTAAAATTTGGCCCAGTGATATTCCTTTGAAAAGTGATGCCAAGTTAATAGAAAAATATCACTCATATCAAATATCTAGTAAGATGAGCTTGGCAACCCAAAATTACCCTAGAGTTCTGTAACTAAAAGATGATACCCAGCAGTTAAAACACCTACTAAATATAGTAAAAATTGCAAATTTTGCCCATGAACATTTCACTAAGGAACAGGGGCAAACTTCCCACATATCAATGAGTGCAGTCCGATTCAAGTTTAAGCTCAATGATAAGGGACCTCCTTTTTTATAGCCGAGTCCGAACGGCGTGCCGCAGTGCAACACCTCTTTGGAGAGATGTTTTACATGGCATAGTACCTCACAAATGTTGCCAACATTAGGAGGGGAAAACCACCGCTGAAAATGTTTCTAATGGTTTCGCCGGGATTCGAACCCAGGCGTTCACCGTCATAGGCGGACATGCTAACCTCTGCGCTACGGTGGCCTAAATATAGTACTTTTTCAAATATAGCTCATCTATGCTACTTTACCATTGTAATGTATATATTCAACATCAAATCCATATAAATTATTATTTGTATGAAAATATTTGCAAAAGTGCTACCAAGTTCATAGCCACCTTAAACAACCCTTTTATACAATTCCCAATACATTTCATCACATAGTCTCAGCAAAAAACATAAAAAAGATCTGCATGTGTTTCGAATCGTTTAAAACTAAATGGCTTTCCTTAAAACTCATTTGTCTATGCTAACTATTGAATTTATTAATATAACACATTCATTCAGTTTTCATTTGTGTTTTTTATTTTTTCTGCTTCGCATTTTTTTTTTGTTTAGTTTTTTTTCTACATCTTTCAGGAAAGCCTACTCAAAATATGTCAGTTTCTTTGTTATGCAAAAAACAAAATAAAAAAATGAAGATGAAAACAAAAAAAATGTCAAAGCGAAGAAATAGTTGAAAGAAATTATAATATTCTTGGCACCATTTCATGAAACAAAACTGACAAATATTTTGTTGCATGTTTTCAGTTCGGTTGGCTGTTTTCTGGGTGTTGCTGTTGTCGTTCTAGTTGTTGTGTTCTGCTCTCTTTGTGTGTTACTTCTTAAGAAAAATTCTTATACCGAACTGTCAGTTACTTTTGTTATTTCAGTTTGTGCGCTTTTTTCCCAACTTTATTTTGCTGTTGCTATTGCTCTCCATATTTAAAGACTTAAATAATTCATTTAGAGAGTGTAGATGTAGATATGTATTAGCACGAGGATGTATGTATGGTATGTAAGAGTGTGGCTGCCTGTATGCGTGTAACTTTGTTGGTGTTGGAGTGACTGTATTGTGTATGAGTATATCTTAAGTCGAGAAGATTTGCTTATGCTTGTCTTACTGAAGGCTGACATTTCTGTGACAGGCCATGAGCAGCAATGGCAACAACAGCAAAAAGTGGGGAAAACCTAACAAAAACAAAGCAAAACAATTTTAAGAAAGAACGTACAACAACAAAAAAGTTTTGCTATTCACTTTTTGCCCTGCCCCCTCTCCGGTATTCTTCTACAGCTGACTGCCACTAACATTGCCTTAGTTTTTTCCCCTTTGTCTACCTATTCTATGACAGTCCCCCCCAAAAGCCATGGGCTGGGAGTATAGTCTTTGTTGGAGGTAAATGAGCGGGCTTCTGTTAACATAGACACAGCGGAGAGTGAGAAGGGACAGATTTCGTGCAAATCAAATGAAATGGCAAAGAAAATAAAAGTGTGCTTATATTTAACAAATTTTCCTAACGTTACTATGTCTAGAAGGTTGCATTCTTGTTGTTGTTGGGTTTGTTTTGTACGCTTTTCTTCGTATTGCTTAAGATGACAGCTTTGGAGAAAAGTTTTTTTCGTTTTTGTTCAGGCCTGCCATTAAGAAATAGGAAAATTGAGAACAAGTGATGATTGTCAGCTAAAGTCTATAAGTATTGAATTATACTAATTAGTTTTTTTTTTTCTGCTGTTAAAAGTTTCCAAGTAAGAGTATTCCAGGAACTTATATTAATTAATTTGGCAGCACTTTTTTGGAATTCGTTGCAAAAGAAAAGGGAAAGTTGACAAAAAATGCTTAAATGGGTTATATTTACTGTCGCTATTCAGTGCTGCCAAGTCAGACATTGACTAATGCTGGCACCACACAAATTTCGGACTGTCAGCGAATTTTTTTTTAATAAATATAACCTTCAACAGCGCTGCCAAACTAATAAAATTAGATATTGACTTGGCTTGACCTAAGACTTTTTTAAATTAAAAAATAAGATTACAAGTTGAATTATATCACAGATGTGACTGCAGATGAAAAAAATACATGTACACTTAGAATTAAAAGATGTTGGGAAACTAACTTGGCATCATTCTTCCAAAATCAATTTCACATTACTCTAAATGTAGCGCATTTCCACCTTTAATACCGAGCGCCTGGCTTCAAATCTTAGTGTAAACATTAGAAAAATTGTTAACGGTGCTTATCGCCTTACTAATGCTGGCTACATTTGTGAGGTATCCTGTCATGTTAATACTTCTGTACCAAGTTATGTCGTTATGCGGCACACCGTTCGAACTCGGCATACAAAAGGAGGCCGCTTATCATTGAGCTTAAACTTTAATCGGACTGCACTCATTGTTATGAGAGAAGTATGCCCTGTTCTTTAATGGAATGCCCATGGGAAATTTAATATTTAGTGGTACCATTATTAACAAGCAAAGACATTTTGTGTTTCTGCTCTTAAATAAATCTTAGCTGGACTTTGAGTGCTGTGATGCCAAGTTCTTTCGTGGGGATCTTATAAGCGTCAGTGATGAATAACATTTAAACATAAAACAATTAAATCGTTTCTTATATAAGTTCTGAGTGAAAATTATTACATGGAAAGCCAATAGGGCATTAATAAGAACTAACTTGGCACCACTTTTTTTTTGCAATTTAAACTTGTCTAACAATATATAATAGCTTATACCTTCTACAACTGCAGCTCTAACAAAAAGTTGAGGAAATTAATGTTTCACATGACGACAACTTATTTTTTGATATTTGGCATCATTTTTTTCATTATACATTTTATAATGACATACTAGAACGTAGAAACTTTTTCTACTTAAATTTTAAATTTTACTTTAAATGGAATTTCACTCGTCTAGACTTCAAATGAAGTGATGCCAAGTACCTCTGGAGAAATATTCAGACAAGAAGTGTATATATCTACAAAGAAGACTAATCTTCTTTCAATTTCCGTTGATGTCAAATTGCAAAACATTAACTTTCTTGAAGATAAACAATTTAATTTTTCGTAGTCGATATTAAGGTTACTTAACCAAAGTATGGATTGCATAAAATTAAAAAAAAAGATTGACACACTATTTGATCTAATTTCATCCATTGCTTCAAAGTACAATATATCACCATATAAAAACTGTGATTTTAGCCTACATTACAATGCTGCCAAATCTTCAAACCTACAAAGTCCCCGCGTTAAGCATACTTGATGAATTGTATCAATGTTTCTCCTTTTAAAATGTTATAATAAACATTTTTTAAATATTTGTTTTATAGCCAATTTGTCAAGCCATCAACTAGCCAAACTACCTACCAATTTTTAGTGCACGGACTTGGCACAAATGTGTTAACCACAAACTCATTAGCCTCCATTGGTTGCACACTAATTTGATAATTATGTTTTGTTGTGGTAAACCTACATATGCAAACAAACTCAAACTGTAAGCGGCTATGTTCAACTCTATGAGCCAGATCCTAACACATTTGTATATGTATCCATGTAGGTAATGTAAAAGTAATGTACTCCCTATGATCACACTCAGCAACAAAAATATTTACACAGACAAACAGCCTAAATGATGATGAAGAATGAAAGCCTAGTAGCTTTTTGGCCAGGACTTGTACAAAATAGCACACGTCAATGTTAATTCAGTGAAAAGGAGAACAACCCTCTTAGGCAAGGCCCAAAGCGAATGCCATCGCCAACTAACAAACAGCCAACCAGACAGCCAGCCAACAGCATTTACAAAACCTATGTACCACTAACAAATTCCATGGGGCATTTTCATATTTGGATTTTGGAAAAAGAGTGCAAAAAACTGAGGGTGTTTTTTTGGGGTTTTGTAGAGTTTTCTGCTACTATTTTGCTTGTGGTTTGTTTTGTAAATTTTACTAATGCTAAGTAGTTGTAGTGATGGTTTGTTTTATTCACACATGAAGTTTGGCCACTAGATAACCAACCTAGCCTTACTCAGGGAGTTAAGACTTTTGGACGTTTGGGGGAAGCAACGATCTCTGGGACAACCATGGCTAAATATTATGTTGCTCCTGCATGTGTGTGGTTATGTCAACTTTCATAAAATTTGTTTAGTTGGCAACATGATGAAGTGAAGTTAAATGAAATGTAATGTTGTTTTGTTTTACATGTGTGTGTATGCGGTGGCCTTACATGCACGCCATGCATGTATTAGTATTAGGATACTGGAGTCATAGACTAGATTACCATAGCTTGGCTACATTATGGCCAACTACATACGCCCATTAAAAACATTAGCTGTAACAAGTCTTCAAAAAAAAAAAAAACACACACACACACATAAACATATAGTGTTATATGTATATACACATATGTACGGCTAGTGTTGGCCTAAAAGTGTAATCTGTCTTAATGCGAAATTACTCTCTTATTAAATAAAATGTCAAGCTTGTTTGGCTTTTTCCAGAGTGGATGAATGCGGGAATTATGTTGTGTCCATTTGCTGTTTGTTTGCTCGTTCATTCGAGGTCATTGGAAACAAGAGCTCCACATTATGCTTAAGATATTTAATTACCTAACTATGGTTAAAAAACAAATTAAAGTAGTTTTGGTTACACAATAACAGACTTGGCAGCATTTTTTACACGAATTGTTTTGCAATAATTGTTACTTAAAGCATAATACTTATCCACCGATTTTTTACAAATAAAATCCAGATGCGGTGTATTTGTTATGGTATGAAAATATTTAGCAGCATTGCTTTTCGTAAAATTTGGCAGCATTTTTTTAACTAAATCATAAATTAATAGAAAAAAAACAATAGAAAATTTTATAAATTCGGCCGTGACGAATCTTGGGAACCCATCACCAAGAATTCTGATAAAAATTGTCACAAATTATCTTATTTGAAGGGCATCTGTCCTTAACGAAACCAGTTTCTGCCACACCATTAAAAAATTTATGTTTTTATGGGTAAGGTTTAATCGGCCAGTAAGGACTAATCCATCCTAACCATAGATGGTGGAACACATAACAGAACAGTTCGTTCAAAATTTCTACCAAATCGGATAACAATTGCGACTTCCTTGGGTTCAAAATGTAAAATCGGGAGATCGGTTTATTTGTGAGCTATGATTATTGAAGATCGTAACAGAACACTCCATGCAAATTTCCAACCAAATCAGACTACAATTGTGGCTATAGGGTTGAAAAATAATAAGTCGGGTGATAGGTTTATAAGAGAGCTATATAAGGTAATAGGTCGATTTGACTTGGCACGATTGTTGGAAGTCGTAAAATTCTAGCCAAATCGGATAAAAATTGCGGCTTCTATTGGCTCAAGAAGTCAAGTCCTAGGACCAATTTATATGAAATCTATATCCAAATCTGAACCGATATGGCCCATTTGCAATCCTCAACGACCACACCAAATAGAATTCGTTCGACCGCTATGGTGATTTGATTATTTCCACTGAGAATGACCACACGATCAAGAATATACATAAATATTTTATGGGGTCGTAGATCAATATTTCGAAGTGTCACGAATGGAATGACTGGTGGGTATAACAAAGAATAACGGAACTATATGGAAGCATATCGAATTATTTTTTAGTTTTCTCACAATCATTATGTTAAGGAAACATGGAAAAAGTTTTCTCATTTTAACTATTTATTTAAAATGAACTCATTAGTTGGCGGGGTTTTTATATGAAAAACCAACAGTTTGCAAACGATTGGTGTGATCAGCTCATATTTTGAAAATGACAGCGAGATGCTTTCATATACAGCGAGTATTTACTCAGAACTCACTGTAGCGGCGATGAATTCGAGATAAAAATACTCCCAAGTACTGAATGGTGGTTGTTTTCCAAAATTAACAACGTAACAGCAACTTGTTCGTTTTACTCTATCTGCAGTGTCTCGCTCTTCGGTAGTCTTGAAATAAAAAATCATGTGGGTTCAGCGTTCACGAGTTTAGCAAAAACAGTCACCAATGAATGTATTTTTGCAGGCTTTTGTATCATATCAATGAGTGCTGTCCGATTAAAGTTTAAAGCTCATTGATAAGTGACCTCCTTTTATAACCGAGTCCGAATGATGTACCGCAGGGCGACACCTCTTTGGGGAGAAGATTTTACATGAAATGGTACCTCACAAATGTCACCCACAACAGAGGGGATAACCACTGCTAAAATTTTGTAAATATTCTTCCCAGAGTCCTTAGAGACTGGCTAAACAGGTGGATAAATTGTTAATCCCATGTCATAAATTAAGGAGAAATTGGCACAGGGCATAAATGATCAAATGCGAATGCTGACTGAGGCAGAATTTGACGATGGTGTGAGGATCAGAATCAGCTATGCGGAAGGGCCGAAAGGGTCTTGCAGATGGCATATGACTGGACTAGACCTAGGGGTCTCAATGTTAACCCAGAGAAAACTGAAATCTGCCGGGGAAGACGATACAACGATTTTGATCTGACAAGCTCAAATACTTTGGAGCGATTGTAGACAGGAAACTTAATTAGAAGTGCCACATTCAGAAGCGTATCGAGAAGGCTCACCGATGTTGGGCACTCGAAATGGGGCCTGAGTCCAAGAATAGTCTACTGGCTCTACAGGAGCATGATTAGACCAATACTTAGTTACGACTCAGTAGTTTGGTGGACTGCGATGGAGAAAAAGTGCAAAGAAAGGATAATGCAACAGGTCCAGTGAACTAGTGCCACGCTCACTAGGGCAATAGAGATTATTCTAAATATCCGACCCAATGAGATGCAGGTTAAGTGTCAGTCAGCCACCATGGCTTTGAGACTTAAGGTGATGGGATAATGAATAGAGGATAGGAGCAGGTCTTATCAATGCGCTTTCGTCGAGGCAACGATAGGAGGGAATGAAATTAGTTTCCGACGGCACTGTCTTGGGTTGTCGGAACTCTTGAATGCCCATCTGGAAGTTACACACAAATGGATCAAAGCTAGAGAACAGAGTGAGCCTGGGGCTCAACATTGAAAACCCAGGGACTATTTTCGACTGCCTGATCAAAATTCGGTCGTGCAGGCAGATATCCGGGCGATCACGGTGTATGCGCGAGATCGATGGGTGTGAACATCTTTACGGACAGTAAACTGGCCATCAGGGCAGTAACAATCGGAACTACAATATAAGGTCACAAACAGGACCTATAGATTAGGAAGTATATAAATGCCTTCTCTTAGGACGACACCATACGCACCCAGACAATGGTGCCGGGCAGAACAGACGATTTGGTAGTGAAGGCCAGAGGACTGCCTTGGTCAATAACCTTGGTTAACCCGAAAGCCTTTCGGGTCGACGCAGTCCAAGTTAAGGGCGTAGGCGACGAACACTGTGGAGCAACGAAAATGTCGGCAAGACGATGAAACTTCTATGGGGTGATCGGTATCGTGAGAAGACGAGACTTTTACTGAAAGGAACTAAGAAGAAAGTCAGTATAGCTGTCGGTATCATAACGGTACACAAAGGATTACGAGCTGACTTTTGCAAAATAGGTGCGGCGAGTTATAGCAATACCAGACATGAACCAACTTAGGAGCGTCGTATGCAAAACAATTAGGGATTATGTAAGTAACACGGAATTCCTGACTTAGATTTTCTTTTTCGATGTTACTTTTTAGTATTAAGAGCGCAATACAAGCCAGTTACTGGCTTAAGTGTATGTCCATAGTAGTATGATACGGATTAATAACCGCACTCACTTTCCAACCTTGCCTTACCTAATCTAACCGATTCCCATGATTCGAAACAAAGCGTTCCGCGTCGTAAGCGTTACGATGGCCTAGAGAATAACCAACATGGAAACATCTATTAGATGTTCTCGCCTGGAATCGTACTCAAGCAAACCTGGAGTATTTGGAAATCAATACGGCACATAAACAAAGCATTATCAACAGAATCTGCTGATTTTGGCAGGATGTATTTTTCAGCTTTAGTGAAAAACATACAAATTTTGCCCATGAACATTCCACTAAGGAACAGGGGCAAACTTCTCACATATCAATGAGTGCGGTCCGATTCAAGTTTAAGCTCAATGACAAGGGACCTCCTTTTTATAGCCGAGTCCGAACGGCGTGCCGCAGTGCGACACCTCCTTGGAGAGAATTTTCACATGGCGTAGTACCTCACAAACGTTGCCAGCATTAGGAGAAGAAAACCACCGCTGAAAAATTTTTCCTGGTGCTCTCGCCAGGATTCGGACCCGCATGCTTATGATTTTCATTCTTCAAAATTTACTTGATTTTTGTCATTACACTATCTGCTTTGTTTTAAAAACCCTTTTTAGACAATATTCAAAGAATTTTAATTAAATTTAAAAGCACATTTGTTGATATCTGCCTTAAGCTCAAAATCCTTTGCCTAATCGAAAAGTCCATATGCATAGTCAAAACACTGAAACGACCCTTACCTTGGCACTTTTGGCTCGTATCATTTACATTTCACAAACATTGTTTAATCGATAGAGAGTGTAAAAACAAATGATAAAGTTTATTTTTTTTATAGAATTTCACTTGAAACCTTTTACCATTCCCATATTCCATTTCAAAGAAGATGGCAAAAAAGGGACCAAAATCATCAGGGGGTTTATTTTTCCAGCTAACAAATACTTCGGGGAATTGACATAGAAATCATTAGAATACTCGTACTATGGAGCAGCCAGCCATTGATGGGTTTTTGTTGGTAACAAACATTACTATGATTTCATATGAGAAGGGCTTTTAAGGCGGTAGAAACCCGTACAGACACACATGTCAGTTAAATTGAAAGCGGGGAAAAATAAAAAAAAACTTTTGTTTTGTACGTACCATTAGAAAGGGTGATACGTGGAAATACAAGCAAATTAAAACACTCACAAAACAAACAACAAATGGAAAAAGAATGAAAATTCTAATGGAAGGTAGAGGAAAGTAGAGATATCAGAATGTCGAGTTAAAAATATGCAGGATTCAATGAGAGATATGAAAATAAATACAGCGAAAGCTTTGTGCAAAGGATGGTCCTACGAAAAAAGTAAATTGTTGCCTTTACATTCCGGTTAATGATGGAACATATATTCATTCTCATGTCTACCTGATTTGTAAATCCCTCCTATATTCTTATATACAAATTGATCTGAAGTTCAATTACAAGTTTAAAAGAAGTTAAATTTTTCAAGTTTTTAAGAAAGCATTTTTTGGTGAATGGGTTTTTACTTGATGTAAATGATTGGCAACAAGATCTTACACTTTAAAGACAAAAATCTTTCGATAAAGTTCAAAACATGGTTTAAGATTAATAATTTAGGTGTGGGATAGTACTGTGTAATAGTAATAAGCTGAATCTATAAATATAATGCTTCCAAAAAGGAGAAATTTGAATGAAAGCCTTCGAAAGTTGGTTTATCACAGCTTAAATTTAAAGATAGCATGGTGTTTTGATTCCTCGACAGGCTTCACAATGATTTTGTATTCAGATTTTTCTTGGTCCTATTTAAAGTTCAACTTCTTTGACTAGAAATCATTACTAAAATCCTTAAATCAAGGAAGAATCTTTCATTTGTAATCGATAGTATTATATTTCTCCAAAAACCAAAGCACCATATATTGCAAAATTCCCTCTGCCTGTTATTTTTCAACGAGTTTTCTCGCCTCTATTTAGGTTGTGTTATCAGTGCCTCATTTTCATTTTGTTGTGATGCTGATCTCCTTCTCTCAGTTTTGCTTCCCCTCCTAGTCCATCGTTTTGTTCATTCAGCTTTTCATAGCTTCATAGTTTTTATGCTGATGTTATTTGTTTTTGTTTTCATTTGCGTTCAAAACTTTTACTAAAAACCTCCCCCGTTTCTCTATTTCCACAAACACATAGAAAATAAAACTTTAGTTTGAAAAAATAAGTTTTCACACTTGTTTTCTTTCATTGGCAGGGGAAGGAGAACCAAAACTGCCAACAAAAAAAGCAGCAGAAGTTGGAGTGATGTTAGTACTTATTGCGACAAAGAAATTTGTGTGTTTTCATATTAAATGAAAATATTTTGCCCTTTTGGCTTCTTAAATGGTTTTTGGGGAAATGCTAATCGAATTATAATTTATTCGAATTTAAATCATGAAGCATTTTGGGGAAGAAAAAATCAATACATTAGAATGATTTGTTGGCATATTGTTGTGGTAGTTAAGTGCAGATGAAAATATTTTGCAAAAACATCCAGGGATAGTATTAGTATCATACATCGACGGGTTTGAAATTGCCAAAAACTCAATCTTGAAGGTTCAGCACATGTAACAGTAAGAATTTTTCGTAACACAAAAAAATCCGCAGTTTCCTGATCTATAATAGTCAATAAAGTATCCATGTAAGCATCTTAGTTGCATGAGGAAAGAAACAAAATGCTCATATCTATTTTCACAGTCCTAAAATTCTAGCTCTATGTGATAGCCAAGTTCATGATGATTTACACAGATGCCTCATGGTAAACGTTCGTAATGATGCAGTGTACCAAAGACAACAGCACCTGGACTCACAGAATCCACAAATTAACTCCCATTGGGTTAAAAAGGGACAGGAACACACTACACTACACTTTGGATTTCTATATAGAAGCCCAAACTGGGAAAGGTAGGCTTGCATAAAGGGCTTTGACGTAATTTTTGATTCCACTACAATTGTTTTAAAGAATTGCGTTACCCTGAAGCCTATAAGAATCGCTAAGTCTAAAAACTTAATGAAGACTTCTTTCACTACTTGCCCAATTTATACTTATCCGTGTATACAGAACATCCTGAGAAAGGGTCAGAATTCCAATACAGACACTATCCCTTATGGCCATATAGTACTATATGCGTCTGTCATCTTTTCCGCTTCAACACATAGTTAGGCTTCAATGTACTTTGAAGGGGAAGCAATCTGTATGTTGTGACATGTTACTGCATTCAACTAAAAATGAGTGGATTTAAAATATAGTCACTACACCACTTTGTTTAACCAGTACCAAACTTGCCGAAATCCCAGAGGCTTTCAACTCCTGTGGAAGTGATCAAGGCAATGATCAAATAGTCCCAGACTATTGGTAAACTATTATTCAACAGTTTTAAAAGAGTCTCGGCTCTTAACTGAGCCTTTTAAATATTTACTGCCTTTCCATCGCTGGTTGTCCATTCCTCGGTCCTTGCATTCTCTGTTCTTTCATGAAGAAAAGGCAATTATTAGGAGTTTATTTTCTTTCGTGGGCCTCAATATACATCCGTAATAGGATGAATCCTGTGTGTTCAGAATCTACCACTACATAGTAAAATATGAAGTTGTCACGAAATGGTTTTGACTATAGGCATAAGCCGGTAACGAATGTTGATTTCAGCAACATTTATTCACTTCTAAATTCTCCGTTCACTTAATGTTTCTATTGCCCTCTTTTTAAATTAGTGTAATGTATTCTTGATTTAATGCAAACTGGCATTAACATCTATTTGGTTTTTTTTTAGATATGATAATATTGAATGTCTGATTTCTTATGATGGTATATACTTGTAGTACTGGGTTCCAATAGCTTTCGCAGAATATTAGATTTAGGTGTTACAACTTGAATATTCCAACATGTTTTATGACCGACTTTTTGCAATGTTTTTCTCACAATGATTCATCTTTGATGTCCTATTTAGTATTCAATTGCATTGAAATGGAATGACCGAATTAATTGGCCTTGCTCAATCAAATCTTTAAAAGGAAAAACAAAATAGAGAGAATAAGTTCAGAATAAGAATAAGTAAAATAACAATAATGATATTTTTTCTTTAATGTATTTAATATATATGATGAAAATCAATATTGAACGATGAATATTTTTTTTTTTTGCAAGGACCCGAGTTTTGTGAATTAAGTAATTGATTATCTCGCTCCTTTAATAGTGAGATACAAATACTACCCTAAGCTTCCCTGGATAGTTGTTCCAATGTGTTCCCTGGATAGTTGTTCCAATGTGTTCAGTATTATGTTGTTCAACTCTTCGTCCACCCCCACTTCCTTAGGTAATACTCGTAGGATACTCCCATTTCATTTAATTCCTTTACTACAATGCAAATGCAAATTGCAAATTTTGCTCATGTACATTCCACTAAGGAACAGGGGCAAATTTTTCAAATGTAAATGAGTGCAGTCCGATTCAAGTTTTAAGCACAATGATAAGGGGCCTCCTTTTTATAGCCGAGTCCGAACGGGGTGCTGTCGTGCGACACTTCTTTGGAGAGAAGTTTTACATGGCATAGTACCTAACAAATGTAAAAAGCATTAAGAGGAGAAAACCACCGTTGAAAATTTTTTCTGATGGACTCGCCAGGATTCGAACCCAGGCGTTCAGCGACATAGGCGGACTTGTTAACCCCCGCGTTACGATGGCCTCCTCCTATACTACAATAATAACAAATAATACAAAATAATAAAGTCTCCATATTCCAAATTGGGACGTAGATCTAATTTCAAGGCTACTGATGAACATGCTATGAACCGACAGACGGGAGATCAGATAGCAGCACTATTGTACAGATGATTAGACTACAAACGTTTACAATTGGCTTGCATGTGATCAAATCCCATCTGCGGTCTGGCAATTTTTTTTTCAGTAATCAATAAAAATTCTTCATTTATTGTGATATTCATTCCCTTGGTCAATTTTGCTCGACTCTTTCCCCCTTTGGGAAAAAACTAATAACGTAAAAAACTTTTATTGTAGTATGAATAAAATAATCTTCTCTTCAGGTTACATGTTAAAAAAATGAGGTCATTTGTCATTTATCATTTAAAATGTAATTTAATTAGTTAAACACATTCTCATTAGCCTACCTCAAAACGTTTCTTATCGCATCACATCACAACACAAAGAAAGTCATCAAAATAGCACCGAAAAACTGCATGCAAACTCACTCACTCACTAAGTTTTATGGCGGCTTTAAATTTAAAACAATTTAAACAATAAACTTTGCGTTTTTCCAAGCGTATATAATGTTTTGTAGTAAACAATGCTGTGTTTTTTTTGGTTTAATTACAATTACGTGTTAATTTTATGACTTCATTTACTTAAGACTCAAGCCAAACTCATATTTGTAGACAACAAAATGCAATCGCCATGGACAGAGCGAAGAGCGATTACGATTTACGTAAATACTTGTACAGAAGTTGTGTGTGTGTGTGCGTTTTGAAGGAAGGATGAAACTAATGGCTAGGTCATCTAAGCAATAAAACCAGGTTAATTACTTGTCACAATGTTAATGTTGATGTTATAGTTGTTGTAGGTCATAATGTTTTCTACAGCTACAGCTACAGCTCTAATGGTGATGACTACAATGATAATTTGTTAACAACACGTATTATAATTTTTAACAGAAAACAAAGTACTTGTACCTACAATGCAATCTAGAACGAAATCTTTGGGTGATCTTTAAAACTTCTCCCAACTCCGCTGTTAAGCAATAAAAGTTCAAAGTAATTAAGCAATAACACTAACCGCCTTTTGCATTTGTTAGTATATTGACCTTGCTCTACATTGGTAGGTAAGTACTTGTCTATGTATGCTTAATATACTAAAGGCCACTTTTAGTGTCCTCCCCTTCCATTCTAAGATGACATTTGGCCCTTTTTGTTCGGCATTGATGCAATTCTATGCAATAGCTGCACTAACTTTCTCCTTGTCTCCTGAGTCCTGCTGGGCGTTAAAACACAGCAGCAGTTGATATTATTAAACACACACACAAGGTTATGAGCTAATATTTCCCTATTTTCCATTTAAACGCAACACGACAGCGTTTGCCAACTGCAAGAGAAGAAGGAAAAAACAATCCTAGTAGCAGCAGGTTCAGCAGGTTTCCCAATGGGCAGCAACATCACAAAGGCGAAGAAGACACACAAATGAGCACTACAGCTGTTGTGTCTGCAGCTTGGAAGCATGGAAGAGTGTGCAGAGGGACGGTTTTGTACAGGCTAGACAATGTCGTTTTCCTTTTGTTACTACATACTGCTTGTGTTGTAGGTAACTATTATGCAATATTCGATTGTTCCATTTTGTTGTAAACAATAAACGCACATTTCTATGTATGCAACAAACAGTCAACCGATATCTTCAACTAATTTGCATATCTTTGATTTTTTCAAGCGGATGCCTAGAGTCATGTTGTTAGGCGAAATGATGTCCACAAGAGTCTTGTTTTTAGTGGTGTTTGTTCGATTGTCTTAAAGTCGGTCTATTTCTTTTGTTATGCCTAGCAAGAAAAAAAATATGAATTATTACCCAGAATCATCAACACAAGAAATATGAATTCAATGTTCATTTCTAGACATTGTTTTCGGTTTTTTTCTAGGGAAATTTTATATTTCTATTATAATTTTCAGTGCTCTAAATATGCGTCACATATGCCAGAAATATGCACTTGTTTAAAGTGTACAAAGATTACTTTTCTACAATGAATATCCGCTTCCTCTTGTTTGAAGTGCTGAAGGACAAAAGCAGTTTTGTTGGTATACGAGTTAAAACTTACAGTTTTATATAAAAGGAGCTAAGTATGAGAGTACATCAATGAGTTCCTAAGTTTAAAGATATGATGCAATGTTCACAAATGGCACATTAATATGGGGTTGCCCAAAAAGTAATTGTCGGTAATATAGTAGTAATATAGTCGGCGTTGACAAATTTTTTCAACATTTGTTTGTTTGGCGTCAATTTTAATATGGGTACCACATGTATTGAAAGAAATTCATTTAACAAACCGAATCAGCGCTTGTGATATGCACCTTAAACGCAATGAATTCGATCCGTTTTTAAAACGAATCATAACTGGAGATGAAAAATGGATTGTTTACAACAACGTTAGTCGAAAACGATCATGGTCCGAGCATGGTGAACCAGCTCAAACCACTTCAAAGGCTGATATCCACCAAAAGAAGGTTATGCTGTCTGTTTGGTGGGATTGGAAGGGTGTGGTATATTTTGAGCTGCTTCCAAGGAACCAAACGATTAATTCGGATGTTTACTGTCAACAATTGGACAAATTGAATACAGCCATCAAGGAGAAGCGACCAGAATTGGTCAATCGGAAAGATGACATATTCCACCAGGGCAACGCTAGACCGCACACGCTAGACCGCACACAACCCAATAATTTTCCCACAAACATTTCATTAAAGAACAAGAGATAATTTCATTTGATGTAATCTTAACCCGGGCTGCACTCATTAAAGTGAGAGAAGTTTTCCTTGTTTCGAATGTCACGTTGCCGGTTTAAGATGTCAATGCTGGAACAGTATTTGAACACTTGTAATCGAAATATGCCCAAGTGATTGAGTCTTAGATCAATTATTTTACATCAGAAAATAAAGCTGATCAGTTTCGTTTATTAAATTGATTGAAGTTTTCTCCTGATTTAACTAGTTCGTCGAGGTCGAAACAGTTTTACGACGTTTTAGACGAAAATGTTTCCTTATACTCGAGAGCAGTTGTTGTTGTTATTGTAGCAGTGTGTTGTATACTGAGGCGGCAGCCCTTGCCGATGAAACACCCTATCGGGCCAATCCGGTACATACAATCGGCTATCATGGGATTGACTCGAGATCAGTGTTACCATTGGAATTTTCGTCCTTTTTAAAGTCAAATAATAGCGACCTTTTGAAATTTACAGTTTTTGCTTAAATGTGCAACTTTTTCCGCAAAAGTGCGAGTTTTAAACAATTTGCAGAAAATTATTTTTAATTGATCGTAAACAAATCCCAAAGCGTTCTGTCTTGTGGGTTTTTCCTTTCCGCTCTCTGTTTCTCTCTTTCCTGACTGTCTGAACCGGCACCGGTTTCCCTATTCCATTCCCATAAATTTCTGGTTAGAGGAATTTTTGGATTCATTCAAACCGACAGAGTTTCGTTTTTATTTTTACTGATGATCAAGTGCCAGATAATGTCACCCTTTTATAAGTGGAAATCGGTTTAAATTTAGATATAACACCATGTATGTACATACATTACCCAAGCTTATTTATCAACAAATATTTGTGAAAATTGGAATTCTTTTAATCCAATTTGGACATTTCATCACTTTGTATGGGGCTTCTAAAAGTCACGATAGCACGACTTAGTTGTTTGTATTCTTTTGAAAAGTGTTAAATAAACATTGTGAGACTATTTTTTGAAAAATACGACTTTTTTGTGCAACTTTTCCACATTTTCAACGAAGTAGTCTTAGTCAATTTCGTTCATTAAACTGATCATTCAATTCTACTTTTTGAACTAGTTAGTTCAGTTAGTTCATTAAGTGAACTATTTTTTGTTTTGACGAACTATAAAAGAGCGGTACAATCGTTTTTATTCTCTTTTATAGTTCGACAAGGTTGAAATTGTGTTTCAAACTTTTAGGCGAAATTTTCAAAGGCTTTTGTATCCGAGATAATGAAGTACTCGTTCGAGAGTAGTACTGGCTAATGTCATACATTAAATTGACCACTCACTTAAGCCTTTGAACTAGTTCGTTAAGTTAGTTCATTAGGTCAGTTCGCTAATTGAGCTATTTTTGCTCTTTTTTCGTTTAGTATATAATAACTAAGGCAATTAAGCTGGTAAACGAGGAGGACCGACTTCTGCGACCTAGTTCGGTTTTGTTGATTTCAGTTACACATCTAATTGAACGAATACATTTGTAAACTAAATAACTTTGCAGGAAAATTTGGGCTCAAAAAGCTAATATGAATTAATTTGCGAATGACAATGATTATTCAGTAAGAGAAGTTCAACTTTTCCCAAAAAAATATGTTGTTCGGATTCTGGTACAAAAATGAGGTCACTGCTGAAACTTAAATCGCACAGTATAGTATATGAGGCAAGTTTCTTTCAGTTATTTATCTAGGATTTAATTAAATGATCCCTTGCAATTTAAGTTGATAAACAAATTTCATCTTTTTGCAATCTACTACCTTACTTCCTGCTCCCTAGTTGCTGTTTGTAGTCGCTCCCACTTTAAAGTAAATATTTTCATTTTAGCTTAACTTCATTCTTAAAACTGACAAAGTAAATGAACAAAAAAGAGTCAAATAAAAACTTTTATTTATTCACTTCGTTTGTTTAGCACTTTTTTGTAAGCGCAAATGTCTATGTTTTCCTCCAATTCACTTCGTTTTGTTTGGGTCTGTTTTTTTTTTTGGTGTATTTATTTTTGGTCTCAGTCAAGTTCAGTTGCACAATTTGTTTGGCGCGCGCATTAATTTCGTTGATTTTGATTTCGATTTCTTTTTTTGTCTTTTATTTTTTTTTTTCGTATGTTTTTTGGAAATAGTTCTGCTTATCAATTCACCCAAAATTGTATAGTTGTAGGGATATTCGATTGTACCGAAAAAAACTATAAACTAAGTTGAAGGAAATTTTTGTAACTAAGAAGTCTGTGAAATGTAAAGATAAAAAAATTAAGAGAAAATTTTAATAAAATCTGTGAAGTTGGGGTCAGATAGAAAACGGAGTATATAGAAGTTGTTGGGGTAAATTTCAAAGCCATGAACTAAAACTAAGTCTACGCAGTAACATAAACTCAACCATACGATGAAAATCGAGCCTATTACAGCACTGATTCGCCTATTCGCCAATACACCGAAATAAGACTTTATTAATATATAAAATCAACTGATTTGAAAGAATTGGCTAACGAATCAAGATCAAAAAAATGTGATCTTAGCAGTGAATGTTGACAACTGTAACGTGGAAGAGATCTGTGGCTGAGCTACAAACGACATACGTTTTTGAGATCAAAAAGAGAATGCTATTTTTTGGGTTATTGATCCAAACATCCGTAAATTGTTTGAGCTATACACCGTCATTGTCATCGTTAGAAGATATAAAATCCAATACAAACGTTATATGGATGCTGCAAAGAATTAAAAACATACAGGTCTGGCGTTTCGCGCAGACAGCTACAACGGAAAAACAACAGAGAAATCATGTGGAGGAAGACATCTTGAAACTTGGGGTAAGAAACAAAAGAAGCAGCGCCAATACTGAAGAGCTTTGAGAAGTTTTCTACGTTTAATTTAAACTAATTTCCAAAATATTTTATAAAGGTCGCACATTTATCGAAAAAGGCGTAGGTGTAAAAGCCGCAATTTGTAACCAAAAACAATTTGAGGCACAATGGTAGCTCTACTAGGGTTTGCTTCATGGGAAAGATGGAATTTTCTTTTCATAACTTTGCATGAAACGTTTGTCATTGAACCGCTTTTTTTCTAAGTTACAAAATTCATCTTGGCCTAAAAATGAAATAACCCGGCCAAATTTTTGTGCCATGAATTTCTACAGTTCGGATTATCAAGACAAGATTGGAGTAGAGTAATGCATTTTATTAAATAGACTGAACTAGTTCATTTTAAAAGGTCTCAATTTCAATATGGTGTATTGTCGCTCAGAGAGCTACTACAAATGGTACAAGCGACTGCAATATCAACATACCGTTGCTGCCACCGTTAAATGAAGCAATCATGTATGCAACTGATATATGTAACAAAAAAATCATGAACAACTAAATGAAATCACCGTAGGTAATACTGAGCTGGTGAACGAAAAGGACCGACTGTTTGCATTAGTATAATTTGTTCATATAGTTCACTTTAAAAAACCCGTAAACTCCAGGCTATATTGTGCAGGGCTGTTTAACTTGAGTCATTTTATTGTAAACCATCGATGCTGAACTAATAAAGCAAGATCGACATGTAATATGACCGAGATATAGGTAACATTGAGCACAGCATTTGATGACTGCTGATCAGAGGCTGATGTCGATAGGAGCAAGGAAATGTTGTAGAAATGAGAATGTGGTAGACTTAAAGACAATATAAGGAAAATAATGGCACAAGACACTCCATAGAGGGGAATTTTATCTCTATTTTTATGGGTGAACATCATAAAAAGCCTGGTATGGATATTAACTGAAGAGAGATTTAAATCTGTTTGTCCTGTACAGTGGCCTCCACATGGTCAAAAACTTAGACATTATCTTCGATAAGAAATTAAACTTGAGATGCCACATTATTGGCTAAGGAGGAGCTATGAACCCCGACTTCTAGGGTACTGGAGACGTTTCTCGATGTCCGACTCATAGGCATACAGATTAAGTACAAGGCAGCCACTGAGACAATGCGACTTAAGGCGATGGGAGGTTAACACGAAGCTGTGCGCAATACTGCTGCCAGCGTTGTTGTCTTGGTTTGAAGGAACTCTGGAATACCGCCATCTATTAGTTCATGCTTAATGACTTCGTTGAGGACCCAGTGACCAGTTTCTACTTCCGATTGCGTGACAATAACTGGTAGCTGCAGGTGAAAATCCAACAGGGGCGTTGAACGTTGCCGACGCCAGGACGTACAGTGTGAACGTTGTTACGATAAGCCGGCCATTAGGGCAATAGTAACCAGAGTGGTAAGGTCATGAATCGTCTTGGAATTTAAAAAGGAAACGCCTTCTCTGAGTATGTTACAATCTGCATTATCTGAGTTGATAGCCTATAGCGCTGTAAGGGGAAATGGGAGGGCAGAAGTTTTAGCTGTAAGGGCCAGAGGGATAACTGCTGTCGGCAAATTTGGTGAACGCGAAGCCTTTTAATACGATCTTGTACAAGTTACAAGATAGGACCCAGAAAATCGCATGGGGAAATTCGGATTATAATAAAACGAGAGGAAGTTAGAATGAGATCAGGATGTCTGTCGGCACAGTACAAGTTAACGGAGCGGGCGACCATCGATTGTAGGATTGAAATGGTCTATAGGACCTAGAAAATCTTATGGGGAAATTCGGATCATGATAAAACGAGGGGAAGTTAGAAGGAGATCAGTATGTCTGTCGGTATCATTATGGGCGCTGAATAGGTGCGGCAAGAAATAACGTGTGTAGGGCTTGACGAGAAGAGTGAAACCAGGCTTACGCGGCAAACACGAACCGACACTAAGGTCTTGATATGAGTAGCACAGAGTTGCTGAAAAATATTTATTTCAATGATACATTTCCTTATTTAAAGAGAACTACAAGCCGATTACTGGTATTAGGTAGAAGAGGGGGGAGGATTTAAGTTCAGCTGAAAATGTGGGAGTTTTAAAGAACTTAACAAGTTGAGTTGAGTTGATCCACAAAACAGCCCTAAGAAAAACCAATGAGCCCGAAATATTGATTTAGGTCCCCATAAAGTAAATATATTTTTGATCATCTCGACATCTTGATTCAATATAGCCATGTCCTTCCGTCCGTCCATCATTTGAAATCAGGATAGCGATCGAACGTGCAGAGCTACCTGCTTAAAATTTTGTATAGATACTTAATATTGATGTAGGTCGCTGGGGATTGCAAATGGGATATATCGGTTCAGATTTTCATATGGCTTCCATATAAATCAATCGCCCGATTTGACTACTTGAGCCCTTGGAAGCCGCAATTTTTATCCGATTTAGCTGAAATTTTGAACATATATTCTGTTATGATTTCCAATGACTGTGCCAAGTATGGATCAAATCGATCAAGAACCCAAAGTAGCTCCCATATAAACCGATCTCCCGAATTGACATCTTGAGCCCTTACAAGCAGCGATTTTTATTCGATTTAGCTGAAATTTTGCATATAGTGTTCTGTTATGACATCCAATAACTGTGTCTTGTACAGTGCAAATCGGTCTATAACCAGATATAGCTCCCGTATTTTAGCAGAATCCATGGTAGTGGGTTCCCAAGAATCGGCCCGGCCGAACTTAGCATGCTTTTATTTGTTTTATTTCTTATTTGTTCTTGCTTGTTGGATTTTTCAAATTTATTTTGTTTGTAATCTTTCAAAACAGTCCATGATGACAAGCATCGCAGCCTATACTATGAGTATGTTCTTTGAGCAGATAGAGAGTTCATGCTGATGCCAACAAATGCGTGTAGCGCTTTTTTTTGGGAAAAAAGTGTGTGGCAATTGGTGTGAATGACATCAATTAACTAAATACGTTTTATAGATTTTATTGATGAATATAAAAAAAAGATGAAAAAACAAAGGGTCAAATTCCCAATGTCCACTGATAAGAGTTTAGTAACCCATTATAGATTTTCAGAAATGTAAAATTTGGAGATTTTCAAAATAAAACATTAATTACTTACAGTACACTTATGCTTCATACTTCATTTAATTTGGCATTGGCTTACCTGCAATGAAAAAGGAAACAAAATTCTTGTTAATTAATGAAATGTCACTGGCATTAATACATAATTAACATTGTATTAAAAGGAAATAACTAAATGAAAAGAAAACAACCCCCCATTTTGATTTAATTCAACCTGTGTTTCATTTTCCTGTTTTTCATTTGCCCCTTAACTACCTACTTGGCGGAATGGCAGTACAACGCCAGTAATGAGGTAATTGTTAAAATGTCACCCACATACAAGCCCCACCCATTTCACTCATTGTTTTTCCCAATTAACTTTAGTTAATTAATTTCCCCCAAAAACGAACCCTTGGTAATACGGCTTGGTCTCGCTCATAGTCATAGTCATTGTTCATACGTATCATTGTGTTTTTTCTTGCCATAGCATAGCTCAATTGCAATTAACGCCATGAAGTTTAAGCGTGCTATTTGTTTCTTGTTGGTTTTTTGGAAAATTTACCATAAAAAGGTGTTACACTACAAGCACTATTCAGCAAAAACAAAAAAGCCATTAATTAATATGTGCATATAACTTCTTTCATTGGGTTAGAGGAGGAGCAGAAACATGTTCTGAGGAAAAAATGAAGAAACTAAAACAACATTTTTTAAAAATTACTTAATTACTGTTGGCATTTTGTGGCAAGTTAAAGGCATTACTGCAACATCATCAGACAGAAGATTGAACTTTATGAGCATCAACAGCGACATATGAACACACTAAACTAATGCAAGAGCTTGAGATGGGAAAAGATTCAAAAGAACCAAGAAGAAATTGGACTATTCCGATCATTTCAAATAAAATCGCTCTACCTAAACTTGAACCCATTTGAACTGTCTGAAATTAGTACAGTCCTACATCTGTCCTAGGGAGGCCACCGTAGCGCAGAGGTTAGGATGTCCGCCTACGACGCTGAAAGCTTGGGTTCAAATACTGGCAGGAACATCAGAAAATTGTTCAGCGGTGGTTATCCCCCCGTAATGCTGGGGGAGTATTGGGCAACCCAATACTTTGCCATGTATTGGGTTGCCCAAAAAGTAATTGCGGATTTTTTAAAAGAAAGTAAATGCATTTTTAATAAAACTTAGAATGAACTTTAATCAAATATACTTTTTTTACACTTTTTTTCTAAAGCAAGCTAAAAGTAACAGCTGATAACTGACAGAAGAAAGAATGCAATTACAGAGTCACAAGCTGTGAAAAAATTTGTCAACGCCGACTATATGAAAAATCCGCAATTACTTTTGGGCCAACCCAATAAAAACTTCGCCCCAAGGATGTGTCGCTCTGTGGCACCCCGTTCAGACTGGGCTGTAAAAAGTATGTCCCTTACAATTAAAGTTAAATTTGAATCGGACAGCTCTCATTAATGTGTGAGTAGTTTGCCCCTGTTTCTTAATGAAATGTTCTTGGGTGCAATGTTCAAAAGTGCAAAATGCTAATTTGCCTACGAACATTCCATTGAGAGGCAGCAGAAATATTTACCCTTATATCAATAAGTGCAATTCGATTTAGTTTTTATAAGCAACCTGTCGATGACTCGAACCAAGGTATTCAGCGTCATAGACATACTGCTAACCTCTGTGCCAAGATTGCTACTATCAATAAAAAAATATCTGTAGTAAATTTAGAGAGTTTATTCTTAATTATGCGAAGCTCTTGGGAATATCTATCTATCTATCTATATATATAAAAATGAATTTGTGTTTGTTTGTGGGTTTGTAAATTTGTTTGTTCCGTATAGACTCAAAAACGGTTAAAACGATTTCTTTGAAAATTTCACAATTGTGGGGAGTGGTCCGGAAGGAGCAATAGGCTATATATTGAGTTGCCCAAAAAGTATTCGGGGATTTTTTAAATGAAAGTAAATGCATTTTTAATAAAACTTAGAATGAACTTTAATCAAATATACTTTCTTTATACATTTTTTCTAAAGCAAGCTAAAAGTAACAGCTGATAACTGACAGAAGAAAGAATACAATTACAGAGTCACAAGCTGTGAAAAAATTTGTCAACGCCGACTATATGAACAATCCGCAATGGGACTCAAGTGAAAGGTATTCGGGAGTAGATTACGAATATACAATAGTCAGGAAGCACGAATAGGCTTTGTAATTTGTTGATATTGGAAGAGGGCGGGGGAGGACCCCCATTACCCCAAAAACAACACCCAAAATCCAAAATGGACCGATAAGGACAATATGGATATCAAATGAAAGGTATTGAAGGTATTGAAGAGTAGAATACGAATATGGTATAAAAAAATTGGGTCCAAATACCCAGGAAGTCGCCCTAGCCCCAAAACTTCTAAAAGCAGACAAATTGATCATCCATATCAAGATGGGCCTTAAATGAAAGGTACTCGGGAGTAGATTTCGAATCTGGCATACAAAATCAGATCGAAGTGTAGGGGATCATCCCACCCTCCAAAAACACTCCAAATCATATCATAATAAAATACAAATACAAATACAATAAGGTTTTTAGATATCGGATGGTGGCTGACCCTCCCCCTTACACCAAAAACGCCCACCAAAACCAGAAGTGGATTAATAGGCACAAAAAGGAAAGGTATTGGAGACTAGAAAATGAATATCGTATTAAATTTTGGGTCCAAGTATCCACCAACCCCAAAACTCCTCTAAACAGCCGACCATGGCTATATGGAATTTAAATGAAAGATATTTGGGAGAAGTTTAAAAGTATGACATTAAAATTTGCGATCAAGTCTAGGTGGCGCTTTTCCTCCTAAAAATTCCTCGAATAGGTAAATTCACCCATCATGGCAATATGGGACTCAAATGAAAGGTGTTTGAGAGCCAAGTATTTGGGGGATACGCCCTAACTTATTCCCTAAACTGAACTTTATTTTCGACTATAGCAATATGGAGCTCAAATCAACAGTATTTAGGAGTGAAAAATTAATTTGATATCTATTTTCAGGGCAAATTGCCGGGGGCCGCCCGAGCCGCAAAACACCCTCCAAACGTTTCATATTTACCGGCCATGACAATATTGGGCTCAAAGTAAAGGGATTTAGGAGTGGACACGAATTTAATATCCATGTTTAAGTCGAAATGTCTCCCATCTCATTACTCTAATTACAAAAATACCAGAAAATACCAAAAATACAAAAAAAAATGCACTCTAACAGTCACCAAATAAAAACATGGTTTCTATTATTAGGGACGGGTGACGCGGGGGCCGCTCAAACCCCGCCAAATGGATATATAGATCAACCACGACAATATAGAGCCATGTGTTTGGGGGGCCACCCCATCCCAAAATACCTCCCTATTATATAAAAGCTATTTGGGGTGGAAATTTATATTAATTTTCGGGACACAGTCTCTGAGGTCCAACCCACAATCAAACACAATTTATTTACCGATCATGCCATAATGGGACTCATATGAAATGTTTCTGAAAGTAGAGCACGATTCTTATATTTACTTTAATGGCCAAGTGACCACCCCCGAAATACCCCCTAAACCCGAAATATTTACCAATACGGTAATATGGGACTCAAAAGAAAGTCATTTGGGAGTAGAGTAAAAATTTGTCCAGAAACCGAGCAGGGGAAAACTTCTCAAATATTAATGAGTGCCTCCCGATTCAAGTTGAGTTTATCAACGACAAGTCATTTGGGAGTAGAGTAAAAATTTGTCCAGGAACCGAGCAGGAGCAAACTTCTCACATGCCTCCTGATTCAAGTTGAGTTTATCAACGACAAGGGACCTTTTTATAGCCGAGCCCGAAGGAGAATTTTTTTGGTGACCATGCATGACATGGTATCGCGCCAATGTCGCCAGCCTTAAGAGGGGATAACAACCTCTTTAAATTTTGTCCGAAGTTCTCGCCAGGATTCTAACGCAGGCGCTTAGCGTCATATTGGGAACATAGGCTACATTAGCTCGAATTCGATATCCACATTGAGGGCGAAGTGTCCCCACCCTAAAAAGATATTAGAGGGTTAAAGAAGGCGCAGCGGAGTGGGCCCTATCCAGCTAGTGGACTATTAGGTATAACAATCGGATAGACAATCTTACTGGAGACTATTCAAGTTGATCTACATATATATGGCTACTTAGCCAAAATTGAACCAATACCATATTTGTTATTGCCTACTGTAGCTGAATGTTTATAGCCAATTACTATTCCACCTTTCATCAGCAACGTCATCACCTCATAATGATGGTCATTTGCAGCGACATGCCACAAGAATGCCATGCCATTCAATTCAACTCGTTAACTTACAAGTTCTGTGGAAACTGGACCCAAAACCAATGATAAATGGTGATGGGTCGGATGGTCCATCAATAACGAAAACAATGATACAAACACACGAAAAACTCAGATCTGATACTTAAAGTGTAAATGAAGGCAGGATGGGAAAAATTATTAAAGGCCTAAAAGAGCTACGAGTACGTTGCTATAAAAATAAACTTTCATTTTGATATTGAATTGAAATGAAATATTCATTATCACCTTTAAGAATTTCTAAAAAACTGCTATGGATGAGCTTTTTTTGCTATGCTGTCACTGTGCCACGAGTGCACACCTCGTCATCAGTGAGGAGGCATCATCGATGGCATCAAGGAGATGTGGTCAGCAGCATACACATATCACACACTTAAAAGGCAAGGCTGATTGAAAGCCAACAAGGAAGAAAGACTGACTTATTCCTACTGTTCCCTGTTGACAAAAGCCAAGCACAGCACAGGCAACTGATTTTTACTGAAAGCTAATGATGGCCCAAGCTGTTGTTGGTGATTGCGTTTATGCACGTTTATTTAGCCTGTTCCCAAGGAATGCTGTGAGGCCTTAATGAAAGGCTCGAAATGCTTGGGCTAATTATCACAATTATTGGTTAAATTTACAAATTGATATGAAATTGATTAGTGTGAGTTTTGTTGTGCAAACGCCTTGTCCTGCTCTGGTGGTAGAAAGGAAAATTGTACAAAACGAGCATAAGGTTGACAAACTTGTTTGCTTGCCAAGAAAGACCACGGCCGCAAAAACTCGCAACAACTTTAAATGCTGGTGGGAACTTTTAAGTCAGGCTGCTGTCTAGCGATGTTGTGATTGCCCAAAGAGGAGCATAGCACAGCAAAAACCAATCCAGGTGATAATAACAGAATTTTTAATTAATTCCGCTTTGTTTTTTTTTTTTTTGCTGTGAGCGAGCAAACAAACGATCGATCGAAGTGATGAAAATGCCTTACAGGTATATTGTTGGGCATACCATGTTTGACTTTGAGTAGGAAATCATAAGGTTGTTAAATTGAAGAAAAACCATGCAAACAGGTAAATAAGCAATTATAATAATTAGATACACATGTTTTTAAATACAAATAGGCAAAAAAAAACCTTAATTGCCAAGAACACCATGTAAATATTTTTTATATTGCAAAGTTATCATAAGCAATGCAATGAATTTTTAAGACATGAATTGAAAGAAGCACTTTTGTTTTTGGTAGCCGGCAAAACTTTTAAGCAAAAACACAGGAAACTTATTTTTTTATATTAACATTAAAATATGCTGGCCTTCTTGGCAAACGTTGAAGCTTAGAGCCAGTATGCACCTCAAGCGAAATTTTCGGTACCAAACATATGGTGACAAAAAACTTTGCATTCCTTCGGCCAATCTTCCACACCTTTTTTGCATTTGTTAATTATTATAAATAATTTTTATTTTGTAGAAATAATTCCATTAAGTGGTGCAATAAATGATCCAATCAATAGTTTTCTTGCAATGAAACCCAAAAAATATATACAATTCTTCCAATGTCACCCTGTAACATTTAGAATATATCACTGCATTTTTTATGGCAACGAAAATTTCGTTTGAGGTGCATACCGCCCTTAAAACTAAGCTGGCACAAGAATAAGAACTACCAAACACACCGACGAAAATTGCAAACCTGTCAAAACGCAGCACAAAAAACCATCACAGGGTGGCACCAAATTGCATGCACCCACCATCTACACAAGGAGACTAAGATGGGTTAAGGACCACTGTTAACTTTTATCTAAACAGTTCCTCCTGGGCTGCCATCACCTGAACTTCTGACTCACCGGGCTGGAGCCTTCTCCCAGGAACATGAAGAAAAATATCTGAATACTCAAGAACACACTCAGCCATCACCTCACAGTTCCGCTCATAACTGCCAACAAGCAGTAACTAGTGGCCGCCCATCCCCCATTGCGAATGACGAGAAATACTACTACTTTGAAATAGAACTACTTTGGCCCAGCTGAGATCCAGATGGTGTAACAGACAAAAGTCATATCAAGGTTGGAAGCAACTATTTCTCATATCTGGCCTGAATGCAACACTGGACCCTATGACACTTATCAGTTGGCTGGAACAGTGAGCTACCATTTGTGTTCATTGCTGTCACGAGAAGCTTAGCTGCGAGGTTGCGGATAGTGGAATGCTCCATACGGAGTAGCTGTAACAGCAGTTGTCCGCGACTGCTGTCAGCGGTATCGAGCGAAGAGTCTCAGTGAGAGGTTGGACGGCACCGGCTCTTGCACAAATACTGAGTGCCTATGATTCTCGATATAACAAGGCGAGTTATTGGCGCCTTTTAATAAACAATGGCCACCCTGTTCCCGCGGCGATCGTTACTTTGGACCAGAACCAGCTTGCTCACCTAAAGGAGCTTGGCGAGGATCGCCACCTCCCCTTGGAAATGTGGCTACAACAACAACAACTCTAATCAGCAATTTAGATGCCCGGCGAAATCATAAAATTTGACTGCAGAGGCACTATGGACCGTTTCAATTGAAGCCGTCAGATTTCTAGAGTTGGATCTGGGGACCATTTCCGGCTCAAAATTATCTCATAGAGAGGGAGAGATAGCGAATAAAAGATTAATACGACAGAACAAAAGTGAAGAAGAATCGATTTGAATACCTGCAACGTGTGGTTATATCAACAACGACTAAATTTTTGTCCACTAAGTGTATAACTAAAATGAACGGATTTCGTTTGAAACCCTGCATTGCAATAAGTAAAGACGTATTTAGTTCTTCCGTTCCGAGCCGAGCAAGGATAATCGAGAGATCGGTTTATATGAGATCTATATAAGGTTAAATACCTATTTCGACCTTATTTCACACATTTGTTAGAAGTCGTAACAGAACACTTCGTGCAAAATTTTAGCCAGTTCTGAGAAAAATTGCAGCTTCCAGGGGCTCAAGATCTAAGTAGGGAGATAGGTTTATATGAGAGCCATATAAGTTTACAGACCGATTTCAACCGTATTTGGCACGATGGTTGGAAATCCTAACAGAATACTACGTGCAAATGTTTAGCTAAATCGTCAAAAAAATTTGGTGAAATCGAGAGATTAATTTCTATGAAATCCATACTAGGTTATTGACCGATTTCAACCGTACTTGGGACGGTTTTTCGAAGTCCTAACAAAACACTAGTGCAAGATTTTAGCCAAATCGGGGAAAAATTGCGGCTTCCAGTCTTCTAGAATTCAAGTCGAAGGACCACTTGAGAGCTGTTTCCAAATCTGCACTGATATGACCCAATCGCAAATCCCAAACGACAGGCAGCAATAGGAAGTATCTCTGCTAAATATTAAACCCATAGCTTTACGCTTTAGACAGCTGTCGTGTTGATGTCTAGTTTACTGTCTGTAAAGACGTTCCTACTTGATGACCTCGCGTTAACAGCATACCACCTCAATCGTTCTGTGATCGTCCGAATCTACGCCTGCAGGACCCTCAATGAAGACCCCAGGCCCACTCTGTCCTCCAGCTTCGATGCATCAGTGTGGCATGAACCTGATGGCAATACTCGAGTTCCGTCAATCCAAGACCTTGCTGCTATCATCGGAGCTAAGCACTCGGCCTCAAGTGTCGACACCACAGATCTCAGCGGTATATTGCATTTGCAGTGCACCGCAAAAATACTTGTCTTTTTGAATCAACGCAAAGGGCTTCTACAAGAACACAAATGATTTTGCGTTGGTGCAGAAGTGTATATGGCGCTAAGAAGCAACCGAGCGACGCCTGAGCTTAAGCTACCACCAAATACTAATGTCAATGAGTCTCTTTTATATGCGGTGGATTGATGAGTGTTTGCCAAAAACAACGTAAACTCGCAATTTTTCTTTTAAGATCAAAAAGTTTGAAAACATCCCCAAAAAATTAGTACTCAGGAACGAAATTTAATATGAACAATTTTAAAATAAATTTTTGTTAATATAAAATGGTTTTTCATCATTGCACTGCAATTATGATTCCAGTCAATGTTTTGTCGTGGACGATGTTTAACAGCGGTGGTACGAGAAGCATGCAAATTAATGTACTAATACTCATATGATCGCCATTCATATCAGTGTTCTGAACATAACACCGTATCAATTGCGGTTCCGATAGATACCAACACCACATTCTTATGAGTATACCGCAAATCAAAAAAAAATCGACATTTCTTCGATCCCATGAGCAATATTTAAATATATTTTTGTTAATATAAATGAATTTTTCATCGTTGGAAAAGCAATACCGCAATTATGATTCCAGTCAACGTATTATCGTGGACGATGTTAAAAGCGGTGGTATGCTAAGCATGAAAATTAATGTACGAGTATTTATACGAACGTCACTGATATCAGTGTTCTGAACATAACAAAGTATCAATTGCGGTGGCGATAGATTCTAACACCGAATTTTTATGAGTATATCGCAAATCGGAAAAAAGCCACCACTTGCAGTTTTCTAATCGACACCTCTTCGATGCCATGCAGGTTTCGTCTGGTGGCCTCGATTATACCGCGACCTGCTCCTATCCTTTATCTAATCCTATGTTCTCTGAACCTGTTGTAATGTGCTTATGTTGCGCTATTTCTGCATCATAGTCTACCAAATCAAGTGTTCTAAACTTCAGATATCGAAACCGTTCTTTTGAGAAAACATGGTACTACAAATGCATTTTTCTTTGAATACAAAAATAACAGCTCTTATGGAAAAATCCTTTATAATCCTAGTTTTGTATATATAACAAATAATACTTAAACTGCATTAATCAACATTTAATGAAGTGTTTTGTAGTGTTATGTTTCCCCCATACGGTATCTTTATGGTCAACCTTGCCATCATATTTTATTTCTTATCAATAATCAAGTCTTACGAGTTCTGGAATTATAATTTAATTATAAAGTGTTAACACAATAAGCTTTTCTTTTGTTTTTTAAATCCTTAAATTTTTCAAAACACCTTTTTTAGCACAAATTATCATTAAATTTCAGTTAATGTGTCACATTTAAAGCAATCTTAAGAACACTTTTTTTGTATAACTTAATCTAAAGTCAACTAACTGAACAACAAAAACAAAACAACCAAACACTGCTCAGTAAATGCACTGACAAGTGCAATATGAGCCAACTCAGCCACCTCAGACTTGACCAGTGTACCATTAAAGCCTGGCAAGGCTGTGGCGGCGGTAAGCATTTTAAACCGCAATATTGATTGTCAGTTTTATATCTGCACATTATGTTAATGTTTTTGACATTAAAAATGCGCATTTATTGATTAAAACGTATCCGAAAGCCAAGTGAACCAACCACGCCACAAAGTCAACAAACCAACCAACGAACTTGCGACATTTATAAGGCTTATACACATATTGCAGAAGCCAACAGGAACAGCAACAACACCAATAACGCCAACAACAGCAATAGCAGTGCAAAAGAAAGACATCAACATTTCAAGACAGCAATGCTAGTGGCAGTGGGTAAATGATACACCAGCAAAAAATAAAATATTAAATGATTTTAATGAATAATTAATTAAATGCAACAATTTAAATTGGATCATTTTACCAAAGAATGCAATGCATGAAATTGCAACGACTTCTTTTGGTGAGCATAAAACTATGATGCTTAATGATGAATGAAAACTGGAAGATTGCGGTGAGGAAGTAAACTTTTTGGAAGAGGATTTACAGTATTCGTAAAGAACTTGAAATTTGTCAGTCTTACTTACAAAACTTAATGAATCCTTAAAATAGTTTGTATAAAGGAAACTAGCTTCACATCATCCATTCCTCATTACAAAACCTTTAACTTATCTGAAGTTTTGCTAATGCAAAATATTAATTGAAAAGTACTTCAATTATCCGAACTTTGCATAATTGAAAACATCGGATAATTGAAACAAAATTTCATGAGTTTTGCACTTTTCAATTAAGCTGATTCGACTGTATTTAAACCCTGCACCATTACTGCGGTACAGGTTATTACAACTTAGTGCATTTGTTTGTAACACCCAGAAGGAAGAGAGATAGACCCATTGATAAGTATATCGGTATACTCACTCAGAATCATTTTCTGATTCGATTTAGCTATGTCCGTCTGTGTGTCCATCTGTCCATGTTAATTTGTATATAAACTATTGGTCGCAATTTTAATCCGACCGTCTTCAAATTTAGTATAGGCATGTTTTTTCATCTAGAGACGAAGCCTATTGAAATTGGAAAAAAATCGGTTTAGATTTGGATATAGCTACCATATATATGTTCGTCCGATTTGCAGTAATAATGCAATAACATGGTCATTTGTTAACCCATTTTCTCGGAATATGGTACAAAGGAATTTTTTTATGACTCTGAACATAACATGTGAATTTCATAGAAATCGGTTTAGATTTGGACATAGCTCCCATATATATTCGCCCGATTTGCAGTAATAATGCATTCAAATCGTCATTTTTTATTCAATTCTCCTGAAATTTGCCAGGAAGGATTTTCTAATGACTCTCGACTTTAGTGGTGAATTTCATACAAATCGGTTCAGATTTGGATATAGCTGGATATATATATATATATATATATATATATATATATATATATATATATATATAAATATATATATATATATATATATATATATATATATATATATATATATATATATATATATATATATATATATATATATATATATATATATTTATATATATATATATATATATATATATATAGATTTTTATATAGATTTTCACTCCTAGAGCCACTGCAACTGCATTCATTGACCATTCTTCCCTAAATTTTATACAACGCTTTGCTCGACGATTTCCACAGTGTTTATAAATTTTGCTCGAAATCGGTTCAGATTTAGACAGGGCTCTCATATATATATATATTCTCGTCCGATTTGCAGTAATATTTTTATCAAATGGTCATTTGTTAATCGATTCTCTCGATATATGGCAGGAAGGATTTTCCTCTGCTTCTCGACATTATAGATGAATTTCATAGAAATCGGTTCAGATTTAGATATAGCTGCCATATATATATATCGCCCGATTTTCACTTCTAGAGCCACTGCAAGCGCATTTGTTGACCAATTTTGCCAAAATTTTGCACAACGCTTTCCTCGACGACTATTACAATATTTGAGAAGATTGCTGGAAATCGATTCAGAATTAGATATAGCTCCCATATATATGTTCGTCGGACTTTGGGTAATTTGAAATGTTGTTGTCATTTGTCGACTGTATTTATTTCAGTTCGAACATAAATGCTCGTAATATGATACGGATTGTCTAATAACCCATCTGAAAACATCCGGCAAGGTCCATCAAAATTGGTTCAGAATTGGATATAGCTCCCACATTGTGCTTATAGGATAGGTGTAGGGTATTATACAGTCGGCACTTTTGCCCTTCCCTACTGGTTTTTACATAAAAAAATTAAAAAAATTCAATTTTGGAACACAATTCTGCCCTTCCGAATGCCCGTAAGAACTCACAATTTCTCAAATGGTTATTATGCTCTTACATTTGAGAGGGTTTCAAAACTTCTCTGCAAGAGATATATACTGCGATGTAGAGATGGGTCTCGAAGACAAGCAGTGGATCCCTTAGTATTGATCAATTTTATTATATAACTTCCCTGATAAGGGAGAAGATCCTCTTAGTTCTTTAAATTGAATTTTCGTGATAAGTGTTTTTATGATTATGGAGCAACAACCATTTTAAGTTATTCATGTGTGCTTGACATCGTCGTATAGAGGAAAACCATAGTTCATCACAGTTAAGGATCAGACTAGTTGAGGAGTTACATTCATTTTAAGTTATTCGAGTTGAATATTCATCTGCTCAAGATTCGCGTGCAGCAGAGTGGCAGAGAGGTTTTGCACAATCATCGAAAATAACAGTGAGTTAACTTCCTGAAAATTTCATTTTGGAATCCCAAAATCTGAGAAAGAACAAACATATCGTTTTAAGCAATCAATTTCATAGTTATAAAATTTCAACTTTGATTTTCACTTCCTCGTTCTTTTTTGCCTTTCAAGAATGGCATTTTTTCGCACATATTTTTCAATTAAGCCATTAATATCATTTTACAAGTTTTACTCTTTAATTTAAAGCATACTCGTCAACAATGCCAAACGAAACGAAACCAAACCAAACCAACAACATGCTTAATGCTGATTTCCCAGAGAATTTTGTCATTGGATTTCATGGGCCATGTGTGTGTCCAAACCATAAGTGGTTTAAGCTCATGAGACATTATCATCATATTTTTGATGTCACTTGAATTTACACCATGTTTAACCCCCGGCCCCGTCGGCATAACAATGACAACGTAATGACGACAGCGGCGACTACGTCGGCAACAATAATAATAATAAGCGTTATTGTCAACAACCTTTAAAGGGCACACATGCACAAGTAACAAACAAAGAAAATTATCATCAACAAATTGTGTGGAGCGTGGAAGGGGAAAGGGGGCAACTTTAAAGCAACGAGTGCCAAAGTGGGGGAAAATGAAAACAACAACTACAATGCCTGTAGCCAATGAAATGACAATTGAACTTATGAAAATCAAACAACACGCGTTTCCCAACGGTAATGGGAAATTTGAAGAAATTATTAAAAAAAAAAAAAAATAATTATAACTAAAAATCTAAAAAATTCTATAACTTTAGGCCATGGAAGAGAAATCAAATTTCTGAAATATTTGTCTTAAAGTGATATCTTGATGGTAATTCAATGATAGTCACACTAAAAAAAAGTAGAAAAATAAATTTTGTTGAATTCGGCTGGGTCCATCTTTTGTGCCCTCCATCAAGGATAGTTTTTATACCCACCGCCTTAGGATGAAGGGAATACATCGAAATATTGAGTTGCGATGCCATAATGTATAGGTATTCTTGGTAAATTTTACATTTTAAGTCGATCAAGTCATGTCCGTTCGTATGTCTGTGGAAATCACTTAAGCGATCGGACGGTTAAAGCCAGCCGCTTGCACTGCACTGAGCACTTAGGCGGCTGCCCTTGCCGTCGGATCAATCCAGCTAGGATTGCATTGATGTAGGTCGATGGGTCATATCGATTCAGATTTGGTTTAAACTCACATATAAACCGATATCCCGATTTGGCTTCTTGAGCCCCTAAAAGCCGCAATTGTTGTCCCATTGGGAAATTTTGCACGTAGTGTTTCGTTACGACTTTTACCAATAGTGCCAATTATGGTTTAAATCGGTTTATAGTTTAAGTTTTAGCCTGATTTTACAGAAATTTTGCATTTTACTTCACTTTGACAGAACATTTGTCCCGATAGAAAAGAGGTTTGCTTAGGTTGGGAATGGGACACTGGATATTTACGGCAGTAGTTGAGCCAATTCTCACCTATGAATGTCTGGTGCGTCATAGGGCTCTGAAGAACTGTGCTCTCCACGAGATGATCGAGAAGGTAAAGAGAACCGGGGCGGTGCCGAACTTTTGGCCAAGGAGTGGTGGCCGGAGAGGGGCACTGTATACCATTCCCGTTCTTAAGCGTTTTATTTAAACTAAGCTCAAGAAGGAACATCGACCGATGGGCCAAAAGGGCACTGGAAATTTACGGCAGAAGTTGGGCCAATTCTCACCTATGAATGTCTGGTGCGGCATAGGGCTCTGAAGAACTATGCCCTCCACAAGATGATCGAGATGGTAAAGAGTACCGAGGCGGTGCTTAATTTTTGGCCAAGGAGTAGTGGCAGGAGAGAGTCGCTGAATACCATTCTCGATCTTTGGCGTTTCCTAATGTATGTTGGGAGTGTGGCAACGAAGATTGCCCAAAGACAGGTGCATGACGCTCCTCAAATTTAGGGAATTATGCTCCTGTGCTAGAAAATGACAATGCGGCTTGGCGACATGCTATAGCGTTGCATCTGACAATATACCAGGAGAGTCCTAACTTGTTGACAGGTTGGACGTAGTTTTCCCGATAAGGGATCTCTGGGCTCGAGGGATCCTGCCCTACCTGAGTCCCTCTGTATGCTGGGTCAACTTTTGAATGAGGGCACCTGGCCAGATCCTTCATCAATTCAGAAGGAGTTCGCCATTGTAATGAAGGCACTGGAGACGATACCGATGCGGGAGTGAATAGCTAATCAGTCTGTTACACTATACGTGGACAGTCAGACGGCGCTAAAAACTCTGGCGTCGGGCCATGTCATGGTAGGTCGACTCTGGTTAGAAAATGCAAACCATGGGAAAGTCCGTTAGGTTTTGCTATTAAGGCATAGCGGATAAGAAAACGGTCGACGAGCTGGTCAGAAATGGATCGCTGATTGCCGCAGATCTTGCTATGGAATCAGTGACCCGTCCCCAATGCGATATTCTTGATAGATTGAATGGCCGTGCCTAAGGTGTGGACTGGTGCTGGGGTTTGCAAGGATGCAGGATGTCACATTTCCTGCCTTTGAGGAAGCATGACTTGGGATTGCTAATAGGAGTATTGACTAGTCATTGCAAGGTCGCTCTGAACGAAGGATGAAAGCAGACCTTTTCAAGATGTGAATTGACAAAGAGGAGTTGGAGACGCTCGAGCACCTTTTGTGTCAAAGTCCCGCAATAGTGCGAAGAAGACTCACGATAATGGTCGAATCGCTTATGCCGCATCTGCTTTCCTCCAGGCACTCAGTCCTCTCATCATTCACGAGCTCTGTACAGCTCTAAATTGGCTAACTGGACCATACTTTTACCGGAACAGTTTTTCCATCTTGTCTTTTATGTTAGTTTCATTTGTCTGCCCATTTTGCTGAACCGTTTATAGAGTATTGACTAGTCATTGCAACGTTACTCTGGACGAAGGGAGAGGGCAGACCTTTGCAAGATGTGCAATCACAAAGAGGAGTTGAAGACAAAGTCCCGCAATTGTGCGAAAAAAAACTCAGGATAATGCTCGAACCCTTCTTGCCGTATCTGGTTTCCCTTTAGGAACTCAGTTCTCTTAGAGATCTAAATTGGCTTAGTGGACCATACTCTTGCCGGCAACAGTTCTTCCATCATGTGTTTATATTTTCATTTGTCGTAGTGTGGTGCATCATCCGTTTCTCTTCTACCTTCTTCTCGAGCGAATGGGCCTAAGGTCTCCGAATGAAGCGGCTAGCAACCGTGGTTTCTAGTCGCGTGTCCTCCAACCAAACCTTGCCTAACCTATCGATCTCAATTGTCAAGTTCTTTGAACTGTTTATAGACCGAAACTAAAATCGAGAGATAGTTCTATATTTGGTTTCACAAAAGAAATTATCGTGCAAAATTTGAGCCTATTCGTCTAAGAACTATGCCGTTCCGAAGCTCAAAATATATAATCTGGAGATTCGTTTACATGAAACCTATATTTAAACAAGGACTGATTCGATCCATCAGACGGCTAGATCGACTAGAAATGCAATGACGATTAAGAATATATAAATGCACGTTATTGAATCTAAGAGCAATATTTGGGGGATACATAATTAGAATAACCACTTATAACCAGCATGCACTATATTCGCTTGCTAATTCATAGACATGAGTAGATTTCATAGAGGGAAAACAGCTGATCTCTATAAAGAGGATAGCGAATATAATCCAGCGCACTTTTACTTCTTATAAGTTTGATAAATTTTTAATGAAATTTTTAAAATTTTACTTCTCTACGATTTCAAGGTCATATCCATCCCGATATCAATACATACCTTGCCACCAAGTCTTTGGCACGAGTTCTTTATTATATCTTAAATTTCATATTTTTGCACCCCATAACTTAAAAAAAACCTGTTAATATTTTTTGCCCTCTTAAGGAGAGAAGAAGAGAATATTAAAATTCCGTTCAAAAAAAAAAAAAAAGAAATTGAAATATTTGTTATCTGTAACTGACAAAAATGTCGCTGTCCTTGTGGCTGCCGTCTGCAGGCCAACGTCTGCCAAACGCAATGAAGCTTTTTTTTCTCATTTTATTCTTTTCAAGGTGCTCCGCCGCCGCCTCCCAGACATCTATGGCCAGCAAGGGACATGGGACAGAAAAAGAATTATTATGTGTTGAAAGGGTTAAAACTGACCAAATAACCTTTAACAAAAGTTATTTATAAACTTCCCTATGGTAAATGCCAAATGAATGGAACGGCCGGCCTGCAGTGAAGCAATGCAATAAACAAAATGACAAAACAAAAACGCTTGCAAAGAGGTAGCATAAGCAAAAGAGAGGGGGAATCAGACTAACAACTGCTTATGCGCGCACAGTTGGCGGTAAAAAAAATAAAACTAAAAAAAAACCAGCCAGAAATCACCAATTTCAAATATGGCCAGCAAACATTCAAGGAACAAAATAAAATAACACCAATATCCTTCTATATGCCAATGGAATACAGACATCCATCCCTTGACCAGCACCAGCACCACTACCACCACCACTGCTGCTGCCAAAGGACCACTTTTTCCTCTTTTTTGCAGTCTATCAGTTTACTACTTCCACTGAATGTGGTTTGGGCCATTCTCCAACTAACTGCTGTTCCATATCGCTTCGGGTTCGCTTTAATATCAAATAAAAACAATAACGTTGACATTAATGTAGTCCAAAAAGTCACCAGGAAGACGACGGTGTTGTTGGAAAGAAATTTATGCCGATAATAAAAAAATACAGGACTTGTTAAGAACCCAATAACAGCAGCCATGGCAACAACAACACTAAGGGCAAATGGCTTAAACATCAAAAAAATGTTAAAAGCGCAAGCGCACATGTTCGTTCGCTTTGTCTCATTTTGTATTCCATAGAATGGAACAATAGGAATCCCCTGTTTTGGCAGACGTGTGTGTGTATTTTTTTTTTTTTTTATATCAATGCCGCTGTTTTTCCCCATTGACAATGTCTTAAAGTTGCTAAGCTATTTCATCGCTCGCTTTAGGCGTAGCTGTAAGTCTGCTGTTTTGAGGAGTTTTTGTTTGTTGCACCATGTGTTGTTTCAGGTGATTGTTGCAAGTATGGTTGTTTTTGTTTTTTATGGATAAATAAAATTAACATACGTATAACATTGCTATTTAAGTTAGTGGTGGACCGCGCAATGTGTGCTTTACAGTAAAGTTCTTAGTTTTTTGTTCTTGTTATAGTCGTGTTCTCATAAAGTTAACAAGTTAATACCTTAGACTATTTGTTGGCTACAAATAAGGATTAAAGAGAGAGCAATAACTAATACGAGAAGAGTTTAAAGGTAATTAATTACAACAAGCATATAATATAGAGGGGAAGCCACCGTGGCGCAGAGGTTAGCATGTGCTCCCATGACCCTAAAAGCCTGAGCTCACATCCTGGTTAGAACATCAGAAAAATTGTCAGCGATGAGTATCCCCTTTTAAATCTGGTGACATTTGTCAGGTACTATGCCATGCCTATGTAGAAGCCATGTAAAAACATCTCCCCAATGGAGTGTCACCTTGCAAGACGCCGTGCGGACTCAGCTATAACAAGTAAGAGCGTGCTAAGTTCGACCGGGCCGAATCTTGTATACCCTCCACCATAGATCGCATTTGTCGAGTACTATGCGCGGTATCTTTTTTTAGTCAAACAAAGAATATTGAATAAGAACTGTTTTGCTATTGGAGCTATATCAAGTTATGGTCCGATTCGGACCATAAATGAATGCCGAACATTGTAGAAGTCATTGTGTAATATTTCAGATCATTCGGATGAGAATTGCGCCTTGTAGGGGCTCAAGAAGCAAAATCGGGAGATAGGTTTATATTGGAGCTGTATCAAGCTATTAATCGATTCAGACCATATATGAGACATGTATGTTGTCATGAGAGAGGCCGTTGTACAAAATTTCTTTCAAATCGGATGATAATTGCGCCCTCTGGAGGCTCAAGAAGTCAAAACCCAAGATCGGTTTATATGGCGGCTATATCAAATCATGGACCGATTTGAACCATACTTGGCGCAGTTATTGGAAGTGATACCAAACCACCACGAGCAAAATTTCAGTCAAATCGGACGAGAATTGCGCCCTCTAGAAGCTCAAGAAGTCAAGACCCAAGATCGGTTTATATGGCAACTATATCAAACCATAGACTGATTTGAAGCATACTTGGCGCAGTTGATGGAAGTGATACCGAAACACCACGAGCAAAATTTCAGTCAAATCGGACAAGAATTGCGCCCTCTAGAGGCTTAAGAATTTAAGACCCAATATCGGTTTATTGGGCAGCTATATCAAAACATGGACCGATTTGGCCCTTTTGCAATCCCAACTGACCTATACCAATAAAAAGTATTTGTGCAAAATTTTAAGCGGCTATCTTGACTCCTTCGAAAGTTAGCGTGCTTTCGACAGACAGGCGGACATGGCTAGATCAACTTAAAATGTTACGACGATCAAAAATATATATACTTTATGGGGTCTTAGGCGCATATTTCGAAGTGTTACAAATGGAATGAAGAAACTAGTATACACCCATCCTATGGGAAAAGTTAAAAAAAAATGTTGGTATCTAAAATTGGTGTGGGGTACCTGGGGTGGGGCACCTTACTCCCAAAATCTCACAAAAGGGATATATAGGCCAATCATAACAATATGGGACTCAAAAGAAAGGTATTTGGGAGTAGAAAACAAATCTGGTGTCCAATTTCGAGATCACTTGATCACCGAGCTGCCTTACGAACAAGGCTCAAATAACTGGTATTTGAGAGTAGAGAACGAAATTGATATCCACTTTCGCGGTCAAGTGTCTGGGGTTCACCCAATTCCTATAACGGACAAGTTTACCGACAATGGGGCATAAATGATAGGTATTTGTGAGTAAAGCACGAAATTTAATGCATTTTCAGGGCCAAGTGTCTGGGTGGCCTGCTCACCCCACCCTCTCAAAACCACATAAACCGGACCTATTTGCCAATCAATGGTATATGGGGCTCAAACGAAATGTATTTCGGAGTAGAGCGCGAATTTGATATTTGTGGCGCAATGACGGAGGGTCCGGCCCAACTCCCCAAACATAGACCATGCTAATATATAGGTGGGTGGCCTATTCACCCCACCCCCAAAATACCACATAAACTGGACCTATTTGCCAATCAATGCAATATGGGGCTCAAACGAAATGTATTTCGGAGTAGAGCGCGAATTTGATATTTGTGGCGCAATGACGGAGGGGCCGCTAATATATGGCTCAAATAAAACGTATTAAGGTGTAAACAGAATAGGCGCGTTGGGTTGAAAATGCAACTCTGCAAACAAATAATAAAAAAGTAACTCGCAAAAGTTAAACAAAATTTAACTTTGACGACCAAAAAGTGTGACAACACCGATTGACGTTTGGTTTCAAGCGTTAGAGTTGAAGATTTTTAACTTTTCCTAGTTGCTTTTGTGGAATTCGTCGTGTAGAGTTGCATTTTTGCAACGCGACGCTCAAAACCAAAGGCCATTCTGTTTTGGCCTTTAGAGAGTGAAAGAAAGCGCAGTGGAGCGGGTTCGCTGGACAGCACTAAAAATGCTTTTAGTACTCTCAGAAGGGATTGTAACTTGGACGCTTAGTGCCACGACATAATTACCAGGTAGTGTACCGTAAACAGTTGAGTAAAATTTTTTCTCGCGAAGTGTACTATCTGGCAACGAGTTTTGGTTGTGTGTGTATTATATTGTAGTTAAGAACCATAACACACACAAACAACGAAAAATGGGGGGAACTAAATAGTTACATACACAAAATCAGAGTTGAACTAATTACTGATTTTGACAGATACCTGTAAATGAATATATCTTGCTTAGTTCTACGCAAAGACATGCAAATCTTTGCACTACAATGACATCAAATTATTATTTGCTGTTATAACTGAGCATTACAAATTCTTCACAATCACTTGACCTTTTAGTTGAAGAATCACTCACCGTTTTAATTTTCTTTATAGTTCTTTATGGTGGTTTAGTTCGTAACCCCCATTATCATACCATTTGCTCTTGCCCATGTTTCGCACAAAATATGTTTTTGTTTGCACTTTTTTCTTGATGAGTTACAAAGATCTTTGGTTTTTTTCCCCTTTTAGCTCATGTGCGGAGCAATGCAATGCGTAGGTTGTTGGCAAATGTCAACTGACTCATTCTCCTATTGCATCCCGGAGATAACCACTCCCTGGAGAATTTCTGAGGCTGCTGCAGAGCAGGCCAATTGACAAAGTTGCTTGCTGCACACAGCTACTGTTAAGATTAGCTATGGCTGGTCATGTTCGGTTTGGGTTGATTTTATCCCCCCCTGATTTGGTGGTTAAAACTCAGCTCATGCTCTTGCGTATGTTGCCGCACGAGCTGATCTTAACAATGGATTAAGTCAATTGTTCAATTGTTTTACAACACGATAACTTAATTAATGTTAGTATGGTAGGTTGGTTGGTTACTTAGTTGGTTGCTTGCTTAGTGGCGCACCATGGTGGGGAGTAAAAAATGCGCATATTTTTTTTTTCTAGATATGAAGCCCCCAAGACAATTTCGAACATGACAAATTTCCAACAACAAAAGAGATGTTTTTTTTTGCTTTTTAGATGATTTTCTTGCCTCAACTTATATGTGTGGTATAGTGTTCTGTATATGGTGAAGCTATACTAAAACATTGTTGTATAATATATGCAGTCGACTTTGATCTGAAGCGCCAGTAATTTGCTTATCTTAATTTAGACCTTATGGAATAAATAAAAATAGCACCATATAAGGCTGCAATGGCAACAACAACAAGTTGGTACAGGAGTTTATAAATGCTTAAGAGTTCTTGTTGTTTTTTTTTAAGAGTTCTTTTTGCTTTAAGCAAAAGTTGTGTTACTATTAAGTGTGTCTTAAGGCATATCTTTGCTTAGGAAGAGGCTGACTATATAGCCGGTGAATGTTGGTTAGTTGCTTGATTGCTGTAAGTGTATCTGGGGTCTGGTTTATATTGTTTGAAATTAATTAAAAACTTACTTGTTGTGAAAAAATTCTTTTGTATATACATCGGATCAAACACATTTGTACATATGGCGACATGTTGATATGATGTGTTAGTTAAAATGCCAAGTAATCTAAGTTCTGATTTTTGAAACTTCAAAACGCTTCATAGGTAACAAGCAAAACCGTGCTTGGTTCTTGACCTGGCTTAATTTTGGGAGCACATCGACATGGATTCTGCTAAAAATTTACCCAAATTAACTTAGGTTAGGATAGATTGAAAAGAGGATGCGGATATTAATTTGCCTTATGCGACATACACCTAAGCTAGTAATCGGCTTGTTGTAAGCTCTAAAAACTAAAAAGTAACCTCGAAAAAGAAAATCTAAGTTAGAAATTCCATATCTAAGTTCCAGAAATTCATGTCTGGTACTGTGCCCCACCTAAGTGCCGGTATCTGTTAACCGCGAAAGCCGGGCATGGACATAGGAAATGCTCCAACGTATAACCATCATCCCCACATGCTTTACACAAGCTATCACTTGCCGCACCGATTTTGCATAAGTGAGCTCTTAGTCCTATGTGTCCCGTTACGATACCGAACGCTATGCAGACCTCCTTCTTGCTTCCTTTCAGTAATAGCCTCGTCTTCTCACTATCTGGATCCCCACATAGGATTTTCTACCGGCCCTTTCGCTGTTCCACAGGGTTGCATGCGCATTCGTCGGGCACGCCCACGCCCTAACTTCGGCCTGCGTCGACCTGAAAATCTCCAGGGTTAACCAAGTTTATTGAGGGCGGTTCTCAGGCCTTCACTGCCAATTTGGCTGCTTTCTCATTCTCTCAGTTACTCCGCCATGGCCCGGCAACCAAACCATGTGGAACGTGCTATCCTCAGAAAAGGCGTTAATCTTCTTCGTACATTCCAAGACCAAGAACCAACATAGGGGAGTAGTATTGAAAACAATTAAGGATTTTGTAAGTAGCACGGAATTCCTAACTTAAAATTTTCTTTTTAGAGGGTACTTCAGAGGTTTTAGAGCGCACAACAAGCTTGTGACTGGCTTAGGTATATGTACATAGTGGCATGGGGCGGATTAATATCTGCACCCTCTTTTCAACCTAACCTAACCTTAACTACATTCCAAAACTGTTCTTGATGTTACCGTCTTGGTTGTTATTGCCCTTATGGCGTGTTTACTGTTCATAAAGTTGTTCATACTCGATGTCTGCACCCTCTTTTCAACATAACCTAACCTTAACTATTGTACATTCCAAAACTGTTCTTGATGTTACCGTCCTGGTTGTTATTGCCCTTATGGCATGTTTACTGTTCATAAAGATGTTCAGACTCGACGTCCTCGCGTAAACATCACCTCACACATTCCGTGATCGCCTGTATCTCGGCCTGCTAGACGGTATTATGGTCAGGCAGTCTAAAACAGATGTCAGTCCCTGGGTTCTCAATGTAGACCCCAAGGCCAACTCTGTCCTCTAGCTTTGATTCATCCGTGTAACATGATATTCCAGGTGGCAATAGTAGGGTTACTTCAATCTTAGACTTTGCCGCTGGCAGCAGTGCCTCGCACTCGACTTCAAATGTCGTCTCAGGTACCCGATTGGAAACTTCTTCCATTCCTTCCATGTTTTCTATCATCGCCTCGATTATACCTCAAAGGTATGATCTGCTCCTATCCTCAATACATTATCTCATTGCCGCAGTGGCTGCCTCGCACTCATAGTCTCGAGTGCCCTTGTGGGCATGGTCCTCATCGCTCCGCCTATGCCAAGACAACATGCTGCTGCTTGCAGCAGTGCCTCGCACTCAACCTCAAGTGTCGTCTCAGATATCCAATCGGAAACTTCTTCCGTTTTTTCCATGTTTCTTATCGTCGCCTCGATTATACCGCGAAGGTATGAGCTGCTCCTATCCTCAATACATTATCTCATTGCCGCAGTGGCTGTCTCGCACTGATAGTCTCCAGTGCCCTAGTGGGCGTGGTCCTCATCGCTCCACCTATGCCAAGACAACATGTTCTCTAAACTTTTTTATCCTTACATTGCACTTTTTCTCCATCGCAGCCCACCAATCAGTCCGATTCAAGTTTAAGTTCAAAGATAAGGGGCCTCCTTTTTATAGCCGAGTCCGAACGGGGTGCCGCAATGCGACACCTCTTTGGAGAGATCTTTTACATGGCATAGTACCTCACAAGTGTTGCCAGCATTAGGAGGGGAAAACCACCGCTGAAAATTTTTTTCTGTTGGTCTCGCCAGGATTCCAACCCAGGCGTTCAGCATCATTGACGGACATGCTTACCTCTGCGCTACGGTGGCCTCCACTCTATACATATACGAAGTCCAAACCGAATGGGCGAAACCTCTTCATAAAGACCTTTTAACAAATATTGCCAGCACTTTAACCACCGCTCAGAAATTTATTTGATACTCTCCCACAGAATTTGAACCCAGCGTTTTAGCTGAATACAATTTTTTCTTTTGCTTTTATCTATATTAGGTTTTTTAGCTTTTAAGCCACCCTTCATTATTTCGAGTGTATTCATATGTGTTGGCGGTGTTGGTTCATGTACTCAAACAAACTTCGGTTATGTTGAGAGACATGCTGAACAGTCACAAAGATGGCCAGACGGGCGGGGGAATATATCGGCGCAGCACTTTTGTCGCAAAGTCACAATCAACAGCATATAAAGCGGATACCGAAATTGCTGATGGCGCTGATAAACTTATTAAAAGCACATAAAATGCCACCATCACAGTGGCAACACTAATGTTAACTGCGTTCTCCTCTCTCATTGTTCATGCCTGCCAGCCAGAGCCAAGCCAACTGGCAGGCAGGCAGGCAGTTAAGGCGGTTAAGCGGCCAGGGCATTCAAGTCGGCTACACAACACGAATGCATAGAAGACAGACTATATGGACTTTTACACTCAAAGTAAAAAGTCGGTGCAAAGTATTGACATTTTTGCCTTCAAAGTTTTTCGCTTTCATGCTTGGCCTGTTCTGGCCTGCCCGCTTGCATGTGAAGTTTGATTGACAATTATTTCAAGATTTCTATCGTTGAACACGTTTCTTTTGCGAATTTCCAATTGACATACAAATTCATTCGACTTCTACTTGGTGGTGTCGCTGTTTAGATGATCGCTTTGCCGGTTGGTCCGTCACTCACTCATTGGCGGTGGAGTTGCTGTTTAGAATTGAGTCAGTATTGAAGGCAAAACTCTTTTGTATTTTTTTCGGATTTGTTTGCTTGGCCACCAAAGTAATCACGGTCAGTGGAAGAAGTTTAGTTAAAATTATCAAAAAAATAACAGCGGCAGCTACAAATTGCCATGTTGTCTTTTTGCTTTAGCTTTTTTTTTAGTTTTTTGTGTTTTAGCTTAGTCAATTTTTAAGATGTCAGACCATGGCGGTGAGATAATTACATGTTGTGCCAATTGCTGCTTTGGAAATTGTTATTGTTGTGGGTCATGTTGGGGGGTTTGCATTACAACTGTCTGCCTGTGTTTAAGGTTGATCTGATAGGTTTTCAGTATGCACTGTGTCACCAAGTAAATTGATATGTTAGTTAAGTGATTATCTTGAGCGTTGTATTTACAGGTACCAACAAATGGGCAAAGTAATGCAATATATAAATTAGCTGCCGTGAGGGAATTTGCATGTACATGTATGTTTGTAAAATGTCTGAAACATAAACATTGATTTCTAGTCAACGGAATTTTTTTAAGAAAAAATTCGTACAATAGATAAGCAGTTTTACTTTTAAAGAAGATAACTCAAACTAGTTGGATGTTAAGATTCCACTGTGTAGAAAAAGTGGGGTGGGCTAACATCATAGTGCGAAGTTAAAAATTCGTCTGAACAATACAATTGATCAAAGCCCTGCATGTTCATAGTAATGACCCACAGGAGGGGAAAAACATCTCTCCACAGCGTCTGTCCCATGTTCACATTTTCTCTCGAACACTCCAAGTACTCTCTCACTAGCTTTATAACACTCCTTTTTCCAAAAGTACATAAATTTTACAAAAAAAGTTTCTCTTAAACACTCTAAATACTCTATGATCTGTTTTCTAGCATTTTTTACCCCCATCATGGGGGTGTACTGTTGTCTTCGCTCCTAACACCTCGAAATATTCGTGACAACTCAAAATATTCGTCTAAGACCCTATCTAGTGTATATTCTTGATCGTCATTCCATTTTAAGTCGATCTAGCCATGTCCGTCCGTCTGCTCGGTTGAACAGGGTGTTTTGGGAGTTGAGAAGGCCGAACTTAGCACCCTTTTAATTGCTTTTTTGTTGGATTCTTTGTTTTCTATTGCTCCATTGCTCCCTTGTCTATAGATCCATACATTTTACTAAAAATATTTCTCTCAAATTCTCCAATTACAACAGACAGTAGGGTAAATAACATATAATTTGTTGTCTACCCTATTTTTTTGTTTTTCGAAGACTTTCGTCTCTATAAGGGACAGACTCAAAACCCTGTACGGTTAAAATCGTGAACGGGATGTTTATAGTGATGACTAACAGGAGTAGTGATAAAAATAAGAAATTCTCTTTTAAATACTCTCAGTACTATCTCTCATTTGCTTTCTACCACTCTCATTGCAGCAGGTTTTAGTAGGCTATGTTAGTAAGGTTTCTCTTGGAGTTTTTGAATTATTCTTTCAAAAACTCCAAGTATTTCCATTTTTTCTTTCTTCCACTTCTCTTTGTTGCAAATTAAAATAGGCGATTTTAACAAAGTCAGATTATGAAAGGAACAATTCTGTGCTGCAAGAATATTTTTCCATGTATGATTTTTTTTCAGTTATTTGCTCTTCTTAACGCATTTATTTGTATGCATGTGCCAGTATATATGGAAGTACATATTCGTAAGAAGATTTGTCTTTTTCATTATGCGAAAAACAAACAGAAAAATATTTTCAACAACTGTGTTCCATGGGTCACTTGTTAAATCCACCATATAAGAGACTGCATGTTGTTGAAGGGGCCAAAACAAAAAGAGAACCAGAAGGACATCTTAATCCTTTTCAATTAATAACAACAAAAGGCCAGCAAAATATCCGAAACAAACAGTAATACAAATTCTTGGAAAATCCTGAGAAGAGAAATACAAAGCCAATACAGAGATCTTAAGCTCATATAAAGTAGAAACTTTAAAAGCCACGGCAATGAAATAAGATCTGCAAGGAAAATTAACTGTTCTACATATATGTAATTATAAATATACATATTTTAATGTTTTTCCCCATGAATAATTTTACAAAATGCCTATCATAAATCAAAACAAAATGAGGGGTGCATTTTTTTGTTTCAAGCTGTTTCCGTAATTCATATAATTTGTGCTAGCTACCCACCATAATTATGAAGAAAATAATATACATAGCATTGTTTTTTTTCTCGAAAATTACTAGCAACGCCAAGGCCCAACTAACTAATGATGTTGCCCTGCCTGGTCATAGAAAAGTAAAGGAAGGAGGGAAAGATATTTTGACGCCAACGCCATCGCCTTTGCTCAAACTATTGCTAGTGTTTCCTTTAAAAAAAAATTGTTTGCATTTTTGCCCTGTTACTACTATTCCAGTATTAGTATTGCAAAACAGAGGGAGCTCCGCTCCGTGTACTGGATAAATGAGAATGAGATTTGAACCATCGTACATAAACATTGCATGATAACACGCAATTTTCTGTTAAGGTTTCTGTTTCTCAAAACCCACCAATGCCAAAAAGAAGTGCTATTCGCAATAGCATTCATGTCCACATTGGAAAGTCCCAGCAAATTTTTACTAACTCCATACTGCCATATAGAGTTGACGGTGTTTTATTTTAGCAACACGTAACTAAGATTGCCTTGCCACTGTTATTGCTGCTAAATGCGGACAATATCGTTGTCGTCGTAGTCTTAGTCTCAGTCGTCGTCGTTGCTGTGGCGTGGTAGTGGCATTACTAACGCGCAATGGTAGCAACCATTTATTTATTTATTAGAGACTAAATTTTGATGTTGTTGTTGTTGCTGCTGATGTTTATGGTAACAAAATCCCCATGAGCTGTTAGAAAATAAAAATATAAGAAAATAATAGTTGCTGCTATAACGTTTAAACAAATCTAGTAGAGGGGAGAATGCGTTTGCAGTAATAAAAACAGAAGTTTCTATGTTGGCAAAGGTGGAGTTGGAAAGCCCAACACTATATTGGAAGCGCTTAATCAAACAATTGGCAAAAGGGTAACTTGAAAGTAAAGATGGAAATCCATATAAATACAACAATCAGACTAACTTAGATATTTTCGTTAAAACTTGATTGTGATAACTCAGGAACAGGAGAAAAAAGATGGCTTGTTGAATCAGTCGCTAACAAGTCATTAAACAAATAAGTACCTCAAGTGGAACGTCTTCTTCTTGCCAGTGTATGATAACTACAAAGCAGTTTCTATGCCCTCCTCCGTAGAACGGGGGTACACTAATTTCGTTTATCCGTTTGTACTCGTAATACATCGAAATATGGATCTAAGACCCAACACAGTATATATTCTTGATCGTTTTGACATTCCAAGTCGATTTAGCCATGTCCGTCCGTCTGTCTTTCGAAGGACCTTGACTTCGTAAGGTATGACGTTCTAAATTCCAATAATTTTGCAAGGAATGGACCAAATCGGTTCATAATATGATATAGCTGTCTTTGGTCCTTGGCGTCTGAGCGTCTAAAGGACGCAATTTTTATCCGATTCGGCTGAAATTTTGCATGAAGTTTTTTGATTTTGACTTCCTATAACTGTGCCAATGGAGGCCACCGTAGCGCAGAGGTTAGCAAGTTCGCCTATGACGCTAAACGCCTCGAATCCTGGCGAGAACATCAGAAACAATTTTCAGCGGTGGTTATCCCCTCCTTAAGCTGGCGATATTTGTGAGGTACTATGCCATGTTAAAACTCATCCCTAAAGAGGTAACGCATTGCGGCACGCCGTTCAAACTCGGCTATAAAAAGGAGGCCACCTGTAATTGAGCTTAAAATTTGAATCGGACAGCACTCAGTGATAAGTGAGAAGTTTGCCCCAGTTCCTTAGTGGAATGTTCATGAGCAAATTTGCAATAACTGTGCCAAGAATGGTTTAAATCGGTTCATAACCTCATATAGCTGTCATCTAAACCGATCTCGGATAACATAACTGATATAGCTGCTTTATAGACCCATCTCGCATCTTGACTTCTGAGCTTCTAGATGGCTCAACTACCACCCAATGTGGTTAAAGTTTTGCACGTAAAGTTTTTCTAAGGCTTCTAACAGCCGTGCAAAGTATGGTCCAAATAGATTTAAACTCGATATAGTTTCCATATAAGCCGTTCGCCTGATTTGGCTTAAAGATTAGTCGTAGTTTTTTTTATGACTTATTATAGTCTTGACAAGTACGGTCCATCTGTATCTATAGATGTATATTTGTCAAAAAGACATTCAAAGAACGAGTCTAATGTGATCCATGGTCAAGGGTATACAATACGAAGGTTGCCTTTATATTTCGGGATTGGACAACCATTGTGTTGCAATCTGCCAACTGACAGCTCTATCGTAAAGCCTGCCATTTCAGAACATTTTAGCATACGAGCGCTATTTGTGTTGTTTAAAGTAACTTACATTTCGCCGAAAAAGTGGAATTAAATCGTAAATATTTTCGTGGGATTATTTTTTACAACTTTTGACGTGGATTAACTCAACAACTGTGCATTTATGTACTTAATTAAATTTTTGGTTATGAAACTCCATCAAGGACCAGTGTTTATCGATGGTATGGTAGTTCACTCCAAGATGAATTTCGTGAAGGTGGTCAAAAATCAGTTGTTGTTCCAACAACCATTGATGCTGTGCGCCAACTGATATTGCAATATCGCCATGTGACTCATCGAGAGATTGAGACAACCTTGAACATTTGACCGTGGAAGAAATTTGTTCGCGTTGGAAAGAAATGCTCCAAAAATACAAAACACTGCATTTTTAAGTACTCAAAACATCGATGTGATGAGTCATCCGCCGTATAATCCTGACTTGGCACCGAATGACTCCTTTTTATTCGCGTACCTTCTTTTTCCAAGGATACTGTAGATCTTGTCCACCTACTGTGATAGTATTGAACATAAGGTGGATTTTGGAGGAGTATATCTATGACAGGCGGTTCAAACCCTAAACTGCCAAAACTAAAACTGCCTTGTTACAGTTGTGTAGGAAAAGAGTTGGCTTTTCCGAAATTTTGGATTTGAAGTTCAATTTCCCTTCAAAAAAACGCCTGAGTATTTTGCGCTCCAGTAAATGGCATATTCTTTTCTCCCAAGGAAAAAGTGTCACCGTGGGTACATTGTATCTTGTAAACAATATATGCGACCAATTTTGCAACTAATAGCTGGAGAGCTTTCTATGTGACCAACTAGGTCATGGAAGGCTGATTTAGTGCCCAAGCCATACGATCACTAGGAATCGTCGCCGCTGAAATATGTATTGGGTTGCCCAAAAAGTAATTGTCGGTAATATAGTAGTAATATAGTCGGCGTTGACAAATTTTTTCAACGGCTTGTGACTCTGTAATTGCATTCTTTCTTCTGTCAGTTATCAGCTGTTACTTTTAGCTTGCTTTAGAGAAAAAGTGCGCGAAATTTTGTTTACATTTGTTTGTTTGGCGTCAATTTTATTATGGGTACCACATGTATTGAAAGAAATTCATTTAACAAACCGAATCAACGCTTGTGATATGCACCTTAAACGCAATGAATTCGATCCGTTTTTAAAACGAATCATAACTGGAGATGAAAAATGGATTGTTTACAACAACGTTAGTCGAAAACGATCATGGTCCAAGCATGGTGAACCAGCTCAAACCACTTCAAAGGCTGATATCCACCAAAAGAAGGTTATGCTGTCTGTTTGGTGGGATTGGAAGGGTGTGGTATATTTTGAGCTGCTTCCAAGGAACCAAACGATTAATTCGAATGTTTACTGTCAATAATTGGACAAATTGAATACAGCCATCAAGGAGAAGCGACCAGAATTGGTCAATCGTAAAGGTGTCATATTCCACGCTAGACCGCACACAGCTTTGGTCACTCGCCAAAAACAATATGCCCATGCAAGCAATATATATCTGCCTAAGCCTGGGAGCCAGTCTATCGAACATCGCTAGTAGTTTGACCAATGAGATATTTTCGAATAGAAGCCACAGTATCGCAGAGGATAGCATGTCCGCCTATGAGGCTGAACGCCCGTTATCTGATGGCGAGAAAATCAGAAAAAAATTTCACCGGAATTTGTCCCCTCCCAATGCTGGCGACATTTGTAAAAAAAACTACTTCTTCTCAAAGAACATGCCGTTCGGACTCGGCTATGAAGAGGAGGCCCTTTATCATTGAGCTTTAACTTGAATCGGACACCTCCTGTTCCTCAGTGAAATATTTATGGGAAAATTTACAATTTTCATTTGTTTTCACACCCTGGCGATTTTAGAAATCGCCCAAAAATTCTTAACTCTTACAACAGTTCTGCAACAATCCAGACGAACACATATCAGTGACAACCTCTTCCGACATTACTTTGTTCGATGGAGAGTTCTGGGAAATATTTACCCACGAGGAGCATTAGCGTTTCCGTACTAAAGATTTTCCATACTCTGTGACAACTGAATGTACTCTATCGTAACAGGTTTGAAGGAAAGTATCATAACATAGAGAACTAGCGGTGTATCTTCCACAGGATTCCATTCAGGATTTGTTCTGAGCCTTTTTCCGCTCGCCCTTGTATCTTCTTAACTCAGCTTTATAGATGTCCCAGTCCTGTGGTATCCTTGTGGATTTCTTCTTATTGAAGAGTAGTCTCCTACAACTCTTCTGTAGACTGTGGAACACCATGGGACTAGTTGTTTGGCCCTTAATTTGGTTTTAGAATACACAGATTTAAGCAAGACTATAAGATCACTTCCCCATAGCTGTTGATGTTCATTAGCATCACTACCCACATTGAAGTTCTTCTTCCCTGCATAAGCGGCTTCCACTAGCAACTTTATGCTTGAAGGCGGTATTTCTGCCAGTTTGTGATAACTTATGTTTAGGCGGGCTACTACTATATCTTCAGCGCTTAGGACGGAAGAATATAAATCCTTAGACCACTATTTGGAAGAATACAGCCGTGTGTATCCCATTATTTGCACAATTGAGTAAATAACGGGTTTCTTTAAACAGAACTTAAACTTCTCAGTAGAATCGTAATTATGGATTTGAGAGATTATTTGGAATATATGTCGCTGCAAGCTTAAGTGTCCGTTCATCATCTTTGAGTAGTTAACAGTGACAGTTTATTCAATTACAATTTTACAGTTGATTTCCATCACTCTAATAAAAATCCCTTTTATGTAATGCTACATTTCATCACTATCTTTGCCAACACCTGTATAGAACGAACTTCCTCGCTTCTGCTAACATTTTTATAGGCCCATTATAAAATAATAAAAATTATATGGTCTAGAAATGTATAGAATGCTACAACAAATAAGCAGGTGTAATCTTCAAACATTTGCATAAACACATTGCCTTTTAAACACACCCAAATGCAACACCTAAACATGAAAGAAAAGAATACCCCATACCAGCCGCTTAATTTTATGATAGCAAAAACAACCAAAACGTTGCATATTTTATGCAAGACATGCAAGTAGGGTGAAATATCATCATAAATATAAGTGCAGAATAATCTGTAGGGCAGATTCTAGACTAGTATTGCGAAAGAAGTTCAATATCCATAAAGCACAAGCATTACAGTTTCGACTTTGGGTTTTTTAAATCGCTTTTGTATTCCATGTTTTTTCCCCCTTTTTAATTACAGAGATAAAGGTGAGAAAAAAATCACCGTTTTACTTAAAGAGATTACATGGAAATTAGAATACATGGGTATTTTTAAAATTCATTCGTCATAAAAACAATATACAGAGCGCCAAGTGTCAATTAAAAACATGATTGCTAATTGTTAGCAATTGTTAATGTGAAAAGCAACTGCTGCTGCAGTTAAATAGCATTTAACAATAAGCACAAACAATTAAAATAATAATAATAAGGTTACAGACACATGTAGCAAGCTTCTAGTGATGTGAATATATACTTATGGCGAATTGGCACGTGACAAAAGTTTTAAGTATGAGCTTGTGATTATAGAAAGTAAAACAACACTGAACTGAAGAAAGTGTAAAGAGGCACAATGATATAGGGAGAAGGAATGCTTTCTAATCTAGCATTCAGGTACGAATGGAAACGATCTGTTATTGGACTGTAATGAATCTGTGATTTAGACAACGAGGTACTGAAAGGTGGAACTGTTTTAACCCACAAATCGGACACTTCAGAAGACTGAACATAAATTGCTAAATTTCAGCCGATCTAGAATGTTTCTGTACAGATAGTTTCAGAACTAGATGAACTGACAAGATGAATAACAGTGAACTATCTGTTTTTTTTTTTTTGTTTGTCAAGAGTAAAACGATATAGGGAGAATGCTTTATAGTCTAGCATTCAGGTACGAATGGAAACGATCTGTTACTGGACTGCAATGAATCTGTGATTTAGACATCGACGTACTGATAGGTGGAAAAGTTTTAACCCGCGTATTAGACACTTCAGAAGACTGAACATAGCCGTAATGATCATACTCAGGAGTTACACCTTGTTAAATCTCAGCCGATCCAGAAAGTTTCTATACACATAGTTTCAATACCAGATGAACTGACAAAATGAATAATAGTGAATAATCTGTTTTATTTTGTTGAAGATAAAGAGCTACGAAAAGTGAGGAAAATTTGAAGAGACTGGTTTTCACTGGGTATAATATATGAATCTTGTAATATTGACAAAGAAGATTACAAAATTAAAAGATTTGTTACCTGCATATTATATTATACAGTTGCATAAAGTGACAGATTCAGATATTGTTCTGAGCAAAATTCAAAGATTTGTTAGCAGCATATCATACCAAACAGTTGAACAAGGTGAAAAATCTTATATATAAAATATAATTTGTGTTTGTTTGCTTGACGGTTTGTTTGTCTATTTCGTATAGACTCAAAAACGGCTGAACCGATTACCTTGAAATTTTCACAGATTGTGTAGGTTGGCCTAGAAAGAAAGGCTATATAATTTTTTGATATCGGGAGGGGGGCGGACCCTCCCCCTTACCCCAAATGTACTAACCAAAAATAAAAGTGGACCGATCGGGACAATATGGGATTCAAATGAAAGGTATACAAGAGTAAAGTACGAATTTCATAATAAAAATTGGTTTCAAATACCTGGGCCGCCACCCAAACGGTTCATATTTACCGCCCATGACAATATGGGGCTCAAATTAAAGGGATTTGAAAGTGCAGCACGAATTTGATATCCATATTTGAGTCGAAATGTCTGAGGTGCTATCCCTCCCCTAATGAGAACATTATCACCAGGAACCGAGAAGGAGCAAATTGTCATACAAAAATAGACTAAACAAATATAAGTAATATTTATAACTCGCCAGCCTCAGATGGTTTACAATTAACTCAGGATTGTTCGACTTTCTGCAAGATCGTCTTGAATCTCATTTTCAATTATGAAATCAAAAATTATTTCAGCTTCCAAGAACTGCATTATAATAACATCTAAATTTAATTAATAGTAACCATTCATTCCCCCTTTTAACAGTTATCTACCCTTCGGTCCTATTCGACTAACATTCACACAAGTGACAATGACTACCGTAAAATGAATAAATTTAAATAAAATTATATAATTTTTTGTTTTATATTTACAATCTTTATCATATTTCACACATTTGCTATAAATTGCATTAAATTTCAGTAAAAATAAAAACCACACAAAACATCAATAACGTGCTGTTTATACAAATGGTATGCAAAATAATACAACGTTACCGCTTCACTCACTATAGCTACCTCTAACTTTGCCCCTTAAAAAGAAATGGGGAGCTTTATATAAAAAAAAAAACTAATATTGTCTTGATTTTGTGGGATTGTATTCTAAAAGATAATTCTCTTTGCTTTTTTTTACATATTCACTTTGCAACATCATAGTTTTGGTTCTGTTATACTTATTGTGTGAGTTAGTCAGTCAGTTTTGTTATTTGATAGTCATAGTTAGATTCAGTTTAGTCGTAGTAGTCGTCAACTACTCTCCTATGGCAGTTGTATTTGGTACAGTACAAGTTGAGTGACTGCATGAGTACCCGTAACTTGTATTCACACATTGTCTGTGGTATTAGAGATGAAATGCACAATGCTCAGTTACAGTGGCATTAGCTATAGTCAGACTTTTAGTGAAATACCCATGTATGAGTTTTCATATATATATATTGTATGTATGTATTTCGCATTTGTTTTTAGACCTCATAGCTTTTGTATTTTGTAAGCGCGTGTTGGAAGCGACATTTTGACTGACATTTTTCTTTTGCATATCGTTTACTCTATGTTTACAAACAGACAACAGCAACAATTGCTACAGCTCAGTTAGTGAAAAACAAATAAAAACAGAAAGATAGAAAAAAAAAAAAAGATTCTCTACGATTTATTGTACATATATAACTAAATAGATGGCAACAGTCAAGAGCAAATTCAAATAAAGTTGGGAAAAGAAGACTATTTTTCAAAATAGAACTAACTAACTAAAAGAATACTCCCAACAGAAAATAATTAATATATTTCTATTCATAACTCAGCATTATAAGTATAAGGTTTTCCAATAAAAGGTGTTATTTTCTTATATAAAAAAAATTAAATTAAATTTTTTCAAATATATGATCAGATGTTTATTCATAAGAATGAAGAAGGTATACAGATAATGAAAAAAAAAAAAATCAGCCAAACGGCCATCACGACCACGCATTCAGGACTAACCGGGAAAAATCTGTATATATGCAAAGGGTACTCCAAAAGAGCTCTTATTTTGGTATTGAAAGAAAAATTCAGTTTTTTGAGATAAATGATAGGATATCGGATAAAGAGAAAGGTATGCCGTTAATTGCAAAGAACATCAGTCAAATGGCCACCAAGCGACGCTTACAGGACCATACCGCGTGATTGAAAATAACACCTCTTATTGGAAAACACTATACAACAAAGTAACAAATTTTGCTCATGAACATCCACTCACATATCCATGAGTGTAGTCCGATTCAAGTTTTAAGCTCAATGATAAGGGGCCTCCTTTTTATAGCCAAATCCGAACGGCGTGCGGCAGTGCGACAACTCTTTGAAAAATTTGCCAAAATTGTTTATCCTTTCGTAGATTATCACACGAAAATGTTGCGAAATATTGCACAAATACCTCTTTATTCAGTTGATATAGCTCCCATGTAAACTAATCTCCCGTTTGATTTCCCAACCCTCTAGAGGGCGCAATTCTAATATGATAAAATTTAAATTATGCTTGATCAATTCTGTAGGACTTCTAATGTCCACTTGATGTATGGTCTAACCTCACATAGTTTCCATATAAATCGCTTTCTCGATTTGAAATGCAATGCATCTATAGAATAAATGGTTATCTTTTTCTGACTTCCTACGGCCAAGTCAAGTACACTGATGGAAAAAGGTACAGCGGTCAAAAAAAGTATTCATCATTAGCAAAATTGATAATAAATTCACTTATTTTGGGTAATTGAAGAAAATTTAAAGTAAACAAATAATGCAGTTTTATGCAATAGTTTATTTTTCGTAATATGTTTTAAAATAAATTCAAAAAATAAATTTAATTAGCGCAAAAAATGCAATTTTATATAATAACACCAAAAACAGAACAAAAAAAGTATTCATCATTGATGTGCTATCATCAAAGTCAAATTCAAATATTATTTGGGAATCCCCCTTTTCTGTTTTATTTAGTAAAGGAGGCTTTGCCCTTGACAGCAAATATTTAATTTCATTGAAAATATAGTTTTTGTCAAAATGGGTCGTAAGCAAAACGAGGTTTCTGATGAGGTAAAAGTTTTGGTAATAAAACACCACAGGAATGGTTTAACTCAAAAAACTATCAGTGAAATATTAAATAGACCACGATCTACTATACAATCCATCATCAGAAAGTGGACAGAAACGAAAACTGTTGACAATAAACCAAGATCTGGTCGACCAAAAGCACTTTCAGTTGGAGATGTGCGTTGGCTAGTGCGGCAAGTTCAGAAAACTCCGAAGACAAATGCGACCATTCTTCGTAAAAACACTATGGAATATTTAGGGAAGGAAGTTACTACACAAACAATTCGAAATACACTCAAAAGGCATAGTTACAGAGGAAGAACTGCACGTAAGAAGCCCTTTATAAATAAAATAAACCGAGTGAAAAGGCTAAACTTCGCAAAAATGTATGTAAAACAGCCCGAATCATTTTGGAAAACAGTCATTTTTGCAGACGAGAGCAAGTTTAATCTTTTTGGGTGCGATGGAAAGGTCATAGTGTACAGAAAACCAAATACAGAGCTTGAAGAACGAAACACAGTTGCTACTGTAAAACATGGTGGAGGTGGTTTAATGGTTTGGGGGTGTATGGCGGCTTCAGGAGCGGGAAATCTTGAAATTATTAATGGAGTAATGGATCATAAGTATTACATTGACATTTTAAAGAGGAATTTAAAAGATAGTGCTGTAAAACTTGGGCTTGGTAATAACTTTCAATATTATCAAGATAATGACACCAAACATTCTGCTTTAAATACCAAGATGTGGATGCTGTATAACTGCCCCAAAGTCATTAAAACTCCTCCTCAAAGTCCCAACTTGAACCCAATTGAACATCTTTGGGAACATCTCGAACGCAAATTGAGAACGCGCAATTTTCCGAGCAAGAGTCAAATGCAACAGGTGATAATGGAGGAATGGACTAATATAGACCAAAATATAACCGCTAAATTAGTCCAATCGATGTCAAACCGTTTAAAAGAAGTTATAAGACGCGGTGGTCGAATAACAAAGTATTAATTTTTTTAAATTATGTTATTTATTTTTTTGTTTTTTTGCAATGATGAATACTTTTTTTGTTTAATTTTTTGTGTTCAGCTGTAAAATGGCCCTTTTTGTTCCAATAAATACTATTTTTTTCTTTAAAAACAATGAAATTGTGTACATATATATCACACAAGCACTACTGCATCATTAGTTTAATATGTTTTTATTCCAATTGTCTTTTGTAGACCTTTTAACAAAAAAACATTGAATGATGAATACTTTTTTTGACCGCTGTAGATCGGTTTATATGGGAGCTATATCAGGTTATAGATTGATTGATTAATACTTGGCACGATTGTTGGAAATCTTAACAGAACGCTAAGTGCAACATTTCAGCTCAATCGCGCAAGAAGTCAAATCCGGAGATCGGTTTATATTGGAGCTATATCTAAATCTGAACCCAAATGGCCCAGTTGCAATCCCCAACGAACTACTTCAATAAGAAGTATATTTAATCGACCGCTATCGTGATTTTCACAGAAAGGCGGAAATGGGTAGATCAACTCAGAATATAGAGACGATCAATAAGGGTTGCTACTAAAACCAATAACAGTTTGGTATTAACAGCAATACCAGCTCGGTAGTAAGGCTAGTACCAAACGGTAGTGCATTGATGTCATACGCTATTGCCTTACTATCAATACCGTACTGGAGTAAGCACGTTTGGTATCAATTTTTTCTCTGGTTGTATTGCCTAAAAACAGTTCATAAAAAATAAATTGTTCCAAAAAGTTGAATGAAGCCGAATGGCGCGGCGTGCTGTCAAGCTAACCACCTAGTAGAAAAATTTAACATGGCTAACGACAAAATAAAACTCATCTGCATTAGTAGGGACATAACCACCGCAGAAAATTCCTTTGGATATTCTCAACAAACCTTTGTGCCAGTTTGACCTCCACAATCCTAGCTGGAAAATATTTAAGGATCCACCTGGTAGCTATGGTAATATCGGTTGCTACTCTCGTCTTTATTTGTTTTCAGATGTGCTTTCATTTTGCCCCTAACTGTTACCCACCTCCTCATACAAGTGAAAACAAACTAAGATAAAATAAAATTCAAAAACCAAAAAGTCTGACTAAAGTCAGTTTGTTTTAAGTGAATTTTTGATAGCAAAAAGTAAAATTTTTGTTTTCTTGATAGCTGCATCACCACCAACAAAATATTTACTATTTTATTTCTACACATTTTTGTGAAAGAAGAAGTAGTGGAAAAATAACAACCAGTAATGTGTTTATGAATTTTTAAGTTACTTCTTTAACAAGAGTTTTCATGACATTGGAACAACAAAAGTTGAAGAGTTATAAACAGATTTGCAAATATTTCATGAATACGAAAAAGGGTGTATAAATAAAGAAAACAATGCATTTAGAAGAAATTGAAAATGAACAATTGAAAGTTTAAAGAAATTAAAAAAATATATATATAAATTTTGGAGACCCAAAGGGCTTTATATATCGAAATTCATTAGAAAACTCTAGTAGCCAAATCATAATTTCGGCCATATGGCCATATATTAAGATTTGGGACCTATACATAGTTGATATTTACATTTTTGTCACCATTCTTCCGCTGGTGTATAGTCGTCTCAGTGATATATTTTTCCATATGCTTTTTGTGAGTTAGGATACCGTGAATGATTTTAAAATATCTAAATTTAGAAACTTCGTAGGCCATCGTGGCACATACGTTAGCATGTTCACCCATAACGCTGAACTCATGGTATCAAATTCTGGCGAGAACATTAGATGTTGCACAAACTTTTTCCAATAATCGTTCACTATGGCTAAAGCATTCATTATCACCACTTTGGATACGAATTTACTTAGCCAAACCCATTTTAGTTCAATGGTTGTTATATGATTATGAGCTTTGTGAAAATTGTTATTGCTTGAGTTGACATACCTTAACAGATGCGTTTAATGCCGAAATATGATATGTGTTGGCTTAGGAATAAGAAAAATTTTAGCTCCTAAGCGACAAAATTAATTTATTTATTTTATTATCCAGGCATATAGTTGAAGATTAGATTCAATTCTAAAGCGTACGGATTGTGAAAGATTGGTGAAACTTGACTTTGTTTTTATACCCACCACCATAGGATGGGGTTATACTAATCTAGTAATTCCGTTTGTAACATCTCGAAATATTGATCTGGACCCCATAAAGTATATATATTTTTGATCGCCTCGAAATTATGATTCGAACTAGCCATGTCCGTCCATCCGTCCGTGTGTCGAAATTACGATAGCGGTCGAACGCATAGAACTAGCCGCTAGAAATTTTGCACAGATACTTTATATTGATGTAGGTTGATGGGGATTGCAAATTGGCCTTATCGGTACGGATTTGGATATAGCTCCCATAAGAACGATCTTCCGATTTGACTTCTTGAGTCCCTGGAAGCCTTAAAATTTATTCGATTTGTCTGAAATCTTGCACATAGTATTTTGTTTTGACTTCCAAGAACTGTACCAAGTACGGTCTAAATCGGTTAAGAACCTGATATAGCTTCCATATAAACCGATCTTCAGATTTGATTTCTTGACGCCCTGGAAACCTCAATTTTCATCCGATTAGGCTGAAATTTTGTACATGGTGTTCTGCTATGACTCTCAAAAACAGCGCCAAGTACGGTCCAAATCGGTAAGGAACATGATATAGCTCCAATATAAACCGATCTCCCGATTTGACTTCTTGAACCCCTGGAAGCCGCAATTTTCATCCGATTTGGCTGAAATTTCTACATGGTGTTCTATTTTGACTTCCAACTTCTGTACCAAGTTCGGTTTAAATCTGTGTATAACCTTATATGGATTCCATATAAACCGATCTCCAGATTTGAATTCTTGAACCCCTGGAAGCCGCAATTTTCATCCGATTTGGCTGAAATTTTGTACATAGTTCCATGTACGCAATTCTCATCCGATTTGGCTAAACTTTTGTACAACGGCTTCTCTTATGACTTTTAACATATGTATTTAATATAGTCTGAATCGATCAATAGCTTGATACAGCTGCCATAAAAACCTATCTCCCGATTTTGCTTCTTGAGCCCCTACAAGGAGCAATTCTTAATCAAATGAACTGAAATATTACACAATGATTTCTACAATGTTCCGCATTCATGTATGGTCCGAATCGGACTATAACTTGATATAGATTCAATATCATAACAGTTCTTATTCAATATTCTTTGTTAGCCTAAAAAGAGATACCGCGCATAGAACTCGACAAATGTGATCCATGGCGGAGGGTATATAAGATTCGGCCTGGCCGAACTTAGCACGCTCTTACTTGTTTCCATTGCTATCCATTTACTATGTTAGGTTTACCCAACCTAACCTATCCATTTACTAATGCTGGATTGATTTATGAAGACCCCACGTACATGTGGAACTCTCATTTATATACGAGAAGTATCTCAACTGTTTTTAATGCAAACATGTAAATTTGGTGTTTATAATCTTAGTTTTAATGATATTGAAATGTTTATCTGTACCATATTAACTGGCTTACTGAATTTGGACAACATCAAATACTTTTTATTCCATATGCAAAAAATATGGAGTAAAGCAATATAGCCGATGTTGTATTATTCCATTACTTTGTTTTTTGAGAAATAATTACAGTTTTACAAACATGTCCTTAATTAAGTAACAGTCGTGGGTATGGTGCAATATGTTGACTGCCTCACGATTTTTTAAAAACTATCGGCTTAAAATTTTTCATTCCATTATGGAGTATTTTCATCTATTTTCTTCTCTAAATTGTACTCTGAATCATTTGTTTTCGGATATTAGGATTTTTTTTCATCATTCTTCTCCAAGCAGAATATTTTTCTTTCAGAGCTGATAATTGTCCATAATTAACTACACCTTACTAGAAAATATAGGCGTTTTTAATTTTAATTTATTTGTTTTTCTTTCAGATGAAAATTCCTGGAATTGTCATGTATTTGCAATATCCTCTGTAAAATGATTGCAAAACGTTAGCCTCACCATAACAGACGTAGCTCGTGTGCAATTGCTCTTTCAATATCTAAACAGAACTTAGTTATCATTCATATTATTTAATAATAGTAATCAAACTTAATAATTGCAATTGAGTTGTCATTGTCACCTGTCACTGTAATCTGTTGAATAATATCAGCATTCCCCATTGTATGTAACAATACTAACTGTCAGTTTTTCTATGCCTGTCTATCTGTTTATGTATTAGTATGTTTGAAATGATGCATCTATGATATCTGTACGGCATATACGATATTTGTATTTATGATGGTTGTTGCTATCTAATTTGTGCATCTTTTGATTTGCGCTTAGTTTTGCATCATTGTAGGTTTTTTTCATGGAATGGGAATTGCATTTTAAGGCTACTCCAAACAGCCTGTTTTATTGTCATATGTTGCTGATAGTTTGTAATATTATTAATATTTTAAGTTGGACATCCGAATGTTTGACAAGCAGAAGGAAGGTATTTTAGAATGGTTTTGTTTTCTTAGTTTAATATTGAAAAGTTTTAATACCCATCAAATTTAACTTTGCCTTTTTAATGTTTATCGTTATGATGCTTTATTTTGTTTTAGTTCTATAAACCTTCTATAAAAATATTTAAACAAAAGTTTAACATGCCAAATAACAAATATTCACCCCAATTAGTGTCATTTATTGTTTATTTTTATTCTATTTAATTTTTTGCAAAAACATTAATCATTTTTTTGCGTGAATGATATATGTGTATCGACTAATCCAATATAAGTTTAATGGTTGAAACATACAAACAAAAAATATCGGAGGAAAATAAAAATGAAATTAATCATTTCTTTAGCAATTAATCAAATATTTAAAGCGTTCGGCGAAGGGTGGTGGGAGTAGGAATTTTTCAACTATCAAATGCAAAGTATTTGAATATAATTTATGCCTCAAAAGATATTCCTTAACCAAAAAACCAGCAATATATATATTTTGAAGATATATTATACGGACGTGGGGAAGTATAATAATCTGGGTTGGCAAAATTTGAAAATTTTTCAATTTCAAGCTTCATATGGTTTGACATTTGAAGTCTATTAACTATGTCTGTCTGTTTAAATTGGCAACAAATAAGGGCAATTGATTGAAACCTTGTTCTAGTACTGCACATAAATGTTATGCAACATGACCATGAACATTCCACTAAGGAAGACCGGGGTCGCTCCTCTCATATCATTAAGTGGTGGTTGGCTGTTTCAGGTTTTAAGCTCAATTATCATTACTGCTTATTTGGTTCACACCAGCGAAACCCACAATGAAAATGTGTGTGAAATACTCTCTTTAAATAATTTCAATCAATTTGTAAAAAATTATTTTTTGGACCAAAATAAAATATAGAAAACTTAAATAATTTTTTGTTTTTTCAAACAGAAAAACGATGCATATACCCATGCGTTCATTATTTGCTGTCTCAGCAACCACTGAAACAAAGATAATAATAAGAGGACTTGCCATCAACGCAGCCGTAAAGGGCTGGGCATCGCTGGTTTAGACAAGGTTAGGTTTATGTGGCAGTCTGCCATTAGATTCACTTAGACGTTTTTGTCCATTGTAATACCACAAGAACAGAAGAAGGAAGATGCCTTCTAGTTCCTACCGTTGAACCATCAAGATCACTTTAAAAAGCCCAATAACTTGCGAATGTTCACATCCGCTAAATCTGACAAGTTCTTAAAGAAATGAGAACCTAAAGTGGAACTCCGACTGCTAGTGCGGGACACACACACAAAAGGTGTGTCCTCTGGCTTCTGCAAAAGTCGTTGCTGGCAACCTTCAGTCTGTCAGCATGTTTTTCGATTAGACAGTGACCTATCATGACGGACACAATGACTGAGACATCTGTTCTAGCCAATGACAGCAAGGCAGTAGACCTCTTCAAGTCTAGATTAGGCCACATAGTTTTGGAATGCTCACAGCCCCCTCTTTTTGACCATCTATCATTCGTTGTCCGTTGGGCCAGGTACTGAAAACTTAGCTTATATGTCGCTCGAGGCATACTCACAGATTCCAATCTCCCTGGAATTCCTAGTTCCTAGTCTCGCAACCAGTTCTAGGTATCTAGAGTACACCTCAAAGCCCACCTGGTCGTTTAGGTTGGAACCATCCGTATAGAAGTCTAGGAAACTTCTGTTAACTGGGGTAATGTAGTTCTATCGGTTCTATCAGTAATAATGGTACAGTAATTTTTATCAAAAAGCGACTCAGGTAGGGTGTAATCCACACTGCCTGGAACATCGGATATTGTATCAAGGATAACACAGTTTCCGTAGCCGCCACATGACCAATGAGAAAGTTCGCTGCAGTTTGGGTAGCCACAATTTCCAGTGGCATAAGAGGTTGTGGGGCTGTGATGTACAAACAAGCCATCCTTTGGATCTGTTTAAGTATTGAGCTGTAGGTGGACTTTTGAAGCACCGTCCACCAGACCACAACACCATATAGCATTATAGGTCTGACAACTGCAGTATATACCCAATGCATGACACGCGGTCTAAACCCCCAACTTTTGCCAATGGCTCTCTTGCAGTTGTTTAGGGCAAGAGTGGCCTTTCTTGCCCTTTCCAAAATGTTGGATATGAAGTTCAATTTCCTGTCCATCAAAACACACAAGTATTTTGTATCTCCTGCTGAAAAGAACTACTTCTGTCTTGCACAGATTTATATCTAGACCGCTTTCGGAAGCCCACTTTGCTGTTGCACGTAGATCATCCTGAAGTATATCTCTTCGAGTGCTGAGAAACTTTCCCCTAACCACAATTCCCACGTCATCAGCATACGCGACCATTTTTACATCGTTCTCTTCCAGAGACAATAAAATATTGTTAATGGCTATATTCCAAAGTAGAAAAGACAGTACACCTCCTTGAGGTGTTCCTTTGCTGACCCATCTTTTTAGATCCACAGATTCCAAGCCTACCGTATGCATCTTTTAGTACATTATTAATAAACTTTTTTACGGTAGAGTTGATGCCTAGAAACTCCAACTCCTTCATGATTGACGTCGGTTTTACATTATTGAAAGCACCTTTAATGTCAAAAAATGTTACCATTGTATATTCCTTGACAGCGAGAGAACCCTCTATGTAGCCGACTAGGTCGTGAAGGGCTATTTCAGTGGATTTGCCTTTACTATATCCTAAGATATGTTTCTATCAATCTCTCAAGAGTCTTCAGCATAAATGATGACAGACTAATAGGACGAAAATCCTTCGCCTTCGTGTGGTAAGGTTTTCCTGCTTTGGGAATGAAAATGAAGCTGAAGCTTGCTTTAGACAAGCTTCCATATAAATCAATGTTCAGTTATTGCTTCTGGTATTGCAATTTTCACATCTTAAGAGGAGGATGAATTATGCAAAATCCCTTACATGACTTCTTTAGTGAATTTATGTGTTAGTACTTAGGATACGATAAATTTCTCAAATTTAAAAAACTATTATTGGTAAACATTTAATCAACTCTTTCAAATATTTCTTATTAAAATCATAGTTTTAAATATGTTAAATATCTGCAAATTAAATTAACACCCATCTAATCTCTGCAATTTGTTTTCCTTTGAAGAAAAATGTCATAATTCAACTTCTAAGACTTTGTTGCCTACTGAATATTAATGGATCGGTGGCATGCATGCAGGCAAAAGAAAAAAAATAAAGTCGTGACATAAACAATTTTTAAAAACAAAGTATGCATAAATTTTTATGATTTTTATTGAAACAAATGAACTGCAACATCAATTTAGCCTCAATGCACATGTGAAGCAATATAAAATACAATGAAGCAAAAAATAAACAGAAAAACACTTTATAAGCAACAAAGGCTATGGTCGACATGAGCAAACACTTCACAAGTATCAGAGGCAAGCATTTTAAGACAACACCTACTTTTTGTTATGAACTATAGTTTATGTTACCACCGTCTTATCATTGGTCCATAGTTTGCTGTATGGTTTCAGGTAGAAGCCATTTGAGTACTTGAGTTTACTGTATAACACATTTTGAAGAAATGTGCATCAAATCTGATATATGGCACATTAATTGGTGTGGAGAAAACCACGCCTTTCAAATTTTAAGATACCAGGAGGAAACATCATACATAGGAACCCGTTTTATAAGCAAACAAAGGATAATAATTGCTATGCTATAACAGGGTGTGGACCGATTTGAGGCACACTTGGTTTGGATGTTGGAGACTATAGTGGAAGTCATTGTGCAAAATGTCAGCCCAACCTCTTATTCGGTTGTGCCCTATAGTGGCTCAAGAAGTTAAATCTTGAGATCGGTCTATATGGGAGTTATATTAAAACATGTACCGATATGACCCATTTACAATCACAACCGAACTACACTAATAATAAGTATTTGTACAAAATTTCAAGCGCCTAGCTTTATCCTTCAAAAGTTAGCCTTCTTTCGACAGACGGACATGGTTAGAGCGACTTAAATATCATAGCGTTCAAGAATATACATACTTTATGCGGTCTTAGTCATATTATTTCGTTGTTTTACAAACGCAATGACGAAGTTAGTATAAACCCATCCTATGGGGCTCTGTGCCTTGCGTTTTGAGAACTTGATGGGTTTTTCCAATTATTTGATTAAAAACTGCCTATTTGTAGTACATATAACTAATTTAATACGCATCTACAACATGTCCTCTTCGCATAAGAAAAAGTAAAAGCGTGCTAATTTCGGCCGGGCCGAATCTTGGGAACCCACCATAATGGATACTGCTAAAAATTCATACAAAATAAATTTAATTGAAGGGCATACTCTACATACCAAACTTTTGCCAAACCAACAAAAATTAAAGCTACTAGAAACGGAACAACGATGATCGAGAGACCGGTTTACATGGGAGCAATGTCAGGTTATAGACTGATTTGGACCGTATTTGGCGCAGTTGTTGGTAGTCGTAACAGAACACCGCATGCAAAAATTCAGCCAAATCGGACAAAAATTGCGGCTTGTACGGGCTCAAAAAGTCAAATTGGGAAATCGGTTTATATGGGAGCTATATCAGGTTATAGACCGTTTCAGACCGTACTTGCAAAAGTTATTGAAAGTCATAACGAAACACCACATGCAAAATTTCAGCCAAATCGGACTATAATTGCGGCTTGCAAGGGCTCAGGAAGTCAAATCGGTTTATATGGGAGCTATATCAGGCTATAGACCAATATCCACTGTACTCCGCACAGTAACTGAACATTACGTGCAAAATTTCAGTCAAATCTGACAAAAATTGCGACCTCCAGGGGCTCAAGAAGTCAAATCGGGAGATCGGTTTACATGGGAGCTATATCTAAATCTGAACCGGTATGGAACATTTGTCATCCCCAATGACCTACATCAATATTTAGGATCTGTGCAAAATGTCTAGCAGCTAGCTTAACGCATTCGACCGCTATCGTGATTTCGACAGACGGATGGACCTACATGGCTAGATCGACTCAGGACGTCGGGACGATCAACGGATATTTCGAGGTGTTACAAACGGAAAGACAAGATTAGTATACCCCCATCCTATGGTGGTGGGTATAAAAAGTACAAATTTAGGTATTTCAATAAAGACTTAATAATGAAAATACATGTCTTGACCAAAACTGCAAACTGTGCAATTTTTAATTGAATCATCTTTTCGGCAAAGTAATTGTATATTTAGTCTACAATCCAAATCATGTACCAAAATGAAAATCGAACCGCAAATAGATTCGTAAATTGCAGAATACGAAGCACGTATCGGCCAAAATTAAAAAAAGAACGCAAGACGCAGTGCTGTTTGTTGTCTCACAAACGATTCGCTGATTCGTACCAATATCAATACCTTATCAATATCTATCGACGGTATAAATATTGAGCGATCAGACGCTCTTGATTTTCTGGGCATAATAATATAATGTGATATGCGTTGGTCTAAACATTCGCTGATTCTTACCAATATCTTATCAATATCTATCGACGGTATAAATATTGAGCGATCCGACGCTTTTGATGTTCTGGGCATGAAAATACAATATGATATGCGTTGGTCTAAACATGTATTCGAAGCGTCGAAAGAAGCATCCAAGTGCTTTCTTAAGCGGTGCAAGAACTACTTCATTCCATCTGATCTTCCCAATATCTATATTTCGTACATAAGGACAAAAATGGAATACTTAGGTCTGTTCCTATTTTCAAAAATGCAAAACAAAAATAACTAGTTTGTAAGGCCACCGTGGCGCAGAGGTTAGCATTTCCGCCTATGACGCTGAACGACTGAACGAAATATCGGAGTGAACATCAGAAAAATTTTTCAGTAGTGGCTATCCCCTAACTAATGCTGACTACATTTGTGAGGTATCGTGCCATGAATAACTTCTCTACCAGGCAATGCGGTTCGGAATAGGCATAAAAAGGAGGCTCCTTATTTTTGAGCTTAAACTTTAATCGGACTGCACTCATTGATATGAGAGAAGTATTCCCTGTTACTTAATGAAATGTTCATGGGAAATTTAGTTGTTGTAATTGATTGGCCCGCTGAACCGGCTTGGCACTGTAGGGATATTTTTTTCGCTCGTTCTGTTCGTATGTTGAATCGACTTCCGGCTGATGTCTTTCCCACCAACTATGACTTACAGAAATTTAAAACGAATATCAATAAAAACTACTACTTCTTTTCTCCATACCATACCAACTGTCCAATCACCAACGCATTACACTGAATATATAAGGGACATCCCCTGCGTGTTAGTCAAACATAAAAAAGTAGTCGCTCTTCAGCAAGCTGTTCGAACTCTGCAAGTTAAAGAGGCCTCTTATCATTGCCCTTAAAATTGAATCGTAGAGCACTAATAGATATGAGGGAAGTACTATCTTCGCGGTTTAATGGGATGTTCAGGTTCGGTTCGTTAATGGGTCAAGTCGGTTGATGTTTGGATATAACTCCTACATAAACCGACCCTTGATTACACTTCTTAAAAACACGTCTAAAGTTTGAAAAAAAAACCTTTGGCTAAAGTTTGACCCAAAGATTTCAGTTATGCCGTTAGTCATGCTTGTGATAAAGCATCCATATAAACTGAAATCCCAATTGTAACCCTTGATTCTTTAGAGGGCGCAAGGTTTATCCGGTTTGGCTTATATGACTTGCAACATCTATACCAAGCACGTCCTGAATTGTGATTATAGTACTTGAGCCTCTAGAAAGCGCAATTCTTACTAAATTTTACGCTTTTGCTTGTTTTGAAGTTAGAAAACTCACATTTCTTTGAACTAATTCTTTTGAAAAACTTTAATAATAAAAGCTCAAAAATATATTTTTTTTCTTTAAATATATCCAGCTAACTATTTGCGAATTTTTCTTATAGTCAATACCTTTCCAAACTATTTGCCAGGTGTTGCAAAGGCCTTAACAAACTTATAACACCATTACTCTTCTTGGGCAAAGAAATAATAAAATGAAGATGGTCATAAGAAGGCAATCAGTGATAGGACTATATGTATGTATATGTAGGAGAGGGACAACAAAAAAATAAACCAGGGGGAGAACAAAAACAAAAACAACAAGAAAACGACTACGGCAACAACAGCAACATTCAAATAAAAATATGTGCAAAAATATGAGTAAAAATGATTTATGGCCGGCAATGATGGGTATTGTATTGTGTTCTGATGATGCTGATGATAATGACGATGATGACGTCGCAGACAACGTCGACGGCACGGTGGTTATTATGATTTGCCACATGTGTTTGTCAGAATGTCTGTCTGTGTTTATGTGTGTGTGTGTGTGTCTGATTGACGATGGCAATGGCTGAGAATTGGGGATTGGTTGTACAGCGTACTTTATTCTATGGTCGAGAGACTGCGATCGTTTGTATGTCCGTCTTTCGCTACATTTTGATTAGGGGCCTCTATGGTATTAAGCACTTTGACACACTACGTGGCAGCATTCTCCAAAGGAAAAACAAAAAAAGCAAAAACAAGTAAAAGCGTGCTAAGTTCGGCCGGGCCGAATCTTATATACCCTCCACCATGGATCGCATATGTCGAGTTCTTTTCCCGGCATCTCTTCTTAGGCAACAAGAGGATATAAGAAAAGATTTGCTCTGCTATTAGAGCGATATCAAGATATGGTCCGGTTTGGACCACAATTAAATTATATGTTGGAGACCTGTGTAAAATGTCAGCCAATTCGAATAAGAATTGCGCCCTTTGTGGGCTCAAGAAGTTAAATAGAGAGATCGATTTATATGGGAGCTATATCAGGCTATAAACCGATTCAGACCATAATAAACACGTATGTTAATGGTCATGAGAGAATCCGTCGTACAAAATTTCAGGCAAATCGGATAATAATTGCGACCTCTAGAGGCTCAAGAAGTCAAGATCCCAGATCGGTTTATATGGCAGCTATATCAGGTTATGAACCGATTTGAACCATATTTGGCACAGTTGTTGGATGTCATAACAAAACACGTCGTGCAAAATTTCATTCCAATCAGATAAGAATTGCGCACTCTAGAGGCTCAAGAAGTCAAGACCCAAGATCGGTTTATATGGCAGCTATATCAGGTTATGGACCGATTTGAACCATACTTGGCACAGTTGTTGGATGTCATAACAGAACACGTCGTGCGAAATTTCATTCCAATCGGATAAGAATTGCGCACTCTAGAGGCTCAAGAAGTCAAGACCCAAGATCGGTTTATATGGCAGCTATATCAAAACATGGACCGATATGGCCCATTTACAATACCAACCGACCTACACTAATAAGAAGTATTTGTGCAAAATTTCAAGCGGCTAGCTTTACTCCTTCGGAAGTTAGCGTGCTTTCGACAGACAGACGGACGGACGGACGGACGGACGGACGGACGGACGGACAGACGGACGGACATGGCTAGATCGACATAAAATTTCACGACGATCAAGAATATATATACTTTATGGGGTCTCAGACGAATATTTCGAGTAGTTACAAACAGAATGACGAAATTAGTATACCCCCCATCTTATGGTGGAGGGTATAAAAAACAGGGATGCCAAGCAAGCAAAATACTACAGATACATAAAAGCCCCCAGCCATATTGTGTGAGTGTGTGCGATAGTATGTGTAGCAATGTGTTAAATCATTCATACGCTAATTATTTGATACAATTGAGGCAGTGCAACTTGTTATTAATTTTCATCGTTTTGGTTTTTTTCTTTGTGGTTTGCTCTCTCTCTCTCTCTCTCTCGCTTTTGCTCTCATTTCACTTTTAATAGAGACTGCAAATGTTTTTTAAGGCATTCAACAGAGAGTATGTTGTGTTTTTATAGATAACCGAGGGCAGTAATCAATTAAAATTTGCTCTACGATTTTCTTTGTGCTGTTGTTGTTTTGCATATATCAAATTTATGGGGCCTAATGCAATGTAACACACATTTGTCATTCACTGTATTAGAAGACAAGTTGTTGTTGTTGTTGTCGCTGTTGTATATGTATTATTTTCATCATTGCATTACGTTGTGTGCTCACCAAGCTCAACAACAACTTGTTTGATTCTCTTGACCTGCTTGATGTAGCGCCTAACAGTTGGACATCGATACCTTACAGAAAAGTGACGTTGTTATTGGTGGTGTTGTAATTTTCGAGATTTGTAATTGCATACGATTATTAAATGTTTCAAATTCATTAGTGCTATGAGATGAATTTCCATATTTTTTTCTTTATTTAAACGATGTCATGAACATCCATACACTGAGGGAAAAAGTGAAAATATTTTTTTAAGATTTTTTTTTTATGGAGAATGATGGTCTTTGCATTTTGTGTGATAAATGCCGCGAAAACCATAAAGCTTTTACCACAAGAGCACTACACAGGATGGAACATTGAGGTCCGATCTGTGGGGAGTTCATGGCTGTCAGGAGAAGCTACGCAGACGATGTTACAATACAATACTTCTAAGGGGTAAGGATCCGAACGAGCTATGCAGAAGGGACGAAAGGGTCTTGCATATGGCATATGACTGGGCTAGACCCAGAGGTCTCAATGTTAACCCAGAGAAGACTGAAATGTGCCTGTTCCTCAATAAGACGATTTCGATATCTGACAAGGTCAAGAACTTAGGTGTGATCTTGGACAGGAAACGGAATTGGAAGTGTCACATTCAGAAGCGTACTGAAAAGGCTCACAGATGTTGGCCACTATGAAGACGGGCCGTAGACTCGAAATGGGGCCTGAATCCTAGGATAGTTCACTGCATCTACAGGAACGTGAACAATACTTACTCACGCCTCAGTAGTTTGGTGGAATGCTCTGGAGGAAAAGGACCATACAACGGGTTCAGAGAACATGTGATGTGCGGAGTGATGAGAACCACGCCCACTAGGGCACTAGAGACTATTTTAGATATCAGACCCATTGTCATACAGATTAAGTGTGAGCCAGCCACTGCGGCTATTAGACTTGTGGCGATGGGAGAATGAATAGATATCCGACACACTGACATACAGATTAAGTGTGAAGCAGCCACTGTGGCTTTGAGACTTAAGGCGATGGGAGAATGGATTGGGGATGGGAGCAACTCATATCATCTCGGTATAATCGAGGCGACGATAGGAAAACTGGAAGTAAGGGAAGAGGTTTACATAAGACGAACCTTGAAGTCGAGTGCGAGGTACTGCTGCACAGTCTTGTATTGACGGAACCCTAGTATTGCCATCTGGAAGATCATGTTACACGGATGGATCAAAGCTAGAGGACAGAGTGGGCCTGGGGGTCTATATTGAGAACGCAGGGACTGAAATCTGTTTTAGACTCCCTGACCATAATATGGTCATACAGGCGCAAATCCAGGAGATCACGGAATGCGTGAAGTGATGTGGTGCTAACGCGAGGAGTTATGAGTATGAACATCTTTACCGACAGTAAAATTGCCATAAGGGCAATAAAAACCAGAACGGTAAGGTCACGAACAGTCTTGCAGTGTAAGAAGGAGATTAACGCCTTCTCTGAGAAGTAGCTGCAACGGACAATCAGCAGTACCGAGCGGAGAGCAGTACGCCGGGCACCGGTTTTTGCACAAATACTGAGAGCCTATGATGCTCGGTGTAAGAAAGCGAGTTTTGACACCTTTTAATAACCAATAAGCAAACTGTTCCCGCGGCGATCGGTCCTTTGGACCGGAAAGAGCTTGCTCACCTACAGGGGCTTGATAAGACAACAACAACAATATGAATGAATGAATTAACAACAACTGCAATATGAATTACCTTGCTCACCTACAGAAGCTTGATAAGGATCGCATCCTCCACATGAAAATGTGACAACAACAATATGAATGACTTATTGTTGCAAGGCAATGGAGAAGAATCTTCGGAAATTTGGTTAATCGATTCTGCTAGGAATTTTCCTTTTTAATTTGTAAAAACTAGACGTATTGATTTAAATGGAGGTCATAGTAGCGCAGACGTTAGCATTTCCGCCTATGACGCTGAACAATTCGGTTCGAATCCTGGCAGGACCACCGGAACATTTTTCAGGGATGGTTATATTTGACTACAACAACAATATAAATGACTAATTGTTGCAAGACAATGGAGAAGAATCTTCGGAAATTTGGTTAATCGATTCTGCTAGTAATTTTCCTTTGAGTTTGTAAAAACTTGACGTATTGATTTAAGAGGAGGCCACCGTAGCGCAGAGGTTAGCATGTCCGCCTATGACGCTGATCGCTTGGGTTCGAATCCTGCCGAGACCATTAGAAAATTTTTCAGCGATGGCGACATTTGTGAGGTACTTTGCGATGTAAAAACTTCTCCTCAAAGAGGTGTAGCTCGGCGGCACGCCGTTCGGATTTGGCTATAAAAAGGAGGTCCCTTATCATTGAGCTTAAAATTGAATCGGACAGCACTCATTGATTTTATGAGAAGTTTGCCCCAGTTCCTTAAAGGAATGTTCATGGGCAAATTTGCATTTGCATTGATTTAAGAACCAATAAAGAAGGAGTATTTTTGATAAAATCCGTCTATCCGTTAGTCTTCTCACACGTTATCTTACGAGCGAATAAAGCTTTCCGCTACTACCGTGATGCTTATCGATGCAGCAAACTAACATCTAATTTTGAACAGCTCTCTTATAAACCAATTGTCAAATTGCACTTTTTTAACAACTGGAGGCCATAGTTCATATACCATTTGTCTAACGTTTGGACAAGTTATGTTCTGGTCTGAATTACGTTATCAATGGAAGATGAGTTGGGTCTTTATTACTGTCTTGGGCTTACTTTGGTATATGGACTAAGTTAGTATAATTGCAGACTGCCATTAATATCTGTTCTACAATATCTATGCTAGTTTTGCTCTGAATCCATCCACGATTTGGCACGGATTTTTAACCAATCCTCCACTTAATTGCTTGAGAACCTTAAGCGCGCAGTTCATACCAAGAAATGTTTATGTTCATGCTTCCAACCTCAATGATGATTTAAATGGTTTCATATATTGTATAAATAAAATCGTCGGGAGACACAGTTGAACCCGATCGATTGCAAACGATACTTAAAATTCCGCTCGGTCAAACATTAACTTATAATCTCTTAACACAAATTACATTATTTCTAGAATATTGAAAATATCTCTACATCTAAGTTTAAGAATTGTAGTTTCCATTAAAATTTTCTGTGATTGTAAGCCGAAATATCCATAATTTTGCTCTAAGGCATATTTGTCGATTGGTTTTAGCGAATGCATTTAATTTTAAATTCACGAATTAGTTAATCTATTACTCATAACACCGTGGGCATTTGAATGCTTATGGATTCTGCTGCTGCTGTCGCTGCCACAGTTATTGCTGTTGTCGATTTTGATAGTAACAAGATTTATGTTTACAATTAAAAGCTTTAATTAAATTGCAATTATAATTACAATCTGTGTTTAAATAGCATGTCTTATAATTAATTATGGTAATCAATTGTAGGTTTCGTTTGCATTCACCTACCAAGTCAGATATCAATTTGGTGAATTCTTGTTTTTCAATTTGTGACTGTATTTTTGGCTTATCAGTTTCTCATCAAAGGCAGGCAACAAGAAACAAAATTCATTGATTGTTGAGTTTCATTGGTGTTGCCACTCATGTCAAAGACGTGCATATAAATACATATGTATGTTGTTATACGTTAGCGATTTTTTGATTAAAACTTTTGGTATTTTTAGAAAAATAAAGCTAAACCATTATGTTAATCATCTAATTGCCGTCGCAACATCAATAATGAATATTTAATGCTTGCTTTTTTATATGTGACTAATTCAGAAGTTCACACACTATAAAGCAGAACATTTAAGCTGTTGTTAAAAATAAGCTATTAAAATAATTAATTGCTTTGAATTTGAGCCGTTTTTTTGTTTGTTTCATTGATTAAAAATATTTAAAATTAAAACTAGAATCAAATGTCACCAATTGCGTTTGGTGGCAGCAGGTTATAGTTTTGTAATAAATGAAGAGCCCTAAATACGGTGTATGGAATTTGATTGTTTTTTTATATATAACGGAGAGCCACAATAAATTAAATGAATGATTAATAAATAACACTTTTCTAAATGTTGGAACACTTGCGCATGCATTGATATTAATAATTAATTATGTATTTTATAAAACTTGGGTAATTGTTTTTCTTTTTTTTATTTCATGTGGGGCATTTTCTAACTGTAAAAAAAAAACTATTAAATTTAATGCTTCTATTCAAAAGCTTTCATAACAAAAAATCCTTGAAAACTTGAAGAATTTTTTGAATTATTATAACAAAAATTTTTGTTTTTATTTAATAAAATGCAGAATATAAGAAAAAGAAAAATACCATTTTTGTAAAAAGAAATCTATATAGTCAAATCTTAAACGATTTCGGTAATCGTGATAGCTATGGAAGTCTATAAGTGTTCAAATTTTACAAGGATTGGTTATGAATCTGTAATTGAACAACAGCAACACATTTACATGGAAACTACATGTAAATCTATTGATATTGAAAAAAACTGACAAACAATATTTTTAGTCATTAGGGAATGTTTAAGCCAAATTCTACGAGATCGATTAGAAAGTTTCCACAATATTCCAATATTAGTTTATTTCGGGTGCACATCATTGGTATGTGATCTATATCAAGAAACTAAATAAACTACTCGAAATTTTATTATTCTCCGTTTCTAGGCCATGAAAGTAATCTGTAACACATTTAAAAATGTTAATTGAATATGGAGAGATGTAAATGGCTTAATTGACGTGGGAAATGTTTCAGACCCAGTCGTTACACATAAAAAGATGTTTGTTAGGTGTTCCAATCAAATCCACTAAATTATAATGCAGTAAAATCCTTCTTTAAGCAGTATTTTTTTTACACGATTTTGAAAATGCATAGTTCGTCAAAAAGAATTAATTAATTTTTAACACGTAATTTTTGGTTGAACACGAATTCCAAAAAATATATATATATTTTTTTCATGATTTTTTTCTTTCTTACAGGATATCAATTCTTATGGCAACTCTGCTACATAGCAAGTAAACTAAATTTGTTGTTGTAAATATAAATTGTTTTATTTTATAATTACTTAGTGGAGTTTACTATTACTTTTTTGTACGGTTTTTCAAGGAAATGTTTAATTTATTTTTCTCATTTTATGCGATTTTTTATGGTTGTGGAACATATCTCCAAATTTATATATAAACCGTGTATTTTTTTATAATTGATTTTGATTTACACGAATTTCTCAGAAACGTATCTACCGTATAAAAAATATATCACTAAACTCTACTCTGGAGGCCACCGCAGTGCAGAGTTTAGCATGTCCGCATATGACGGAGAAAAACTATTTAGCGGCGGTTATCTACTCCCAATTTTGGTCACATTTGTGAGGTACCATCTCATGTGAAAACTTCTCCCCAAAGAAGTGTTGGTCTGTGGTATGCCGTTCGGAATCAGCTATAAAAATTAGACCCCTTATCATCGAGCTTAAACTTGAATCGGACAGCACTCGGTGATATGTGAGAGTTCCTTAATGTAATGTTCATAAGCAAATTTGCATTAAATGTGCTCTATACCGAAGTAAACTGAACTTTCACGCACATTTTACGCAATATGGAGAGGATAAATACGAGTATTAAATATGAGTAATAGCCAACTAATTAAGAAATCTCCACAAAATTATAAAATAAACGCTTTAAATTTTTTCTGTAACCTTCATCCGTCGAATTTTCTAAACTTTTCGCACTCAACTTATACAATTAAAAATATATAAACAAAACTTGCATTTCTGGTAAAGGCGTTGTAAATAAATACAATGGCAATTATATTTCTTATTACATATCATTCTTAGGGGTGAGATTTTTTACTTCCTGTTTGGAAAATATTGTTTTAATTTTCTATGTAATGCAGTTATATAAGAAATATAAACTAACCCTGTATATCATTTCCTAAGAGTTATGATTGCTACCTGAAAAATCATAATTATGTAAATTTTGTGTAACTAAAAACGACAAAAGGTTTACAGGATTTTCCTTCATATCAAAGCACCTAAAAAAAATGTGAGCATCCATTCATAAATTTTTTTTATTGTAGAAACTAAAAAACCTTTGTCCTTTTATCATATCAATATGATTTATGATCGAAGGACAAGACAATTCATAACTATTTGTTGGGAGAGGATTTTCCACTATCCTGAAACAAAATAGGGTGAAGTTTCTACCTTTTATAGTTTCAACCAATTTTTTTGGATAAAAAACAATGTATATAGGCCTCAATCTATATAAACAAAAAAGCAAAATATTCTTATATAAGATGTGTAACTGATATAAAGAGGAGACTGCTCTTCATTGAATTAAATCCTGGATCAGTAGCATTCACTGATGTTAGAGAAGATTTATTTCCTTTAATGTAAATAAAGTAGAATGTAGATGAAAAAATGTTATGTAACATATTGAAACTAATTTCATATATGTGTTGAAAACTTCCCGAAAATTTTACCGATGCTTCGCAAACAGAAATTTTAGAACAGGAAGGATCCTTTTTTATATATCAAGGAGTGCTGTGAAAGTTTTAGCTATCTATAACTATAATTACTGTCAATAAAGTCGGCATCAAAAAGTGGGGGATGACTACTGCAAAGGACTATATTGATCTTTCTTATTAGGAATTATACTAAGAGCTTAATGTCATAAATGACCAAGATTAACTATGCGTATAGGTTAAGTACACAGAAAAAATATAGATATTATTAATCATTCTTATTTTTGATATTGAAATCCAATTTTTTATCTTGGCAAGTGATTGGTAAAGAAGACATTGGTTGAACATATTTTTAATTGTACGAATTATATTGTTATTTAATAATACAAATTGTGAATATCTATTTTTGCGCTCTGTTGTGTCCTCTTTCACACATATGTAATGTGAAGGAATGCGAATGAGCCGAATATATTTCTAGTTTCTATCATAGACAGACACATAGTGGCATGGGAAGACAAGAAAATATCAAGAAAAATAGAAATTTAAAATAAAGTATTAAATAATAATTGTTAAGTAAAAACAAAATATTTTTAAAAGTGTTACCTTGAATAGTGTATAGCAGTAAAATTAGGATGTGAACAAATGAAATAAGTTCATTTCAAACGAAACAAATTTGAGGACATGAAAGAAGGTAGAGGAGGTATTTATAAATATTATTTTATTTTAATATGTTATTATATAGGGTGATTTTTTTGAGGTTAGGATTTTCATGCATTAGTATTTGACAGATCACGTGGGATTTCAGACATGGTGTCAAAGAGAAAGATGCTCAGTATGCTTTGACATTTCATCATGAATAGACTTACTAACGAGCAACGCTTGCAAATCATTGAATTTTATTACCAAAATCAGTGTTCGGTTCGAAATGTGTTCATTCACCGTAACGTTGCGTCCAACAGCATCTTTGAAAAAATACGGTCCAATGATTCCACCAGCGTACAAACCACACCAAACAGTGCATTTTTCGGGATGCATGGGCAGTTCTTGAACGGCTTCTGGTTGCTCTTCACTCCAAATGCGGCAATTTTGCTTATTTACGTAGCCATTCAACCAGAAATGAGCCTCATCGCTGAACAAAATTTGTCAAAATTTGAACACATTTCGAACCGAACACTGATTTTGGTAATAAAATTCAATGATTTGCAAGCGTTGCTCGTTAGTAAGTCTATTCATGATGAAATGTCAAAGCATACTGAGCATCTTTCCCTTTGACACCATGTCTGAAATCCCACGTGATCTGTCAAATACTAATGCATGAAAATCCTAACCTCAAAAAAATCACCCTTTACCTATAGAGACTATATTGGCTTGGAAAACGACGGTGATAACGGAAGATAACAAATGCAGTATTCATTCATTTGGATCTAGATTTCGTGGCATTGTGCACAAAATGCTAAGATTGGTATTTAATACGCTTCACTTCAATATGTATTTCTTTTAGAAAATATAAATTAAAAAATAAATTTTTGAAATCAATTTAGAACATTTTTATCAGCAATTTTATTCAATAAAATAAAATATTTTTTAATAATGCAAAAAATATCAATTATTTCCTTTTATTGAATTGGTAAAAATGTCATTGGAGAGAAGGTGAAACTTTCAAATAAATTGTTTTATGGAGTTAATAATTGCTTGGATTTTTGAGCTTGTCGTAAATCCAAATTACAAAATGGTTAATCAATACAAAATTGTTTATAGATCCGATTTCAGCGAATTTTTTAATTGAATGAAGAAATTGCAAATTTTGCTCATGAATATTCCACTAAGAAACAGGGGCAAACTTCTCACATATCAATGAGTGGAGTCCGATTCAAGTTTAAGCTCAATGATAAGTGGACTCCTTTTTATAGCCGAGTCCAAACGGCGTGCCGCACTGCGACACCTATTTGGAGAGAAGTTTTATGCTAACCTCTGCGCTACGGTGGCCTCCAATTGAACGAAAAATTTTTTTAATTGAACCATGTTTTTCATTTCTTCTGTGTATGGTTATAGTGGCAGTTTGTACAATTCTAGGTTAGGTTTATGTGGCAGTCTGCTATTAGACTCGCTTAGACGTTTTCGTCCATTGTGATACCACAGGAAGAGGAGAAACCATTAAGGAAAGGCAAAAATTTTGTAAGGATCGGACCAAAATTGTGGCTTCTACAGCTTTAAAAGGGCACATCGGATGAAAGATATACATGGGAGCTATATCTAAATCTGAACCGATTTTTTTCAAAATCAATAGCGTTCCTCCTTGGACCAAAAAAAAAAAAACAAACGGAAAACAAATGCGACCTGTACTTTGATTACAAGAATACATGGACAGACAGACAGACGGACATAGCTGAATCAAATCAGGAAGTGATTCTAAGCCGATCCGTATGCTTATCGATGGGTCTAGCTCTTCTCCTTCTTAGCATTGCAAACAAATGCACAAATCTGTAATACCCTGTGCCACAGTGGTGGGTAGGGTATAAAAATATGCCTTCGAATTCCTACTGTTAAGCTATCCAGATAAAGTGCGGGACAAACACTAAGCCGATGTTCTGTATTTTTTTCTTTCTCGATGTCCTCACAGCTACTACAAAAATCGTTACTTGTAACCTTCAGTCTGCCAGCATGCTTTCCGAGCAGACAGTGATCGGATGCAAAGACCGAAACGTCTCTTCTAGCCAGCGAGAGCAAAACGGTAGACCTATTTAAGTCTAGAATGGGCCACATAATTCTGGAGTATCCTCAACCCCAACTTTGAGACTATCTATCATTCCTCATTCTTTGCCCTTCGGGCCAGATCCTTAATATTATATTAATATTCGAATATAGTCCCCCTTTATTATAGTCAAAATAACGATAAATTATTTTCAGACATTTGTATATTACAAAGTTGTAATTCCGCGAGACCGCGTGACGATTTAAATTCAACTAAAAATAAAAAAAAAAACAAAAATTGAGACATACCTTGGGTTAGCAGGGTTTGATGTTTGTTTTTGTAGACTTTTTCTTTCGTTTTCTCTTTTTTTTTTGAGTGGTTAGAAATAACTAAAAGGCTTCTCTAGGCTTCCGTTGAATGTAAATATTTGTATAGGATATAGGTAGGGACAGGAGATTATGCGTGTGTGTGTGTATACATATTTATACAAAAAATATTGACTTAAACGCGTAATTCTTATTAAATTTAATATCACAATACTTTTGTTGCTGTTATTTTTTGTTGTTATTTAAATTTTACACTTATTTAATATATTTTTTATTTACACGATTTTTTTTTTGTTTTGATTGTTTTTTATGATTTCCAATTTTTTTTATATACAATATAAATTGTTGTATTTATTTTCTTGTAGAAAAATCACTTGCTTATTATTATTACAAATTGTTGTTGTTGATTTTGGTATCAAAATTTTCTTAATATTTTTATACACATACAAAAATGGTACAAAACAATGAGGAAAATTATTCAAAGTTTTATTAGTACTGTTGTTGTTGCTTATGTCGAAACTGAAATTTATTGCCAAGGATGTCAAGGCTGTTGTATTTGCGATGATCTTTTTCTGACTGACAATGACACCGATAACGTATTGATAGCAGCACAAAGAACAGGAGCCGTAGGATTGTAGCAGTTGTTGTTGTTGATGATAATACGAGATGTAGGCGATGGAATAAAGCGTTTTTATAATTATAAAATGCAAAAGTAAATAATTTCGATAATGTCTTAACGACTTGCGTTTTCTACCCATAAACATAAAGAAGTATCGAAGAAAATTGTAAAACTTAGTAATTTTTATACGGAGAGCTGGTGCAAAGGGCAAATCAAACATTTATCACACTTTTTCTTTTTTTTGTGGGATAGCAGAAAAAAAACACAAGAGGAGGGCAACAAAATGGGGATATTCTATGTCAGTCTTATTAACACTTCAATAATGTTGCTGATGATAAGGTTGTTAATTATTGTAATGCTGCTGTTGCCGATGCTCTGTTTATGATAGATTGTTGTTGTTGTTGCTGATGCGCACAAGTTTTGGCAACATTGTGGTCCTCCTTTGGAAAAAGCATCAAGTGTTGGTGACATTTTTTAAATTCATTTCATTTTATTCTCCACAATTTCGTTTTTGTTCTGCGCTACTTCTTTCATTGATTCTCACTCTATGCGTGTGCGTTAGTATATATGTATGTACGTATGGTTTTGTGCTGGATTTAAATCTTTTTTTTCTGTTTTTTGATATTTTTTTCACAAACTTAAGACATTTATTTTTGGAGGGGTTTTATTTGGTGTGTGGTAGGTAGAGGCGAAAAAAAGTTCAAGGTTAAATAATGATAAGAATATTCCAAATTGAAGATTTCGAAAGAACATTGGATGTTGGAGGGGTATTAGGAATACTATTTTAGATTTTTGTTTTTAACCAATTGTTATTTTAAAAAATGTTTGACCATATTTTCACTTTCCTTTCTTTGTTTTATTTCACAAATTTCCGTCGTATTTTCCACGTCATTTTCACTAGAAAATTTTAGTTGATATTTCCTTGTATTTTTATTCAAAAATTATCGTGAATTATATTCCGTCTTTTTTTTTGTTTTCTATTCTTCCCAAGAAGTCGAAAGTTACGTCGTTCTTAGTGGTGTTTAAAACGCGTATTTCGTTCACATAAATGTCGGCGGCGGCTGTGGCGGCAACGACGATAACGGCTACAATTCACGTCTATTTTGCACGTTCATTCAAAAACAACTAAACAAACGTTGAAACCCAGTGTATGCACAATGAACTAAAATTGTATAAACATTCCAATAAATCTATTTCGCATGTTGCTCTGACTCTTTTCAGCACAACCACCGTAGTGTTGAGACTCCAGCAACATTTGTGTGTGCATACACACAAACACACATTAAGCACTCAGCCTATGTATAGTGAGACACCCTGTTAGCACTCTTTATTATGATGAATTACTCAGGGAAAAATAAATGCTCGCACACACACATGTTAATAATACACTCAATCAACCTCCTCCAGCAACATTGCTGTGGTTTGGTGTTAGTATGAGTTTCTAGTTGGAAGTAACAGCAGAGAGCAACATGTGTAGAAACATCTATCATTCAGAAATGTTTGATGAACGTATTTGGAAAACACAACCATGAATCATGAATCATTTGACACTAGTCTGCAGAGCTACTAACAACATTTTGGTGATGGTGGAAATTTTGAAAAATTATAAGATGCTTAAGAATACGTATAAATATAATTAAAGAAAAAAATTAAAAATTTAATATTTTGAGTAATGCACATTTAACAATTTGTGTATTCTGCTGGATATGTGTTTAACTATCAATATGGTGAGAATGTAAAACAATTTTCATTGAGGAACAGGGGCAAACTTTTCACATATTAATGAGTGCTGTCCTTTCAAGTTTTCTTCTATGATGAGGGGCCTATTTTTATAGCCGAGTCCGAATGGTGAGTGTGACACCTCTTTGGACAGAAGTTGTTATATACCATAGTATCTCATAAATGGGGAGAGGATAACCACCGCTGAAAATTTTTTCTGATGACCCGCCAGGATTCGAACCCAGGCGTTAAGCGCCATATGCGGACATCCTAACCTCTGCGCTACAGTGGCTACCAATTGGACATTGGGTTGAGTCAAATTTTGTGATTGTCGAAATCTGAATTTACGGTAATCTAAGAAGTTTTACTCAAAAAAGCTTGGATTAAAAAATTTAAATCCGTATTATAAGCATAAAATCATAAATTTGTCTTAAACAAATTAAAGTTTGCTCAGTTCGCCCGGGCTGAATTGTATATACCTTCCACCATGGATCCCATTTGTCAAGTTCTTTGCCCGGTAGCTCTTTATAGGTTAGCAAAGGATAATGCAAATGAAATTTGATCATACTTAGTTTGAATATTGGAGACCATAGAAGAAGCCGTTGTGCAAAATGACAACCATGTTTAATAAGAAATACGACCGTCAGAAGTCAGGATCCCACATCGGTTTATATAGGACCTATATCGGGTTATGAACCGATTAGACCATGTTTGCCATAGTAGTTGCAAGCCAAAACAAAATTTCAGACAAATCGGATAAAAATTGCGCCCTATAGATGCTCAAGAAATGAAGATCCAGGAACGATTGATATGGCAGCTATATGAAAACATGAACCAATATAGCCCATTTACAATTTCAACGGATCTATACTAATAGGAAGCATTTGTACAAAATTTCTAACGCAAATAGTTAATTGTAGACAAAGGCTAAAGGTTGTTTGAGCAAGCATCAGTGTTTATGGACCCTTAAGGATCGATATACAGAGACGGGCAAGAGACAATGAATTCTGTTCTAAAATATATGATAACTGGACACATTTTTAATCGACTGGTCCTGACTTGACAGGGTCGTGTTTTTGGTCTGCAGCTGGGGTTGACAATTTACACTTTCATAGGTTATTTCATTTGAATTTAGAAACATATACCACAAATAAAGGGTAAGACCCTGGGTCGTTTGCTCAAACCAGCTTAAGTCTGAACATAGTATTATACTAATCTTCGAACTGTCACTGGCAACGTATTCAGTAAACTCAACATTTTCATCGTGGTAAAGTACACAAACGAACAACAAATTATAAAAATGTACTACCGAAAAAAAAATCACGAAATCGCTAGTCTACAAAAAAAACTGTTTGCTGCGGTTTGCATGCCGGCGACATAATTGGGTCATACTTCTTCGTTGTCAATCCCAATCGTCTCATTATCTCGCACCATGCTCGCTGATTATAATTGTCCTAATTTGGAAGATATGGACCTGGGCAACATGTGGTGTCAAATGGACGGTGCCAGAAGCCACACAGCACACTTACAATCGATTTATTGAAGAGAAAGTTGGATGTGTGTATTATCTCAAGAAATGTCCCAGTCAATTGGCCTATTTTATTTGGGGCTACGTCAAGTCGTTGGTCTATGCCAACAAGCCGACGACGTTGAAAGAGCTCAGAGGCAACATTGAATGGTTTTTGCCGTTTTATTTTTCAAGTTTTTTGCCCGTTAGGGCGAGATCATTAAATTTTACCCTTTTTGTTTGTTTCTCTTTCGAGACGAGCTCAATGATCGGAGATGCAAATGGAAAAGGAAAGCCAAAGATAGCAACACATTTCGACTGAAATATGCGCCCTAGTCATCGTTAATTGAGTGCAACGTATTGGCAGATGCAAACGTGCCCGCGGTGGCCATATGAGTGAAGACAGGGTTGTCGAGCATGGTTAATGTGGTAATTGCATTATAGAGGTGTTTTCGCAAGTAATACGATTCAAATACAACATACCAACGCACGGCCCTGGAAGCCATCACACCTAACCAAAGACGCAACGTGTCCCATAGTGGTTGGTGAGTGTTGCTATCTCTCGCTTCTCTGAGCTCGGCTCGAAAGAGAAACAAACAGAAGTCGAATTCCATTTATAAATGTTTTGACTGTACTCCAAGCCGATAATATAGTTTTTGAAATATTTCTTACAATCGGATATTGTCCGGTTGTAGACCAAAGGGTAATCTGTTTCTATTACAAATAAAAAACAAAACAAAAAAAAATTGTTTTTTAAAGTTAGGCAGAAACATTTATTTTTTGCTTTGTAATAGCATTTGACTGGTTTCTTAGATCGACTGGTTTAACTGTTTTCCTAGATCGATTTCGTTTGGAATCACCCAAACTCGTCCGTAGGATTTGTTTTTTCGTTTTTGTTGTGGGTTTTGAAATATCTCAAATGGTTTGCGTCCAAGTCCTTATTGGAAAGCCCGATATAAACGTTATCGATGACGAAAGGTACCCATATTTTGCATTACATGGGTGATGGGTGGACCAATTTTTGCAGTAATAACTCAAAAGCATAGCTAAGATATTAAAATTTGGATCAAGTAGATGAGTCAAATGGGAAAGTCGGTTTATATGACAGCTATACCAGATTATGAACCGATATGAATCATACCTAGTACAGTTGTTGAAAGTGATACCAAAACACTACGTGCGATATTTCAAATCTGATGAGAATTGCGCCCTCCAGAGGCTCAAGAAGTCAAGACCCAAGATCGGTTTATATGGCGGCTATATCAAAATATGGACCGATTTGGCCCATTTACAATCCCAACCGACCTAGCCTAATCCCAACAATCCCAACCGACCTAGAATAATAAATAGTATTTGTGCAAAATTTCAAGAGGCTAGCTTTACTCCTTCGAAAGTTAGCGTGCTTTCGACAGACAGACGGACGGACATGGCTAGATCAACTTAAAATGACACGACGATCAAGAATATATAAACTTAATGGGGTCTGAGAAGCATATTTCGAGGTGTTACAAATAGAATGACGCAATTAGTATCCCCTATCCTATGGTGGAGGGTATAAAAATAACATATCGTTGACATATTTTGCAATATCGTTATTTTTCTTTTGGTGCAGCCTAGTGTTGCAACATTTGTTGCCATTACTCATATGTGTTGACTGGAATACTTCCGCCAAGCAACATGTTGCACTGGAATTAATGTTTGTTTTGATTTTACTGGCATTTTATATCCTTGGCAACATTATTTATGATTTGTTTATGTTCAACGCTACAGCTCTTTTTGCGGCAAATATTTCAGAGATGTTCTTGGTTGCTTGTCGGCGAAGGCAAAACCTAAAATTTATTTTATTAGAAAATTGGCATGGACATTGTCTACACTGTTGCCATCAAGCATGAGACTGAGTGTGACTCCTTAAAGGAAACAACAAGCTGAAACAATAACAATACCAGCCTTGAGAATGCTATACATTAATGGTGGCATATAGAGTGGAGGAAAGAATCCCGGTTTGTGTAGAATGTAGCACGTGCAACCAGCCAGCAGCAGCAGACCAGACTGGCTTGCCCTTATACGAGTACATACTACCACCTTGGTCTTTGCTCTGTTTAAAATTGCCCGTTTCTCTTTGGCCATGGCTTTTGTTGAATATTTTGTTGGATGCTTGCGGTGCTGTTGTTGAAATTTTTATAGCAACACAGCCGCCAACCGCCACTCTCTACTTTTGTAGAGTCATCGAGCCATCTTATTGTTGCTGAAAGGAAAATTATTTGAAACGTCTGTGCGTTGCGCTTCTTTTTTCTTTACTTCTTGGTAATAATAATGAGTTTATTTTGTTTTGGCCCCTGTGTGACACTTTCGCTTTTTAAATGGTTTTGCTTTTGGAAGTATTTTTTTTGCTGTACTGCGTTGAAAGTCGAAATTTATGGTCTTATAATTGTTGGAAGCCAAAAAGGATATGCTTGCATTTTGCGATTGCTGCTATTGGATGGGGGGTGCCAGAGCAGAGCCAGAGCAAAAAAGAATTCCCTTATTTTTATGAGTTTATAATTTGAAGAGATTTTAAGACTTTTGTTGCTGCTTTTTGCTTTATTTATTTCCCCATAAGATAAGAAGGTGGTAATATATAAATAAGAAGGTGTATGGGAAAGACTTGTAAGGATATGATGATAAGGATCTGAAAAGGATTTTTAACAAGAATAGATTTTGCGAGGAATGATTTTATAACATTGTACAATGCGGAAAACATAAAAACAAGTAAGAGCGTGCTAAGTTCGGCCGGGCCGAATTTTATATATCCTCCACCATGGCTCGCATTTGTCGAGTTCTATGCGCGGTAACTCTTTTTAGGCCATCAAATAATATTTCAGTTCATTCGGATAAGAATTGCGCCTCGTAGGGGTTAAAAAAGCAAAATCGGGAGATAGGTTTATATGGGAGCTGTATCAAGCTATTGATCGATTCAAACCATATTAGACACGTATGTTGAAGGTCATAAGAGAAGCCGTTGTACAAAATTTGTGCCAAATCGGATGATAATTGCGCCCTCTAGAGGCTCAAGAAGTCATGACCCAAGATCGGTTTATATAGCAGCTATATCAGTTTATGAACCGATTTGCGCCATACTAACCACAGTTATTGGAGGTTATAACAGAACACCTCATACAAAATTCCAGCCAAATCGGATGAGAATTGCGCACTCTATTGGCTCAAGAAATCAAGATCCAAGATCGATTTATATGACAGCTATACCAGATTGTGAACCGATTTGAATCATATTAATTACAGTTCTTGGAAGTGATACCAAAACTCTACGTGCAAAATCTTAGCCAAATCGGACAAGAATTGCGCCCTCTAGAGGCTCAAGATGTCAAGTCCCTAGATCGGTTTATATGGCAGCTATATCTAAACATGGGCCAATTTGAACCATACTTAGCGCAGTTGTTGGAAGTGATACCAAACATTACGTGCAAAATTTCATTCAAATCGGATAAAAATTGCGCCCTCTAGAGGGTCAAGAAGTCAAGACCCAAGATCGGTTTATATGGCAACCGACCTACACTAATAAAATGTATTTGTGTAAAATTTCAAGAGGCTAGCTTTACTCCTTTGAAAGTTAGCGTGCTTTCGACAGACAGACGGACGGACGGGCGGACAGACGGACGGACATGGCTTGACTTAAAATGACCTAACGATCAAGAATATATATACTTTATGGGGTCTCAGACGCATATTTCGATGTGTTACAAACGAAATTAGTATACCCCCATCCTATGGTCGAAGGTATAAAAAGGAATTACGGGGACATTTCTCTCATTTAAATGATCGCTGTCCGATTCAAGAATTTCAACCTAGATGTTTTGAGCTATAGAGAATGTTCTATGCCAGAAGTCTCCATTGTTAGTTTTGGAATCTTATGTATAAAATTTAATTTATGTTTGTTTGTCGGTTTTTTCCGTATGGACTCAAAAACGGCTGAACCGATTACCTTGAAATATTCACAGATTGTTTAGGTTGGTTTGGAAGGAAACATAGGCTATATGATTTTTTGTTACCGGAAGGGGGGCGGACCCTCCCCCTTAACCCAAAAGTACTACCCAAAAATAAAAGTGAACCGACCGGGACAATATAAGTATCAAATGAATGGTATTGGAAGGTAGAATACGAACATGGTATTAAAATTTGAATCTAAGTACCTGTCGGGCCGCCCCAACCCCAAAACTCCCCCAAACAGACATATTGGACGTTCATTTCAATATGGGGCTCAAATGAAAGGTATTCGGAAGTAGATTTCGAATCTGGCATACAAAAGCAGATCGAAGTATAGGGGGTCACGCCACTCCTCGAATACGCCATTAGACCCATTATGACTATACGATACTTGGCTGAAACGATTTTCTTAAAATTTTCATAGATTGTGAACGTTTGTTTGGAAGGAAATATAGGCTTCATAATTTTTAGATATCGGGTGGAGGCGAACCCTTCCCCTTTCCCCAAAAACGCCACCTATATCCGAAAATGGGGCCATGGGCACAAAAAGGGTATTAAATGAAAGGTATTGGAGACCAGAAAACGAATATGGTATTAAAATTTGGGTCCAAGTAACCAGCCCCCTCCCCCCAACCCCAAAACTTCTTCAAACAGATATATTCGAAGTTCATGTCAATATGGGACTCAAATGAAAAGTATTAGACAGTAGATTACATATATGGCATAAAACATTAGGTCCAAGAAATGGGAGGTCGCCCACCCACAAATACCCCCAAATGGGCATATTAGCCGACCATGGCTATATGGGACTTAAATGAAAGGTATACGGGAGTAGATTACAAATATGACATTGAAATTTGCGTGCAAGTCTAGGTGGCGCTTTTCCTCCTAAAGATATGTCAATTGGGTTATTTGACCCATTATGACAATATGGGACTTAAATGAAAAATATTTGAGAGTAGAAAACGAATTTGATATCCAATTTTGGAGCCAAGTGTTTTGGGGTATGCCCAAACTGAACGTCATTTCCGTTGGCAATAGATAACGAATTTGATATCTATTTTCAGTGCAAAGTGCCGTTGGCCGCCCCAGCCCCAAAACACCCTCCAAACGGTTCATATTTACCGGCCAAGACATTATGGGGCTCAAATTAAAGGGATTTTGAAGTGTAGCATGAATTTGATATCCATATTTGAGTCGAAATGGCTGAGGTGCCATCCCTTCCCTAATTAGACCATTAACCTAAGGAAGAACATTACCACCAGGAATCTAGAAGGGGCAAATTCTCACACATCAATGAGTGTTTTCCGATTCAAGTTTAATCTCAATAATAGGGGACCTTTTTTTATAGCTGGGTCCGAACGGCGTCCCGCAGTGCGACAACTCTTTGGGGAAAATTTTGTAAATGGCCATGTATGGCATTGTACCTCGCAAATGTCGCCAACATTAAGAGGAGATAAACATTGCTTTGTCCGATATTCTCGCCAGGATTCGAACGCGTTCAGCGTCATAGGCTACAATGGCACGAATTTGATATCCGCATTCAGGGCAATGTGTCCAAACCCTAAAAAGATATTAGAGAGTTAAGAAGGCGCAGCGGAGCGGGCCCGGTGCACTTTAATTCCCTAATAAAAACATCAAACTCAGATATTACTGCCTTGATGATTTCAAAAATGAAAACAAAAAATCCGAGTGTTTTAAATGACATATACAAAAAGAAAATTTATGGCTTCATGCAATTAACACATCGCACTCACTCTGCTACTATAAGGCAATGCGTAAAATGTAGACTAAACAAAGCAGAAAGCCTTACTCCAAAAATTGTCGTTGTTTAGTTGTTGTTGTTTTTTTTTTTTTTTTTGAAAATATAAAAAATATACTTGTATATGAATATTTAAATGCACTTGAAAACACAGCCAAGTGCTGGCTGACAATGATGACTCTTTTCAGTGTTTTATGCATAATGAAGTTATCGCCATAGGCAGCATCATTGTGGCATAGCCTTAACGCCTATTTGAATGAGAAAGCGTAGCCTCTGAATTGTCTGGCACACCAGTTCAGCCAGCAATAATTGTTAAGGGTACGAGCTAGGCCCAGTCTTTGTCTCATCAGCCAGTTGGTGACAAACCGAAAGCCTTTGCACAGATTTCTAACGCTGACCAGGGTGGTGTTGCTGCTGTTGGTATTGCCGCTTTGCCTTCATGCCATTCATATTCGACAACCACTTTTCCATGCTTTTCACTTTCAATTGTAATGAACGTTCATGATGCCGGGGGGCGCTTTGGCTTTGGCTTTTTGTTTTGAATTTAATTTTGAAAATCACCAAAAAAAAAAAAAACTTCACAAACTCAATATTCACAAAAAACCAGACACAAACGCACTCTTGAAACTATTTGGTAGAATGTACTTTGGAGATATTGTGTTGCCGCCTGGTTTGGGTGTTGAACGGGCAGCATTAGCAGCAGCAAGACATGCTCGAAAAAATAACAACAAAAAAGCCATAAATCTTTTCAAAAAGTACGGTGCGTACACATTTTTAATTCATTAGTTTCTTTTCGTGGTGCGTTTCTGCTTTTTTTCTAGCTTAAAAAAATTTATAAAATTTTTTTGTTGCCATAGTAATGAATATCATTTGTTTGTTGCAAGCAACCGTTTGTTGCCTGAGAATTTGCTTGGGAATCTAGTTTTTGTTGTTGTAGGTTTTTTTTTCCATCTATTTGTGAACTAGAAACAAGCTTAATTTTCATTCATAATTATATACGAATGAGAGCAAATGAGCAGGAAGCAATCATGCCTAGTGAATGAGAAGAGTGGGGAGTTGGAGGTTTTCAGGCAATCACATGGCCATGGTGTAGATTTTGGAAAAGCTTTTTCCTATTTTTTTTTTTTTTTTTGGTAAAATCCAATTGTTGCATGTGTTTCGCTTGCTGCACATGGCCAATGTAATAAGTTGTAAGATTTAGCAGAAGATAAATGGGTTATGATTCAACTGGTTCAACAGGTGAAATGTGGTATTGAACTACAATTTGTAAGAAGAAAAATTATCTTTTGTTTGTTAGATTTAAGAAAAATTACCTATAACTGCAGTTTCTTTAAAGGAATTACTTAGGAACTGTTTTCTAAATAGCAATTTGATGGCAATAAAAGAGCTATCTAAACGCATAGAGTTTTGCAAGGAAAGTTGCACGAGGGCTGCTATATAAATGTCTGGCCTAACTATTTAAACTATTTTATTGATTTTCAGGTATCCTCCAGCATGATTTATACACTTTGGCATGTTCTCAAACCATGTGTCGAAGGACTTCCACTCCGATTGAGACACCTTCAAAACAGGGTTATTGAACGCGTCAATAGTTTTTTTTTTTTTGGCGTGAAAATCAATGATCAAGCATTTCTATCTAAATGCCAATTCAGGGCTGAACGATGAATGACCCTTTAATATGACGTTTTAGTCGGTCTAAAAGGCGCTGCTTTGTGCCGATTGCCGTGGTGAACAATGATTCGTCTTCTCTTGTACGTTTTTCGAATTTCTGCCAAGACTTCTGGCAATCCAATTGTGATGTACCACTCAGAATTGACAATCCTACATTGTTCAAGCCGAACAATCGCTACAAGAAACATGTGACCATTTTCTTCGAAGTGCTTCTTTCACGAACAATTTTCGTTGGATTTTGTTCGACATTGAACAAGCCATGCCTAGCCTAGATAGCCATGACATTCTAAGTTTTTTTGAATGAAATTCCTCTGCTCCGGTTCAAATTTCCCTAATATATTTATATTTCTCGAAGACTGTTTGGAATTGTGAATGGATTAAATCGGGCCACAAATAAATAAAGCGTCAATATAAGACAACGATTTCCTGATATGAATGGTTGACCACTTGGGGGACGCACCTTTTATTTTGCCCACCACCATGGGTTGGGAAGTATACTAATCTAGTCATTCTATTTGTAACATTTCGAAATATTGATCTGCAACCCTGCAAAGTATTCTTTATCTTTATCGTCTTGACATTCTGAGACGATCTAACCATGTCCATCCGTCCGTTTGTAATTTTTGCAATCATTTTTATACCCTCCACCACATGATAGGGGTAAACTACTTTCGTCATTCCGTTTGTAAGACTTCGAAATATTCATCTAAGTAAATATATTCTTGGTCCGTACGTCTGTCTAAAGCACTTTAACATTCAAAGGAGTAACGCTTGGAGCTTGAAATTTTGTTTAAATACTTCGTATTAGTGAAGGTCCGTTGGGAATGTAAATGGGCCCTATCGGTCCATGTTTTGGTAGGGCTGCCATATATACCGATCTTGGATATGGACTTCTTGAGCCACTAGAGGGCAGTAAGTTCTTTCTATCATTTTTTAATTCAATCGGGATTTATCGGGGGGTATATTCATTTAGTCATTTCGTATTCCAGGAGTTTTACTTATATCAACCATGGTGCATCGAAATCGTGGGTGCGCCTTATTCAGCGTGCTCTCCACACAATTTTGAGTATAAGATTTGCATATTTTTCATTAAGTTTTTAATTGATCTAATAAAAAATTAATTGGATATTTCGGAAATTTAAACCATTTTTTTAATTGGATCAATTAAAAAATGAATTCAAATAAAAAAATTGATTGGCAATTTCAAAAATTTTCTTTTAGGATTGAATAAAAAATTAATTGGAAATTTCAAAATTTTCAATCATTATTATAATTGAATATGCAATTTTTCTTAATAACTTTTTTATAGCCACCACCGAAGGATGGGGGTGTATTCATTTTGTCATTCCGTTTGCAACACATCGAAATATCCATTTCGGACTCTATAAAACATATATATTTTTGATCAGTGTAAAAATCTATGACGATCTAGCCATGTCCGTCCGTCTGTCAGTTGAAATCACGCTGCAGTCTTTAAAAATAGAGATATTGAGCTGAAACTTTTCACAGATCCTTTTTTTTTTGTCCATAAGCAGGTTAATTTCGAAGATGGGCTATATCGGATATAGCCCCCATATATCTATATCTTGATATAGCCCCCATAAAAACCGATCCGCCGATTTAGAGTCTTAGGTCCATAAAAGGCACATTTATTATCCGATTTTTAAGAAATTTGGGACAGTGAGTTATGTTAGGCCATTTGATACCACTCTTAAATTTATCCCAGATCGGTTCAGATCTGGATATGGCTGTCATATAGACCGATCTCTCGATTTAAAGTCTTGGTCCTATAAAAGACGCATTTATTGTTCGATATCGCAGAAATTTTGGGCCAGTGAGTTGTGTTAGGCCCTTCAACATTATTCTTCAATTTGGCTCAGATCGGTCCAGATTTGGATATAGCTGCCATATAGGCCGATTTCTCGATATAGGTTTTGGGCCCATAAAAAGCGCATCGACATCCTTCTTCAGTTTGGGCCAGATCGGTTCAGATTTGGATATAGCTGCCATATAGACCGATCTTTCGATTTAAAGTCTTGGCCCCATAAAAAGCACATATATAATCCGATTTCGCTCAAATTTGACACAGTGGGTTATGTTAGGCTTTCGACATCCGTGTCGTATGTGGTTCAGATCGGCCTACATTTGGATATGGCTACCAAAAATACCAATATTTTGCTCTGCAAAATTGATCCATGATTTGTACTTATTAGACCACTCAAATTGGGTCCAAGTCGGATCATATTTCGATAAAGCTGCTATGAGGGCATTAATTTTTGACCGGAATCTGACGAAAGGCCCGACCGTACTTAACGCCTATTTACATGTTTCTGTGTAGTATCATATCTAGAGTTTGAGACCTCAGTGATTACCAAATATTTTGTAACATGTGTAATATGCAGCCACTGCCTTATACACGCTATGTTCCATGTATTGTTTTCATGACTTTCAAGCCCTGCAGATATCCATGTATGTGATGATTTCAGGGACGATGACTTAATATGGACGCATACAAACCACAGATGAGTATCATATCTTCATCCGCATACCCAACACACTTAGTCCCTATGCAATCAGAATGATAAATATCGCGTTGATAACAAAAACCCAGAATATTCCATCTTTTTCAGATTATTCCATCTTGTTTGGTTCCTCGATTCCCGTTCTTTATCAACCTACTGTTACCCAATGTAGAGTTTATAATTCTAGGTAGCTTTCCAATCCCTGAGGAAAAGTTTTGCACCTTTTAGGGACGGGTCTAAGGTGGACCTTTCGATAGTCTTCACATGTTGTATAGCATACAATGTCAGACCCATTTTACTTTTCTCGAATATCGGTCGGCAAGTGCAGAAACATTAGAGTGGGGAAAAGGAAAAACCGTTGAAAATCCGAGTTCTAGTCCGTCAAGGCCTTTTCCACAAGATTTGTTTAATCGAGTGAGCACTATTTACATATCCACAACTAGTGAGTACAGTGTATAGCATATTTCTGAGTTTCTTTTAAATATTTGTATATAGACAAACTTTTACTTATCTATTATTCCCTCAGGTCTATAAACTCTTTAATAGAAATCTTTTTTGCGGCATCTATTCATGATGCAAAACGCTGATGATGATTGCAGTAATGGAAATTTGCTCTGCTATTATCATCATTTTTGGCTTATCTGACAGCGGAAAGGATTGTAACGGAAAGAGACGATGATGGTTGGATAGCAGTGAGTGGGTGTACTCCTGCGAGTGGGTGGGTAAATGGAATTGAAAAGCTTAACTTGACGTTTTGTTCCTTCACAGTGATGATAGATTTTGTTGCCATTGTTGTTTGATGTTGTTTTAAGGGGCTTCACCAAACCTAGGTCCTTGCATGATGTCCCAGAAATTTGCAAACTTCACTACTAGGTTTTGAGATATGGTTTGGTGAATTCTATGACTAGAACTAAGGCCGCGTTTTGAATATGTGGAATTCAGCAAAAAAGGAAGATTTTTAGTTTTGCAAATGCTGAACTTGTGTGTGTGTGGTGTCCGTGTCTCTCGGTGTTGGTGTCCATGTCTATATGCCCCTGTATGCGATATGCGCCCATGTTTGTTCTTTTGACAGCAGTCAACCCGTCGTCATTTCATTTCTATTTCTCTACATTTTGTGTTGTTCGTGTTCATATTTTGTGGGATTCCTTTTTGTTTTCCCCCCTATTGTTGTTGTTGTGCTGTGCTGTGCTGTTCCTGTTTGCTTTTTGTTCGTTTTTGCGTTTTCAAATTCATTCATTTGCTAGTGAGTGCGAATGGATTGTTAGGTTGGATTGTTCGTATTTGGTTGCTTCCCTAGGCTTTCGCATATAACACCACCGCCAGCCGACAATAACAACAAACAGAATAAAAACAAAAACGACAGCAATCCTACAGCTCCTGTGGCATTTGGGTTGAAGAATTTGCTCTCGTTGTTGTTGTTGTTGGTGTCGGGCTAAACTCCCTCTTGTCCCTTTTCATGTGTCCCAATTTATACCCTTAACAATTTCATTTCCCGTAAGTGGTTACCACCAAAATGCGAAACGAACTAAAGTTTCTAAGCCTGCCACAATTGGCACAGACAGCCGGGGGTAGGTAATTGAATTGAGAAAGGTGAGAGATGAAGAAATTATGGTAATGAAAATTGAAGAAAATATTATATATGGGGATTGTTGTAGTCTACGATGTTTTACTCTCAAAATTAAAATAACAGCTGTCGAGGTATAAAGCGCCATCTATTGTAGAGTAAAAGTGTATAAAATTTACTAGCATTCATTACCTAAAGTAGAAGTGCCTAAAGGCCGGTATGAACTTCAAACCAAATTTTTGTTGCCATAATAAATGCATTGACATACTCTAAACGAAATTTTCGGTTCGCTTTATGATACAGGGTGACATTGAAAGCGTAGCATATATATTTTTTTATTTTTTTTATTTTTTTTGGTCTCCACCATGGATCGCATTTGTCGAGTTCTATGTGCGGTATCTCTTTTTAGGCAAACAAAGAATATTGAATAAGAACTGTTACGCTATTGGAGCTATATAAAGCTCTAGTCCGCTTCGGACCATAAGTGAATCTTGAACATTGTGTAATATTTTAGTTCATTCGGATAAAAATTGCGCCTTGTAGGGGCTCAAGAAGCAAAATCGGGAGATCGGTTTATATGGAAGCTGTATCAAGCTATTGATCGACTCAGACCATTTAAGACACGTATGTTGAAGGTCATGAGAGAAGCCGTTGTACAAAATTTCTGCCAAATCGGATGATAATTGCGCCCTCTAGAGGCTTAAGAATTCAAGATCCCCGATTGTTTTATATGGCAGCTATATCAGGTTATGGAGCGATTTTAGCCATACTTAGCACAGTTATTGGAAGTCATAATAAAACACCTCATGCAAAATTTCAGCCAAATCGGATGAGAATCGCGCGCTCTATTGGCTCAAGAAATCAAGATCCAAGATCGGTTTATATGACAGCTATACCAGATTATGAACCGATTTGATTCATACCTATCACAGTTATTGGAAGTCATAACAAAACACCTCATGCAAAATTGCAGTCAAATCGGACGAGAATTGCGCCCTTAAATTTTCCATGAGGTCTTTTGTTATGATTTACACGAGTGTCTTAAGTGCGGTTCAAATCGGTCCATAACCTAATATAGCTGCCATATAAACCGATCTAGGGTCTTGACTTCTTGAGCCTCTAGAGGTCGCATTTATTATCCGATTTGGCTGAAATTTGATACAACGACTTCTCTCATGACCTTCAATATACGTGTTAATTATGGTTTGGATCGTTGTACAGACTGATATAGCTCCCATATAAACCGATCTCCCTATTTTACTTCTTGAGCCCCAAAAGGTCCCAATTGTTATTCGAATTGGCTGAAATTTTGCACAACCACTTTTACTGTTGTCTCCAACATTCAATTCAATTATAATTCGAATCGGACGATAACTTGATATTATATCTCCAATATCATAGCAATTCTTTTCTTTTATCATATGCCTTAAAAGGGATACCGGGAGATGCGATCCATGGTGGAGGGCATATAAGATTCGGCCCGGCCGAACTTAACACGCTTTTACTTGTTGTCACTGCGTGTTTGAGGTGCATACTGGGTCTAAGCATAAACTTCCTAACAGGGTGCACATGTTGTGCCGCTCCACATGTAGTTGAGAATAGGAGACTGAAATGTCAAGAGCAGTGCCTAGATCCTTAGGAGTAACATCATCCCGGGTTTGACATTTAATTTTGGCGCTTTTGGTTTTTAAGCTCTGTTGTATCATTGTACTTTCCATCTCTTTGCATTAGTTATATGCCGTCATCATTCCCTGGCCTAAGGCTGTGACTTCACTTACACTCTTGCGAAATTCATTTGGGCCTTTACATACACACAATTGTGTATGGCTGTCTGTGTGCATGTCCGTCCGTCTGTACTGCCATTTTGATTTATGGCCATTTCATATCATCGTTCAATATCCCGAAAAAAAAAATAACAACAACAACAACGACATAAGCGAGCAGAATGCTGAAACCGACTCACATATGATTTGGATTTTGTCAGCATACGAGATGTACGTATATAAGACAAAAACCAAAGCAACAACAACCTTATGAGCAAACTAATAACAACAACAAAAAGAAAGAAATACTTATTTGATACTTTGTTATTAGTTTGCAGAAAGCAACAACAACTACAATACAACAGTTGGCAACAAAAACAAAGCACAAACAAAAAAACCAAAAATCTTTTAAGCTAATTTTTTTTTCGAAAACTTTTCAAATTTTGGCCACCACATACAAATACACACACACACAGCCACTTTCAAAGTTAGCATATGAGTTAAAGTTACCATGTGTGAGTGTGTGATTCTCTGCCTATTTTAGATGGCTTTCGATAACCATGAAATTCTATCGATTTTTGTATTAACATTTTCAAATTGTTGATTTCCTGGAATACCAAAGTCCTGATTTAAACAACAAAACATTGATTTGCTTGCCGCTTCCTATATATCCATAAATGATGGTGGTTTGTTGAGCCACCACTTCCACCATATCGTTGCACACCACTACTACCATCATCAGCATTTTTTTTTTTTTTGAGGGGGGTGCTAGGCTAAATGCTTGAATGCCTGTCTCTATGGATTGCTGCTCCTGCTGATGATGACGATGATGATGGGTTTTTGGTTTTTCGTGATTCCTGCCATCAGTAGAAGTTCCCATCAAGGCTGGGGGAGAGAAAAGTGCAAGGCAATTGCCGTTATCGTTGCCATTGTCCTATTCAATGTCATGGTATTGTGTAACATTTGATGCCTTTTGCCTGCAATTAAGGGAATTGCCGGCTTAATGGATGTTAAATGTATCTGCTTTTCAATATTCAGAAACAGATGCCGTTTTAGTTTTAATTAAGTGACATGGACAGACAAGGAGACAGAAACCACCGCATTTGTCCCAGCCATTGGCAAGTTCCAGGATATGGGTATGTGCATGTGTGAGAACAATTGTAGAGTGCGTAAACCACATTTTTACCTACCTACTTGAAGTGAAGGCTACTATGTATTACGCTTTACTAAGACTTAAGTGGGAGTGGGAAATATTTTGGTTTGATACTACAATTATGTGCGAATATGGATATATGATGAGTGTCAAAGGGGAATAATTGATATTTTGAGGAAATGGAAACCTGCAACTTAGCTAAGTAGAGAATTTATTTTGTCCATGTCCGATCGAGCATTTCTTTTTTGATGTACAGAATAAACAGGCGGTTCTTGCAAAAGGTCTTTTGAAATAAAACGGTAGAAAGAAAAGTTACCGGCAAATGACATATTCATACCTATTTGATTTGTTAGAGGGCAGTGAAATGGGAATTAACATCCATTGCATGGATTCTCGTATGGCTATGGTTTCATGAAAAAAAGCGCACTTTGACCCCAAGAAAGAGCGGCATTGTACCATAAGGTATGGCAGCCATGTAAAAACTTCTCAACAAAGAATTGTCGTACTACGGGACGCCGTTCGGACTCGGCTATAAAAGGAGGCTCGCATCATTGGGCTTAAATTTGAAACGTACAGCACTCATTGATATGTGAGAAGTTTGCCCCTGTTCCTTAATGGAATATTCATGGGCAAAATTTGCAAAATCGACACTACATGAAAAGTGCCGCGAAATCCGGACTTGGGTATTAAACCCCTCCAACAAGGAGCTTATGGTGCGATCAGACTTGCTGATTTACAAAAAATGCTTCAACAGCAACCCTGAGCAATTCTTGATCTTCTCGACATTCTGAGTCGATCAACCTATGTCCGTCTATCGAAATTACGATAGCGATTGAACGCGTAAAGCTAGCCGCGTGAAATTTTGCACAGATAGTTCTGATAGATGTAGATCGTTTGGTATTTCAAATGGGCCATATCGGTTAATATTGGGATATCTTGAGCCCCTAGAAGCCTCGATTGTTATTCAATTTGGCTGAAATTTTGTACTCTGTAATAACTAATGAATGAACTCCGGAAATTATACCAATAAGTCAAACATCAATCCGATGTCTTTGGTGCAGGCACATCCTCCTGCAGAGACAAAGAAGGAAATCTGGTAACTGATACTATTAGTGTGCTGAGGATATGGAAAGAACATTTTACCCAGGTACTAGTGTCCGACGTTGGAGGCGAAGAGGATACTGCAGAACCGATCCCTGATGATGCTAAGGAATGTTTACTATCTAGTTAAAATAAGGTCCATGTAGATTTGACCCGACTGAAAAGCAACAAGGCATCAGGAGCCGATGGATTAACCGCTGCACTATTTAAGACCGAAGAGGCGACATGCTGATAAGACGTATGCACCAGCTTGTCTGTGGGATCAGGCCAAAAAAAAAAAAAAAACGCATACCCGATGATTGGAACCTCAGTATACTACGCCAATTACTTAGGAATAAGTCTCCTCCCCATTGCATACTATATAGTATCGAGTGAACTGTCCGAAAGATTAAAACCTAAAGTCAATGAGATAATTGAGCCCTATCAATGCGGATTTAGACCTAGTAAATCTACTCTAGACTAGATATTCACACAGCGCCAAATCCTGGAAAAGACCCGAGAAGAACAAATCAACACTTACAATCTCTTTGTTGACTACAAAGCCGCTTTCGATATCCCTTTTCGCTCAAAAGTATTCCAAGCCATGTCTGAGTTTGGTATCCCTGCAAAATTAATAAGACTCTGCAGGATGACACTTGCTGATACACGTTCCTCAGTAAGAATAGGAAAGAATCTCTTCGAAGCATTCAACACCAAACGAGGTTACAGACAAGGAGATAGCTTATTTCTTTAATATGCTGCTGGAGAAGATTGTACGAGATACAGAAGTGAATAGATATGGCGACATATACGACATCGATATTATGGGTCGGTCATAGGAAGTAGTAACTCCAGCCTTTGAAAGAATTGAAAGGGAATCAGTGAAATCAGGGTCTGGCAGTTAATGGAGATAAAACGAAATGGATGGTATAAACTCCCAAAACGCCTTGTACAATCGCGCAGGTAAAGAAAATGGAGAAAGTTGGGAACCAACACTTTGAGAAAGTTAGCAACTTTATCTACTTAGGAACCGCCGTAATCGAAACGAATGAAGCCAGTTTTTATATAAAGCGAATGATTATCTTAGCAAACAGATGTAACTTTGGATTGAGTAAGCAGTTTAGAAACAAGGCCACCACTCGACATACGAAGATCACACTGATACTACCCATTTTGTTATATGGTTACGAGGCATGGTTACTTGTGAAAGCAGACGAGGCAGTGCTTGGAGTGTTTTAGAGAAAGATTCTTCGTAAAATGTATGGACAAGTTTTTATTGGGAGACTATCGGCGTCGTATGAACCATGAACTGTATGACGACGTTAGCATAGTTAAACGCATCAAAATACAACGGTTGCGTTGGCTAGGTCATGTTGTCAGAATGAATGAAGAAGCTCCTGCGAAGAAGTCTTTTGAAGGCGATCATTATGGTACATGCAATCCGGCTCGGCCAAGAGCCCGATGGAAAGATCAAGTGGTGGGAGACACCTCGAAACTTGGTATCAGAGATTTTAGAATGAGCACAGAAGATCGAGACCCTTGGAACGCTATTCTACGTTCAGCTAATGGGACATATGTTCTGTCATAGCTAATTAAAGTAAAGTAAGTTCTGTTACAACTTCCAACAACCTTGCCAAGTGGGATCCAAATCGTCCAATAGCTCTCAAATATACCAATATCCGATATACCGATTTGACATCTTCAGAACCTGGAAGCTGCAATCGTTATCGGATTTGGCTGAAACTTTAAATGTTCCAGCACGACTTCCAACAACCGTGTCAAGTGCGATCCAAATCAGTCAATAACCTGATGTAGCTCTCATATATGCCGACCTCCAGATTTGACAACTCGATCCCTTGGAAATCGAAATTGTTATCCGATTTGGCTGAAATTTTGCACATAGTGTTCTGTTATGGTTTCTAACATCCATGGTAAGTAGTAAATAGGTTAATAACCTGATATAGCTCCCTTGTAAATCTCCTGATTAGGATTAAAAGTTCTTTAGAAACTTAAATTTCTGGCTCATTTTGCAAAAATTTGGCATGCAAAGTATACATATGTCATCCAACTAAATAATTTAAATTTTGTAAATTTTTGGTAGAATTCATGGTGGTGTATTTCTAAGACATTGCCCGTCTGAACCTAGAAATTTTAACTTGTTTTATTTGTTTTTATAGCATAATTTTAAGGTAATATATTTTTGAATAAACGTTTCAATTATTTTGAGTTTTTATTATTTTTTCCATATTATTACTTATATAAAAACTACTAAGAAATTAAACACATTTTTTTTAATAATTAACTTTATCTCTTTATAGATCATATTTCATTCAACCAGATACCTCAAAACGACTCTGTTTCTCTTAGATACTAAACTTGCCGAAGAAATACGAATATACAACACTCCCCCTATACTCCCTAGAGGTTTGCAAAAACATTACCATCTGGCCTTTGGCTCATGCGTTGATTAGACCCCATGCATATCCCCATGTTGGATATGAAGTAATCATTTAAATGGTTTTCGTAATCCCCCAACAACAAACTATATGAGGTATATCATTGAAGTATTGCTCGCTCTCTTGATATATGCCATCTCTTTTTGTTTTTGAGTTCAGACATGAATGGCAGCCAACACTACGCAAGAACTCAACCCTGAACTCACAAGCAGAGCTAACAACAACAACTATTTCTATTATGGCTGCATCATTTGATTTGTTTGAGAGAAAACAAAACACCACTCTGTGAATGACAGCAAAGTGACGTGAAACCATCAAAAATGTGATGGCTGTGATGTGTGGGGTGATGCATAGGGATGACGTTGTACATCACTTGCGCCCATGATGCATAGGGATGACGTTGTACATCACTTGCGCCCATGATGCAAGGTGGTTGTTTGAGCTAGGACTTTTTCTTCTTCTGGGTAATCTTTCGAAGGTGGTGGGTTTTCAAGTACTACACATGAATGTTTTTGATTTGGAATGATTGATTAGGCCAAGGCTTTGTGAATGGATTGAAAAGTCAAAATGGATACGGAGACAAAAAATGGAGTTTGTTTGAGGGGTTTTGTATTTTATTCTAAAGCCTAGTACTGACTTCATTTACATCGAAAATGCTTAAGAAAATATTGCGAAATCCGACGGACTCTTTTTTTGTCAGAACACAAACACAAGTCAAACAACAATACACAACAAAGACAACTGTATTGAAACAGAGTTGATTGGGCCCATTTCGTGAGCATTTAATTACATTTGCAATTAAAATTGTGCGAAATTTATACTGACGCAGCGACATGTCGCTACAGTACCACTTGTACGAAATGTGTTCGCATTATTTTGGTCACCACTTTTTATTGTGAATTTTGACAGTTGTTCGTGCGAAAAATCGAAGACAGTACTGGGCTTTAGAGAGAAAAATTAAATGAGGAATGTGATGGAAATTTTGTAGAGAATTGACGTTTTTACAAAAAACAAAAGTTTCATAATTTTCCAAAACATGGTGTGTTCAAGTTCCGTTTCTTCAAAAAAAAGTTTGCCTATTTTTTTTCTACACGCCAAAAAATATTTCATTAGCCATAAACAAACTTTTTGCAAACATTTTTGTTTTGTCCATGAATATTCTACTTAGCAACAAGGGCAAACTTCTCACTTACCAATGAGTGAAATCCGCTTCAAGTTTAAGCTCAATGATAAGAGGCCTCCTTTTTACAGCCGAGTCCGAACGGTGTGCCGCAGAGCGACACCACTTTGGAGAGAAGTTTTTATGTGGCATAGTACTTCACAAATGCTGCCAGCATTAGGAGGGGAAAAACACTGCTGAAAATTTTTTCTGATGGTCTCACCAGGATTCCAACTCAGGCGTTCAACGTCATAGGTGGACTTAAAACTTCGGTTTCTTAGAACTTTCGTAGACTAGTAAAGTTCCTTTTCGAAAACCTTTGGGACTTTGCTTAAAATTGCAAGAATTGGCGAAGAAACAAGGATGGATATTTCTCAATAGCGCAAAATATTGTCAAACTGTAGAAATATTTGTTGCCTCCAGCCAAGACACACAATATATAAAAAAACCAAAAGAACCATCATTAGTGTAACAACCCGTCTTTTGCTGTATCCCCAGCTTTTTAGGCTTAAAACAAATTTTAAATTTCTTAGTACGAGGGTTGCCTTTTATATACAGGGATTAGAAAACCTAAAAACAAGGAATAATCATCTCAAAGGGCTTTATTGTTTCTCAAAAGAATCCCTATTAAGATCTATACACTTTTGCATGCGTTTGAACCAATTGTCGAAGCACTTTAGCCACTCTGATTGAGGTATCTCCAAAACATGCATTCTAAACGCATCAATCGTTTCTTTATGTGTTGAAAAACGTTGATCTCTCATTTTGGTTTTTACGTACGAGAATACAAAAAAGTCGTTCGGTGCCAAGTCAGGACCATACGGAGGATCGATATTTGAGTGCTCAGAAATGCATTTGTTTCGTATTTTTGGAGCATTTCTTTCGACCAATCGACACGAGCCTTTTTGTTTGAGCGATTGACAAATTGTGTGGGATCCAACGCTAACAAATTTTTTTGACGGTCAAATGTCCAAGAAATATTGAATGTAAGCTGGTCCCGCTAATGCCTAAGGTTGTCTCAATCTCACTATAGGTCACATGACGATCTTGCAATATCAATGGTTTGGAACAACAACTGATTTTGGACGACCTTCATGAAATTCGTCTTTGAGTGAACTACGACCTCGTTTAAGTTCACCATACCATCAATAAACACTGGTCCTTGATGGAGATTCATCTTCAAACATTGAATTAATTTCATTGATGCACTGTTGTTGAGTTAATCCACGTCGAAAGTTATAAAAAATAATCGCACGAAAATGTTCATGATTTAATTCCATTTTTTTTGGGCGAGATGAATCTTTTAAGTTACTGTAAAGAACACAAATAGCGCTCTTATGTCAGAACGTTCTGAGGGCGTATAACATCAAAAATTTCAAACTTTTCAATAGAGCTGTCAATTGGCAGATAGCAACACAAGGGTTGTCCCATCTCGAAATATAAAAGGCAACCCTCGTAGAAGAGCCACCCTTAACCACAGATAAAGTTCATAAAAGTTTTAACCTAACTGAAGTGACTTTAACAAAAAAATGCTGCAAATTCACGATTAAAATTCAGCAATGGAAATGGTTATTATAAAAGTAGAACTTCCCAAATAAATATGTTTGCCGTAAAGCCCTTCCAAACGTTTTATTTTTTTGAGTGTACATTTTTCAAAATTCTATTTCCTACTTTCTCTTTGAGTAGATGCCAATATCAAGTGTAAATTGAAATGTTATCTCTTCTTCCTTCAATAATGGAACATAGAAAAAAGTGTTTTTAGAATCCAACATATGAATACGATTTTGACATGATTTCCGCCTCTACACAAATGGAAAAGAGGAAAAAAATTGAAAACAAATGAAAAAAAACAACTCCTTCTAAATTCTTTTTCCCTGGTGTTGCTGCTGAAGTGCAGGCAATTGAACACTTTGAACATCAAAAAACCAAAAAAAGCAAAACGTTCTAAAATGAAACACCAGCTAACTCAAAAAAAAAAAAAAAAATCAAATTGAAACTGTGTGTCTAACGCACATGATGTAATCGAAACTATGAACACACGCAGCACATTCCCAGTAACAGATACTGGGGAACAACGGCAACAGCGAGTAATAACTACAAAACATGGTACTGGGTCAGAAAGTAAACCAACACCAAAACCCAGGCCGACAACAGGAAAATTCTTTCATGCCACACCAGGCAAAGGAGGTCGGTTTTGGCTTGCCGTTAAGCACATTGGTTTGAATAAACATCAAAAATTTAGGTTCATAATATAGCAACATAAAAGTGATGCAATACCCTACCCTATTACTTCTTTAAGTCCAATTATGGATGAGGCAGTGCGACATCTCTTTGGAGAGAAGTTTTACATGTTATAGTACCTCACAAATGTTGCCAGCATTAGGAGGGGAAAATCACTGCTGAAAATTTTTTCTGGTGGTCTCGTCAGGATTCGAACCCAGGCGTTCAGCGTCATATGCGGACATGCTAATCTCTGCGCTACGGTGGCCTCCATATGATATAGGTGAGGTTAAATTGGTCCATAACTATACGTACCGATCTCCAATTTGACTTGCTCAGCCTCTGGAAGGTGCAATTATTAAGCGAATTTCCTGAAATTTTGGAGGTGGTAGTTTGTAGTGGTAAAGCTGGCGGCTTGAAATTTTGAAAAAATACTTCTTATAGGTGTAGGTCGGTTGGGATTGTAAATGGACCATATCGGTCCATGTTTTGATATAGCTGTCATATAAACCGATCAGGGGTCTTGATTTCTTGAGCCTCTAGAGGGCGCAATTCCTATCCGATTTGGCTGAAATTTTGCCTGACGTGATTCGTCATGACTTCCAACATCTATGCCAAGTATGGTTCCAATCAATCTATAACCTGATATAGCTGCCATATAAACCGAACTTGAATCTTGACTTCTTGGGTCTCTAGAGGACGCAATTCTAGCCCGAATTGGCTGAAATTTTAAATGAGGTGTTTTTTATGATTTTCAACAACTGTGCTAAATATGGTTGAAATCGGTCTATAACCTGATATAGCTGTCATATAAACCAATCTGGGGTTTTGAATTCTTGAGCCTCTAGAGGACGCATTTCCTATCCAATTTGTATGAAATTTAGCATGAAGTGTTCTTTTATGACTTCCAACAACTGTGTCAGGTGTGGTTCAAATCGGTCCATAACCTGAAATAGCTGCCATATACATCGATAGGGGATCCTGACTTCTTGAGACTCTATAGGGCGCAATTATTATCTGATTTGGGTGAAATGTTGTAAAGGGTGATTTTTTTGAGGTTAGGATTTTCATGCATTAGTATTTGACATATCACGTGGGATTTCAGACATGGTGTCAAAGAGAAAGATGCTCAGTATGCTTTGACATTTCATCATGAATAGACTTACTAACGAGCAACGCTTGCAAATCATTGAATTTTATTACCAAAATCAGTGTTCGGTTCGAAATGTGTTCAAATTTTGACAAATTTTGTTCAGCGATGAGGCTCATTTCTGGTTGAATGGCTACGTAAATAAGCAAAATTGCCGCATTTGGAGTGAAGAGCAACCAGAAGCCGTTCAAGAACTGCCAATGCATCCCGAAAAATGCACTGTTTGGTGTGGTTTGTACGCTGGTGGAATCATTGGACCGTATTTTTTCAAAGATGCTGTTGGACGCAACGTTACGGTGAATGAACACATTTCGAACCGAACACTGATTTTGGTAATAAAATTCAATGATTTGCAAGCGTTGCTCGTTAGTAAGTCTATTCATGATGAAATGTCAAAGCATACTGAGCATCTTTCTCTTTGACACCATGTCTGAAATCCCACGTGATCTGTCAAATACTAATGCATGAAAATCCTAACCTCAAAAAAATCACCCTTTACAACGGCTCCTCCCATGGCCTTCAACATACGTGTCGAATACGGTCTGAATCAGTCTATAACGTAATACAGTTGCCTATAAAACGATCCCCCTATTTTAATTTTTGAGTCCCTAAAGGGCGAAATCCTTATTCGATTTGGCTGAAATTTTTCACAATGACTTCTACTGTGATCTCCAACATGCTTTTCATTATGGTCCGAATCTAACCATAACTTGATATAGCGCCAATAGCATAGCAATTCTTTTCTTTTATCCTTTCCTTTGTTTGCCTAAAAAGAGACACCGGGAAAAGAACTCGATAAATGCGATAAGATTCGGCTCGGCCGAACTTGGCACGCTTTTACTTGTTTGTTCAAACACAGTTTGTTCAAACCAATGTGCATTGTAACAAAAGAGACGTTTTTTGTAATTCCTGTTGCCAATGTCGTTGGTTTTTGCCGCCTGTTGTTGGCTGTTGGCTTCCTTTCATTCATGTTTGAATATTGAATTGAATTAAAAATCCAACAACAGATATGAGGCAGCAGCAGCAACAACAAGCGGCAGTGTAACAATATCTTGTTTGTGATATTTCCATTTTGTTCCTTGTAGTCAATGCTCAGCGAGAGAGGGAGAGAGAGAGAGAGCTTTTAGATTGATTTTTCTTTATTTTTTGGTTCGTGGCATGTTCCGCTTTTTTCCCCAAATTGTTGGCCAAACAGCGCCACACTCACACCCATGACTAAGGCTAACCGTATCAAGGAGAACCAAAAACAAAAACAAAAAAAAACCAGGGCAGTTGCTTTGACTTGTCTTTCGATATTAAATTTTTTTGCATTTGACATGACTTTGACATTTCACACAGCATCTCGTACACATGACACTTTTGCTTTTCGGTATCATAGGAACCAAACCCAACGACATCAGCAGCAAGCGAGACAAAGGCACACCATACAACAAGATGCCCTGATTGTCGTCATCATCATCATCATCATCTGCAGCAGCAGCAAAAGCCCTAACATCTGAGTGATCAACTATACATAGAGAGGCCATGTCATAGGAGGAAGTTGGATCAGAAACAGAACTCAACAAAAAACAAATGGGGGATGTCTTATCGCTCTTTGGTTCTTTGCACAGACACTGACTGATGGATTTTTCAGATGCCTCTTCACTCATAATAGAAATTTCAAAGCAACTAACAAAAAATTGGGAAAAAACAGAATCGACACCAAAGCTAAAATCGACACCAGCAGCAGCATGGTGTAATGCTTTGTGTGGGAGTTGGCTTTTAATCTAAAAAATTCTAAGAATTTACGTTTCGGATTTTCGATAAATAATGAAGTTCAATGTAGGAGAAATTAAGACGAAACACCTTTTTATTGAAAAAGTGTCACAGGAATATAGAGCTTAGTATAGCACGCGAAAAGCTTAGCTTACTGGGATGTTTATAAAAGTTCAATTCGAGGGGTCAAGTTTTCTCAACAAAATGATTTCGATATCCGACAAGTTCAAAAACTTGGGAGTGATCTTGGATAGGAAACTGTACTGAAAGTGTCAGACCTGGAATCGAATTGAAATGGCTTGCAGATGTTGGGCGGCCCGTAGACTGGAAGGACCTGACATGAATAGGAAAAACCTTCTCTGGCGCTACCAAATTACTTTGCAAATAATTGCCCAACAAAAAATTTAAATAATTCAAAGAAGAGTCGTAGCCTTGAAATCGGATCTGGCTCTACAGGAGCATCATAATACCAATACTAACTTACGCCTAAGTCCACCGGAGGCCAACGTATCGCAGAGGTTAGCATGACGCTTAAAGCCTGGTTTCGAATCCTGATGAGAACATCAGAAAAATTTTTAGCGGTGGTTATCGCCATCCTAATTTGTGAGGTACTTTGCCATGTAAAAACTTCTTCCCAAAGAGGCATTGCACTGCGTCACGCCGTTCGGACCGGACAGAGCCGTAGCCTTGAAATCGGGTCTTAATTATAGGATAGTGCACTGGCTTTACAGAAACGTGATCATACCAATACTAACTTATGCTTCAGTCCACCGGAGGCCAACGTATCGCAGAGGTTAGCATGACGCTGAAAGCCTGGTTTCGAATCCTGATGAGAACATCAGAGAACTTTTTAGCAGTGGTTATCGCCTTCGGTAGCCAAGTTGGTAGCGTGCTTGGAGTACCAGTGCAGGGGTCGTGGGTTCGATTCCCTCCAGAAGGCTTGGTCTGTCGCTACTGTGGTATCACAATGGACTTAAAATTGTCTAAGTGAGTCCGTAAAGGACCGCCCCTTTTACCTAACCTAACCTATCGTCTCCCTAATTTGTGGGGTACTTTGTCATGTAAAAACTTCTTCCCGTCACGCCATTCGCACTCAGCTATAAAAAGGAAGTCCCTTATCATGAAGCTTCAAGTTGATTCGGCCAGCATTCATTGATATGTGAGAAGTTTGCCCTTGTTAATTAATGGAGTGTATATAGGCTAATTTGCGACTTCAGCTTAGTAGTATGGTGGACGTTGATGGAGAAATTTTGAATCTTAACGACTTTACAACTGGTTCAGAGAACACCTTCTAGGCCAGCGGAGACTAAACTCTTATCCAGTTTATAGACATATAAATTAAATATGAGGCAGCCACTGCGGCTTTGAGATTTAAGGTGATGAGAGAATGGAATGGATGTAATGGGGTCGACGATGGGAAACCTAGAAGGAATAGAAGAGGTTTCGGATCGGATACTAGAGGAGACACTAGAGGTCGAGTGCAGGCACCGCAGCCAGCGGCAGAGTCTTGGATTGACGGAACACTGGTATTGTCATCTTGTATTAATCAAAGCTGGAGTACAGAGTGGACCCGGGGGATCTACATTGGTGACCCAGGTACTAAAATCTCTCTCCGACTGCGTGATCATAATAAAGTCCTGTAAGTTGGCATGGTGTTAAAGAGTGAACTTCGAGTGAGAACATCTTTAAGAACAATAAACGGGCCATAGAAGCTATAACAATGGTAAGCTCACAAACAGTCTTAGAGTGTAAGAAAGAGGGCCAAAGCGGAGTAAGGTAAGCTCACAAACAGTCTTCGAGAGTAAGAAGGAGGGCCAAAGCGGAGTAAGGTGAAATGAAAAACCGTAGACCGCAGAGGACTTCCATCAACGAATTGGTAAATGCGAAACCTTTTGGGGCGACACAGTTCGACCATAATATGGTCCTGCAGGCCGAGATCTGAGCGATCACGGAATGTAAGTTGGTATGGTGTTAAAAAGTGAACTTCGAGTGAGAACATCTTCTAGAACAATAAACGGGCCATAGAAGCTATAACAATGGTAAGCTCACAAACAGTCTTCGAGAGTAAGAAGGAGGGCCAAAGCGGAGTAAGGTGAAATGAAAAACCGTAGACCGCAGAGGACTTCCATCAACAAATTGGTAAATGCGAAACCTTTTGGGGCGACACAGTTCAACCATAATATGGTCCTGCAGGCGGAGATTTGGGCGATCACGGAATGTGAGTTGGTATGGTGTTAAAAAGTGAACTTCGAGTGAGAACATCTTCTAGAACAATAAACGGGCCATAGAAGCTATAACAATGGTAAGCTCACAAACAGTCTTCGAGAGTAAGCGGAGTAAGGTGAAATGAAAAGCCGTAGACCGCAGAGGACTTCCATCAACAAATTGGTAAATGCGAAACCTTTTGGGGCGACACAGTTCGACCATAATATGGTCCTGCAGGCGGAGATCTGGGCGATCACGGAATGTGAGTTGGTATGATGTTAACGAGAGGACATCGAGTGTGAACATGTTAACTGGCAATAAACTGGCCTTCGGGGCTATAACAACGGTAAGGTCACAAACAGTCTTGGAATTCAAGGGCCATAGCGCAGTAAGAGACTCGGCTGTAAAAAAGTAAGCCCTCTGCCATGGAGCTTAAACTTGAATCGAACAGCACTCATTGACATGTGAGAAGTTTGCCTCTGTTTCCTAATGGAATGTTTATGAGCAAATTTGCATTATGTATGATGAAAACGAGCCAAAGGTTCAAAACTTCAAAAAAAGAAGATTTCAATCTTCAAATGTAATTTCCTATTTACTAACGGACACGACCCTCCGTTTCAAATTTCGATCGCTGATTGATAGCTACGTCTTTTTGATGCACGCTGGCTAAGTTCTTGAACGGTCCAAATCGGACCATATTTGGATATAGCTGTTGTATAGACCGATTTTCCGATAAAGGGCCTAATGCCCATAAATTTTTTTTTCATCCGATGTTGCTGAAGTTTGAAACAGTGAGTAGGTCTCTCGGACTATATTTATATATAGCTGCCATATAGACCGATAAAGGGTCTGAAGGCCATATAAGCTTTATTTATTACCTGATTTCGCTGAAATGTGAAACAGTGAGTAGTTTAAAGCTTCCCGACATCTGAACCAAATATGATTCAGTTCGGACTATATATAGATATAGCTGCCATATAGACCGATCTCCAGATAAAAGGTCAAAAGCCCATAAAAAGTTTATTTTTTATCCGATTTCGATGAAAAATTTAAAACAGTGAGTAGTTCTACGCCTAAATAACAAAGGGCTTAAATATGGTTCAGATCAGACTATATTCTCCAGATAAAAGGTGTAAAGCCCATAAAAACTTTATTTATTATCCGATTTCGCTTAAATTTGAAACAGAGGGTAAATTTAAGCCTCCTGACATTTGACCTAAATATGGATCAAATCGCACTATATTTAGGTATAGCTGCCATATAGACCGAATTCCAGATAAAAGGTCTAAAGCCCATAAAAGGTTTATTTTTTATCCGATTTCGATGTGAGTAGTTCGACGCCTCCTAACAAACGACCCAAATATGGTTTGGATCGGATTATATTTAGGTATAGCTGCCATATAGACCGATCTGCCGATAAAGGGTCTGAAGCCCATAAAGGTTTTATTTATTACCCGATTTCGCTGAAATTTGAAACAGAGGGTAAATTTAAGCCTCCTGACATTTGACCTAAATATGGATCAAATCGCACTATATTTAGGTATAGCTGCCATATAGACCGAATTCCAGATAAAGGGTATAAAACCCATAAAAGCTGTATTTATTATCCGATTTCGCTGAAATTTGAAACAATGAGTAGTTCGGCGCCTCCTAACAAACGACCCAAATATGGTTCACATCGGATTATATTTAGGTATAGCTGCCACAATGGGCCAAACTGACTTCCGAAAGAACTCAGCTATGGTGGGCTACCCCATCGGCCTACCTACCTAAATCTAAACCTAAGGCCCGAATTGACCGAAAAGCTAATAAAGCTAAAACTATATCAAGAAATCAGCTATGGTGGGCTACCCCATCAGCCTACCTACCTAAACCTAAGGCCCGAATTGACCGAAAATCTAATAAACCTAAAACTATATCTAGTTTTGACTTATTGCCTTATCTCTAATTATTCTTAGTTAGTTTCTGCCCTTAAGGAGAAGCCGTGTGAAGAACTTCACAAATTCGGTCCATGGTGGAAACGGATATGAGTACAGCCCGGCGAACTTAGCACATTTTTACATGTTTTTGCTCGATTGATAATTCAACTTTTCTAGATAGAAAATAGTTTCATACTACTTACGATCCATAACGACGGTTATATGTTATGTCATACGTAAAGCGAAGCAAGTTAAATCAAATATGAAAGAAATATATTTTGGCCACAGGGTATTCTAATGGATGTAAAATATAGCAAAAATCCAATTGCAAGGCGTAACAATGACCTAATATGTAGTAATTTTCAGTTTTTGCTCAATAAAAATATTTTAAAATCATAAGTGGAAAATAAAAAATATCAAAAATGGCAATCTATGCATTTGTTTGAAAATCACTCAGGTTTAACATTAAGAAGATAGCATAATAAGAACAAAAGAATGGAATTTATTTTCTATTTTTGGAATATATGAATAAACATATGTAGAAATATGTTAATATTCATCATAGCACTCTTAAGGTGGAAAAAATAGGGGGCCTCTCCAGGCAGAAATGTGATATTTCAACATATATCCAGAAAGAACAAATGTGATGTAGTAATCAAAAAAACATTGAAAATATTTCAAAACTTTTTTTCTGCTTACTAAAGTCGTTGCCACTTTTTGTGTGAGCCACCTTATTATATGTAGAAACTTAATATGTTTGCTAGTTTACCAAGCATAACAATACATAGGTAAAATTGTTTCACTCACAAAAACATTGATATCATTCAAAAAATACCGAAAGCGCGAAACAATTCCGCATCAGTGACTCATGGACTGTCAGTTGGGCATCTTTTTAGACTAGCAGTTTGGGGTACATTTCAGCTCTACTCTGAATACTAGGGCAAGCAAAGCGTGCCTTTGCCTACATCATAGTTCAAAATTAACACTCTTCAACAATATTGTAAGCGCTACTAACCCCAATGTGAATGTTAAAAACTCAACTCACATACAACAAATGTGTATTGTATCCCTCCAATGGCCAACGTTTTCTTTTCTTTTCCATTTCATCTTCTCTTTTACTTGTCTTAAATTGGTTGCGCTTGATGGCCATCCAGACGCAATCTTAAGCACAAAAGGTAGAGACAGGAAGGGCAGGCAGTCAGGCTGGCCAGCAAGCCAGTTGTTTAGAGACTACTACGGGCATTTCACAACATCCCTAACCCCATGCATAAAAAACGGTAAGAGGGAGAACATTTGAATTATTAGTTAGTTCCGCTGGAATTTTAGACATACCTTTTCATTCCCAAAAAATAGCAACGTCCCAAAAAAAACACAACAAGGGGTAAAATACAAACTAAATGAGAAAAAACGTTAATTAAGGTTTATTCATGATCTGCCAGACGGACAAGCCTTGGGCAGGCGGCCGTTACAAAGGTGTTTTGTAAGCCTTGCTTACAAATTTGTCCAAATTAAAGTTTATTATGTGTGAACATGGTGAGGAGGATTTATTCAAATACCTGTCGTTGTTTTTTTTTAAGTATAGTTATTTTAATCCATAATATAACACACACCTGAAATGAAATGAATATATAACAATTTTTTTATTAATTTGTAATAAGTAGAATGATTAAATAATAGCTAAAATAAGGTTAAAAGTTCATCGTTTCTATACATCCAGAGTAACTAAAGGACAGATATATATATGATTTGTAGATTCTAAGGATATATTTGAACAGACCAACAGCTCCTTGATGGCTTGTATGAATTAGCAGATGTAAACATGTGAAAAGTGGATGTGGTTATTAATCCGCGGTAATTGTTTTTCATACCACGCTTCTAAGTTGGTTCATGTCTGCTTTTGTGTCATCACCTACATATTGATGTCTTTTAGCAGCGAAAGACCGGCAATGGCATAGAAAATGCTCCTAATAAAAAACAAGTAAAAGAGTGCTAAGTTCGGCCGGGCCGAATCTTATATACCCTCCACCATGGATCGCATTTGTCGAGCTCTTTCCACAGTATCTCTTTTTAGGCAAAACAAAGGATAAAAGAATATTGAAGTCATTGTGTAAAATTTCAGCCAAATCTAGTAAGAATTGCGCACTTAAGAGACTGACGAAGTAAAATAGGGAGATCGGTTTATAGGGGAGCTGAATTAGGCTATAAACCGATTTATGTCATATTCGACACGTATGTTAAAGGTCATGGGAGAAGCCGTTGTACAAAATTTCAGCCAAATCGGATAATTTTTGCGCTTTTTAGAGGCTCAAGAAGTCAAGATCCCGTATCGGTTTATATGGCAGCTATATCAGGTTATGGACCGATTTCAACCATACTCAACACAGTTGTTGAATGTCATAATGAAAAACCTCATGCTACATTTCAGCTAAATCGGATAATAATTGATCCCTGTAGAGGCTCAAAAAGTCAAGACCCAAAAACGGTTTATATGGCAGCTACATTAGGTTATGAACCGATTTGAACCATACTTGGCGCAGTTATTGGATTTTATAACAAAACACGTCGTGCAAAACTTCATTCTAATCGGATAAGAATTACAACCACTAGAGGCTCAAGAAGTCAAGACCCAAGATCGGTTTATATGGCAGCTATACCAGGTTATAGACCGATTTCAACCGTACTCAGAACAGTTGTTAGAAGTCATAATAAACTACCTCATGCAAAATTTCAGCCAAATCGGATAAGAGTTGTGCCCTCTAGCGGCTCAAGAAGTCAAGACCCCAGATCGGTTTATATTTCAGCTATATCAGGTTATAGACCGATTTCAACCGTACTCAGCACAGTCATTGGAAGTCATAATGAAACACCTCATGCAAATTTTCAGCCAAATCGGATACGAATTATGCCCTCTAGCGGCTCAAGAAGTCAAGATCCCAGATCGGTTTATATGACCGCTATATCAAAACTTGGACCGATTTAGCCCATTTACAAGCCTAAACGACCTACTCTAATAGGAAGTATTTGTGCAAAATTTCAAGCGGCTAGCTTTACTCCTTCGAAAGTTAGCGTGCTTTCGACAGACAGACGGACGGACGGGCGGGCCGACGGACGGACATGGCTAGTTCGACTTAAAATGTCATGACGATCAAGAATATATATACATTATGGGGTCTTAGACGAATATTTCGAGGAGTTAAAAAGAGAATGACGAAATTAGTATACCCCCATCCTATGGTGGAGGGTATGAAAACAAAAATTAGTCTTTCTTAGCTACGCTCTCTGTCGAATGGAAAAGACACACACAAAAGAATCCTTTTTTCGTGTAACAAGTCGTCTCTTGCTGTAAACAAAGCATTTTTGGCTTAAAAGTAGTTTTGAATTTTTGCGAAAAAGAGTCATACTTTTCCACAGAAGAAGTTCATAAAAGTTTTATCATAACCAAGTTGATTTTAAAATCAAAATGTGCCAAATTCACATCTAACACTCAGTAGTAGAGGGAAATGTTGCGCAGTTACAATAAAAATAGTATTTTCCCAATAAAACAGAATTGTTTGTCATCGTCAGAAATCATAGCTATTAAAAATATATTACTCCCAAGAATTGTGTCTTTTCATGTCCGTTTTTAATCAATTGTTAAAAGTTTCTTTTTTGACTTAAAGTAGAAACTTCTAGCAGAAATGCCACAACTATTCTCCTCAATGTGTACTTCAAACCATACAGACTACCCACCCTACACCGACATACCAATCATAGTTAAGTGCTGTAGTATCCCCTTTAGTTGCTTTGATTTTTCCTTAAAGGCAACAACAATTTTCTAATTTCATTTATGTTACGCTTAAATAAGCATTTTCGTACATCTTAAATTAAATGTCGCAATCACACAAGGCCAACCAACAACAACAAAAAACACCAAAACCAAAACTCCCCCATATTGTGAACTATGGCTTTGCAGCAAATCCTTGCTGGCTGGCTATGTGTGTGCGTGTGTGTATGGTGCGAGGAATCATTGAAGCATTCAATTCAATTGAATTGAATTCATACATATGACATTGTTGGCAACAATGTAGAGTGTAAGTAAAGTAATTTTCAAAATGACAACAATGTCATTTTTGGGTTCTGTGTTTTTTTTTTCTACGCAAGCCAGAATATACAATTCGCAAAAACTTTGCAAAAGAATGCCAAAAAGGCAAAAGTAAAAGCTAGCAATGGAAAAGAGAGAGAATTGAGGGCTTACCCCTAGAATAGCAAAAAAAAAAAAAAACATTTCACACTGACTGCCTTGTGTTTTCAGTCTGCCTTACCATTGCCATTCCTTGTCATCATCATCATCATCATAGACATACAAACATTTTTGTTTCCCTTGGGATTTTGTTTGGTGTGTTTTTTTTTTGTTTTTTCCTTTGAGGCACTTTTGTTAACGTGGGCGTAGTGTGAACCCCCTTCTTATGTATTTTCATTTGTTTTTGGCATATAGCAAACTTATTTTTGTCAGCGTACCAAACCGTCACTAGCAACAGCAGCAACACTAGAAAAAATTCCTCTCTTCTCTTCTTTGTTTGCTTTATTCATTTCATTTGTTGTCTAAAACTTTTCACATATTCTGACTCACACACACACATGCTATCGCTGCCGGTGGAGTCCTGAATTGGCTTCACTGGAGTTACAATATTTTTCAATTAGAAATTATTCTATTGTAAATAATTCGATTATGTTCAGTCGCTTGAAAATTTTTCTTTTGATGATGTTTGTTTTCATGCTTCTTTCTTGGTGTTTTTTTTGTGGATCAGTCTTGCATTTACTGTTCCAGTGATAACAAAGTGCCATTGTTTGCTGTATTCAGATTTTCTGTTTTTTTTTAGAACCATTTATTGCAGCTGAAAGTTTAAGGACATTAGCTTTGAATTCTGTGCAAAAATTTAATACATTTATACTTCGACGAGACAACGTAAATAACTCATACGACAAAGCAGCAATTTTTAGAGTAGAGCACTGGAAAACAAATAAATGGCATTAAGTTAGGCCGGGTCGAACTATGGATACCCAACACCTCGGGTGTATATGTAAACCACCTTTCGTCAAAATCCGGTGAAAAATGCATATGCCATATGCATATGCATGCCCCATAGCAGCTATATCGAAATATGTTCCGATTTGGACCATATACTAATAAGTACAAGCCATTGTTCAATTATGTATTACAAAATATTGATCTTTTTAGTAGCTATATCTAAAAATAAACTGATCTGAACTACAATATATATGACACGGATGTCAAAAAGCCTAACATAAGTCACCATATGAAATTTCAGTGAAATCGGATTATAAATGCGCTTTTTATGTGGCCAAGACAAAATCGAGACATCGGTCTATATGTCAGCTATACTCAAATCTGGACCGATCTGAGCCAAATTGAAGAAGAATGTCGAAGGGTCCAACATAACTCATTGCCCCAAATTTTGGCAAAATTAGACAATAAATGCGCCTTTTATGGGCGCAAGACCTTAAATCGAGAGATCGGTCTATATGACAGCTATATTCAAATCTGAACCGATCTGAGCCAAATTGAAGAAGAATGTCGAAGGGCCCAATATAACTCATGGTCCCAAATTTTGGCGACATCGGACAATAAATGCGCCTTTTATGGGCCCAAAAACCTTAAATTGGGAGATCGGTCTGTATGGAAGCTATATCCAAATCTGAACCGATCTGGACAAAATTAGAGAATGATGTCTAGTGGCCTACCAAAACTCACTGTCCCAAATTTCAGCAAAATCGGATACCAAATGTGACTTTTACGGGCCTAGGACCCTAAATCGGCGGATCGGTACAATTCATTGTTCAATTGTTTATAACAAAGTATTGATCTTTTTAGAAGCTATATCTAAAAATAAACTGATCTGAACCATAAACGACACGGATGTCAAAAAGCCACTGTGTCAAGTTTCAGTGAAATCTGATTATAAACGCGCCTTTTATGGGCCAAAAGCCTTAAATTGAGAGATCGGTCTATATGGCAGCTTTATCCAAATCTGGACCGATCTGGGCCAAATTGAAGAAGGATGTCGAAGGGCCTAACACAACTCACTGTCCCAAATTTAGGCAAAATCGGACAATAAGAGCGCCCTTTATGGGCGCTATCTTAAATTGAGTGATCGGCCTATATGGCAGCTATATCCAAATCTGGACCGATGTGGACCAAATTACAGTACGATGTCGAGTGGCCTAACATAACTCACTATCCCAAATTTCAGCAAAATCGGATAATAAATATGACTTTTATGGGCCTAAGACTCTAAATTGGCGGATCGGTCTATATGGCAGCTATATCCAAATTTGGACCGATCTGGGCAAGGATATCGAGGGGTCTACCACAACTCACTGTCCCAAATTTCAACAAAATCGGTTAATAATAAATGTGGTTTTTATGGGTATAAGACCCTATATAGGCGGATCGGTCTTTATGGGGCTATATGAAGATATAGTCCGATATAGCCCATCTTCGAACTTAACCTGCTTATGGACAAAAAAATAGTCAGTGCAAAATTTCATCTCAATATCTCTATTTTTAAAGATTGCAGCGTGATTTCAATAGACAGACGGGCGGACATGTCTAGATGGTCTTAGATTTTTATGCTGTTCAAGAATATATATACTTTATAGGGTCGGAAATGGATATTCCGATGTGTTGCAAACGGAATGACAGAATGAATATACCCCCATCCTTCGGTGGTGGGTATAAAAAGTGATAAAAGTCAAAGAAAAAACTGCAAGTCAAAATCTGGAAGTTTGATTTTCACTGTAGCGTGTGGCCTAGTGGACTTTTTTGCTTAGTACAGTCCCATGAATCAGAAACGCGAAGAGCCCAATAAGGTTTTTATCCTTCCACAATAATCGCCCCCCACCCTAGTGTATTCTTCACAAATGTAATGCCAGAATTAGTAAGGGTTTTACAACCTCCGATTTTTTTTAATCCCTCCACAATTTGATCCCAGGCTTTTAGCGTAACTGGTGGATATGATAGCCTCCGCTCCACGGTAACCTATGACTTTGTAAAATTTGGGCGCCTCCATACTGGGCCGATTGGCATGTTTTCGACAGATAGATGGACAACCATCGCTAAATAGATGTCATGACTTTCATGGCATCGATCCTTGCAGGGCGGAGGGAGAATAGTAACACTTTATTCTAACATTTATCTTCTTTAATTGCCTTCAAATTCCAGTAGCATAACCACCACATTCCAATTACATTCCTAGCATTTATTTTCTTTAACATCTAGCTAATCACCACTCATTTTTGTAACAAAAAACTATTGACATATCTTGGCTCATTGCGATTATTAACTCTCGAAAGCCAATCAGTGACAATTGTTTGTGTTGCTGTTCTGCTGGCCTCCATGCAATTACTTTCATAATAATAAATTTCGAAACTTGTTAAGATCAATGATCTGAACAAACAACAGTAATAACAACTTCATCAATTGACCGGCACCGACACCGACACCGGCACCGGCACCATCAGGCATGGCTCAAAAGACAAAAGGCTGGGGACAAAACGTAGCAAAAAACCAATCTCAAACTCATTGGCAGAAAAAACAGCGGCAGCAGCAGCAGTGACCAAGGCAAACACTCAGTACATCACCTGACTTGCAGATAACATGCCAGCGATGACGATGCCGCCGACATATAAACATCTCGTCTGTCCGTGCGTCTGCTTATGAGAGTACATTTCTTACAAGATGCCAGCCGGGCGCTGCAGTCAAGCACAGGTTACAACTTGGCCAGCAACATTGAAACAACTTAATTTTCTATAGGAAATCTCTGCAAAAAGACAGCCAAATGCTACGCATGCGCAAGAAAACCACCAAAACGCCAAGCAAACAAACAAACAAACAGTCAAATTGTAAGTAACAACATAACACAACACAACAATTCCAGCAAACAATTGTTGTAGATGTTGTCATCATTGTCGTGAAAACGTGTGTTGCAGTCAGTCACCAGGCGTATGGAGCATTTAGTTTGGTGCCGCACTTTGCCCCCGCCAGTGTGACCATGTTGGTCAAGACCGTGGCAGACTCCCAAACCAAAAATAAAAAAAAGGAAAAAAACAGAAACAAAAATGACATCAAACCATTCCATTGCGCAGACGAAGAAGTAAACGATGAACGTGCAATTGCAGTTACCTCATGTGACTAACTCCAGTTGTGGGTAACACAGAAGTTGGCTTTAATCCCAAAGCCAAGCAGCCACACTGCAAGTCAGCCAAGAAATTCCGAGCAGAAATTTTTACAAGTGTCTAAGTGTAGGATAGCGATGGCGTTGGCTGCTGCGTTTGCTCTTTATGGGGGCCCATGAAAAATACGTGAAAATATTATTTTTGTAAATTTTTTTTTAATGAAACGATGTCATATCGTGCCATGAAAAACCCACATTTGTGGGTAACAGAGAAGAAAAAAAAAAAAAACACGCAACAAACAAAGAGGCAAAAGTCCAATTCTCGTTTCACTTGGAGTTTTGTTACCATGGTGTTTTTGTGGGACCATCGCTCATGCGCATAAATATTAGTGCATTCGCTAACTATTTGACTTTTGGTGCGTAATGCCAATGGGCACTTAATTATACACCATTTCCGGGGAGATACGGTTAAGATATTATATATCCTTGGATAATCAGGAGAAAGTAATTCAGCCTTAAGATCCCCGATAACACGTACGCTTATCCTTTAGTAACACAACTGAACAAATCAAAATTAACTTGCTTTGGGCATCAGGCGTTAAAGATTATGAACAACTTAGCTTACAAGCGAACGCATATAATAATTTTGTCGTTTCAACTGGACGAACTATTGGTTGCCCAAAAAGTAATTACGGATTATTTAAAAGAAAGTAAATGCATTTTTAATAAAACTTAGAATGAACTTTAATCAAATATACTTTTTTTTACACTTTTTTTCTAAAACAAGCTAAAAGTAACAGCTGATAACTGACAGAAGAAAGAACGTCAACGCCAACTATATGAAAAATCCGCAATTACTTTTTGGGCAACCAATAGATAGTATTCTTTCTTGTAACTCTCTGTTCTGTGATGTCATACAAACCATGTTGTTCAACTAACTCAGATTGAAGTTTCAAATTCTTTGAACATTTTTTTTCTCGAACACTCTTAGAACTATCTCGACACACTCTACAAGTCACTGATACTTCCTGCCCTGATATATTGCTCTAAAGAACTTATGGTGCAAAAAGGTCCTGTAGCTTTAACCGAATTTTTATCGAACACTCAAAGTACTGTATCGACAAGTCACTGATACTTATTGTGCTGGTAAATGGGTTAAAACATCCTATGCTGATATATAAGTTGCAGGCCACTTAAAAAGAATTTTGTCGAGCAAGATGTCACTTTTTATACCCTCCACGATAGGATGGGGGTATATTAATGTCGTCATTCTGTTTGTAACTACTCGAAATATTCATCTAAGACCCCATATTGATCGTCGCGACATTTTATGTCGATCTAGCTATGTCCGTCCGTCAGTCCGTCCGTCCGTCCGTCTGTCCGTCCGTCCGTCTGTCCGTCCGTCTGTCCGTCTGTCTGTCGAAAGCACGCTAACTACCGAAGGAGTAAAGCTAGCCGCTTGAAATGTTGCACAAATACTTCTTATTAGTGTAGGTCGGTTGGTATTGTAAATGGGCCATATCGGTCCATGTTTTGATATAGCTGCCATATAAACCGATCTTGGGTCTCGAATTCTTGAGCCTCTAGAGGGCGCAATTCTCATCCGATTTGACTGAAATTTTGCACGTAGTGTTTTGGTATCACTTCCAACAACTGTGTTGTGTATGATTCAAATCGGTACATAACCTGATATAGCTGCCATATAAACCGATCTTGGGTCTTGACTTTTTGAGTCTCTAGAGGGCGCAATTCTCATCCGATTTGACTGAAATTTTGCACGTAGTGTTTTGATATCACTTCCAATAACTCTGCTAAGTATGGTTGAAATCGGTATATAACCTGATATAGCTGCCATATAAACCGATCTTGGGTCTTGACTTTTTGAGCCTCTAGAGGGCGCAATTCTCGTCCGATTTGACTGAAATTTTGCACATATTGTTTTGATATCACTTCCAACAACTGTGCTAAGTATGGTTCACATCGGTCCATAACCTGATATAACTGCCATATAAACCGATCTTGGGTCTTGACTTCTTGAGCCTCTAGAGAGCGGTATTCTCATCCGATTTGGCACAAATTTTGTACAACGGCCCCATGGCCTTCAATATACGTGTGCAATATGGTCAGAATCGATCCTTAGCTTGTTACTTGTTACCTTTCCCTTCCAGGACGAAGACAAAGGACCCAAGATCACTGAGTGAAACGGCTATCAACTGAGGATTAAGCTTCGAACATTAAAGTTCAAGGATTTTTTTTTAAGATTAAAATCAAGAACAGAATTTAATTCGCTCCACTCAATTACTTCTTGTTTCCCATTGGATTTTTTTATATGAAAAACAAAAATGGAATTTCAAATCAAAAATTGAGTTTTCCTGATTTTCAAAAATTACTTTTAGGAAATGGTGTTGAAACCTGTTAAACTGCCACTACAAAACATCGAGAATTTAACTTTATTGGTTTTTGTTTGTCGGCATTTGTGCTGGCTGCCAACTTTATGAAATAAATGACATATTTTTGTTGTGTTGTCAACAAAATAAAAAAATATGAAATTGTTGATTACTACGTTTATTTTCATGTAATTGCATACACCCACAGTTTTCAATAGAAAACTTTAAAATACTTAATAAAATTTATAAATTAAAGCTATTATTAACCAAACCTACAGGGGTGTACTTCCCACATATCGATATATTCAAAGTAAACATCAAAAGACAAAATTTCATGGGAAAATATATTTTTTGCCTTAGGCATGAAATCGGTTAAAAATACTAAGATTCGAATCCTCACATTTGATGAATCATTTTTTTAGATTAATGTATGTCTTCTCAAATTTCTTCTCTGAAACAAAATATTCCACGAAAACAATTAGGCTTAACAAATTAAAAGCCTGATGCATTTTTTATGCCTAAATATTCGGACAGTCATAATTGACCCTTGGCAGATTTGACATTTGTTTAAAGAAAAAGGGAGCCATAATCATAATAATCTTCACTTTCCAATGAATAAATTGGCAAAAGCCTTTTCTTGTTTAATCGACAGAGAACAAAAAGGAAATAACAAAATTATTCTCCCTAACTCTCCAACATATCTATCAGCAATTCAAGCCATATTAAAGGCCATCAATAATAAAATCCATATTCTCTATGGTCATTTCAGTCATTTTCTTGCCTTTATCATTTTTAAGTAAAAAGAAACATTTTTTTTTGTATTTTTTCTTTGGCTCAGCTTGTGGTAATTTTGTGGGCGTTTTAACTTATATTAGGTCAAGAACGTGCTTTGAATAAGCTGAAGTTAGTTTGAAGTATTGTAGCTTATGTTGTTTTTCGATTTCTCGCCTCCTCTAACTTCCCCCCACCACAGGGTTCTTGCAAAAATTTTGTTGTGAAACGTTTGCCAAATACCGCCAATTTGAAGACAAAAAAATGTATAACCAACATTCACTGCGATGGCTGGTCATCGCCTGTTTGGAGTTCAATCCAGTCAATCCGCTCAATTTGGATTGCTGTTGCTTAGAACTGTTATTGGCGCACATATAAGAGGACACCAGAGGATGCGATGGCTACTTGCTCACTATATGACTCCTTCATATTGTCAATGTGTGTGAGTCAATCTATTGCTGAAGTTTTTGTTCCATGCATGCGTAATCGCATTAAAATTCAGTGTTCCATATTCAACAGTCCTTTAAGGCCCATCACCCCGGATGTGAGGAATATTAGCATAGTCATTACGTTTGTAGCAACTCAAGATTTTGATATATCTCGATTGCCTAGACATTCTAAGTCGATATATACATGACATTCCGTTCATCAATCATTATATTGTAACTTTCGAGACAAAGGTGATATTATTAAAATATTTTTCAAATAACAAAATTTCGATAAAATTTTGTATAAAGATAAAATTTTGATGTAACTTTTTCAAGGGTCATAATGAATCTCTCCTGATATCAAATTTCCTTGAAATTTTCTCTAAACACAAAGTTTTGATGAAACTTTCTCAAAAGAGAAGAATTCGACAAAAAATGTTATCTAAATTCTCTAAAAATAAGACTGTAAAAAAATTTTTAATGGCAAAATTTTGATAAAGTTTTTCTAAGGACAAAAATTTGATATATATATATATCTCTTAAAAGCAATTTCAATAAAAATTTCTCCGGAGGCAAATTTTCAACAAAATTTTGACAGAAAATATTGCGATAACATGTTTTCTTAAGTTTAAATTTCGATAACATTTGATGAAACTTTTGTACACAAAATTTTTATGCACGAAATTTCTATAAGATTTTTTCTAAAGACAAAATTTAATTTAAATTTTCTCAAACGGACCAACATCTCAAACGGACCAACATTCTCTAATATCAAATTTCAATAAAATTTTCTCCAAAGGCGAAATTTTGCCAACATTTATGCATTAAAAAAATTTCGATAACAATTTGTATTAAATAAAAATTTCGATAAAATTTTTCTACAATAGCTTTGCGAAGAACAAAATTTCGATAAAGTTTTTCTAAAGACAAAATTTCGGTTAAAATTTCAATGAAATTTTCTCTAATAGGAAGTTTCCATAGAATCTTTGAAGAGACAAAATTTCTATAGGATTTTTTCTGAAGACAAAATTTAAATTAAATTAAATTAAAATCGATAAAATTTTACTAAGTTTCGATAAAAAGTTTTATTAAGACAAAGTTTTGGTAAAAAGTTTTCTTTAAAGACAAAATGATGATAAAATGTTCTTTAAATATGAGGTTTGAATAAGAAGTAAAAAGGCGTTAAGTTCGGCCGGGCCGAACATTGGATACCCACCACCTCGGGTATATATGTAAACCACCTTTCGTCAAAATACGGTAAAAAATGCATACCTTATGCCCCATAGAAGCTACATCGAAATATGTTCCGATTTGAACCAAATACTAATAAATTCAAGTCATTGTTCAATTGCATATAACAAAATACTTATCTTTTAAGAAGCTATATCTAAAGATAAACCGATCTGAACCATAGACGACACGGATGTCGAAAAGCCTAACATAGGTCACTGTGTCAAATTTCTGTGAGATCGCATTATAAATGCGCCTTTTCGAAGAGCCCAACGCAACTCACTGTCCCAAATTTCGGCGAAATCGGACAATAAGTGCGCCTTTTATGGCCCAAAAACCTTAAATCGAGAGATCCATCTATGTGGGCCAAATTGCAAAAGGATGTCAAAGGGCCTGATACAACTCACAGTCCCAAATTTCACCAAAATCGGGTAATAAATGTGGCTTTTATGGGCCTAAAACCCTAAATCGGCGGATCGGTCCATATGGGGACTATATCAAGATATAGTCTGATATAGCCCATCTTCGAGCTTAACCTGCTTATGGACAAAAAAAATAATCTGTGCAAAGTTTCAGCTCAATATCTCTATTTTCAAAGACTGTAGCGTGATGTCAACAGACAGACGGACGGACAGGAAACTTCGATAAACTTTTTAACAAAGACAAAATTTAGATATTTTTTTTAAACAAATTTCTCTGGTTGTGCTTTCTTTTTTTTAAAATCGATAAATTTTCTTGAAATTATTTATCTTTATTTTTTTTGAAATATTTAATTGGATAAAATTTTCGTTAAAAAGAAATTTGGATGCAATTTCCTCTTAAGACAAAATTTCGATAAAATAAACGAAATTTCGATCAAGTTTTCTCTAAAAACAATTAATCGATGAAATTTTCTCTAAATGCAAATTATCGATAAAACTTTCACACAAAAATTAGGATGAAGTTTTCTCTAAAGACAACATTTTTAGTACACAATTTCAATGAAAATTTCTCTAAATACAAATTTCAATATAAATGATATGAAAGAAATTTTTTATGAAAACTTTTATTATAAGTTCAAAAATATTTTCTAAGATCAAAATTTCGATAAAGTTATTTCTAAAGAATTAAATTAAATTTTCTCTAAAGAAACTTTTTCAAAGGGCATTCTTAATACGTTGTCGTTTAACTCCAAATAATTGCTCCACTTGTTTGTGGGTCGTTTAGAACATTAGCTTTATTTGTAAGTGGTCAACAATGCATTGCCGTCATCGTCATCATCAACATCGCTGTCGCTATCGCCATCACCCAAAAAAAAAAATTAAATGGGGCTGATGATGATGTTGTTGTTGCTTGTAGCCGTCTTATGGGCCAATATATGCAAGTTTAAAACATAAATCAATGTCAGCCATAATCATTTAAAATCAATCAAAATACAAACGCTTTGGCTAAAACTAAAAATTGCTTTGCTCTTGGCTTGACTTGGCTATTCTGGATGGTGGTGTCCATTCGTCCGTCCGAGCGCGTTTTGTCTAAACGCCCTGTTTCTCGCGCCCTCTATTTACCTCCTTTTGCGTATTGCGAATACACGTATGTATGTTATGTCCGCCTAAAAGGCTTAACGTCTTTCCACCATAGTACCAATGCCCCGTTTGTCCATCCATCTATTGCTGCCTGCTACATGCCTCATGTGAGCTCTATTGGTGGCTTAGTTGAATCAATCCGTTGCATTTGGCGTTCTGTTTTTTTTTGCCATTGATTTCATCCAAATTGGCTTAGAAGTGTGTATGGCCTGTATGTATGTCCGCCTTACTATCTGCTGTCTAAGATCTGCACTGTGTGGAGTTTTTGTGGGTTTTTAGTTTTGAGTCTTCTGATGGTCAGTTTATTGGGTCTGTCTGTCGCTATGTCTCATGGTGGCCTTTTTCCATTCCAAGTTTACCTGTCAAGTGTTGCCTAAGAGAATGGTTTGCGCTTTTTACTCCTTCTCTTGGCCTAATAGAGGACGTTTATGGTAGAAAAAAAAAATCCCACCAAAAGGCGATTTTGGCTAACGCATGACTATCTAATATTTGCAGTATATTAACATATCGATTCCTGGGTTTTTTTCCACTTCATTTGCCATATGCCTTTTATGTTTGTCTATGGCCACCATTTCTGCCAGTGTACGAGTATGCTTGCATATGTGTCTTAAATAGTTATGCCTGTATAAGAAATGATTTCGTACGTGTCCGTGTCATGCGTCTAATGCCTGGCATAAAGTGACTGACTGAATAACTGAATGACTTGAATGGATCAAATTGTAACATTTGGTGTATGGGCTAAGACGATGGCATAGGGGGAAACGAAAGCTAGAATCTCAAAATAAGTCAATGGAGGGCAAATAGCTAGAACAGGGAGTCAGAGGAAAGTAGTTTTGTGAGGTTATTTTCTATCAATTCCAAGACCTTATAAAGTGTAATTTTTTAAGAGCTATAAAAAAGTTTTTCAAAAAAAAAAAAAAACAACGAAGAGGGTGCTAAGTTTGGCCGGGCCAAATCTTATATACCCTCCACCATGGATCGCATTTGTCGAGACTTTTGCGCGGTATCTCTTTTTAGGCAAACAGAGAATATTGAATGTGCTGTTATGCTATTGGAGCTATATCAGATATCAGTCCGATTCGGATCATAAATGAATTGAATGCTAAACATTGTAGGAGTCATTGTGTTTTGTGTATTTCAGTTCATTCGCATAAGAATTGCGCCTATAGGGGCTCAAGAAGCAAAATCGGGAGATTGGTTTATACGGGAGCTGTGTCAAGCTATTGATCGATCATATTAGACACGAATGTTGAAGGTCACGAGAGAAGCCGTTAAACAAAATTTCTGCCAAATCGGATGAGAATTGAGGCTCAAGAAGTCAAGATCCCAGATCCAGATCCGGTTTATATGACAGCTATATCAGGTTAAGTATTGATTTGCGCTATACTTAGCACAGTTATTGGAAGTCATAACAAAATACTTCATGCCAAATTACAGCCAAATCCGATAAGAATTGCGTCCTCTAAAAGCTGAAGATGTAAAGATTCCAGATCGGCTTATATGGCAGCTATTAGCATAGTTGTTGGAAGTGTTACCGAAACACCACGTGAAAAATTTCAGTCAAATCGGATAAGAATTGCGCCCTCTGGTGGCTCAAGAAGCCAAGATCCAAGATCGGTTTTTATGGCAGCTATATCAGGTTAAGTACAGATTTTCGCCATACTTAGCACAGTTATTGGCCATAACGAAATACTTTATGCCAAATTACAGCCAAATCCGATAAGAATTGCGCCCTCTAAAAGCTGAAGATGTAAAGATTCCAGATCGGCTTATATGGCAGCTATATCTGGTTATGTACCGATTTACGCCATACTTAGCATAGTTGTTGGAAGTGTTACCGAAACACCTCGTGCAAAATTTCAGTCAAATCGGATAAGAATTGCGCCCTCTTGCGTCAAGATCCAAGATCGGTTTATATGGCAGCTATACCAAGTTCTCGACCAATTTGAACCATACTAAGCACTGTTATTGGAAATCAAAAGAAAACATCTAATGCAAAATTTCATCCAAATCGGATAAGTATTGCGCCCTCTGGTGGCTTAAGAAGTCAAGATCCAAGATTGGTTTATAGGGCAGCTATATTAAAAAATGGACCGATATGGCCCATTAACAATCCCAAACGACCCACACTAATAGGAAGTATTTGTGCAAAATTTCAAATGGTTATAGTTATCGACAGACAGACGGACGGACATGGCTAGATCGACTTAAAATGTCATGACGATCAAGAATATATATGGGGTCCTAAGAGAATATTTCGTGGAGTTGCAAACAGAATGACGAAATTAGTTTACCCCCATCCTATGGCGGAGGGTATAAAAATAGAAAATAGTCACCAAATATACTTCTAAGATTTTTATTGGGTTTGGCGGAAATTTGGTATGTACAGTACTCTTATGATCCTTAATATTCACGAGTAGATAGATCCATTAACAGAAACAAATAAAAGCGTGCTAAGTTTATACAAAATAAATCTATTTGAAGGGCATTATTTTATTCTACATACCAAACTTCTGTCAAACCAGCAAAAATTAAAGCTGCTAGGAACCGAATACGGATGATGCGGAGACCTGTTAATATGAGAGCTAGATCAGGTTATAGAAAGATTTGGTTTATATGGGAGCTAGATCAGATTATAGAAAGATTTGGAATGTATTTGGCACAGTTTTTTAAAGTGGTCACAGAACAACACATGCAAAATTTTAGCCAAATCGGACAAAAATTGCGGTTTGTAAGGACCTAAGAAGTCAACTCGGGAAATCGGTTTATGTGGGAGCTATATATAAATCTGAATCGATATTGCCCATTTGCAATCCCCAGTCACCTACATCGATTTTAAGTATCTATGCAAAATGTCAAGCTGCAACCTTTACGCGTTCGACCTCTATCGTGATTTCGACAGAAGGAGGGACGGACGGACAGGCTAGATCTACTCAGAACGTCGAGAGGATCAAGGATAATATACTTTATTTTATTATTATTTATTTTATTATGGATTTATTGTCTATACAACAAGATAATTATCTTATAATTAGAGTATAGATTTATTGTTATATAATACATCCGACTTAAGTAGGTTCTTAATAAATAAACTAGGTTACAATAAGTAAAAAGTGGAACAAAACAGTGTTTACAAATAAAAAGTGTTAAAAAAAACAGCTGTATGTAATTGGGAATTTAACAAAAAGCACAAATAAATTTATAATTTAAAAAAATTTATAGCAAAATTTAAAGAAATGAAATGACAACATGAGAAAAATTGAATAAGCGGTTTTTTAAATATAATCGTGTTGCTGATGCATTGAATATCGGAATATCGTGTGCTAGATTATTCCAAAGACGTATAATACAAAATTGTCGTTCAGACATAAGACTCCGTCTTCTAAAAGGTATTGACTTTCTTCCTCTATCAGATTGGGCAAATCTCTGTCTCTCAAACAAATATCTGGGGTTCTTTAACACAATAATCTTATGTAAAAATATTCATGATCTGGTATTTAGAAGATTGAAACTAAGTCCAAATAGAGAATGTACATTTTGTGAAACATGCTGACTCCTCTTTAAACCATGCACATAACGGACTATGCTGTTGAAAGCTACATTCAATTTTCGGAGGCTCGAAGAGTCACAATTCGAAAAAAGTTCACAACCATATATCAAACCTGGAACTAGAAATATTTTCGCCAGAAGAATTCGGATAGTTATGGGTGTAAAAGAGTATGTGATCCATAAAGCACGAAGTTTTACATAAGTCTGCCCGGCTGTAATGTTAGCATGATCGGACCAACTCAAAGAACTGTTAAAAACCACGCCTAAATTCTTCGCATTAGATACAATATCAATCCTGTGACCATTAACGTAAATATCCGATTGTCGCATGTTGAAATTCTTGTTTTTGTGAACAACCAAACATTTGGACTTACTTGGATTTAACAACAAACAATTTGCCGTCGCCCAGTCATAAACGCGATATAGGTCCGCGTTGAGTTTACTTATGCAGTGCGTCTACATTGTCAAATCTGCACTTCATCAGCATACATCATAATCTGACCGGGTGCTAGTTGACGAGGCAAGTCGTTCGCATATAATGAAAAAAGAAGTGGACCCATAATGGAGCCTTGGGGAACCTCCTAAGGTACGAACAAGGGGTTAAAAAGTATATTCCCTGCGCATACTGATTGCCGACTATCGCTCAGATACGACATAATCAGACTCGTTGATGTGAAGTTGAAAAAAATCCGTAGTTTCATTTCCAAAAGAACCAGAAAACCAATTTTGTTCTCGTCAATGTCATTTCTGATTGATTCAGCTACTTCAACCAATGCAGTAATGCAACTATGATCAGAACGGAAGCCGGGCTGTCTTTCTGACAACAGGGACTATTGGTGAAGATATACCGACATCTGTCCATGAAGAATTTTCTCGAAAACCTTAGAAAGATAACATAGAATTGATATCGGCCGATAGTCAACGTTGGATTTGGGAATTAGGATAATCTTTGCATGCTTCCAAATAGTAGGACACACACTGGAGCTCAAAATTTTATTAAACAGGTATGTAAAGTACGGTAGGAGATATGGAAGTAACATTCGTACAAATCTCGGATCAACTCCGCGATTTTACATGTTTCGTATTCATTCACATAGGTTTATGATCGTAGAATTGAAGAATGTCATTTGTTATAAGATTTTATTCCTTTTGGTTACATATTATTCAATTTAATCACTGTATAGAGTAAAACATTTGGTGCACCCTTTTCATTTTATTCACCGCTTTCCATGGTACATTTTGCAAATTCTTGATGAAGGTAAAATGGCAGGGAGGACAATTGAATACAACACCAGGCACTAACCAAAAAAAACAAAATTATAAAAATTTGCAACTAGAACATGGCATTACCACCGGGTTTGTTATAATTTTTTCTTGACTTGCCTTGATCCTTTTTGAACATTTCTTGCCGTCAAGAGTGTGGATAGCTTAGAGAAGTAGCGTTAGTCATATGACTTGGGCAATTTTGGCCACCGCTCCGACTTCATTGTGTGGCAACAGTTCCAATTATACAATAGCTTGCAAAAATTGCCAATAACAATTTGCTATGCAGTGATTTAATGTTTCAGTTTCTATTCTATGGTAGAAATTTAACAATTTTGATTTTTTATTGACGTATTACAAATCAATGATTGTTTTGTTGAGATTTCTTTGGCACGATTAATTTGAACAAAATTGAACTGTCGATATGTCAAGGTCTTGCCATCGAATGTGGAAAGAAGCCAATGGGAGATGTCGTTTTGATAAATAAAAATAATTTTTCTAAATTTGGAGTAGATCTAAAAACCACATAATTGATGCCCAAGGGAAAGATCAGATTTGTAACAAACAACAAATTATGTGTATTGCTCTGAATGAAAAAAGCTAAGCAGAATTTTGATAAATTTTAGATCATTGACACATATCTCACGGCGAAGATCCATAATAATCAAGAATAACGACAACAGCACGCTTATTAATCTGTTATCAATCATTAAAAATATTAATTTTGTTTTTATTTCCTACACAATTGCCTTGTTGCCAAAAGCAACCCCTGCATTTATTGTCTTTTAATAGTCGCGTTGAGTGAATTTAATTTTTATGACCACATAATTGAATGTAAAACCACAATAAAAATCCAAGTCAAGTACCACAAACAAAAGCATATGAATTTTACAACACATATACAGTAACACACAAGGAAGCGAGAGGAATAGAGCAACAGTTGAAGTAGAAATAAAATGAGACCATAACAATCCTAAACGAAATTTACAACTTGTAACGAATAACATTATCATCACCATCATCATTGAGAGTATCATCTGCGGCAGCACTGGCATCAGCAGTAGCAGCCACAATGGGAAACGCCATCCGAATGGAGGCGAAGAAGATAAATGTCGACAAAACCATTTGTTGTATTTAATTTTATGAGGTCATAAAATGTAATCATTTTGCAATTTACAAGCAAGTTCAAATATACAAAAAGGGCATAAATAAATGGAGAGCAATACTAAGCAAAAGGACAATTTCAGAGAAGAGAAATAGAAGAAAATAGTTTCAATATTTCATGCAAAAATTCAATAGCTATGTTTTTTTATATATATTTTTTGGAAATCATCTTCTGAATAGAAACAAGTGTTTATAAAATTGCCTAAACTGGCTATGACTGTTTGCGCCGGCCTGCATTTAATCATACCTTTCACATGGCAAGGCAATTTGGCGCCTAATTTCCTATACCGCCACACAAATATGGGCTTTGGACTTTCCATTCAAAATGTCTGCACAATAGCAAGCATATGTATGAATAGGCTGCTTAAATAATGTTTTTGTGTGCTTCCCCCCAAAAACAAACTTCCCCAATTTTGTCTTGCTCTGTAATTATTTGTTTACTCCTCTTTGAAAATATCTTCCCAGAAAGTGTATGCACTTTTTTGCTGGAAGACGCCACTCATATTTATTTGTTTGTTGTTTTTATTTCTTTTCTTTAAACTACACTAAATATTGGCTTTTCATTCCTCTCAATGAATTCGTACAAATGTGTAGAACAGATCTTCAATTATGATCATAAATCAATCGTCACCATCCCTTTTATTGTTTTGTTTAAATTCTTTGCTTTTACACTTTATTTTAAGAGCTCTTATGCGGTTTTTTGAAAATTTAATATTCATGCATGCAGGGTGTTTGTTTTAATAATTCTCATAATTATATTTCATGTTAGTAGTTCGTTTAGATATGATTTTTGTATAACATCTTAGCCATTGAAAAGGTACCATTTGTTAGACATAGGCGTCATTTTTCGGTTTCCTTGTTATGTTGGGACAATGAGGGAGGACTGTAGCATTTGATATTTTGAAAAAAGAAAACAGTAAGGAAGGGCAAAAGTCGGGCAGTGACGACTGTATAATACTCTACACCTACCCTATAAGTACAATGTGGGACCTATATCCAATTCTGAACCAATTTTAATGGACCTCGGCGAGCAAATGTTCAAACTGAAAACACTACGGTTGACAAATGACAACATTATGGCAAATTACCCAAAATCTGACGAACATATATATGGGAGCTATATCGAATTCTGAGCCGATTTCGAGCAAATTGCTCAGATAATGGCGATATACATATACGACAGCTATATCTAAAATCACCCGTAATATTGGAAGACATAAGAAAATCCTTCCTGCGAAATTTCGACAAATGAGCACTTTTTGTAATATTTCTCAAAATCGGACGAACATGTATATGAGAGCTCTATCTAAATTTGAACCTATTTCGAGCGAACTCCTCAGATACTGTGGCAGTTGTCGAGGAAAGCGTTTTGCAAAATTTTGGCAAAATGGGTCCATAAATGCGCTTGCTGTGACCTTAGAAGTTAAAATCCGGCGATATTTATATATGAGAGCTATATCCAAATCTGAACCGATTTCCATGAAATTCGTCAGTAATATTGAGAGTCAAGAGAAAATCCCTCCTGCCAAAATTCGAGCAAATCGGTTAACAAATTACCATTTAATTGCAGTATTACTGCAAATCGGATGAACATATATATGGGAGCTATATCTAAATCTGAACCGATTTTGACCAAACTCAATGTTTATTGTGGTAGTCGTCGAGAAAAGCGTTGTGCAATATTTTGGCAAGATTGGTCAATAAATGTACTTGTAATGGCTCTAGGAGTGAAAATCGGGCGATATATATATATATATATATATATATATATATATATATATATATATATATATATATATATATATATATATATATATATATATATATGAGAGTTATATCTAAATGTGAACCGATTTCCATGAAATTCACAAGTAATGTCGAGAGTAGAAAAAAATCCTTCCTGAACATAATAATGTGTGTTTTTTATATTTTGGGACAATATTCCAGTTAATAGCCAAAATAAATTGCACGAAAAGCTATATTTTCGCTTAGAAATCCTGCAAACAGATAGGTTCTGATATTCATTTACCAATATAACCATGCCAAATACATATAACCATGCCGTATATTAAAGGGCTATATTTTAAAAGCTATAGGAAAGATTTTCAAAAAAAACACACATAATATTCAAAAAAATGCATGATTGATAGTACGGTTCGTACAATTTCATGTTTGAAGATCATTTCATGCAAATGTTGACAGTGACTGCGCCTAACATACTCTTTACAACATTTCGACCGGTATCTCACGAATAAACACTTCAATGTTGTTTTCCAATGCGTCAATTGAAGCGGGATTGTCTGTATAGATATGAGCTTTAACATAACCCCACAAAAAACAGTTTAATCGCACAATCTAGCCGGCCAATGGACCGGTACCGAACGTGAAATAAAATTTTCACCGAACTCGCCTCTCACTAAGTCCATTGTTGCGCGTGCTGTGTGGCATGTGACACCGTCTTGTTGAAACCACATGTCATGCAAGTCAAGCTCTTGGATTATGGGCAAAAAAAAGTTTTTTTCATCTCACGATAGAGCTCACCATTCACAGCTACGTTACAATTCGCATCATTTTTGAAGAAGTACGGTCCAATGATGCCACCAGCCCATAAACCGCACTAAACTTGACTTTTTCTGGATGCATTGGAAGCTCTTACAACGCTTCTGGTTGATCTTCATTCCAAAATCGACAATTCTGTAACCCATTGACATAAAAATGTGCTTCGTCGCTGAACACAATTTTTCGATAAAAAAGTGAATCTTCAGCCAGATTTTAAAGAGCCCATTTAACAAAATGGGCTCGTTCGGCTTCAATCTTGCACCACCTGTATTCTGAAAGACTTTACTCCTAAATCCTTTCCAAAATTTTCCATGTTGTTGAGTAACAGAGGCTCAATTGATGCGAACGGCGACGAATCGATAATTGATGGGCATCATTAACACTGACTGGTAATTAGAGCTGGCAAAATATCGATGGCACTATCGATATTTCCTTTTTGTCTGAATATCCATTGATATTTTCCCATCGATACTATCGGCAAAGTTAAATTTATTGCAAAATTTAACAAAAATAAGCGATCCGACACTGAATATATCCTATAAAATACATTGCGCCGATAGAGGGCGCAATTTTCATCTGTTAAAATTTTACACAATGATTTCTCTTATGACTTGCAACTGACTTATGAAATTCGGTTCTTTTCGGAATTTCCATTGACAATATAAATCGATATCCTTATTTTTATACCCTCCACCATTTCGTCATTCCGTTTGTAACACCTTGAAATATGCATCTTAGACCCCATAAAGTATATATATTCTTGATCGTCATGACATTTTAAGTCGATCTAGCCATGTCCGTTCGTTTGTCTGTCGAAAGCACGTTAACTTTTGAAGGAATGAAGTTAGGCACTTAACATTTTGCGCAAATACTTCTTTTTAGTGTAGATATAACTGATATAGCTGGCATATAAACCGATCTTGAATCTTGAATTCTTGAGCTTCTAGAGGGCGCCAATTTTATCAGATTTGAATGAAATTTTGCATGAGGTGTTCTGGTATGACTTTCAACAGCTGTACCAAGTATAGTCTATATCAGTCTTTAACCTGATCTAGCCGCCATATAAACCGTTCTCCCGAATAGACTTCTTTAGCCTCTAGAGGGCGCAATTCCTATCCGATTTGGCTGAAATTTTGCATGACGTTTTTCGTTATGACTTCCAATAACTGTGCTAGGTATGGATTAAATAGGTTCATAACCTGATATAGCTGCTATATAAACCGACCTTGGGTCTTCACATCTAGATGGCGCAATTCTTATCCGATTTGGTTGAAATTTTGCATGAAGTGTTCTGGTATGCCGCCATATAAACCGATCTCCCGAATAGACTTCTTGAGCCTCTAGAGGGCGCAATTCTTATCTGATTTGGCCGAAATTTTGCATTGATTATAAAATAGAATTTTGATAATAGCAGAATATGCCTAAAGCGCGAATAATGCAGTTTGGTAAATTTTCTTAACGATTTTCGGGCTTACGCTAAACACTTATTAAAGGTAATTTCTTACCACCCATAGAAACGAAGACCGTAAACTTTCCAATGTGCATTGCCACGGTGGAAATTATAAAGTCAGCTTAGATTTTGCCAAGCTTTTTAATATTCAACGAAGTTGTCGATTATGCTGCAACGATTATGAATAATTTCCAAAATGTTTTCTAAGAAGATTTCAACTGCAATATAAGAACTTTTAATTAAATACTACTGGTCTTATTCAATTTTTCCCCTGCAAATAATTTCAAATCTTTAACTGCAAGGGAAGGAAAACGAACAAAACAATTCACAAATAGATTTGTAACATTAGTATGCTTGCCACCCTTATTCCTTAATTTCCTTGATATCCATCAGAGTGCTTTTAAAGCAAACACAACCCTATTCCTGTAATCCTTGCATAAATGTCGTCGTCAGTTTTGCACTCCCCTTTCTCCCTTTTCCTTTCAGCTTCCTTTCGCGTTTACCAGACAGCGTTGCCACGAAAGGACAGCATGGCACACAACATACTACCATACAGCGGGAGATTGAAATCACAATTCAATAACTCTTTTCATCATATGCCACAGATACATAGCCGCTAGAAATCGTATTTCCTTAAAAAGGAATTGTCGTTTTAATCATGATTGGACAATGTTTTCCAAACGCCACCAACAACAAACAGCACAAAGTGTTCAACAAAAATGTAGCCGTAATGAAATGAATTTCTCAGTGGCAGCCAGTGCCCATGGACGAGTATGATTTTTTGCAAAACGACTGGTGAAAAAGGGGAATACATGCTTTTCTCTTTTTCACACAAGTTACACACAATTACAGTGGCTGCAAGAATGACATGGACAGCAACATTTTTAATTACGAATAGTAAAAAACTGTATGTCAGATCTTGATTAGAAGTTGAGTTTGTAAAGCTTTTGTTCATTCACTCAGGGAGTATCGGGAATATTTCCCCCAATGAATGCTGTCCGATTCAAGTTTTAACCCTTTGATGACGGACCTCATTTTCATTTCCGAGCTCGAAAAACGTGCAGCAGAGCAACTCCACTTAGTATCGCTATATATCGCTAGTATATCACTACGGTGTTCTCGCAAGGTTTCTAACCCAGACGTGCAGCTTTAAATTCGGATTTAACCTCTTGATCATCTAGAAGGCTACATTTTTACCCAGTTTGGCTGTAATGTAGAGTTTAGTCAAAACTTCCAACACATTGGCCAAAGAAAAGTTTCGTAAACATCTTTTGTGAAAACATCGGAATTTGTTTACGATGAAACTATGCGTTTTTTGCGTTTATTCTTCCATTGAGCGACGAAGCTTATTTTTGGCTCAATGGGTAGGTAAATTGTAAATTTTGCAGTGAAGATAAACCAGAAGCAGAACCGACCAATGCATTCAGAAAAAGTCACAATTTGGTGCGGTTTATGGGCTGGTGGCATCATTGGGCTGTACTTCGTCAAAGATGATGCAAACTGTAACGTAATTTTGAATGGTGAGCACTACCGTTAGATTATATCCAACTTTTTTTTTTTGCCCAAAATGCAAGCGCTTGACTTGCATGACATGTGGTTTCAATAAGTCGGTGCCACATGCCAAACAGCATGCGTAACAATGGACTTATTGAGAGGCGAGTTCGGTTAACATTCTATTGCCTATTAACCGCCTAGATCGTGCGATTTAACGCCTTTAGACTATTTTAACGCCTTAAGGCTATTTTTGTCTTTACAGACAAACCCGCTTCAATTGACGCATTGGAAAACAACATTGAAGCATTTATTCTTATGATACCGGCCGAAATGTTGCAAGGCGTATGCCAAAATTGGACTAAGCGGATGGACCATTTGAGGCGCAGTCACGGTCAAGATTTGCATGAAATAATCTTCAAACATTAAATTACATGGATCGTTCTATGGATTCAATGAAGATTTCATGCATTTTTCTGAATTTTATATGTTTTTTTTAACTTTACTATAGCTCTTAAAATCACCCTTTAAATAAAACAAAAAATGTATTTATGAGATTTTTTAGTTTTAGCACATTTAAAAACTTATTTGGATGGATGAATATTTCTTTACCTCGTAAATATTACCAAACAATGAAAGTGTCATAGAAATTCTTGTTGCATTTTCCTGTACCTGGCAACCATTTGTCTGTTGCTGTATTGATTTTTGTCGTTGGATGTACCAACATTTGTGTATCTAAGGCGATACTTTATAAATTATTGCTTTCCGAGTTTACAATCCGCTTTCGACCGAGCTGTCCAACACACTGACTGCTCTTTGCTCAGTCAAAATAAAAGAACCATTTTGTAAGTGAGAATATGTCTATACCAGTGACGAGCAAGATGCAAATTTGTCTGTGAGCATTCCGTTAAAGAACATGGGCAAACTTTTCACACATCACTGAGTGCCGCCCAATTCAAGTTGAAGCTCAATGATAAGGAGCCGGTTTTTTACAGCCGAGAGAAGTTTGGGGAGAAGTTTTTACATGGCATGGTACCTCACAAATGATGCCAGCATTAGGAGGGTATAGACATGATTCGAACCCAGACGCCCAGCCCCACAGGCGGACATGCTAATCTCTGCGCCACGGTGGTCACCAGTGACTAGCACGCAATTGCAATTATGTGTAAGCCCATGGGCTTGCTTGAGATTATTTTCTTGTGCACCGTAAAACGTATTGTGCAATAGTGTTAGTAGTTTTGCTCCTCAGTGGTCTATAGGCTCAAATACTTATTCTTTCCCTGTAATAGGAGAGCTAGGAAAGATTAATTAGGGGTCCGGTAAACGAATAATCGTTTGCGGCTATCAAAAAACTTTTGCCATTAAAGCGGTTTAGGTTTTACTACAAAAGAAGGTCCTTTTACCATAGGCAAAACTGCTAATGGGTATACAAAAAACAAAGTAAGTTACACTCAAAGAAAAAAGATTGCTGAAAGTAGCAAACACTGTCTGCTGAATATTAGTAGTTATTTTTGCTGCTATTATAGCAGTAGTTCTGCTATTACAGCAGTAGTACTCCAATTTCAGAGTAGCAGGCTTACTGCTGAGAAGTCTGTTGTTTGCTGAAAATGACTGCTGCTTAATTATGAAGGGGATGTTAGAAGAAAAAATAGAAAAAAATGTGGGCTAAAATAACAGTAATGACAGCTTTCCCAATTTCAGCAGACAAAAACTGCTGTTTTAGCAAACATTTTTGCTCTTTTGAAAAGCAAATTCGGTTGAGTGTATTTTTTTATTGCTAGGTTTGTGGAAAACGTTTGCGATGTTGAAGAGAAAGGTTTAGCAGTTACAATAGAAGAACAACTTGGAAATAAAAGTATTTCGCTTTTCGTAAACATGTCAGCTGCCGCTTGAAACACATTGAAATATTTATGTGCTACCTCATAGAGCGGTCGAACGCGTAAAGCTAGCCGCTCGAAATTTTTCATAGATATTTCTTATTTTTCATATGTAGATATTTTCATATATCGATTTAGATTTGGATATAGCGCTTATATTAAGTGCTCCTTCGACTTGAGTTGTAGAGCCCCTGGAAGATGCAATTTTTATACGATTGGATGAAATTTTGCACATAGTGTTTATAATTACTTAAAACATTCATTGTAAATGTGATCCAAATCAGTCTAAATCATATAAATCAATCTCCCGATTTAACATTATAAGCTACTTTAAGACGTAATATAGCGTTCAAAGCGCCTCAATCTTCTGAGCTCATCTTATAATCTCTGACACCAAGTTTCGAGTTGTCTCCCACCACTTGATCTTTCCATCGGGCTTTTGGTCGTCCCGGTTTGCGTGTACCACCGTGTTTGCCTTCAAAAGATTCCTTTGATGGAGCTTCTTCATCTATTCTGACAACATGACCTAACCAACGCAGCCGTTGTATTTTCATACGTGTTACTATGATATCGTCATCATACCGCTCATACAGCTCGGGGTTCATACGATGCCTATATTCTCCATTAACGTAAACTGGTCCGAAAGAGGCTTTGTAATTAACAAAGAGATGGTATGTTTTGATTTTCCTTCTCGGTTCTTAACCAGGATTTAGCGCAGTGTGAATATCTGGTCTGGGGAGGATTTACCAGCTCTAAAGCAGCATTGATAGGGCCAAATTATCTCGAGAGAATCTTGTATGCGATGGGGAGGAGACTGGTTCCCTCATCGGGTATGAGTTCTTCTAGGCATACGCCTTGTCAGCGTGTCGCCTCCGGTCTAAAATAGTTGAGCGGGTAACCCGTCGTCTCCTGCTGTCTTGTTGTTCTTCAGTCGGGTCACTGCTACTTGGACCTCATTACGGCTAAGAGGTAAATATTCTATACCATCATCATTGATTTGTTCTACTAGCAGTTGGATAAAATGTTCTTTCCATATCCTCAGCATACTATCTGTGTTAGTTACCAAATTTCCTCCTTTGTCTCTGCAGGAGGATGTGACTGCACCAAAGCCATCGGTTTGATGTTTAATTTTTTAGTAGAATTTCTAGGCTTCATTATGACTCCTGAGAATCTCAATTTTTATATGATTGGGCTGAAATTTTCTACGTAGTATTCTGTTACCACTTTCAACAACTATGCTTAGTTCGGTCCAAATCGGTCTATAACCTGCAATAGTTCCCATATAAAGCGACATTCCGTCTGGTCGTCTTGAGCTTCCGATTTGGCTGAAATTTTGCACACAACGTTTCGTTTGTGACTTCCAACTGACATGTTGCTCGATTAGTCTTCTACAATAACTATCCCGATTAGTCTTCTACGGCCCCTAAAAACTTAAATTGTTGCCACATTTACAGAAATTTGGCACGTAAAGTACACATCTGCCCTTCATTTCAGAGATATTTAGCAGAGTCCATGATGGTGGATTTCCAAGTTGCTTGTTTTTCAATATTCTCCCACAATTTATAAAATTTTTCGTAGAAAATCTAAATAACCAAAAATTTCATCAACCAAAACACTGTGGATTGTTAGCGTACCGCGCCCAAAAGAATGTGGATGATTACAACAGACAAAGGCGGAAATTTTTGTGACGTTGTGATTTCTGGCATGCTGCGAACGGTATGACAAGGCTGGTCCATGGTCCGCCATCAACATGGTATGTCCAAAAGGAGCAGTTGATGTGGTGCGATGTGGCATGGAACGGTTGGTTGATTATTGGAATGGCAGGCTTTGTTAGTTTGCTAGCGCTCTCAGCTGTTCTTCTTCTGTCCATCCATTCGAAGCATCCTTGGCTAAAAACAAACACACTGAACGAACACACACAGCGTCAAACAAATGTACTATAGTCAGTACGCACTACGGGTATTTTCAATTTAACCTTTTTACATAAAAACAAGTGCACTGATGTGGTGAATATGTATGAAGAAGAACGGCGCATTCATCTATAGCGGTACCTCCCCCCCCAGCCGTAGTCGGCAGCACACTGGGACATATAACTGGGGAAAAAGCTAAGTAAGAATATATTTTCACATGACAAGGATGATAATACGTAAGTTACGAGTTAAGGGCCGTTGGCCATTGTCTGAGGATGTGGCAGGCTGCGAGCGTTTGGTTGGTTAAATAGGAAACTGACACAGCTGGACGGCAATATTATCAACAGCGTTGAGGCCAGCGCCTTCAGCACCAACAGTGTTGATGATGGCCACAATGATGAGACAGACACTATATTGGTAGATAAGACCAAAGGAGCTGTAGAAGAAGAAGAACAAGATGATGATGATGATGACGAAGGAGTCAAAAAATCTTCTTCTTTGAAGGGCCAACTAAATCCCCTGGCTATACTTTTATTAAAGTTTTTATATATTTTTGTTTGAAATCGCAAAATGTTGAACAACTTTTTGATTGCCTTAAGATCCTTTCGATTTCTTCTAAGGCTGTAAGGCTCTAATGACACAATGCTCTTAAGCATAAAATTGCCAACTTTTTGCCAGACTCTTTGTTGTTATTGTTGTTGCTGTTGTGCAGGGTATTTTTGCATAGTGTAAAGAATATTTACTTTTTTATTATGTGCTAAAGAGGATTGAAATTGTCATAACTGTAATTTCCGTTAATGCCTCCGAAAGCCAAACGTTGTGAACGTTGGCAACAAAACACCCCGCCAGGATATCCGTTGAAAATATGCAAACTCCCGTTTGGCGTTTCTCTTGCCACCTACCCAACAATTTCATATCTCGTTCATTTATTCATTCATGAGCTATTTCGCATGCATGCTTTCATACATACAGCTAGCTAGACACACGCGAACTCATGCAAACACAACAGACAGACAGACAGACCGAGAGACACAACATCATATCCTTGTTGATTTGATGTTGGTGGGGGAAGGTAGGGGTTCATCGAACAGAAATTTAAAGGAATTATTTCGTAGGTGTTTAAGGATTTTGGGGGAATTTGGATTTTGGCATATATTGCATCATCCGTGTCTCTGCGAACAGATACAGCTTTGAAGTCATACCAACCTAGAAATAATCAAGCCAATGCTTGAGGTTGTGTTGCAAGTAGGTAAGTAATGGGGGTGTAAAATAAAATTGGTATACTACTATTTGCATTGATCTAAGATTCTCGAAATATACGCCAGATCGCCATTAATTTTAATCGATTTTGCGATGTCGATCCGCCTGTCAAAAGAGCACTATTAGTAATAGGAATACAGCTGTCCCCATTCAACTATTCTCATTAATATATGCTGTATGATGTAGGTTAGTTGAGATTGTAAATAGTCTAAATAGTTTCACGTTTAGATACAGTTTGAATCTACTAACTTCATTTTTTTAGGTCCTAGAAGCCAGAATATTTTTTTCGATTTGGTTGAAATATTGTTTGCTGAGCTCTTTTATCTCTGGTATCAATGTAGACTAAAGATATTACAATTATGGTATCGAATTATCGCATCGAGTACGGTTTTACATCGAATGGGATTTCGTCACGTATCGAAAAGTCGATCTAGCTGTATGTATGGGAGCTGTATGGACCGGTTTGGAAGTCATAAATAAACACGTCATGCAAAATTTCAGCTAAATCGGAGAAGAATTTCGCCCTCTAGAGGCTGAAGAAGTCAAGATTCAAGATCAGTTTATATAGCAGCTATATCAGGTTATGGACTGATTTCAACCATACTAAGCACAGTTGTTGGATATCATAACAAAACACCTCATGCAATATTTCAGCCAAATCCGATAAGAATTGTGCCGTCTAGTGGCTCAAGAAGTAAACAGCCAAGATCGGTTTATATGGCAGCTATATCTAAATATAGTCCGATCCAGACCATATTTGGGGCGGATATCAGGAGACCTAAAACAACCCACTGTTCAAAATTGTAGCCAAATCGGATAATGGGCTTCAGACCCTTCATCGGGAGATCGGTCTTTATGGCATCTATATCTAAATATAGTCCGATCCAGACTATATTTGGGGCGGATAACGGGAGACCTAAAACAACCCACTGTTCCAAATTTTAACCAAATCGGATAATAAATAGGGGTATTGTGGGCTTCAGACCCTTTATCGGGAGATCGGTCTATAGGGCAGCTATATCTAAATACAATCCGATCTGAACCATATTTGGGTCAGATGTTGGTAGGCCTACATCGGAAAATTGGTCTATATAGCAGCTATATCCGAATATGTTCCGATTTGGCCCGTTCAAGAACTTAACCAGCGTGCATCAAAAATACGTATCTGTGCCAAATTTCAGCTCAATATCTCAATTTTTGAAGCCTGTAGAGTAATTACAACAGACAGTCGGACAGATACACGGACATCGTTACATCGTCTTAGAATTTTACGACGATCTGAAACTTTGTAGAGTCTTAAATTGATATTCCGATGTGTTGCAAGCGGAATGACTAAATGAATATACCCCTTATCCTGCGGTGGTGGGTATAAAAAAAGAAACGTTAAACGAACCTTTTTTTGTTGTTAAACTAAACCTTTTCAGGTACTCCTACGAGAGTAAAAGAGTGTGTATTTGAGGGTATATACCAGTGGTTTGCAAAAATACTCACACTGTAGCACATTATTTTGTACGTATACAAGAAATCCCAAGCAGACCCATGGGCTACCAAATAAATGCAATTGTGTGCTCGTCACTTATATAGACACATTCACACACATAATATTCTTCCTCTTTTTGTTTCAACTGAGCAAAGAGCAGTCCGTATATTGAGCAGCTGGGAAATCCGGACAATTTTTATAATTTCGCTTTAAGTCTAAACAACTTTGGTATATCCAATGACAAAAATCATTACAGCAACACCTCCATGCATCCCAAAGTTGGTATTTATATGTGTGAAAACAACAACTCCCATAAGTATTTTTTTGTTTTATTTATAGCGTAACGAATACAGCAGATCATAATACAAAACCCTGATGGAGGAAGGCTTTCAATATAATTGTGTATCATAACATAATGAATAAATCGAAATGAACTATGGAATGAAATGAGTGCGAATTACCAACTGGGATCGGCTTATAATTGGTGAAATATTGAGTTTGAATTATGTTACAACATTAAATTGAAATTGGCATCTTCTTCAATATGCAAACTCTATTTTAAAGTTGAAACGAATATTAGCATGAGGCTAAATTAATTTATAAATAGAGAAAAATTGGTTGAAACTCCGAAAAACATCACCAAAAATGAAAGATATTGTCAGGGTAAAAAAGAATTTAGTTTTGTCACAAATTCTTGCCAGAATTTATCGCAAAAAAACATATACATATACTCTGTATTGCTTTCAAAATTTTCCTTCTTTCTCATTAAAGTCTCTTTTTCAATTTATTGTAGATATTTTCTACAAAATGTTCACGCTTATGTTCCCACACCTTTAGACAACTGACGACCTGCTTTCCGGTCTTTGAAAACAGATTTTGATCGCATGGCAAGCATACCACAGATGTTCTTCCTACTTTTACAACGCGAAAAGCTTGTTACTCTTCACATTACTACTACGTACTATGGTATGCAAAGTATTCATGGCAAAATTTACTTTTTCAATAATGGGAGTGGAAACTACAAAGGCGCAGAAAAAAAGAAGAAAACGGAAATATGTATAGCAGACTCACAAATATATATGCGTGTGTGTGTGTGTGTGTTTGAGTGTATAAAACCAAACATGGTTTACCACAGCCATATACTTCTCTACACAATGGGTGGTCAATAGGCACAGACGGTTATGGCAGGCCGACAGACAGTTTCTGAGCTTACAAGGGTACGAGTATATATGAAACAACAATACCTTAACTCGTCATCACCCACAATTTTCCTATACCACTGATAAATAAGACCAGCTAAAAACCATCTTCATCATCATCATCATCACCAGGGCCACCGTGCCAGCATGTTAAGGCTGTCAAGGGGTGGGGTCGGCGGCGGCACAAGTAACACCAGCAATTGTTAATAACACAAACATTGTTATAACAAAAGCTTTTGTGTCAACACCATCAAACACGCTTGAAATCAATTCTGTAAACGTAAAGGAGAAACAAAAACAAAAACCTACTCATACATATATAATACCTTTAACATTCAATGGTTGTATGTAAATGGTTACCAGTAGACATATGTGCAGAAAACCCTTAAAAATCCCAGTAATCACATATATAGAAAATTAGATTGGTTACCCAGGTTGGGGTGTATACGATTAAGTCCTAGAAAATAACAAGTAAAAAACTAAACTTCCTAATTTTCGAAAGTGAGTGTGTATACGTACTTATTATTGTTTCAGAGTTGTAATATAGGACCCCTCCCAAAACAAAATCCTGGCTACGTCCCTGAAGGGAGCTATATCAGGTTAAAAACTGATTTGGACCGTACTTGGCATGTTTCCGCAAATTTCAGCCAAATGGGCTAACAACTGGTTCAGGGGCTCGTAATTTCAAATCGGGGGATAGGTTTATATTGGAGCTATATCAAGTTATTCACCGATTTGAACCATTCTTCGACCCACCGTTGGAATCCGTAACAGAACACTACGTACAAATTTTCACCCCAAACCGGGTGATAAAATTGCGGCTTCTAGTGGCTTAAGATGTCCAATCGGGAGATCGGTTTATATGGGAGCTAAATAAAAATTTATATACAGATTTGAACCGTACTACGCACGGTTGTTGGAAGTCACAACAGTACATTACAATTACAGGGGCTCAAGATCCGAAATATGTGAGTTCTATCCAAATCTGAACCATTATTGCCCACTTGGAAACCGGTAAGACCTACAACCTAAAGAAGTATCCATGCGGATATCTCTATTCGTTCGACCGCTATCGTGATTTCGAAAGACGGACGGGCGGACATGTGTAGATCGACTTAGAATGTCAAAATGATCAAGAATATGTATACATCATAGGGTCGCAGAGCAATATTTTGAGGTCTTAATGCGAAATGACTAGGTAAATATACCCCCTATTCTATGGTAATGGGTTTAAAAATACTCAAAAGTTGGAAAAAAAAATTTTTCCATATCGCCGAATTTTTTAAAATATGTTTTTTCTTCTGCGTTATTACCTTACATGCAAAATGGTTTCAATGTTTAAAATTGAAAAAAAGTACAGTTGATTCTATCTTTCACTAACTCTGTCCCCAATTCTGGTTAAAATCATATGTGAAATAACAACTCAAATTTTCTATATTAAAATCATAAATATACCCTCATGTAGGCCACCGTAGCGTAAAGGTTAGCATGTCCGCCTATGACGCTGAACACCTAGGTTCGAATCCAAGCGAGACCATCAGAAAAAATTTTCAGCGGTGGTTTCCCCTCCTGCTGCTGTCAACATTTGTGAGATACTATGCCATGTAAAACTTCTCTCCGAAGAGGTGTCGCATTGCGGCACGACATTCGGACTCGGCTATAAAAAAGAGGCCGCTTATCATTGAATCGGCCTGCACTCATTGATATGTGAGAAGTTTACTCCTGTTCCTTAATGAAATTTTCATGGACAAATTTTGCATTTTAACCTCTTGTACACATTGGGGTCTGTTTGCATGTTCCTGTTTGGAGTGAAATTACGTTACGGAAATATACCCCAAACTCTAAATCGCAATTTGACCCCAATTAAATTTTGGGGCTCAAATTGCATTTAATTTTGAGGTGCATTTGCATACTTTGGATGTCATTTGCAATCTTTGGGGTGGATTTGCATACTTTGGGATACACTTGTTTTGGGGTCATTTTTCATAATAAACTAGATTGTAGAGATGTGACCAAAATTGTGGATTTTACTGCCTTAAAAGTCCACATCGAATGAAATATACACACTGAAGCTATATATAAATTAGGACCGATTTTAATGAACGCACGTACTGGAACGTCAATTTAAACGTCTCATATAAAATCGGGCAAAAGTTGTGGATTCTACAGCCTTAAAAGTCCATATCGGATGAAAGATATATATGGTAGCTATATCTAAATCTAAACCGATTTTTATGAAATTTTGCACACATATGAAGACGTCAAATAAAGCACCTAATGCAATTTTTTTATAACGGACCAAAATTGTGGCTCCTACAGCTATAATAGTTCAAATCGGATAAAAGATATATGAAAATTGAAGCTACTACGGCCATTTAAGTGCAACTCGGGCGATACATATATATGGGAGCTATATCTAAATCTGAACCGATTTTTATGAAATTTTGCACACATATGGAGAAGTCAAATAAAATGCCAAATTTTGTAAAGATCGGTAAAAAATTTTGGCTTCTACAGCCTTGAACGGCCATATCGGATGAAAGATATATATAGGAGCTATATCTAAATATGGACCGATTTTCATGAAATTTTCCACACATATTAGGACGTCAAATAAAACATCTCGTGCAAAATATTTTAAAAATCGGACTAAACTGTGACTTCTCAAATAAAATACCCAATGCCAAATTTTGTGAAGATCGGACAAAAATTGTGCCTTCTACAGCCTTAAAAAGCCATATCGGATGAAAGATATATATGGGAGCTATATCTAAATCTGAACCGAATTTGCCTTGGGGCAAAAAAGTGACATGTGCAAAACTTCGTGACAATCGAGCAACAAATACGACCTGCATATTGATTACAAGAATACATGGATTCACAGACGGACGGACATGGTTACATCGAATCAGAAAGTGATTCTGAGTCGATCGGTATACTTATCAGTGGGTCTAGCTCTTCTCCTTCTTAGCATTACAAACAAATGCACAAATCTATAACCACAGTGTTGGTGCAGGGTATAAAAACTGTTGGAAGGTGCACAAAAATCTCTACAAAAATCCGCTTGAGGTCTAAAATATTTGTTCTAGTTTCGGGGATATTCGACTTTAAATTTTCATTTTTTCGAATTTTGTCCGAGACCGGCATCGAATTTTGCGATTAATATGCTATCAAAACTATTCGTAATGGAGTGATTGCATTAAATTTATGTGTGATTGCATTATATTTGGCTGGAAAATTACAAACGACTATTATTGGCGAACTCAAACACCACAAAAAAAATTGTGTATCGCATCAAAAATTCTTATAATGGTAATGGTAGCGTTGCCAAACGCCATGGAGGTGACCAAAACAACTTCAAGGCTTTAAAGGTGCGATTTAATGAATTAAGTGACAATCAAATGGCTAAAAATTGGAAATATCTCATAAAAGGTTGGAAAACGAGCTCAAGGTAAAGCCTCACAAGTTCCAAAAGACCCATGATCTTACGCCAGAGCAAAAAGTTAGATTCGAAGGAACGAAGGAGTTGCTACGCTTACACAAACGTGTTGAAAACATTTTGGAAGCTACTTTGGAGCCGTTTACATCCAAACATTTTGGTCGTAGATCATGGGCGTACCAACAAGACTCCGCATTATATTCCGCACTCCAATTCCCTAAAATCAGATGGGCTTGTGGAATTGTGAACAAATATTTTTCACCCAGCCCGTTCAAACAAAATCATTAGGGCTTCGTTATACCCTTCACTTTCTTTGTTCAACACCTCCCGCATTCTTCAAGTTGATGACTATGAAAATCTATTCTTTTCATTTACTTCAATAAAACCTGCACGCCATGATGTGCAGACACCAACACCATCACCTATGAAATTTTTGATATGTATACGCTTACACAGCAGGATCATAATCTTACATTCCATTGTCAACACATATCTTTGCATTTTTACGGGTTACCGTCATTCAGTTTGTTTGGGGGAAAAGAACACACAGCACAGGAAAACTTCGTTGCAAAACCTTCATGGCCTTCATGATATCAACCACCTTCTTATTTGAGTATCGCAGTTGTCAATTGCATTGTTGTTGAAAATTAATAAAAGAAAAGTTATAAGTTTAGCTTATTAAAGAAACTCTCACCAGGAATCCATGGGAGGAAATATAAGGAAGTTTCGGGAGGAAAGTGTTTCAGAATGGGAGTATCGCAATCACAATTTCGATGAAAATTAAATTTTTTATTGGAATGGGGTTCAAAATTTTTTAAATTTCAAAGAACTTAAAAAAATCGATTTTTTTTTAAGTTTCTAATCATTTGGAACCGCTTTTACCATACCCGAGATTTTATTTTATTCTTTACTATTTTTACATGCATAAATTTCTAGACATGAAAATATTTTTGGAATTTCACAGAAATTGTTTGATGGGCAAAATAGTATGGGCTATTCCATAACCAAAATATGAGACAAACGGTTTTGCAGCTTTGAAGCCATATATTTGCAAGTGCAAAATTTTCATGAATTTTCCATTAAGGCATATCGGGTAGACTTCTCTCATATCATTGGGTGTTTATGAATCTGAAGATAAATAGATTCTTTTTCATAGCCAAGTAGGAACAACCTGCAGCTATGAGAAACCCCTTTGTACTGAATTTGTACATGGCTAAAAGCGCCACAACTGTCCCCAACATTAGTGAGAGGATAACTAACGCTGATATTTATGATATTCTCATTCTCTGAACTCGATGTTCAGGCGTTTAGCATCAAAGACGGAAATGGCAAACTCTGCGTCTTGAACTTAATGTAAGTCACCAGAAGCATAATCGAAAATTTTCGCCCTCAATATAGCCTGGGAGCATATCAGGTTGCATTTAGTCCGGACAAGAACACTAGAACATTTATAAAGGGAAGGTAATGTAAAAGAGCATGCCACCCATTATTATGCAACCAAATATCGGATATATATTTTCTGTTGCTTAACCCTTCAAAAGGCTGGCAACATATTTGATTATTTATCTACCCACCATCATAGGATGGGGATATACTAATCTAGCCATTCCGTTTGTATCACCTCGAAATACTGACCTAGGACTCCATAATGTATATACATTCTTGATCTTCTCAAAAATATGATTCAAACTAGCCATGTCCGTCCGTCTGTCGAAATCACGATAGAGGTCGAACGCGTAGAGCTAGCCACTTGAAATTTTGCACAGATACTTTATATTGATGTAGGTCGTTGGGGATTGCAAATGGGCCATATAGGATCAGATTTGGATATAGCTCCCATAAATAACCCGATCTCCGGATTTGACTTCTAAGCCCCTGGAAACTTAACTTTTCATTCGATTAGGCTGAGAGTTGGGAGTCTGTTATGACTTTCAACAACTGTTCCAAGTACGGTTTAAATTGGTTTTCAACCTGATCCAGCTCCCATATAAACCGATCTCCCGATTTGACTTCCTGAGCCCCTGGAAACCTCAATTTTCATCCGATAAGGCTGAAATTTTGCACATAGTATTCTGTAATGAATCCCAACAACGGAGCCAAGTAGGATCCAAATCGGTTTACACCCTGATATAGCTCCCACATATACCGATCTCGGCAATTTATGTCCGATTTGGCTAAATTTTGCACATAGTGTTCTATTTTGACTTCCAAGAACTGTGCCATGTAAGGTTTTAATCCGTGTATAAACTGATGTAGATCTCACCTAAACCGATTTCCCGATTTGAATTCTTGAGTCCCTGGAAGCCGCAATTGTCATTCGATTTGGCTAAAATACATGGTGTTCCGTTATGACTCCTAACAACTGTGCCAAGTATGGTTCAAATCGGTCAAGAATATGATATAGCTTCCATATAAATAAACCGATCTCCAGATTTGAATTCTTGAACTTTTACAAGCCGCGATTTTTATCCGATTAGGCTGAAATTTGCATATAGTGTTTTGTTATGACTTTCAGCAACTAAGCCAATACGGTCCAAATCGGTCTATAAACTGATGTAGCTCCCATATAAACCGATCTCCCGATTTGGCTGAAATTTTACATGTGTTGTTCCGCATGGCTCTCAACAACTGTACCAAGTACGGTCCAAATCGGTCAAGAACCTGATATAGCTCCCATATAAACCGATCTTCCGATTTGACTTCTTAAACCCTTACAAGCCGCGATTTCTATCCGTTTAGGCTGAAATGTTGCATATGGTGTTATGTTATGACTCTCAACAACTGCGCCAAGTACGGTTCAATTCGGTCTATAACTAGATATAGCTCTCATATTTTAGCAGAATCCATGGTGGTGGGTTCTCAAGATTCGGCCCGGCCGAACTTAGCACGCTTTTACTTGTTGCTTTTTAGAACTTCTCAACAATAATTGAGCAGGAAGAGGCCCCTTATCAAAGGATGATAATTTGAATAGAACAGCCCTCGTTTAAAAGAAAGAAGATTCTCCTTTTTATACCCTCCATCATAGGATGGGGTATACTAATTTCGTCAATCTGTTTGTAACACCTCGAAATATGCGTCTAAGAACCTAAAAAGTTTATATATTCTTGATCGTGGTGACATTTTAAGTTGAACTAGCCATGTCCGTCCATCTTTTCGCCCGTCCGTCTGTCTGTCGAAAGCTCGCTAACTTTCGAAGAGTAAAGCTAGCCGCTTGAAATTTTGCACAAATATTTTTTATTAGTGTAGGTCGGTTGGTATTGTAAATAGGCCAAACCTGTCCATGTTTTGAAATAGCTGCAATATAAACCGATCTTGGGTCACGACTTCTTGAGCCTCCAGAGGGCGCAATTCTTGTCCGATTTAACTTAAATTTTGCACGTGGTGTTTTGGTATCACTTCCAACAACTGCGATAAGTATGGTGCAAATCGGTCCATGTTTTGATATATCTGCCATATAAACCGATCTCGGATCTTGACTTCTTGAGCCAATAGAGCGCACAATTCTCATCCGATGTGGCTGAAATTTTGCATAAGGTATTCTGGTATTATTTCCAACAACTACGCTAAGAATGACCTGATATAGCTGCCATATAAACCGATCTGGGGTCTTGACTTCTTCAGCTTTTAGGGGGCGCAATTCTTATCCAATTTGGCTGTAATTATTTCACGTAGTGTTTTGGTATCATTTCCAACAACTGTGCTAAGCATGGTTTCAATCGGTCTAAAACCTGCTACAGCTGCCATATAAACCGATCTTGGGTCTTGACTTCTTGAGCCTCTAGAGCGGGCAATTCTCGTCCGATTGGACTAAAACTTTGCACGTAGTGTTCTGTTATGACTTCCAATAACTGTACTAAGTATGACGCAAATCGGGTCATAAACTGATATAGCTGCCATATAAACCGTTCTGGGATCTTGACTTCTTTAGCCTCTAGAGGGCGCAATTCTCATTCGATTTGGCAGAAATTTTGTACAACGGCTTCTCTCATGACTTTCATATCTGATATGGTCTGAGTCGATCAATAGCTTGAAGCAGCTCCCATATAAACCTATCTCCCGATTTTGCTTCTAGAGCTCCTACAAGGCGCAATTCTTATCCGAATGAACTGAAATATTACACAATGACTTCTATAATGTTCGGCATTCATTTTTGGTCCGAATCGGAATTGATATAACTTCAATAGCATAGCAGTTCTTATTCAATATTCTTTGTTTGCCTAAAAAGAGATACCTCACATAGAATTGGACAAATGCGATCTATGATGGAGGGTATATAAGATTCAGCCCGGCCGAACATAGCATGCTCTTACTTGTTTCCTTTGTGATACGTTCGAGAGTATGTTATTTAACGTTCTCATATGGAAATTGCCATATTGGCTTGCCTCTCGAGCATTGCAAATCAAATGTATTCCATTTAAATGCCTTTCAAACTAACATTCCAAGACAAATTTAACGACAAAAATCAGCCATATCCCATTAAAGGACAAATAAATTTTGTACTACAAGCATAAAGAAAAAACAAATCTAGTCAATGCCAGATTAACAAGAGGTCGTCAGTAACCAACAGCCATATAACCATATATCCTCACATAGACATTATTCACCATGGCAGCCAATAAGAATGGCAACCATTAAGAGAGAGAGCAAGTAAGAGACCGATTGAAAAGTAATTGGCTATAAATTAAAACTACACTTAGCTAACAACAACATTGGCGACACACAACAACTCTGTGTTTGGCATGTGAATGTAAAGTGACAATTTGATTAAAATTGTTGTTGCTCTTTCCGCTAGCTCCCCCGTCTACACCATCACTCTCTCTCACACTCTTGCTCCACTTCAGCATAATAGTGCAACAATCAACACAGACATGGCAATGTACGCCAATTAAAAACTGGATAAAAATATGACCCTATACAGAGAACAAAAACAATGCAAAAAAAAAGAAACCCAGGATCAAGCCACTACGGTGACAGGATAAAGTAGTTATTTCCGAGTCATGCCACAAGTAACAAAGCAACAGCATTATGGATGCAGCAGTAATGCCAGCAAGCGCATATAACAAATAACAAATTAATTAAAATGTATAAAGCAGGAGAGAGAGAGAGAGAGAGAGCGAGAGCAAATCCACTTAAATCTACGCGCATATTTTGTGGTTTAAACCCATACAAATTTTTGTATTTGCCCATAGCATCTATCTATGGGCGATATAAGTGCATATTTCGGGGACAAATAGTCCTCCAGAATGACAAAGAGTTTGCCAAATAGGATAAGGGGGGTGTATGCTAGGGTTGGTCCGTCGGTCGGTCGGATGGTTGAATGAACAAAAAGCCAACAAGCTCCTAAAGCTGTTTTAAGCTTTTAAGTGGCTAATTTCATTTAACAAATGACACGTAGTTGTAGTGCATAATATGCATGATGCAGAGGTATGTGCGGTTAAATAGACAGAGAGAGTGTTGCACAATGGGATGGATATGCATTTTATATGGAAATGGATCAAGAGATGCTTTTTCAGTGATTCGCAGATACCAAGCGATGAGAAAAAGGCATGTGTCAGTGATTGAACGATTTGGATCGTATTTGGTATGTATTTTATGTAAACCAATATCATGATTCGGCTCCTAGAAGCTGTAATTTTTGCCTGGTTTAGCAGTAATCTTATATATAAAATTCAATTTGTGTTTGTTTGTCAGTTTGGGGCCAGGTGACTGTGGGGCCGCACCAACCACAAAACCCCCCAAAATAGTTTTTGTTGACTATCATGACAATATGGGACTCAAACGAAAGGTATTCAGGAGTAGATTGCGATTATGGTCAGGAAGGAGAAATATTCTTTGTAATTTATTGATTTTGGAAGGAGGCGGACCCTCCCCCGTTACCCAAAACACCACTCAAAATCAAAAGTGGACCGATCGAGACAATATGGGAATTAAATGAAAGGTATTGGAAAATATAATACGAATATGGTATTAAAATTTTGGGTCTAAGTACTCATCGGGCCGCCCCATCCCCAAAATTCCCCCAAACAGACATATTAGACGTTCATGTCCATATGAGCCTCAAATGACAGGTATTCAGGAGTAGATTACGAATCTGCCATACAAAATCAGATCGAAGTATAAGGGGTCACCCTACCCACCAAAAAACGCTTTAAATGGACGTATGACCCATCATGACTATATGGGACTCTGTTTTTTGTTTGTTGAGTAGAATCAAAAACGGCTAAACCGATTTTCTTAAAACTTTGTAAGTTTGTCTGGAAAGAAACATAGGCTACATAATTTTGCGGTATCGGAAGGGAGTCGGACCCTCCCCCTTAGCCAAAAAAAACCAACCCAAAATCAAAAGTGGACCGATCGGGACTATACAGGTATCAAATGAATGGTATTGTAGAGTAGAATACGAATATGGTATTAAAATTTGAGTCTAAGTACCCATCGGGCCGCCCCAACTCCAAAACTCTCCCAAACAGACATATTAGACGTTCATTTCAATATGGCGCTGAAATGAAAGGTATTCGGGAGTAGATTTCGAATCTGCCATACAAAAGCAGATCGAAGTATGGGGGTCACGCCACCCCTCCAAAACGCCATTAGACCCATTATGAGTATACGATATTTGGCCGAACCGATTTTCGAAAATTTTCATAGATTGTGTACGTTTGTCTGCAAGGAAACATAGGCTATATAATTTTTAGATATCGGGTGGAGGCGGACCCTTCCCCTTACACAAAAAACGCCACCCAAATGAAAGGTATTGGAGACCAGAAAACGAATATGGTATTAAAATTTGGTGCGAAGTAACCAGCCCCCTCCCCCCAACCACAAAACTTCTCCAAACAGATATATTCGAAGTTCATGTCAATATGGGACTCAAATGAAAAGTATTAGACAGTAGATTACAAATATGGCATAAAACATTAGGTCCAAGAAATAGGAGGTCGCCCACCCACAAATACCCCCAAATGGACATATTAGCCGACCATGGCTATATGGGACTGAAATGAAAGGTATTAGGGAGTCGATTACGAATATTACATTAAGATTTGCGTTCAAGTCAAGGTGGCGCTAGGTGGACAATATTCGACTCAAATGAAAGGTATTTGAGAGTAGAAAATGAGAATTTGATATCCAATTTTGGAGCCAAGTGTTTTGAGGTACGCCCTAAGGCACCCCATAAACTTAACTTCTTTTCCGTTGGGAATAAAGAACGAATTTGAAACCTTTTTTCAGTGCAAAGTGCCGGTGGGCGCCCCAGCCCGAAAACACCCTCCAAACGGTTCATATTTACCGGCCATGGCAATATGGGGGCTCAAATTAAAGGGATTTGGAAGTGCAGCACGAATTTGATATTCATATTTGAGTCGAAATGTCTGAGGTGGCATCCCTCCCCTAATGAGACCATTAACCTAAGGAAGAACATTACCACCAGGAATCGAGAAGGGGCAAATTCTCACACATCAATGAGTGTCTTCCGATTCAAGTTTAATCTCAATAATAAGGGACCTTTTTTTATAGCAGGGTCCGAATGGCGTCCCGCAGTGCGACACCTCTTTGGGGAAAATTTTTTAAATGGCCATGCATGGCATTGTACTTCGCAAACGTCGCTAACATTGAGAGGAGATAAACACCGCTTTGTCCGATGTTCTCGCCAGGATTCGAACGCGTTCAGTGTCATAGGCTACAATGGCACGAATTTGATATCCGCATTCAGGCAAAGTGTCCCCACCCCGAAAAGATATTAGAGAGTTAAAGAAGGCGCAGCGGAGCGGGCCCGGTTCGGCTAGTTTTATATATAATGTTAAATTATGCCCTCCAACTCAATTTATATAATGTAGATATTGTAGCAGAAAGGTCGATTTTACTTGTTTTCAATTGAGAGGAACATGGGAATGAACTGCAATTATGATCCAATGGATTTCTTTATCGGTAAGGGCGGCCGAGTGTGTACAACACACTGCTACAACAACAACAACAAGTTTGCACAAATCATTCTGTGTGATGGCCCGTCATCCTTGGAGTCCAAATGGTCAATAGCACATGTCTTAATAGCTTAGAGAACATTGGCCCCAGCCCAAATTCGGTGGGGTTATAGTGGGCTCTATCATGGAGTGCGGTGTAAAAATTTTAAGCGGATATCGTAATCTATAGAATGGAAGCGTACATCGGCCTCAGGTTGACTATGATGAGTGCGTAGTGCCTGTGGTCTCAAACCAAATAGCGGGGAGATTGAATTGGACCATTTCCGCACCCACGCTTGCCCTTGGATTCTTGACATGATGGACGCAAGAACTTGGAACAGATAGCAGGCCATAAAAGACTAACAAGATTACGAAGTACATTTGGAGCTGTAAGTAAAAATTTCAACCCATGGACCTATCGATATAAGGCTCAAAAAAAGGCACACTAAATGCCTATACAAATCACAGGTTAGATTAAAGTGAAGTAACATTATAAAATCAGACTCAGTTATATCATGCATCACCGGCGCACTGGTAACCCGAGTTTAAAGCTGAGTTGGTGCTCTTAACCATAAGCTAAGTACTTGGAAAAACACAGTTAGGTTCGACCAGAAAGTCGAACCGGACTCTTGAATATGGTACTACAAGGAGCAAATGCATATTGGATCTAGCAACGCCAGAATAAGGTCTAAAATGGGCTATGGCTGTGGTAAATTTTAGTATAGGTCAAATTATATTTCAATAACAACCGGCCCACAAAAGACTACTCCTACCAATCTCAACCAGCTATTTACCATTTATACCATTATCCTCCCATTATGCATATTTTGTGGTCTATGATGCATTTTAACTGGCTCCCGTAGAAATCAATGCTTCTTGGTGCACATGGAATAAACTAAGCACTTGGCAACGAGGGCCAAAGATACCGGGATGATGTAGCTACTGTTAAGTTCTAAAGTTATGCATAAAGCATAAGCATACATTATTGTTATTATCCGCATTGAAATGGCAGTGGCTTCAGCAAAGCAGTAAAGGAGAGGACAAACACAAAAGAGCCTCAGCATCAGAAGGGAACAGCAACATGGCATCATCAGCAACAAAAGCGGCATGCAATATTACAAATTGCTAACATTCTATTATTCACACATACATATACACACACAAAAACTCACACATACACGCACATACCAAGCAGACAATCCTTTCTCCATGATTACAGATTTGCTAGATCTCTGGTGCTGGCACAAACCAAAATGTCCTTGCTATACTCATACAAATGCAAATTTTCCGACAGACATTCGAGTGATGATGGCATTTTGTATTTGAAAGTAAAACAATTTGGATTTTGCAAATGATACCCCAACTCAACTGTGACTGCCTTGAACCGCCCCTCCTCAAACCAGACACCCATAACGAACAATTGTATTATCCATTTTATGGTACACAAATGGCATTATGTGGGGGTGTGTGTTTGGGAAATCTGTTAAATGTTCAATGTTTTTAAGCAAAACGAGTTTGACCCTTGGCTTTGCCGGGCCATAATAGTAGCTAAACCAGGCATTTGTGTTTTGTATGAACATTTTTGCATTTATTGTTTGTGACAAAATGTGAAATGAAAATTAATATTATTGATTAAATAATTGAAATTGGCTGCCAAATGACAGGCCAAATGAATTATGTGCGACTGAAAGTCATAACAATTGTAATATTGGCCCTAAACCCTGCACCTCAGCATAAGAGCAATAGGATTTTGAATTTTTGTTTTTTTTTGCTTTCAAAATTCTGCCCATTTTCCTGTGACATATTTTTGTGTCATTGTATAAATGCTGAATGGCTAGCCATATTCATGTGAAATGTGTCGGCATTTTTTAAAGAAATTCATATTTTTTTTTTTTAAATTAAAAAAAATTGTATATGAAGATTTGCTGAAATGCATTTAAGCAAGCAAAAAAAAAAGAGAAATTTTGTATCTATTTTTTTTTGAAATAAATGTTGGTTTGGTATTGTAGAGACTTTAAGAAATGATAAGTTCACACATGCTCTTCACCATAAAGCCATTGCATCTGTAGCATATTTAAAGAAGTAACGGAAATTAGAAGGATTTAGCCATAACCGGCTAAATCGAATAAGGAAGACATATTGAGTCCGTCAGACAATGGCTCAGAATCGTGTTTTACTGGCAAAAAAAAAAAAAAACTTTTGGACCGAAAGAGCTTTTTTAATCATTTTTTACACCTGAAGCTGTATTTCATTTTTAAAAGTGAAATTTGAGTTCAAGGTTGAACTTTTGGTTATTTTGAAATTTTTTAAAAGTCTACACTTGTTAAAAGAAGACCATACGTTGGCAAATAAACTATTTTAAAAATATTTTTTTTAGGAAATATTTTGATACTAACGTATGACCTTCTTTTAATAAGTATAGGCAATGAAAAACAAACTTTTACATTCGTTTTGTCCTCATCGGTTTGACACAACGATTTCTATTATGACTTCCAACCATGAAAAAATAATCTGATTCGGTCCACAACCAGATATAGCTCACCCTTATCTATCACCAGGCTGCAACTTTGAGCTCCAATCTGTGTGGCGTTCTTCGTTATCACTAGAAGCTAAGTTGGGAGCTATCTGGTCGCGTCCATGGTTGCGCATAATAGAATGCTCCATACGGAAAAGCAGCAACTGCAGTAGTGGACAATCTGCGGTATATTGTGAAGAGTCTCAGTGAGAGGCCGGATGGCACTGGCTCTTGCATGATATGCAATACAACAAGGCGAGATATTGGTGCCTTTAATTAACCAATTGCCATCATGTTCCCGTGGCGATATGTAGTATAGACCGGAACAAGCTTGCCCAATATAAGAGCTTGACGAGGTGGCGCCACATGCAAATGTGGCTACAACAACACAACAACCAATATAACCTGATTTCATGGTGTGACTTTTCAGCTTCTAGAGGGAGCACTTCTTATTCCATTCGGCTGATATTTTGCAGGTTGATTTCTTCCATGACCTTTAACAGAGGATGATTTTTCTTATAACCTGGACGGGGGAAACTCTTATCCGATTAGAATATTTGCACGGTTACTTCTGGAAAGACCTTCAACATCTAAACCAGGTATGGCTCAAATCGGTACATAACCTGATATAACACCTTTATAAAAAGGTCTCATGTTCAATACTGTCTCTGTTTGCCTTAGTTCAAAGGTCGTTCCCAGCGTTGATGTACTCATTGAAAAAAGTCTGATGGGATTGTTAGAGGAAGAGTAAATTAAAATAAAATAAAATAAAATAGAATAAAATAAAATAAAATAAAATAAAATAAAATAAAATAAAATAAAATAAAATAAAATAAAATAAAATAAAATAAAATTAAATAAAATAAAATAAAATAAAATAAAATAAAATAAAATAAAATAAAATAAAATAAAATAAAATAAAATAAAATAAAATAAAATAAAATAAAATAAAATAAAATAAAATAAAATAAAATAAAATAAAATAAAACAATATAAAATAAAATAAAATAAAATAAAATAAAATAAAATAAAATAAAATAACATAACATAAAATAAAATAAAACAAAATAAAATAAAATAAAATAAAATAAAATAAATTAAAATAAAATAAAATAAAATAAAATAAAATAAAATAAAATAAAATAAAATAAAATAAATGAAATAAAATATATACTGCAGTTGTCAGACCTAAAATGCTATATGGTCTTGTGGTAAGGATCGAAAGGATGGCTTATTGGTGCTTCACAGTCGCACTACCTTCTGGACAATGTGGCGAGGCAAATTGCTGCGACCACTGCTTTGAGGCTAAAGGAGCTTTCTCTTTGGTCATATGGCGGCTACGGATACTGTCTTATCCTTGATATAATGTTCGATCTTCCAGGCGGCGTGGACTACACCCTCTCTGAGCTTTTTGATAAAAAGTACTGTACCACTATTCCTGATAGAACCGATTGGAACTATGATATCTCTGGTAAAAGAAGTTACAAAGATGTACACATGGATGGTTCCAAACTAAACGATGAGGTGGGGTTTGGGGACTACTCTGAAAAAGTAAAATTGATCCTATTGAGAAGGTGACCCGACCAATGGCGGAATGGCTAAGATATAATGCTATAACGACGATTGGCATAAATATCTTCTCAGGCAGCTATCAAGCATTCCATCAAGGAATGACTAAGATATAATGCTATAACGACGATTGCCATAAATATCTTCTCAGGCAGCCATGTGAGCAATTCAAAATTATGTGACCTAATCTAGACTTGAAGAGGTCTACTGCTTTATTGTCACTGGCTAGAATAAACGTCCCAATCATTGTGTCCGTCATGACAGGTGACTGTCTGATGGGAAAACATGCTGACAAACTGAAAGTTACTAGTAACGACTTACGCCGAAGCTATAAGGACATCGAGAAAAAACATAATAAAGAACATCTGCTGTATCTGTGTCCCGCACTGGCAGTCAGAAGGAGTTCCACTTTAAGTTCTCATTTCTCTGAGAAATTGTCTGATTTTGCGGATGTGAACATTCGCTAATTGTTGGGCTTTCAAAGCGGTCTGGATGGTTCAACGGTGGACACTAGAAGACATCTTTCTTCTGCTGTTCCTTTGATATCACAATGGACGAAAACGTCCAAGTGAGTTGATGACAGACTGGTTCTTTAACCTAACCTAGAGTAAAATAGGATAAAATAAAATAAGAAAGAAAGAAAAAATTTCTCAAGTAATCAAAACACATGACCGGCTGTAACAGACAAATGTATATGATAGCGTGGTCTGTGAAACAAATGACAAAGAACAACATCCACCAACAGAGAATAGAAATCAAGGGACAAAGCGTTGGTGTTGCAATCAATGCATTGTACTCACGTGACGTGATTGTTTGCGCATACATAGGTAGCCCAAAAATAGAATAAATATTGGCACAGGCTGATTTAAGGTAGTTTCATGAATGAGATATTGACCAGATAAGCAAACGGAGATATGTATCCCAGGGGATGTTGCAGTCAATACATTATCTACAAGTTCAAAAAAAAGAATAAATGTTGGCACAGATCGATTTAAGGTAGTTTCATGACTGAGATATTGACCAGTAGTCTAAAGAAGATGTGTGTCTCAGTGGATGTCTATATTCCATATGTAGAAATAAATACCACAGACACAAAGCCGTAGCCCCGACAGTCATTTGAACATAACCAGATCAATTAAATTGACTAGAGAGTTTAGCCACCTTTCGAACTGTATAACAATGGCAGTGATGTCTTGTACAAGATCAGATTGCGTAGACGAGCTGGTGCATAAATCTAATTTGCATGTCGCCTTAGGTGTTCCAAAGTTCTGCTGATGATCCATAGGCCCGCTTTCTTCTAAGGCTGGCCAAGATTTGAACCAAGGCGTTTGTGTCATAAGCAGACATGCTTATCTCTGAGCCCCGTTGGCCGATTTCGAACACTAGCAGCTGGGGAAACTGTTTTTTCTCATATCCTAAGCACACAATTTGAAAGTGTTACCAGATTTCCTTCTTTGTCTCTACCGTCCAATGTTACTGTATGTTGCTAAATGCGCTCACACATATCTTTCTTTATCTTTCTTTTTCCTATGGAATAGACGTTCTACCACTTATGCTACTGAAACAACTGCAAGGTTGTTGCATTCTTGGCATCGGTACCATTTCCCACTTTTGTTGCACATTCGATTCCATGGGTAATGCCTTTGGTAGCCAAGTGCAGATTTCGCATTGTTTTTCATGGAATTGACAAAGTTGGACACCACAACTTTGAGATAGTCAGCAACTTTATCTACCTCGGCACCGCCATAACGAATGACACCAGTTTTTAACTAGAGCGAAGAATAATATTGGCAAACAGATACTACTTTGGATTAAGTAAGCAGTTTAGAAACAAGGTCCCCATTCGACAGACTAAGATTACACTATACAAGACACTGATACTACCCGAGTTGTTATATGGTTCTGACGAATGGGTACTTCTGAAAGGAGACTAGGCAGTGCTTGGAGTGTTTGAGAGAAAGATTCTTAGTGATTCTTTGCATTAATGAAGAATATAGGAGTCGTATGAACCACGAGCTGTATGAGTTGTATTACGACGATATCATAGTTACACATATCAAAATATAACGGCTGCATTGGCTAGGTCATGTTGTCAGAATGGATGAAGAAGCTCCAGCAAAAAAGTCGTTTGACACTATGGTACACGCAAACCGGGACGACCAAGAGCCCCATGTAAAGAGCAAGTGGATTTCAGAGATTATAAGATGAGCTTAGAAGATCGAAGAATTTGGAACGCTAATCTATGTTCGGCTAGTGGAACAAATGTTCTGTTATAGCCAATTAAAGTTTTCCCATTGTAACCCTGTGTTTTACGTACAAGGAGTGCTTTCTGCAGTCGAGTGGAGTATGTCATTGTTTCGTTTACAGCTTTCAGAAATTCAGCTTCCCTGCAGTTTCGGATCGTACACTTCACGTAAATTTATGATCAGGATTGATGATCGATCCTTGTATAGCTCCTTGTATCAGAGATTATAAGATGAGCACAGAAGATCGAGGCGCTTGGAATGCTTTTCTATATACGACTAGTGGAACAAATGTTCTGTTGTAGCCAATTTAAGTTTTGCCATTGTACCGCAATATTATAGGTACAAGGAGTGCTTTCTGCAGTCGAGTGGAGTATTTCATTGCCATTGCAACTTTCAGAAATTCATCTTCCCTGCAGTTTCGGATCGTACATTTATCGTAAGTTTATAATCAGGATTGATGATCGCCCGGACGATCGATCGTATCGTTCGTCCGTCTAACAAGCTGGATAGATAACTATCCCACACATTGTCAAGACCCTATAAGTCTTGATTTTTTATTGAATTCCGCTCCAAATATGTATACATAGAAGGGGAACTTCGACTTCTCAGAAGATGAACTAATTTTTGTTTCTCTGTAATGATTAATAATCGCAGAACCACTTTGTTTGTCTACTAAATAACCTTACTTCCTTTTTTGGCATCACCTTCCCCATTTACTTTTAAAGTGTTAAACTACACATTTATTGACAACAACAAATGACAATCAAATGATTATGCAAATTGAAATTGAGTTCATAAAATACAAATGAAGCTACAAATGTTTATAACATCACCAAAAGAACATCTTAATATGCATTTATCTTTCAACGTCAATTCGAAAATATTCAATTGATGTGGCCTGTAGATGATACACACCGCAAACAGAGGAGGGAAATCAAAAAGAGTTGGCTGCCATCAAACTTTCATACATTGAAGTCAATTTCATTTGAAGTGATTGTGAAAATCCTACAAAAGCTGTAACTATTACTACAGACACATCTCTCTATAGTTCAGTAAATTCTACAGATGTGAGAGGGTACTTCGAGCTCCAATGCAAAACCGTTGTCAGTATCCAGGCAATGTGTGAGCAGACTTGTAGTGCACATACCTTTAAAAGATATATCGACTGAATTGAGGAATAGTTCAATAGGGATGCCCAGCAAGATGGATTTTTCAAGTTATTATAAAGAAAAGTTATGAATACAAACAAAACAAATTTTGTAAATAGCACTGAATGTTTGTATAAACTCTAACAAAGTTATTCACGAAACTTTGAAATAGGTTTATTTGGCAAATTTCCTTTATAGAACTGTCAAATAAACCTATCTTCAGGCTTTATTAAGTATTGTGAATAAGGCCGCCAAAGAATTACTTATACAAGAAAGGGTTTAAGAAATTTTATATTAAAGCAAAATTGGAGTAAAATCAGAATATAATAATATATCGGATAAACAATAATTGTATGTTATTCTAGGATCTTAGATTCTGAGATCAAAGCATTACACACCTGAAAATCTTATTTCCATAGTTAAAGAAAATATTTTGACCCTAATTTTTTTTTATATAATATTTATAAATTTTTTCTTGTATTGTACAATTGATTTTTTTATTGATTTTTTTTTGAATTTATAATTGATCTTAAGATCTTTTTTAAACAGTTAATATAGTCTGGATAAACATCCTTAAATTGCGAAATATTCCAACTATGACATCTCTTTTACCCTTCACCAACAAATGTCTCAAAAGATACAGACACCATTCTTCGAAAAGCAAATCAACTTCAATGTCTTCGCACCCGTCTACGAAAAGAGAAGCGTTGAAAATGTGAACGTTAAGAATTTTGTAAACGTGTGATAAAAATGTTCGACATTCAATTTTGTACGTACCAATGTTGCAAACTGTGAAAAGTCACCAAATGCAAAGTGCTCACTTGCTGCTTCCCTGAGACTAAAGAAAAATCAATGAAGTCTTAACATCAGCTAGCTTCTTGGGACTCTGTTTCCCATACCGCATTTTAGCTGGGCAGTTGCAGCAGGTCCCCTATAGATAGCCACAGTGTAATCCATATGAGTGTGACACTAGAACGTATATTGCCGGCGGCGCTACAAAAAACCAAAGTCACCGCACCACGTCTCGGCTATGCGGCAAGCAGCGTTTGGCTTGGCATAAAAGGTAAAGGAAACAACAAATCGACCACAACATCACATCAGAATGCAGTTCAACACTTATAGATGACAATGTTGATATCGCTAATCGTATGAATAAAAATGTAAATTGTGGTGATTTTCGTTGCGTTTTATTTTAGTTTAACGATTTTCTTCTGTGTGCTGTGCTTATTTTTTGATGGTGATCACACGTAGGTCTGCACATTTTTTACTCTGGGCTTAAGTGCGTAAATATTTGCATGGTTATTTAGCCAAAGCAATGCAAGAATTAAGTGAGTTGTTTCATAATGAGATTGTTAGTGCCAATGATAACAGAAAAAAAGAGTCATGATTTTAAATGGTAAAATGTTGGGGATAATGAGTGATTAAAATAACGTTAAATGGAATTGTGAAAGGTATGTTTGGATGAATAAAAAGGAAATGGTTTCAAAGAAAATACTACTCAAAAGTAGAGTGATAAGTTAAACTAATTTTTATGCATAATATTTTATAGGGTACATAAAATGTTATTAAGAAGACTTCAAATGTGGTCGTAGAGATACAGAAGAAATGACAGATACAATTTGGGAATTTTTTATTATCTTAGTTCAAACAAAATGGCCAAGTTTTAGAAAAATGTCGAAGCGTCTAGCACAACTCACTGTCCCAAATTTCGGCGAAGTCGGACAATATATGTGCCTTTTCTGGCCCCAAAACCTTAAATCGAGAGATCGGTCTACATGGCAGCTATATCCAAATCTAGACCGATATAAGCCAAAATGAAGAAAAATATCGAAGGGCCTAAAATAACTCACTGTCCCAAATTTCGGCACCGAGAGATCGGTCTATATGGCAGCTATATCCAAATCTGAGCAGATCTGAACCAAATTGAGGAAGGATGCCGAAGGGCCTAACACAACTCACTATTCCAAATTTCAGCAGAATCGGATATTAAATGTGGCTTTTATAGGCCTAAGACCCTAAATCGGCGTATCGGTCTATATGGCAGCTATATCCAAATCTGCAGCGATCTGAGCCAAAATAAAGAAAAATATCGAAGGGCCTAGCACAACCCACTGTCCCAAATTTCGGCGAATTCGGTCAAAACCTTTAATCGAGAGATCGGTCTATATGGCAGCTATATCCAAATGTGAACCGTTCTGCGGCAAATTGAAGAAGGATGTCGAAGGGCCTAATATAACTATCTTTCCCAAATTTCTGCAAAATCGGATAATAAATGTGGCTTTTATGAGCCTTAGATCCTAAATCGGCGGATCGGTCTATATGGGGGCTATATGAAGATATAGTCCGATATATCCCATCTTCGAACTTAACCTGCTTATGAACAAAAAAAGAATCTGTGCAAAATTTCAGCTCAATATCTCTGGTTTTAACGACTGTAGCGTGATTTCAACAGACAGATGGACGGACATATATGGAATATATATAATTTTTAGGGTCGGAAATGGATATTTCGATGTGTTGCAAACGGAATGACAGTGGTGGGTATAAAAAGACTGATATCTAAAAAAGCTTCATCATAAAAGTAAGATAGAACAACGCCATACCACCCACATGTCGACAATGCTTCAGGAATTAGGATGTGGAAGTCCCATACTCTATGTGAGGAGCTATTTTCCGATACCATAGGTCTATAATCGACAAGATCAGATGTGAAATATATCTTGCATAAGCACTTATTTCGAAACTTACCAAAGTCTGAACATATACTTTTGACCAGAAACAAAGGCTTGACATTTGTAAAAGATCTGTCCTGGATGATATGGAGAGACCGACATCTCCTGAGGGAGGAACATTGAGCAATGGGTTGGAATGGAGGCTGAATGCGCTTTATTCATTTCGCATTTCAACAGGAGGATGTTGGTTTAGAGTTGGCGCAAGTACATTAGATGTTTATATCGGTTTCGATCATAAGCTTGGAAAGGCCTCTGGAAGGTCGGCTTAGTACCCCCCAGAAAAGTTTTAGACCCCGGAATTTCAAAATTTTCATTGTTTTCGAAACAAGTTTTCTGGCGTCGCAAATGGTTTCGATAGAAGGGTGTTAGGGCTTAGGTTAATTGGTACTGTTTTTGAACAACATATACCTGGACGAGATCCAACACCTGAAACTCAAGCGGAGAAGTTACGTTAAGAAAAGGGTTCTGTCGCAGGATTTGGGGTATAGGATGGCGCAAGTACGCTAGATGTTTACATCGGTGGTTCATCCAATTCTCATCTATGAATGTCTGGCATGACATCGGACTTTGTGCAGCCTTCCCCGCCGCAGGATGATCTAGATGATGCAGGGTACGCAGCAGCTGGATCTTATACCTTGCATTTTTATAGTATGTTCGGGTGCCCTTAGACTCAGAGAGTGGGGAACTTGATGTTCTCCAAACCATGGGCATTCTTTTGTGCACAAGCGAGTTCTTCCTTAGTTGTACAACGAGATCTCTGTACAAGGGATACAGCGATTTTCCCAGAATCTACTGTATACACGGAGGGGGGCGTTGGAACAGGAGTCTAAATTGTGATCTTTAGAGAAAGTGCGACATATAAACTTGTGGACAAGGGATACACCGATTTTGCCAGATTCTACTGCTTGCACGGATGGATGTACACTGGGTGGGGGCATTGGAACAGGAGTCTACATTGTGTCCTATGGAGTTAGGGCGACTTATAGATTTCTGGACGGGTTTAACAGGCGGAGGTTCTTGTAGTTCGAAGGGGCTGGAGACTATGACTACGTAAGAGCGGCTGTTCAATCGGACTGTATTGGTATAGGCTAAAACTTCGGATCACTTGAGGTCGTGACTTGTTAGGAGATGTAAAGGACTTCTTCGAACCTTGGGAAAGGCTACCAGGCCCTGAACACCCCGAACCATCTAGTAGTCACTGATGCGTAACGATCGTGCTTCCAATTCAATAAACATTCTCTAGTGCTAGCTTCTTGGTAGGGTTGCAGCTTTCTATAATAACGGCGCGAATGAGTCGTTGACTGACGAGTCGGTTTCAGTGTTGACCATGGCCCCTTGGCCAAGTTTTTCCCCAAGGCATAGTCACTTAACTTGAGGCCGAGGAAGCTGGGCTTGTGGCCATTGCTAAACCAGGTCTTTTTTTTCTGTCGCACTGAACAAAGAAGGAGGTGGACTTTTACAGGCTCTGTGGTGACCAGGACTAGTTGAAGACGGCCGAGAACCTTTGTACGACTGCAATTACCGTAGGGCTGGAGAAGTATGGGCTCCTACTGCTTATTTGAGTCCAAATTGATCGTAACAACACCAGGTCTTAGTCGTACCGCTGGACATAGGGGGAAGCGGGCTATTGCAGGGTCTATAGGGACCAACATGAGTTGAAGATGGTACCCTTTGTGTATTGCCACATAAATTGGGGGAGAAATCTTAGAATTATGGAATACCTGTGCCTGGATTCTCTCGAGGCACTTAACCCACTTGCCTATGTCCGCCTGGTTCCATTCGTTTTTGTCTTGTGTGTTAATTTGAGCTTATTCGACTCATTTTTCTCTTCTTTTTTTACCTTCCACCATAGGATGGGGAGTATACTAATTCCGTTTGTAACACCCCTAAATATTGAACTGAGACCCAAAAATATATATATATTCCTGATCGTCTTGACATTCTAAGTCGATTTAGCCATATCCGTCCGTCTGTGTGTCGATAGCACGCTTACTTTCGATTCAATAAAGTTAGACGCTTGAAATTTTGCACAAATACTTCCTACCAAAGTAGGCAAATTGAGATTGTAAATGGGCCATATAGGTCCATGTTTTGATATAGCTGCCATATAAACCGATCTCGGATCTTGATTTCTTAAGCCTCTAGAAGGCGCAATTGCTATCCGATTTGAATTAAATTCTGTATGCGGGGTTTTGCTATGACTTCTATGCAGAGTATGGTCTAAATCGGTTCATAACTTAGAAAAGCTGTCATTTAAACCGATATCGGATCTTGACTTCTTGAGCCTTTAGAAGGCGCAATTACTATCCAATTTCGCTGAAAAATCTCAAGAAGTGTTTTGCTTTGACTTTCTACAACTATGCCATTGCATAAATCGGGGCATAACCTGATATAGCTCCTATATAACTTGATCTCCCGATTGGAGTTCTTGAGTCTCTAGAGGGCGCGATTCTTATCAGGTCTGGCTGAAATTTTACTTCTTGAGCCTCTAAAGGGCCCAATTGGAATTCCTGACCCTCTAGAGGGCGCGATTCTTATCCGATTTGGCTGAAATTTTGTACAACAACTTCTCCTATGACATCATACGTGGTCTGAATCAGCCCATTAGATTCTATAACTCCCATATAAACCGATCTCCCGATTTTACTTCTGGAGCCTCTATAGGGCACACTTTTCATCCGATTTGTCTGACGTTTGCACAATGACTTCTACTATGGTCTCCAACATTCAACCCAAGTATGGTCCGAAGCGGTCCATAATCTGATATAGCACCAAAAGAATAGCAATTCATATCCATTAGAATCTGTTTGCCTATGAAGAAATATTAGGCAAAGAACTTGACAAATGCGATCCTTGGCGGAGGGTACATAAGATATATCAAGTCTTGACAGAGCGTTTTGTCAATAAGCTGCCTTTGTCTTCAATTTCCCGAACAATCGACCAGTGTTCGAATAAGTATGAATGGCATTGGTTGCTGTCACCCACCAATGCGTAGATTCGATGCAACAGCTGACTCCAAAGATCGGAAATGAAAAGTGAGAAGGAGAGAGAGCCTTGAGGCACACCTATTGTCATTCTATTTTTACTTCATAAAAATCCATTACTCGCATAATACGATCTCCAAGAAAGTTCGTTATAAATCGAATGGAACAATTGCCGAATTAAAAACAACCAACCGTGGAAATATCCAGAGCCGCGACCTCATTCTCACCGAACTGGTGGATAGAGCTGATTCAATGTTCCAACAGAACTGTCATTAGATCTCCCGTGCAGCAATTTCTGTGTAACCCATTCTTTTGGTCATTATGACGGTTGTTGGACTTTAAATAGGTCACAAGTATGTTTTTAACCAATCTCCCCATAACCGGTATAACTCAGAGAATATAGCATTTGACCTGTAGTGTGCAGTGTTCACTATTTTGAGACGTCAGCTGAACGTTTCGCTCTCACGCGGTAGGCAAGATTAAAAAGTTTGGATAATGGTCGGGCATGGCTAAAAGAACACTTACATGAGACATGTGTTTGTATGCCATCCGGTTCCGGTGATTTATTTAGGTCGAGATTCGCAAGAACTCTTGGATAATTGGACTTCTTGAAAGCACAGGAGTGGTGTTGACACGCTTTTGATATTAAATTTTATTAGCATATCTTACATCTATGATAAAGATGAAGAGCATAATTGCACTGTTCGATATGGATTCCATACAGAAAAAAAATTACGAATTATAAAAGTTGTGAGCAGTATTAACATACTCTACATCAGTGCCATCTATGGGGCATAAAATTCCAATTTTTTTTAAACAATTTTCGCTAAAGTGTTTGGAAAGATCATTTATCCGTTTAGTATACATAACTATACAATATATGTAAGATAATTGCCCTGAATTTGAACTTTCAAAAAATCGTTAAATTTGTTCATAGTGTTTCTTTAAATACACTCTTTCCATAAACCAAGCCTTTCTAATCCTGCCAAAGTATTAAACAACCTCCTCTCCACATTGTTTTAGTTTCCTAATCTCTTTCGTTTGGAACAAAGCTGCAATAACTAACTGTCTCTCATGCAGAAGAAGGCGTATTACTTTTTATCTTCAGTACCCAAAAGGCCAATATCACAATTATATTCCTTTCTTCCACTTTTGCTTCTTAGAAATCCTGTTGCAACAATACAATGCAACAAGAAAGTAAAGAAGTGTTAAGGACCAACGACCAGCGAGCATGTAGCACACATATCGGAAGACGCGACAACCGGCAATACTGTGATGATGATAAGACGTGTGCTTCCCCAACACAACAACTGGCCATCATAAGCAGCCGGCAGACCAAACCAATGGCCACCAGTTAACAGCACGCACCAGGAATGAAGCCAGAGAGAGAAACAGATGAAAAGGATGGCCAAGAGCAGCAACGAACTTCGGACAAACAGTTAAAGAAGTCATACAACATATGGCAACAGCTGACGCAAAAAAGCAGTGAATGCTGGTCTTGGTGATAAAAGCATACATCTACCTTGTAGTAAAAAGGAGTGTGAAAAAGGACATTTAGGAGAAATGGATAATGGGCAAATAAACAACAGCTGTTTGGTTTGATATAAAAACAAACTGGTCATGAATGTCAAAGGATATCTTATGAATTGATATACATTCGAAAGATAGAGTAAAACAAAAATACCAGCTTACCGGCTAAGGTATGTTGACAAAACAACAAAATTAAATGATTTTCACACCTCTGTTGCTATGCACCCTTAAGATACCATCACAAAATGAGTCAATTTTAAACAGAAGTCAATCCCCTTAAACCATTGCAAATAAATGTAGGCGAAATATTTGCATTTCTTAGTGTTAAATCCTTGAATGCAAAATATCCTTTTAAGGTTATAATCCTGAGCGTGTCATGTAAACAGAAACCTGTTGTTTTGCCATGCCATTTTCACTTGTGTCCTTCGGCCGACAAACAAACTCAAACACTCTTAGGTATATGTCCGACATTTGATCCGTTTAACGGGATTTCCCATGTTACAAATGAAAAGTGCAATTCTCGCAGGCTCTCCAATCCATTTCCATTGTGTTGTGTAAATATTCTTTTGTTCCGTTTTTCTGCACTAAATCCTTTTACCGCCTTCGCTTAATCTTTTAACTGAAAGGTTACACACAACGCCTACAAAATATAAACAATAAAAGATTTATGCTGCTTAAACCAAAACGGACTCCCTAAAATGCTCAAAGTGAAAGTTATACTGGGCTTAGACTAATAATGACTGAGAAGTGCACAAAAGGTCGGGTAATGCCATGACATGCTTTTATGTCATTTCTTGTACCATGAACAAGTTACTACCTGAGGAAAGGAGAAGAACAATCAAGTTATGTGGTTGCTGATTTGCCTAAACGATTTTATTTTGATACTCGTTCCTTAAGGAAAATGAAATAGCAAAACTATTTGAAAAATAAACATTTCTTCATTTGGCGATGATTTAGAGGGCAAAATATCGGTGGCACTGCCGATACTATTTTTTTGGCATTGACCAAGTCTCCGTGACAAGTTTGGCTAAGACTAAAGGCATGGCGCAAGACCGCCTTTTTGAAGATTGGGAAGACTAGAATAGGCAAAAATCCTCATATTGAGATATCAGACCCTGCAGTGGCAGGTGACTCAACACCGCCCAACGAACAGGGTACTGGCGACGAGACAATCACCGCCTCTCTCAATATTGGAACGACTAGGATAGGCAAAGATCCAACACAGCCTAACGACTCGACGACGGACCCATCACTGACTTTAAGATTGGGAAGCCTAGGATAGGTAAAAATCCTAATATTGAAACATTAAGCAGCGCAGCGACAGGAGTCTCAATGCAGCCTAACGAACAAGAAGTCGACGATGGTACCATCACCTACTCCCAAGAAGCCCATTTACTTAAGATTAGGAATACTAAGATAGGCAAAGATCCTAGTATTGAAGCATCAGGCAGTACAGGGAATGGAAACTCAATACAGCCTCACGAACAGGGACCCGACGATGGAACCTTTACCGACTTTATAAAGATTCAGCGAGCCGATGATGGTACCATCACCTACTCCCAAGAAGCCCATTTACTTAAGATTTGGAATACTAAGATAGGCAAAGATCCTAGTATTAAACCATCAGCCAGTACAGGAAATGGAAACTCAATACAGTCTAACGAACAGGAACCCGACGATGGAACCATTACCGACTTTATAAAGATTCGGGGAGCCGACGATGGTGCCATCACCTACTCCCAAGATGGCCATTGACATAAGATTAGGAAGACTAAGATAGGCAAAGATCATAATATTGAAACATCAGGCAGTACAGGGAATGAAAACTCAATACAGCCTCACGAACAGGGACCCAACGATGGAACCTTTACCGACTTTATATAGATTCGGAAGATTAGGATAGTCAAAGAACCTAATACTGAAACATCAGGCAGTGCAGTGACAGGATAGTCAGGAAAGTCGATTAGATCATCACCTACTCCCAAGATGCCCATTTACTGGTAGCCCATTTTACTCTGTTGGAGAAAATCAGCAAGGGCAAGAAGCATATTGCCTTAACTCAGGAGCCATGGATGACCCGGAACAAAGTTTCTGGACTGAACTATATCAACTACCAATTATTCTATGCTAACACCGGTACACGGCCGAGGAACTGCGTTATTTGTCATAAAAATTTTAATTATATATTTCGCCCAGAGTTGTCAACGTCGGATCCAACTATGGTGAGAAAGGGAGACGGTGGAGAATACCTGCCATCACTTTATATGCCTTTCGTCTCTCCGACAACGACACCCACGTCAGAGCTGCAACGGCTGGTGAGGAACCATAAGCAGACAGGAAACAAGGATGCGATGCGAACTCTCACCACATTTCGTAGGGTAGTACCAACACTAATAAGCGGGATCAAGCCCTGGTAGAGTTCTTGAATACCAACGACCTAATAACCTTACCAATAGGTAACACCGCTACCTTTGTTAGAAAGATTAGGGAGGAGGTATTAGATGTGACGATATGTTCGGAAAAACTAATCGATGAGATTCAGGGTTGGAGGATCTCCACGGAACACACTTTCTCTGACCATCGCTACATTAGGCTTAGAATAACACGGCCAGCGCCGATAAGCTTCCAGAATAAGTTAAAAATGAACTGGACAAAATTCGGAAGGACTTGGGCAAGATAATTTTGATTATCCAAGCATAGAAGTCATTGTCGAAAATGTCAATAGGATTACAACTGAACTGGTGGAGTCCTTCAAAGATAGTTGTCCTCTTCGAGAAAGGAAATCGGTTTGTTGTGCGCCCTAAATTAAAAAAAAAGTAACCTCGAAAAAGAAAATTTTAAGTTGGGAATTCCGAGCTACTTACGAAATCCTTAATTGTTTTCCATACCACGCCCCGTAGTTGGTTCATGTCTGGTATTGTATCCCACCTATGTACCGGTGTATTTTAGGCGCGAAAGCCGGGCAATGACATAGGAAATGCTCCAACGTCCTCATCATCTTACCCACATGACCCACACATGCTATCGCTTGACGCACCGATTTTGCATGAGCTCGTAGTCCAATGTGTCCCGTTATCATACCAAAAGCTGATTGCTTCGACCCGAAAGGCTTCGGCTTAACCGAGTTTGTTTACGGCAGTCCTCTGGCCTTCACTGCCAAATCGTCAGCTTTTTCGTTCCCCCTTACTCCGGTATGGCCCGGCACATACACGATGTGGATCGTGCCATTCCCGGAAAGGCGATAATCCCTTTCTTACACTCCAAGACTGTTCGTGATTTCATCATCTTGTTTGTTATTGCTCTTATGGCCAGTTTACTGTCCGTAAAGATGTTCATACTCGACGTCTTCGCGCTAGCACCACACCACCTCACACTTCCGTGATCGCCCGGATCTCTGCCTGCGGCACCGTATTATGGTCAGGCAGTCCAAAACAGTTCTCAGTCCCTGGGTTTTTAATGCTTTTAATGCTGTTCTAACTTTTAGCCGTCCGATCATGATCTTCCAGATGGGAATACAAGGGTTCCGTGAATCCACTGGTTCCGTCAATCCGTTGGTTCCTTCAATCCGCTGGCAGCAGTGCCTCTCATCCAAGTATAAACGGAAACTAGCGTTGCTATACGAGTATAAATTTCTGGCCTAGGCCACACGTTCTGACGTAGAACAATCATTTGAGTTGTTTTACCCTCCATTATAGGTTGGGGGTATACTAATTTCGTCATTCTGTTTGTAACTCCTCGAAATATTCGTCTAAGACCCTATAAAGTTTATATATTCTTGATCGTTATGACATTTTATGTCGATTTTATGAGCTTAACTCCTTTGAAATTTAGCTAGCTCCTTGAAATTTTGCACAAATACTTCTTATTAGTGTAGATCGGTTGGGATTGCAAATGGGCCATATCAGTCCATGTTTTGATATAGATGCCATAAAAACCAATCCTGGATCTTGACTTCTAGACACTGTAGAGGTCGCAAATCTTATCCGACTTGGCTGAAATTTGGTATGACATGTTTTGCTATGACTTTCAATAACTGTGATAAGTATGGTGGAAATCGGTTCATAATCTTATATAGCTGTCATATAAAACGATCTGGGGTCTTGACTTTTTGAGCCGCTACAGGGCGCAATTCCTATCCGATTTGGCTGAAATTTGGCACAACGTGTTTTGCTATGACTTTCAACAACTGTGCTAAGTATGGTGGAAATCGGTTCGTAATCTTATATAGCTGTCATATAAACCGATTTGGGGTCTTGAATTTTTGAGCCTCTAGAGGGCGTAGTTATTATCCGATTTGGCTAAAATTTTGTACAAACAGCTTCCCTAATAACCTACAACATACGTGTCAAATATGGTCTGAATCGGTCTATTGCCTGATACAGCTCCCATCTAGATCGATCTCCCTTTATTACTTCTTGAACATCTAGAGGGCGCAATTCCTATTCGATTTGGCTGAAACTTGGCATGACGTGCTTCGTTATGACTTCCAACAACTGTACTTAGTATGGTTCAAATCGGTCCATAACCTGATATAGCTGTCATATAAATCAATCTAGGATCTTGACTTCTTGAGCCTCTAGAGGGCGTTATCAGTTCCCGATTTGACTGAAATTTTGTACAACTGCTTCTCCCGTGAACTTCAACATATGTGGTAAATATGGTCTGTATATCGTTAGCCTGATACAACTTCCATATAAACCGATCTCCCTATTTTACTTCTTGAGCCCCTTAAGGGGCAATGACTCCTACTATGGTAGCCAACATTCATTTCAATTATGGCCCGAATGGTCCGAGTGATGGTTCGCACTTGATATAGCTTCAATAACATAGCAATTCGTATCTTTTATCCTTTGTTTGCCTAAAAAAAGATACCGGGAGAAGAACTCGACAAATGCGATACATGGTGGAGGGTATATAAGATTCGGCCAGGCCGAACTAAGCACGCTTTTACTTGTTTACAGAGTCTTGAAAAAATTAAATCAACATAAGCAGAGAACATTGATGCCGTGCGTGAATTTAGAATGCAAAGATCGTCATGCGATATGAGATATCATGAGATAGGGGCGTCCTTGGGCATTTCTTCCACCACTAAACATTCGATATTGAATGAACGTCGAATTAATGGGTTATCCGCCATACAGTTCGACTGTGCACCTTATGACTTATTTTCATTCCCGCACATTAAAACGTTGAAGCGTTCAATCAGCATGATTTGGATGTGTCTCAATCACAGTTTTCGATGATAAAACTTTGCATTTTCATTATAAGTTCAGAAATTTATATAGCAGCCCTCGTACCTGAATTTGAACCAAATACTGATCTGTAATAAGTTTCATTCGAATATTTTTCTTTGATTCAAAACCTAAATCGATTTAGTTCTCGTTTAAAATTTCAGTCACCAGACAGACGGAAATGGCCAAATTGATTGGCAATGTCTTGATTTTATATGCTTCCGCTTTCAGTTGGATCAATAAAGGCGGCCATCCAAAATTGGAAGGATATATTTGGATTTCCGATTGGGGATAATCGTGGCGCAGAGGTAGGCTTGTCCGGCTTTGACGCCGAACGCGTGGCTTCAAATTTCGGCGTGAATATAAGAAAAATTTTCTACGGTGATTTTCCTTTTACTATTCCTGACTACATTCGCGAGATGTTCTGCATTGTTAAAACTTTTCTACCAAGTGGTGTCGCTAAACGGCACTTCGTTCAGACTCGGCATATAAAAGGAGGCCCCTTATCATTGATCTTAAACTTTAGTCGAACTGTACTCATTGATAAGAGAGAAATATCGTCTTTCCCCTAATGCTACTACAGATGGCTCAACTTTAAAGTAGTCCCTCTAGAAGGAAAATAAGGGAAGTAGAAACGCAGTATACACATATGAATTTCCCTCAAACCGGATTTTCTGAAACGCAAATACATTCACAGTGGAAAACAATTTTTTCATAATTACCTGCAAGAGCATTCTGCAAAGTCACATTTTATCTATACAAGCATTGTTGCAGTTATGGTAGTTATGTCCCATTAAATATTATGCAATACTACACGCAGAGCGGATAGTTAAGGACCTTAAGCAATTGTAATGCAACAATTACTGATGATACTACCAAAGTCAAGGTTACAGACTAACTAAAATATTATTATCCCATTGTGTGTGTATTTTTCGGAAAAATCCTATAGATGATTATGTTTTTATTGTCATACGAATATCTTAAAGTTTTTGTTATGAATTTTTTTTCATAATGGCTCATCGCCACAGTCGTCGCTGGTTTTTGTGTCAGGCACATTGTATGCCCCTGTGGTTGGGAATTGTAGCAAGGTCAAGTGATGTTAGTTGTATCCTAGTGTCCTTTACATTTTTGGCTTGACAACAAATTCAAAAGAGAAATAAACAAGAAAATTGTTAAAAATTGTTGTTGGCAATTACTTTATATTTTTATGACTTTTTATTGCTTGTCTCTTTTCTTGTCCTTCTTTTCTTGATCTAGTTTGGTTTATTTCCTAAGAAATCTGAAAAAGGTTGCTCTACTTAGTAATGGGTTTTCCTTGTTGATGTCCTTGAGTTTGGCAGGATCTTTCCTTGTTGCAATCTTGCGTAATTTTAAAAGAAATTGTTCAAGGTTGACGCCAATATTTTGCAATCATTAAGGGAAATGTGAGTGGAATAGATATGGATAAAGGGGAACATTGAACGAAGGTTATACCAATAGCCTTTGGTCTTTAACATGACCTTGGAAATCTTTAAAAAGGACTTTCACTTTTATAGTGGCATATCAGCGATTTGCTAAAAGTATTCGATATTTTTGAGTGTGAAAAATTTAAATTATTGTCCTTAAACTGTAGTAATTACCCTGAACAGGCATTACTATTTAGGATACTAAAATAATTTAAAGTCTTTGTTATACCCAGAAAAATAAGTCTGCTGATATCAGCTAACATTAAACTAAAAAATGGAAACTTTTGAATAAATCCATTAAAAATTTTTGAATTTCGAAACAACTATTGAGGCATTTGCTATAAATTAATGAAATAATTGCCAATTTTAGGAGTAAATTTTTTGTTTAAAGGCCTAAATATAATAGTACTAGCTATTTTGTCTGCTGTTATTCAAATTTGTTAAAAATCTAACAAATTGTAGAAAATTGGAAAACATTTACGCTCTATGCATGTAAAATTGAAGGATTAGATGGCAAACAACAATTTTTAAATATTCATGAAATTTTTGAGCTTTTTTAAACTTTTTAAAATTTGAAACCAGCAGAATATGTTTGCTGATTAAGCAGCAAATTACTGCTGTCCCATTTTCAGTAATTCTTCTGCTGTTGCAGCAAATATTTTTGCTGGTTTTACTATACTCATAGAAAAAAGTTTGCTGAAAATAGCAAACACTCTCTGCTGAATATTAATAGTTAAAGTTGCTGCTATTATAGCATTAGCAGTTTTGCCATTACAGCAGTAGTTCTGCAATTTCAGAGCAGCAGGTTTGCTGCTGAAAAGACTATTGTTTGCTGAAAACGACTGCTACTTAATTATGGAGGGTATGTTAGAAGAAAAAATAAAATACAAATGTAAATGTAAATGTGTGTCTCAGTAGATGTTTATAATCATCTACTGAGACACACATTTCCATAACGGTTTTCTTAAAATTTAGATACCAAAGGCCATACCAGTTATGTACACATTCATAGCGTAATACCAACAATTGGAGCTGTATACAAATAGATGGATCAGGTAGCTTCTCTACAGTAAAATTCAACAGATAAAAGCACGACTTCCATCAAAATTTCTACAAAAATTCTAAAAAATGCCTAAAGTAACCAAAGCTAGTAACAGGCAACCATAAAAAGGAGCATATAATTTTTTTCTGCAGACTTGTGTATTTAAAACAGCAGATTTTGTTAGTTGAAATAGCAGTACGAAATGTTTGCTAATTCAGCAGACAAAAACTGCTGTTTTAGCAAACATTTCTGCTGTTTTCAATAAAAAATTTGGTTGACACATTTCACTGAGTGTGCTTCGCTAAATGCTTTGGGATATACGCAGATAGAATTTTCTACTTACCTTTAAAAAATGTGTAAACTATATTTGATGTTAATGTCAGACTCTTACCTAAAAAGAGGAAAAAGATTTCAAATAAGTTTTTATTTTTTTTTTAGAAATACGAATATTTCTTATAAATTAAATCGTAATTATCATAAACGAAATATAAATTTGGTATAACTGAAACATTTTGTTCGTTCAACGACAGGAACTCGAAAATAAACTTCCTTCCTAGCAATTACTTCCTTTGCTAAAACAATGAATCAATTTTTTCAATGAGCCTTATTACGGACTTTTTGATTCCGAAAGCGGGGAAACCGTACCACATCATCCTTAATGCTGAAGACTCCAGAGAGGTTGAAAGCAACATATCTAAGGGAAAGATCCCTGGATCCCAATGCAAAACAGCACGAAAAAAGCTTTGGAACTGTTTTCTTGCACTCAATCGGCTTTGCTCTCTGCTCTACTCGGCGTTCACTATGTTATACACAAGCTTATTTGTACTGACTTACATGCAAGTTTTATCGCACTGACAATCTCGGCTCGGCTTTCAGCACGCACTCTGTTCGCACCTTTAGAAATATACTTTGGGAAGCTCTACATGCGACAGCGAAGTGGGCCACCGAAAGAGGTATGAGCGTAAATCCGTGTAAGATAAAGTAGTTCTCTTCAACAGGAGATACAAGTTACCTACAGTGGCACCTGTCTCCATGAGGGGAGAGAATGTTCCATTTGCTGCAAGCGTAAAATATTTGTCTGGACAGGAAATTTAACTTCAAATCAAAAATTTTGGAATGGGCAATAAAGGCATTTCTTGCCCTACACACCTACAAGAAAGACATTGGCAAAAAATGAGCGTTTAAACTTGTGTCATACGCCAGTTGTATACTGCTGTTGTCAGACCTATAATGCTATATGGTGTTGTAGTCTGGTGGACGGTGCTTCAAAAGTCCTCTTACTGTTCAATATTCAGCCAGATACAAAGGATATTGTGGCTAGACAAGTTGCTGCGACCACTGCTGTGAGGCTAAGGGAGCTTTCTCTTTGGTCATGCGGTGGTTACACTGTGTAATCCATGATACAATGTCAGATGTTCCACGCTGTATGGATTATTTTCCCTGAGCCGCTTTTTGCTTTAAAGTAGTGTTCCAGTTATCCTGATAGTACCGATTGGAACTACATTATCTCTAACAATAGAGATTTCATAGACTTCTATAGGCACGGTTCCAAACTAGACGACCAGATGGGCTATGGGGTGTACTTTGAAGAACTATGACTGGTCATATCGAGAAGGTTTCCCGACCATCGTTGTGTGTATCAAGATGTTTGCAATTAAAGAAGTAATGGAATGGCTAAAGAAGTAATAGATAACGACGATTGGCATAAATATCTTTTCAGAGAGTAAATCTCTGGGGAATATATTTCTGAATTCAAAAACCACCCTCGACTATCCCAGATCTCTCAACGACATAGCTGAACAGTGAAAATTTCAAATGTTCTGGATGGTGGGCTACAGATATATTCCAGCGAATTGTAGACCAGACGAGCTTGCGAGACTAGAAACTACCTTACAAATTGCAGGGGAACTGGAATCTGTGGGTATGATTGCTGCCATGATTAAGCTAAGTCTTAAAGATCAGGTCCGAAAATGGTCACAAAATGCGTTCTATGAACACTCCAAAATTATGTGGCCCAAACTAGACTTGAAGAAGCTGTAAGGACATCGACGAATAAGAGACTGTAGAACATATGCTGTGCGTGTCACGAAACCAGAAGAAGTTCCACTTTAGGTTCTCATTTCTTTGAGAACTTGTCTGTTTTATCGGATATGAAAGTTCGTAAGTTGTGGGAGCTTGGAAAGTGATCTGGATGGTTCAACGAAAGGACCAAGAAGGCATCTTCCTTTTCCTGTGGTATCACAATCGACGAAAACTTTTAAGTCAGCCTGAGTAGCACAATTGCTGACTCGTTCCCAAACTAATTCAACAGAAAACTTTATAAAAGAAATATATATAATAAAAACTCTAATACATTGGCCTCTCTTCTTTGGGCTTTGGGTCCTTCATATGTTAACGCGTACTACACAACTGTATTTGAAACTGAATACATTTTCAATTATTAGAAATTTCCAACAATGTCAATAGAATGGTCTCATGAGAATTCACTTCAACAAGAGCACAATAATATTGGACACAAGCCTAAAAAGCATCATCGTGTAAAATAAGAAATCAAACATGAATACCTTCATACACACAGCAAGCCAAACAGGGGCAAGGACTTAAAAATATTCAAAATATACACACATACAAAGATGCATGTGTCTAGAAACTCTTCCTTTGGCCTAAAATACAAAATTCATGTAGACATCATAACATAACTTGAACAACAAAAGAAAATGAAAAAAAAAATGCCCAAAAGAAGTATCCAATTTCCTTTTTTCTTCTTCTTTTTCGAAAACATTTTCATCTTGTTAACATCTCTCGTGCCTAAGCGTGAAACGAATGTTAAAGGATATGTGATTGCTGCTGCTGCAGCAGCAGTTGGTTGAGTTGTAATATCCTGTAGCAAGCGACAAACAAGAAATGATTTAATTTTCTGATTCCAAGGATTTCTTCATTTTTACCATATAGCAACAACATACAGCTTCACACACAGCGATTTACATATAAATTTAAAAATAGATAGCATTATGAAAAGGACCATATAGGCATCATGGTGAGAGGGAGAACCCAAGAAAAACGAATTTAATATGTAAATGTTTGAGGAAAAAGTGGAAATGTATGTTTGACTAGCATGACTTTGCAACAGCAGACATAATATCTTACAATCTTGGAGTTTAACATGGCTCATACCCATGGGGAGGAGTCAATAGTTATGCCTGCTTAACATGGTATTTAAGCAACCAAGGTATGTTTCATTGTTGAAATATGTGTAAATGTAATTTTTAAGGGTTGCTGGGCAATAGAGATGCATGATTGATTTGTTGTCATGAGGATTTTGACATGAACTTTTTTCCTAACTGTAGAATTCCGGATGCCATTGAGATCAATTGAAATTTGCAAAAAATATCAACAAAATGGTGGAAATGAGCTGCTACGGGAACTAAGGGGTGCAAATTTCAGTAGGTTTAATAGAAAGGGAAAATTTTGAAATTTTCATAGTGGATTTCAAATATGCAGTAGGCATAAACATTTGAATCTTTGGTCATAGTCTGGTAACGAATAAAAATGATATCTATTATATAACCAGTAAGGAAAGGCAAAGGTCGATTTTGATGAAATTTCGCACACGTATTGGGATGTCAATTAAAACATCTCATGAAAAATTTTGTAGGGATCGGACCAAAATTGTGGCTTCTACATTCCTAAAAGGCCATATCGGATGAAAAATATATATGGGAGCTATATCTAAATCTGGACCGATTTCTATGAAACTTTGCACACATGTGAGGACGATGAATATAAAGGCCCATGCCAAATTTTGTAAAGAGCGGACCAAAATTGTGGCTTCTACAGCATTGAAAAGTCATATCGGATGAAAAATATATATGGCAGCTATATCTAAATCTGATCCGATTATGATGAAATTATGCACACATATAGGGTCGTTACAAAAAGCACTTCGTGCCAAATTTTGTAAAGATCGGACCAAAATTGTGCCTTCTACAGCATTTATAGTTCAAATCGGCCGAAAGTTATATATAGGAGCTATAACTAAATCTAAACCGATTTAGATGAAATTTTGCACACATATTGGGACGTCACACGAAACGTTTCATGCCAAATTTGGTAGAGAACGCATCAAAATTGCGGCTCCTACAGCTTTAAAAGGGCATATCGGATGAAAGATATATATGGGAGATATATCTACTGTATATGGGAGCTATATCCACTGTACCACAGTGGTGGTGCAGGGTATAAAAGAAATTGTTGCGCTTTGTTTGTTTGTTTGACTGTTCCGTATAGACTCCAAAAGGGCTGAACCGATTTTCATGAAATTTTCACAGATGGAAGAGATTGAGTCCCCGGTGAAAATAGGGTACTAAATTTTTTGATATCCGATGGGGGGCGGGCCCTCCCCCATACCCCAATTTTTAAAAACGCCAGATCTCGGAGGTGCGAGCACCGATTTAAGCGAAATTTTGTATGCCACCTTATGGTACCCCAAAAACATGAAATTGGTAAAAAAATTGGGGGGTGAGGGGACGCCCCATCCCAAAGCCCACCCGAACGCACATGTTTACCGATTGGGACAATATGGGTATCAAATGAAAGGTATTTAAGAGTAGACTGAGAATTTGGTATACAAATTTCACTCTTAAGTTTCGGGAGTCCTCCAACCCACAAAAAGTCCCGCCCCACCCTAAACCCTACCAAACATATATTTAAACCAATCACTACAATATGGGACTGAAATGAAAGGTATTTAGGATAATAAAACGTATCTGATATCCAATTGTCAGACCAAGTGCTAGGGGGCCACCCCAAGCCCCAAAACACCCTTAAATCGAACATATTTACCGACCATGGCAATATGGGACTCAAATGAAAGGTATTTGCGAGTAGAATACGAATATGATATCCAAATGTAAGACGAAGTTTTAGGGCGACCACCCCTTGCCCTAAACACCCTCCAAACAGGACTTATATACTGTCCATGGTAATATGGGGCTTAGATAAAAGGTATTTGAGTGCAGAATATGAATCTGATATCCAGATGTGGGATCAATTGTTTGGGGGCCGTCCATCCCCGAGAACGCCCCCCAAAGAAGACAAATTTGCGGCCATAGTAATATAAGGCTCAAATGAAAGGTCTTTGGAAGTAAAGCGCGAATCTGATATCAATGTTCGGATAAAGTGTCTACGGGGCCACGCCACCCCCACAACACCACCCAAATAGTAAGTATTTTCTGAATTTTGCAAAATGAGGCTCAAATAAGAGGGTTTTTAAAATGGAACACGAATCCGATATATATTTTCAAGTCCAACTCAGTGAGTGGCCGCCCATTCCCCAAAACACTCCCCAAGCCGGTCATGTTTGCCGACTGTGGAAATATGGGGCTCACATTAAAGGTATGTGGTAGTAACCACTAATCTGATATCAACATTAGGGGTCTACTGTCTAGCGAACGTCCCACCACCATAATAACCCCCAAATAGGATGTATTTGCTCACCAAGACAATTTGGGTCTTAAAGAGAGTGGAACTAAATATTCATAGTTTTTAGGGCCAATACCCCAAATTGGACATATTTGCTGACTTTTGCAATAAGGAGTTTAAATAAGATTAGAAAACGAATTTGATATCCAATTTTGAGACCAATGACAATATGGGGTTCAAATAAATGATATATGAGAATAGAGCACGTTGCTGATATATTTTCCGGGCTTAGTGTTTGGGGGACAACTTCAATCCCCAAAGCACCCCTAAATCGGGCATATTTACCGACCAACAGCAATTTTTTAGTGATGGGGTTCAAATAAAGGTATTTGGGAGTAAAATACGAATTTGATATCCAAATGTAGGACTATGTATTTATGGCATCACCCCTTTCCCAAAACACCCCCAAAGGAAAAAAATTTTTCGGCCATGCCAATATGTGGGTCAAATGAAAGGTATTTGAGATTAGAAAACGAATTTGATAACCTGTTTTAGGGCCATATGTTTGTGGGACGCCTCATCCTGTAAACTCCTCTGACGCCAATGGCAATATGGAGTTTAAATAAAGGGTATTTGAGAGAACACGATGCTGATATTTTTTCAGGGCCAAGTATCTAGGGTACTACCTCTCCCCCGAAAACACCACTAAATCAGACATCATGAGAATATTGGGCTGAAATGAAGTATTTTAAGAATGGAGTACACCTTACATCCAAACTTAAATTCGTAGACCAATAAATATCATATGGGATTCAGATAAAGGCAATTATATTGTTAAACTGTTAGTCAAGTTGGCATTGTATTTCACTAAAAGATCTTTAATTGTCGAAAATAAATATTCCAAGGAAACTTTTGTTCCATATAAAGTAAAAGAAGGCGCAGCGGAGCGGGCCCGGGTCAGCTGGTATTATATATTAGGTCATTTCCCTATCTGAATATTTCCTTCATACTATCCATTATTTTCTTGTAATCTTATTCCGTTCCTCTCATACTACATTTCGACAAATGCAATCATGTGAGTAAATTCATTTAAATTTAACGTCCAAAATGTGATGTGAGCCGTCAGGGACTTTTTGGACAAATAAGTAGACAAGTCCTGTGTCAAACATGTTTGAAAATGGTAATGGCAGTCCTTTGAGTATAATTAGTTAATTAATGCACATATACGCTTACGCAAAACCCCCCCATACATATGCATATGTAAAATTTTACAAAACATTAGAAAGGAACGACACTTGGACAGCTGGACGAAAGACTGGATGGACATACTCTTTGAATTCAGCAAAACGAATCCTGTCGTTTGTTTGAGGTCATACATGTAGTGGTCTAGCATTTCATTTTACATGGGATAGCTATTTTTATGTAGATTTTTAAATTTCCCGTGTCTACCAATACAACTTAATTAAACCAGTTTTACCAAAATACCGGCAATGACAAGGGTTTTGTTTGCTGTCTCATCTTAAACTTACCCCTTGCTTGTTGCGATATCCTTTACCAAGACATTTTGCTGGGGTTTTATATTTTCAAGCCACTGTAGAAAAACAAAATACTCCAGGGATTTTATGTAAAAGTTGAGAGATGCCTTAATTTTTAAATTTCACAAAAAGTTTAAATATTGTATTTGCCAGAGAAAAAGTTGCGAGAAATTAAAAAAAAAATATATTTTCACCTGACAACTTTCATTGCGGAGTTTATTCTTTGGGTTTTTATTGCGTTTTTTTCCTGTTTGTTTTGCCTTTAAACCAAGTCGTTATTATTCATTCAGTCTGCTCCCTGATACTTTTGTTCTTGCATTCATTCACTCACTCACTCACCAACCTGATGTATCTGTCTGTTGTTCAGCCAGCCAAAAACCCTCTGTTATGGGGTTGTGTAGTTTGGTCTGTCTGTCTGTTGGCAGTGTGCTTAACGCAATGATGTGCAAACCGAATTGAAAAGACCAAGTGAAAAATAAAACAGAAAATTCTTTCTTCGCTTTTTCTGGTAATGAATTATTACTTTTCGATAAAAACAACCAACGGTGTTTTTTGTTATTTGTTTTTTTTTCCAAAGGATGAATGGAGTAATCTTTTTTCTAGCAGTAACAATGATTTTACTGGCTATGTTTTTTTTTTGCTCGGAGCTGGTTAAAATTTATGATGTGCTAGAAATAGAATAGCTAGAAGGCTTATATTCTTTGTGCCATGTGAAGTAGAAAGGAACTACCAATAATTTGGAGTTGAGAAATCTCTTAAAAAAATAGCCGTTATTTAAAATTTTTATTTACTCATCAAAAAGTATCTTGGTCCCTTCAAAGTAATCCCCCTCAGAAATTTGTTCCAGTTTTTCCGTTTTTTTTCACTTCTGAATCGCGCGTTTTGTTTCGACAAAACTTAAAAAAATCGATTTCGTTGATCCATTTTTTCGATTAGTAAAAAATCGAAGAGCACACCAAAACATGGCTAACCTCTTTATCTGTCAAAAACAAACTGACAATCCAATATGGCTGATATTGCTAACATATATAACAGACATGTATACCAACATAACAGAAAAAATTCGAAAATCTAATATCGTAACTCACGATATTTGAAAATAACGGTTATTATTTGCTCAGACTCGTAACGCACCACCACATGCATAAAAGGATACAACGTTGGGAGAAGCGCCACAACACACCAAAACTTGTGGAATAATAGCTATCATGATAAGGGACATGAGCTTGGACGTGAATTTGTGGTTAGTCGGAGACTTCTTTAACTGTCGCACAGGTGCCCATGTCTGACAAAACACAAAGACGAACTGACCAAGAGTAATTTTAAGAACTCAGAGATAGAATATAAGAATTTTATTGGCCAAACGAATGGAAAAGCTAGGCTCATCGAGGGAAAGAATAATGTGAAGGTTTAATGGATAGCTTACCAATAAGGTGAGTCCAATAGGCGGTTTTGGACCATTGTCTCAACCCAGCGGGGAAAAAATAGTCAGTGAGAAGGTAAAGACGAAGTGTAAGCCTCCGGATCAGACCTCCTGATGACATAGGGAGACGAAGAGATGCAGGAAGAGAGTAACGAGCAAGCGTCTATCGAACGCGTCAATATGGATATGTATTCCTGGAGAAGTACCTCCCCACTACCACCTATGTGTTTACCCGGTGTGTGCCAAACAGTAGTCATGCCGGCCCCTGACCGTGGGTAGGAGAGATACGCCTTTTAAGTTTATCCAGATCAGAGAAAATCGCCTCTCCATTATGGAAAGCATATGCTCCTGCTGATTTGTAAATGAAAAAGCAAACGCTTGATTGCCATCTTTTCATCTTTATCGCTACAGCTTTTACAATAATCGTTATGTGAGTTTCCAATATGCACCGTCATATCTGTCAAAGAGTACTCGGTTATAAGTCCGGTAATCGTAGTTTCAGACTTCTTATCAAAAGCCATCAAATTCTTTGTCCTTCCTTGGTCGACGTTAGGCCAGTCCGGCGTCCATATACAGATCTCGACACCGACTCAGCACTGACCAAACATTCTGCCACGCACCTAGACCTCAGTGTCCTCCCAGAGCTTCGTAATGGTACAGAAATCCTCCTGAAATACCGTACACTCGTCTGTCAGTCTCAGTGGCATACCGAAATCGAATATCTTGGAGAAGACTTGGACACAACATTAAAGACATAGGTCTTATCTTCCACAAACTCAGCATTAGCAAACACAGCATGGATTGAAGCTAATAGCAGCATCATTGTATTAACCCTATATTGCACTTTTTCTCCATAGCAATCCACCAAACAGCAAAAAGTGCAACATATAGATAAGGCAACAGGTTCAGAGAACATGTTGTCTTGGCATGGGCGGAGCAATGAGGACCATTTCTAGCAGGCCACTTGAGACTATTCTAGATATCCTACTCATAGACATACAGATTATGTGTGAGACAACTAATGCGGCTATGAGACTTAAGGCGATGGGAGAATGGATAGAGGACAGGAGCAGGTTACACCATCGTATAATCGAGGTAACTCTAGGAAGCCTGAAAGGTATGGAAGATCGTATACCTAAAACGACACTTCGTATGCGGGGCACTGGTGTCAGCGGCAGAGACTTGTATTGACGAAACACTGGTGTTGCCATCTGGAAGTTCCTGATACACATGTTGATCAAACTTAGTGGACAGAGTGGGCATAGGGGTTTATATTGAGAACACAGGGACTGAGATCTGTTTTCGACTGCCTGGCCAGTAAACGGAGATACGGGCGATCGCGGAATGCTTGGAATCCATAGATGTGGTGTTAATGTGAGAACGATCGGTAGGACTACACAATCCTACGGGCATATCCGAACCATGAGAAGACGAAGCTATTACTAAAAGAAAGAGTTCAATGTAACTTTTGGTATCATAACGGGACACCTATGAGCCCAATTACGCTTAACATGTGCGGCAAGTGATAGCATCTGTAGAGCATGTGGGGAAGATGATGAGATTTTGGAGCATTTCCTATGTCATTGCTCGGCTTTCGTTGCTTAATGACATCGGCACTTAGGTGGGCTTTCGTTGCTTAAAGACATCGGCACTTAGGTGGGGGTATAATACCAGACACGAACCAACTTCGGGGCGTGGCATGGAAAACAATTAGTCATTTTGTTAGTAGCACAGAATTCCTGCCTTAGATTTTCTTTTTCGAGATAAATTTTTAGTATTGAAAGCGCACAACAAGCCGATGACTGGCTTAGGTGAGTGTCCATAGTGGCATGGGTCTGATTAATATCCGCACCTCGCAGAGCAACCCTGTAATCATTATTAACGCACCAAATAAAAAATAGGCATGAGGAGAGCGGCGAATCGTCATTCCGCAGGAAAAGAGAGAAAAGGCAATGTGCAACGAGGTAGTTATCAGCTCATACTGCTGGCTACACTTGCGAGTTATTTACCTTAGATAATCAGCCGTGTAAACTTATCTTCTTTTCTTCGCTAAGCAGCAAGCCGTTTGGACTCGGCCATAACAAGGAAAGTTCCTTATTAACTTATATCGGATAGCACTCTTTGATATGAGAGAAATATTCCCGCTTGGTTAATGGAATGTTCATGGACAAATTTCCATTTAGTATTAGATGGTAACGGTGGGAAGAATATTGCAAAAACTAATTCCCGTTGGCTGTATTGAATTTTTTCCGCTTAGTTGTAATGAAACCTGGGTAGCAGTAATCCGGCTGAAGAACAACAAGGCAGCAGGAGCATATGGTTTGGCAGCTGAATTTTTTAGTAGCAAAACGATATGCTGATGATGCTTTTATATCAGCCTCGCCTATGCAATCTGCCTAGAAAACACACCCGATGATTGAATTTATGTTCTGAACACTAAAAAAACAGCTAAGACAGTGTGTGCCAACTAAATAAGAACAGATATCCTATCCATTGCATACAAAATTTCGTTAACCTACTAATTGAGAGATCAAAATCTAAAAGTTGAGAAGATAATTATACTTTATCAATGCGAGTCCGGAACAACCTCCCCGATCCGGTCTCGGCGATAGGTAGTTTGAGACCCTCCTCAGTCCACCTCTTGCATCCATGGCCGTGCCCAACTTCTCTCAGCAAGCCAAGTCCCCCTCTTAGCAGCGAAGCCCCGAATGTACACCTCAATAGTCTGATTTCAGAGAAGTTTCCCGAATGTTCCTTAAAATTATATTCGTAAACAAAAATTTGCAACTACATCTACCACTGGTCTACAAATAAATATGTAGATACTTATGCAACCAAGTACAGTTGTCATTCATATTTGAAATACCTATGAATAATTATAGACTTCAAATGGCAAACGAAAAAACATCAATTACCATTAAAGCAATGAATTTGTAAAATCGCATTTAAAGGGATTAACATCATCATAGTCATCATTTGGCATAAAAGCGATGCTGGAGACCAAACAAAAACGAATCACAAACCAAGTTTATACATATTTTATGAACTCAGTACACATACATCCACTTATCCATTGCATGACATTGTGATGGTGCACACATGTATAGGTAGGTATGTATTTTACATAAACACTTTTGAATGGTTGCATTTATTAATTTGTGAACAATTGAAAAATCGACATGTGACACGCGTTCGTTTCATTTTCTTTTCATATGCAATTTATGCAAAATGCAAAACGAATTGCAGCGACATACAATTGTCAAACCAGCGACTATGAAGTCGATATGTTTTTCTATGGCATAGGAAAATTGCAATTTGCAAAAATAAAATGAATCAGTTTAGGTTCCGCAGACTAAAAAAAACACCAACTCTATTAGGGTTCAAATTCACACTCATGTATACAGTTTTTTGTTTTTTTTGCATGCGAGGTAATCTCTTATATGTATTTTGTATAAAATGCATATCCGCTTCTGAGTTTGCATTTGTTTTTGCCTGCATCCCTTATGTGAGACTGCTTTTGTGCATTTTATGTTACTTTAGCGAATATTACATGAGACATGGTGACATCCTTTTTTGTCACAAACAATTTTTGGAAAATTGAAAAATCACACACGCAGTCAGTCTCACAGAGGGACGGAGGAGAAACTCAGCCAACATTGTGCGAAACACTTTTGTGGTAAAACGCAATAATGCCCACACATACATATACGCACTCATATATGGATCATTGTAAATCTGCAGTGGCTAGGTTATATAGCCACAGATCCCACAAAGCCAAAAAGCAATGCTGCGAAAACAGCATAGCAGGAACAGGAAGATGAAGTACATTTTTGCCACAATCGTGATGATGAATGCAACATGCTTCACATGGGAGTACTGATGTATGGTCATAAACCCAGATGATTGTGTGTGTGTGTGCTGGGTATTGCAGTCCCTTTAACATGCATATGACATGTACTGGTATCATTTTGCATATGAACATTTTAAAAGAAAAAGTTGTTGTTGAGTTGGAAAACGATATTGACAATATGTAAAAATTTCACAGGTAGGTTTGAGATTAAATACGGATTTGGGATAGGTTAAAAAGAGGGTGCGGATATTAATGCGCCCCATGCCAAATTTTGTCTATGAACATTCCACTAAGGAACAGGGGCAGACTTCTCAGATATCAATAAACGTGTCCGATTCAAGTTTAAGCTTTTTAAAGACGAGTCCGAACGGCGTGCCGCAGTGCGACATCTCTTTGGAGAAAAGTTTTTACATGCCATGGTATCTCACAATTGTTCCCAGCAGGAAGACCTTCGCTGAGAAAATATTTCATTTCTGATGGTCTCGTCAGGATTCGAACCCAGTGGTTCATCTTCATAGGCGGACATGCCAACCTCTGCGCTATGGTGTATGCCTACACTGTTCAGTGTAGCCACCTTCACCAGCACGAACCAAATAATATTCAGTGTAACCATTAACCATTTCACCATCATCATTCAACTAACCAACCAACCCATTTGCAGCATCATCGTCGCCATCATCATCACAGTCTTCGTCATTGGGAACATCATCAGAGTTGCAACATTAACGGATATGTTTCTGTACTTTCGCATTACAATTTCATTTTTTTTCGTGAGGCCCTATTACTGTTGCATTTTACAATGCGTGAATGTTGGCTGAGCTCAAATGCAGGAGGCCCAAGTGCAATTTTTGCCTTCGTTGATTACAACGCTTTTTGCAATTTATACTCATAAATCAATGTTCGATGTTTGATGCTTTGAGCGAGTCTCTGTGTTTTTGTTGGATTTTTTTTTGTGAAATGGCAGCTATGTTTTTCCCTTGTTATTGTTGTTTTTGCATGGGAAAGGACACGCGTGTAAGGCTACAGGACATTATGTTTGAGACATGTTTTCCGTGGAGTTTTTACAGCCATCTAACCAGCCAGCCAATTGCAATCATTCGAAAGTATTGCATTTGAAATGTTGAAAGGTTTTGAAATGTGAACAATGATGTGCAGCATAGAGTAGAGTGAAGAGAAAAACAATTGAAACGAGATATGGAATGTAACTTTATAAGCGCGTAAACAAGGAAACCACTGAATGGCAAAATTATTTAAAGATATACCTAGGCTTTCATATAAAGAATAAAATAATGAAAAATAAGAATTAAAAAAAAAAAATATAATAAAATAAATAATAATAAAAAAGTAAAAAGGCGTTAAGTTTGGCTGGGCCGAACTTTGGATACCCACCACCTCGGGTATATAAGTATACCACCTTTCATCAAAATCCGGTGAAAAATTCATACTTTATGCCCCATAGAAGCTTCATCGAAATATGTTCCGATTTGGAAGAAATACTAATAAATACAAGTGATTGTTCAATTTTGTATAACAAAATATTGATATTTTTTGTAGCTATATCTAAATAAAAACCAATCTGAAACATATATGACACGGATGTCGAAAAGCCTAACATAAGTCACTGCATCAAATTTCAGTGAAATTGGATTATAAATGCGCCTTTTATGGGGCCAAGACTTTAAACCGAGATATCGGTCTACGTGGCAGCTGTATCCAAATCTGGACCGATTTGGGCCAAGTTGCACAAAAATGTCGAAGAGCCTAACACAAAGCACTGTCCAAAATTTCGGCGACATTGGACAATAAATGCCCCTTTTATGGGCCCAAAGTCTTAAATCGAGATATCGGTCTATATGGCAGCTTAATTCAAATCTAGACCGATCAGGGCCAATTTGAAAAAAGATGTCGAACGTCCTAACATAACTCCCTTTCCCAAATTTCGGCGAAATCGGACAATAATTGCGCCTTTTATGGGTGCAAGACCGTAAATAGAGAGATAGGTCTATATGGCAGCTATATCCAAATCTGGACCGATCTGGGCCAATTTGAAGAAAGATGTCGATTGGCCTAACACAACTCACCCAAATTTCGGCGACATCGGAAAACAAATGCACCTTTAATGGGCTCTAAACCTTAAATCGAGAGATCGGTCTATATGGAAGCTGGACCAAATTGAAGAAAGATGTCGAGTGGCCTAACACAAATCATTGTCCCAAATTTCGGTGATATCGGACAATAAATGCGCCTTTTATTGGCTCCAAACCTTAAATCGAGAGATCAGTCTATATGGCAGCTATATCAAAATCTCCACCGATCTGAGCTAAATTGAAGAAAGATAATGAGTGTCCTAACACAGCTCACCCAAATTTCAGCAAAATCGGATAATAAATGTGACTTTAATGGCATAAGACCCTAAATCGGCGGATCGGTCTATATGGGGCTATATCAAGATGTAGTCCGATATAACCCATTTTCGAACTTGACCTGCTTATGGACAGAAAAAGAATCTGTGCAAAGTTTCAGCTCAATATCTCTATTTTTATACCCTCCACCATAGGATGGGTTTAAATTAATTTCGTCATTCTGTTTGTAACTCCTCGAAATATTCGTCTAAGACCCCATAAAGTATATATATTCTGGATCGTCATGACATTTTAAGTCGAACTAGCCATGTCCGTCCGTCTGTCTGTCGAAAGCATGCTAACTTTCGAAGGAGTAAAGCTAGCCGCTTACAATTTTGCACAAATACTTCTTATTAGTGTAGGTCAGTTGGAATTGAAAATGGGCTATATAGGTCTACGTTTTGATATAGCTGCCATATAAACCGATCTGGGATCTTGACTTCTTGAGCCGCTAGAGGGCATAATTCTTATCCGATTTGGCTGAAATTTTGCACGAGGTGTTCTATTATGACTTCCAACAACTGTGCTGAGTATAGTGTAAATCGGTCTATAACCTGATATAGCTGCCATATAAACCGATCTGGAGTCTTGACTTCTTGAGCTACCAGAGGACGCAAATTTTATCCGATTTGGCTGAAATTTTGCATCACGTGTTTTGTTATGACTTTCAACAACTGTGCTAAGAAAAGTTAAAATCGGTTCATAACCTGATATAGCTGCCATATAAACCTATGTGGGGTCTTGACTTCTTGAGCCTCTACAGGGAGCAATTCCTACCCGATTTGGCTGAAATTTTGCATGCCGTGTTTTGTTATGACTTTCAACAACTGTGCTAAGAATAGTTCAAAAAGGTTCATAACCTGATATAGCTTCCATATAAACCGACCTGGGGTCTTGACTCCTTGAACCGCTAGAGGGCGCAATTATTGGGTTGCCCAAAAAGTAATTGCGGATTTTTTAAAAGAAAGTAAATGCATTTTTAATAAAACTTAGAATGAACTTTAATCAAATATACCTTTTTACACTTTTTTTCTAAAGCAAGCTAAAAGTTACAGCTGATAACTGACAGAAGAAAGAATGCAATAACAGAGTCACAAGCTGTGAAAAAATTTGTCAACGCCGACTATATGAAAAATCCGCAATTACTTTTTGGGCAACCCAATATTATCCGATTTAGCTGAAATTTTGTACAACGGCTTCTCTTATGACCTTTAATATACGTGTCGAAATTGGCATGAATCCGCTTATAGCCGCAGCTCCCCTATAAACCAATCTCCCCATTCTACTTCTTCAGCCCCTAAAGTGCGCAATTCTTACTAGATTTGGCTGAAATTTTACACAATGACTTCTACTATGGCCTCCAATATTCGGTTCAATTATGGTCCGAAATGAACCATAACTTGATATTGTTCCAATAACATAGCAATTATTGTCTTTTATCCTTTGGTTGCCTAAAATGAGATACCGTGGCAAGAGCTCGACAAATGCCATCCATGGTGGAGGGTATATAAGATTCGGCCCGGCCGAACTTAGCATGCTTTTACTTGTTAAAGACTGTAACGTGATTTCAACAGACAAACGGACAGACGGACGGACAAGGCTAGATCGTCTTTTACGCTGATCAAGAATATATATACTTTATAGGGTCGGAAATGGATATTTGGATGTGTTGCAAACGGAATGACAAAATGAATGTACGCCCATCCTTCGGTGGTGGGTATAAAAATTCGGGTACCAAAAAATTTTGAATTTCAACTTAAAATTTCATTAAAAGCCATGTTTTGTAATCATTCTGTAGATAGCACTTCCATAGAATGCTCCAAGATCTCTTGAATTGGCATAGTAAGAATGGGGCCCCATTGAATGAGTCTGAAGATAATATGCCGTAAAACCCATATTTTCCTTTATACTTCTTCTGCCACAAATGATACCTCATCTTGATGAATTACCCAGTCGATGAACAAAAAAAAAACAATGTTTTATTTCACAATTTGATGGGTTTATTAAAAAAGTTCATCATTGGGCAAATATTTGCTAAACAACTGTACAAATGAAAACATCATGAACTTTGCACTTTTTTCCTTCACTTTTACAACTTCATCCATGGTAAGAGGTTTTTTAAGTGTTAAGCTGTAGTTGAGTTGGAGTTCATATCGGATGGCATGATGGTTGAATTTCTTACTTCATCCTTAAATGGCAACAGCTGCATTTAACATCTTCATTAGCCCCAAACTTCAAGTCCAAGCAGTGAGGTTGCATTGCAGCCTGCATTCATATTCATTTCTCGAATTAAAGCATTTTGTTTTGGAAAAGGCGATTTGTTTTCGTCTTTTCTTCTTCGCTATTCAACAGACCATGGATGTCTTTAGCAGCTGAAAAACAAAGCTTTTGTGATTTCCATTGAACTTCTGCTATCTTTGGTCTAACCTTTCATTTGATTTTTTTACTTCAACACAGACAGCATCTTATTGCGTACTTCTGATTGTTTTATTTTGTTTTTTTGAAAGGTAGAAAACAAAAGAAGTTTTTTTATGATGGTTGATAAGTTTTTGCCTGTCATTATTTTTTGGTCTAGAATATAAATGTTGCCGTTTATAAGATGATTCCAAAAAGATACGATATAAAACGCAATTCTTGGTTTATTGCACAAGGCTAAGGCGTAGTTACTTTTGTAAGCTAATTTGCACTATGAAGTACAAATCATGTGAATAAGAAATCAGAGACCGAAAAGAAGTTTTTAGCTAATGGGGACTTCAATTAGTTGGAGTCGGGAATCTGGGTCTCTAGTGTGGCCTTGGACTCTGGGTAGCTGTTTTTGGCCTTGGACTCTGGGTAAAGAGGAGCTAAATATCATACTCAATCTTAGGCCTTTGCACCTTGAACTTAGGCCTTCAATTAATTGGAGTCGGGTGTCGGTCATTGGTGTGGCCTTGGACTCTGGGTAGCTGTTTTTGTCCTTGGACTCTGGGTAGAAAGGAGCTAAATATCATACTCAAACTTAGGCCTTTGCACCTTGAAGTTAGGTGTGCTGCAACAAGGATCGAATGTAGACCGAGAGAGTAGGGAACGTTCCTCGAACTATGGGCAATCTCCTGATCTTATGGAGGCTGGCAATGCGGTGTGATGGATTATTTATCAAAAGATTCCTTCCTTGTTGATAGACTGGACGTCGTCTTCCTTGAAGGGGATCGCTAGACTGAGGCAACCCTGGATTTCCGGGATTTTAAAATGTAAGCAATTTCCCGGGCTTTCAAAGGGTGGCAAAAGTACTTTTACATTGGGTACTAAATCCGGATTTATGGCCTTTTGGAGATTTAAGTGCTTAATCCTCTGTTTTGCAGGTTTTACCATACAAAAATAAAGAATTGAAGGATTAATTTTTAAATCCCAAATAAACCCGATTTCATGGCTGAATAATCGATAAAAGTACCAAAATATGCAACTGTTTTCAAGAATTGTGTATGGTTGTGTGTGATATGCACATTCATGCATACGCATGTGTATGTCACTTAAATCCCCAAAAACGCAATGTAAACGGACAGGATTTATTTTGGATTTAGTTAAATCCAGATTTTAAAAATGTTAACGTGCTATAACAAGCTAGCCAGGAATGAATCGCTGATGAGCGCCGATCATGGGTTTGATTTCATGAATCCTCCTCTGTAAAGGGTTCTTGGTAAAACGGATGCTCTCTAAGTTAGCCGCCTAAAATAGAAGTGGAGGCTGGTACTGTGGGTTGTCAAGGCCTGAGGCCAAGAGTTTTGCGGTATAGGTCGTTGTTTATTCTGGCGCTGAGGAAGCATGACCTTAGACTGCTGATGGTAGTCCTGACTGGTCATTGCAATGTCTAGTCTTAGAACTCGCAATGGACACAGGGAGTGGTGAACTTCTGTAGGTCTTAAAGAATGATGAGAAGTTGGATATCGTCGAGCACCTTTTTGTGCCATTGGTTATGGTTGAAAATTTGTTTCCGTCCCCGAATTTCTGCCATCTCATCTTACCATGTCCATCCGTCTGCGTCGAAACCACGCCAACTTTCGAAGGTGTACAACTATGCTTTTGAAATGCAGTTTAGTTGGGCTTGTAAACGGGGCGATCTTCCGATTTGACCCCCTGAAACTCTAGAAGGTACAAACACCGTCCGATTTAACTGGCGTTATATTTTCCTAAGACTTCCAATAGTCGTGCCCCATAAAGCAATCTCATGATTTGACTTCTTTTGCCAGAAATTTTGAAGGCGGTATTTTTTATGACTTCTAACAGCAATGACATGGACTGTCCATAAAAGTCGTTAACTTTACCTATCTCTCATACGTTTGAAGAAGTCATTCAAAGAATTTATTACATGCGATCCATGGTAAAAGGTTTATAAGATTCGGCCCCGCCGGAATCTTTTTCTTGTTTCGTTTTAACGATGGGCACCATACAATTAGTCTTCGTCACTTCTTTCCTTTCCCTCTTTTATGGCAAACATTTTGGGCCTTGTAAATAAAAAAAAAAAAAAAAACAAGTAAGAGCGTGCTAAGTTAGGCCGGGCCGAATCTTACATACCCTCCACCAAGGATCGCGTTTGTCAAGCTCTTTGCGCGGTATCTCTGAATATTGAAGACCATTGCAGAAGTCATTGTGTAACATTTCAGTTCATTCGGATAAGAATTGCGCCCTCTAGAGGCTCAAGAAGCCTTGTAAGGGCTCAAGAAGCCAAAAATATTGAACACGTATGTTGAAGGTCATGAGAGAAGCCGTTGTACAAAATTTCAGCAAGATCGGATGAGAATTGCTCCCTCTAGAGGCTCCAGAAGTCAAGACCCAAGATCGGTTTATATGGCAGCTATATCAAAACATGTACCGATTTGGCCCATTTACAATCCCAACTGACCTAGACTAATAAAAAGTATTTGTTCAAAATTTCAAGCGGCTAGCTTTACTCCTTCGAAAGTTAGCGTGCTTTCGACAGACAGACGGACGGACGGACGGACATGGCTAGATCGACTTAAAATGTCAAGGCGAACAAGAACATATATTCTTTATGGGGTTTCAGACGCATATTTCGAGGTGTTACAAAAATAATGATGAATTTAGTATACTCCCACCCTATGGTGGAGGGTATAAAAAGAATAGGAAATCGACCTACAAAGAAGTAATATCAATGCAAAGACCGAATAAAACCAAATTTAATAAATCAATTCGATGTCATGAGAGAAATCATTGTACAAAATTTTAACCTTATTGGAAGAAAATTGCGCCCTCTCTAGCCACAATGTATCTTAAAGGATGTATTAAGTGTTGAATCGCTTATTCATGTATAATATTATGTATATATAAATTGCGCCCTCTATAGGCGCAATGTATCTTCAAAGATACATTCAGCGTTGGATCGCTTATTTTTTTATTAAATTTTGCAAAAAAATTAACTTTTCCGACAGTATCGATAGGAAAAATATCAATCGATACTCAAACAAAAAAGAAATTATAGTTAGTGCTATCGATATTTTGCCAGCTCTACAGGACGTAAGACAAAACGTAACCACTAATAAAATAAGAAAACTTCGTTGAGCTTTTATAGAACACTCCTGTTTGTTTAAATTTCTATGCCACACTTTAAATGATCAAAAACTTCCCTTCCCCATCTACAGCCATGTTAATAAACCCATCGAAATAAGGAATTTGACTTTTGAGTACATTATTAAGCAACCAAGTACTTCCCGGCCGAAACATGGAACGGAAACTTTTCATTGCATAATCTTGAAGTTAACTCGAAGCAGCATCAAGCAAAAAAAGAAAAGCCGAAGAGTAAACAAATGAATGCTGCACCGGCAATCATTCGCTTTTGAAAAATGTGTGCAAAAAATTGTGAACACACAAATAAAACCGCCAAAATATGGGTACTTAGAAAAAGGGCAGCCGAAAACGTGATTGCAAACTGAAAACTAAACTTTGGTTTATTTTCGACTTCCCCAAAAAAACAGAAGAATAAAACACACCAAATGCAAACATCAAAATAAGCATAGTTCTCAGAGCTGACTATGCGGTTGCGGTTTTGTAAAGTATCCTCGATTTTCTCCCAAAGGTTGTATAGTTAAAAGATTTTCAGAGGATGCACCGAAACGAAAGACCAAGAACTGAACGACCTTAACCAACTGTTGGATTAAGTTGTGAATCGTGATTTGGCGGCCAAGTGTTGCCTTTGGGCCACACCACTATAAATCGAAAACGAAAGGCAACAAAACTCCAGAAACAAAACTAGCGGAAAGGGGTCAGTCAGTTGAGTCAGAGGAGGCATTGGGAAAATCTGCAGCCAGTCGGCCAACGTCCGCTAAGCAAAAACACGCATCTTTCACAAGGTTTCCATGGAAAGCAGGTTAATGCTTAATTCCTGTGGCCAACAAACTGTAGGTGTAGCTACAATGAACATGCCTACCAAGTCCACAAACAGCCATTGCAAGCAACATTGTTAGTGTTTGAGGGAGTCCTCAGTTCCATCCGACAGCCAAAATAAAAACACCAAAAAAAAAAAAATCCAACGATTTTCATGGTGTGATGGTGATACTTAACCACTGATTATAATGTTTGTAAATTTTATTTCACCTTGTGGGCAATTTGTAGCACCCTCCCTCACTCCCCCTTCATCGAAAAAATAGAGATTGTGTAGAGAATGAAATAAACGAGCAACTAAAATCAGCTACACCATCAATATTTCAGTGTATGTCTTGGCTAAAGCACCTCGAGGACTCCCAATATTGTACGCCATAGGAGAGAGTTAATCATGGTTGCAACATTTAAACGAAATTGTTAAAAGACAAAGTGGTCATACAGCCAAGCTAGTTAGCCTGGCTGCAAATTAAACCATAGCGAAAAGAGGAGAAACACATCTGTTGTCAGTTGTATATATGTATGTACATAAAGGTTTTTTTATACCTTTTCATATAGATGTACATAAGTTTGTATATCATCACAATATCCAATGTGTTTGTTCGTCTAGGATTTTTTGTGTGTTTTTTTTTTTGCCAGTCAAGCACACTTTGCTCATAGTTAACCAATTCATTATTGCTGCAAATTGATTTTTATCCAAGTTTAATCGATTGTTTGTTGCAACACCGCTCTTGCACATACACAAAGACAACGACGGAGCAAGAGCATATTTACTACAGTGGGTTGGGTTTAAACTGGCAACGGAAGAACGAAGGTTTGGTAAAACAAAGGCAATTTTAGGATATTAGAAGCAACACTTCGTTTTAGAGACACTCGTGATATGAGCCACAGATATGACCCAGAAAAGACGAGATTGATAATAGGTGGTTCCTTGCACTTTTCCCCAATCAATTTTTATACCCACCACCGAAGGATTGGGGTATATTCATTTTGTCATTCAGTTTGCAACACATCGAAATATCCTTTCCCGACCCAATAATGTATATATATTCTTGATCAGCGTAAAAATCTAAGACGATCTAGACGTGTCCGTCCGTCTGTCTGTTGAAATTACGCTACAGTCTTTAAAAAAAGAGATATTGAGCTGAAACTTTCTACAGACTCCTTTTTTTTCCATAAGCAGGTTAAGTTTGAAGATGGGCTATATCGGACTACATCTTGATACAGCCCCCATATAGACCGATCCGCCGATTTGGGGTCTTAGCCCCATAAAAGCCACATTTACTATCCGATTTTGCTGAAATTTAGTACAGAGAGTTGAGTAAGGACGTTCGACATCCTTCGTAAATTTGGCCCAGATTGTTTCAGATTTGGGTATAGCTGCCATATAGACCAATCCTCCGTTTTAGGGTCTTAGGCTCATAAAAGCCACATTTATTATCCGCTTTTGCTGAAATTTGGGACAGTGAGTTGTATTAGGCCCTTCAACTTCCTTCGTCAATTTGGCCTAGATCGGTTCAGATTTGGATAGAGCTGCCATATAGACCGATCTAAAGCTTTAAGGTTTTGAGCTTATTGAAGGCGCAGTTATTGTTCGATATCGCTAAAATTTGTGACAGTGAGTAGTCTTTGACCCGTGGACGTCTTTCTTCAATTTGGCCCTGATCGGTTTAGATTTGGATATAGCTGTCATATAGACCAATATCTCGGTTTTAGGTTTTAGGGCCATTAAAGGCGCATTTATTGTTCGATATCGCTGAAATTTGTGACAGTGAGTAGTCTTTGACCCCTGGACGTTTTTCTTCAATTTGGCCCTGATCGGTTCAGATTTGGATATAGCTGCCGTATAGACCGATTTTCGGTTTTAGGTTTTAGGCCCATTAAAGGCGCATTTATTGTTCGATATCGCTGAAATTTGTGACAGTGAGTAGTCTTTGACCCCTGGACGTCTTTCTTCAATTTGACCCTTATCGGTTCAGATTTGGATAAAGCTGCCATATAGACCGATCTCTCGATTTCAGGTTTTGGGGTCATTAAAGGCGCATTTATTGTCCGATATTGTTATTGGGCCCTTCGACATTCTTTTTCAATTTCGCCCAAAACGATCCAGATTTGAATATAGCTGCCAATATCTCGATTTAAAGTCTTGGCCCCAAAAAAAGGCGCATTTATAATCCAATTTAACTGAAATTTGACACAGTGACTTATTTTAGGCTTTTTGACATCCGTGTCGTATATGGTTCAGATCGGTTTATTTTTAGATAAAACACAAATATTTTGTTATACACAATTGAACAATGACTTGTACTTATTAGTACTTGGGCCAAATCGGAACATATTTCGATATATCTGCTATGGAACAAAAGGCATAAAAATTTCACCTGATTTTGGTGAAAGGTGGTTTACATATATACCCGAGGTGGTGGGTATCCAAAGTTCGGCCCGACCGAACTTAACGCTTTTTTACTTGTTTTTGTTTTTTTTTTTTAATTTTACTTATTTTAATTAATTATTGTATTTTTATACCCTCAACCATAGGGTGGGGGGCATATTAATTTCGTCATTCCGTTTGTAACACCTAGAAATATGCGTCAAAGACCCCATATATTGACCCCATATTCTTGATCGTCATGACATTTTAAGTCGATCTACCCACACGCTAACTTTCGAAGGACTACATCTAGGCGTTGGAAATTTTGCATAAATATTTCCTATTAGTGTAAGTCGGTTGGGATTGTAAATGGGCCATATTAGTCCATGATATAAGCTTGATATAGCTGCCATAAAAAGATCGTGGTTCTTGAATTCTTCAGCTTTTAGTGGACGCAAGTCTTATCCGATTTTGCTGAAATTTTGCACGTGGTGTTTTGGTATTACTTCCAACAACTGTGCCAGGTGTGATCTAAATCGGTTGATAATCTGATATAGCTGCCATATAAACCGACCTTGGGTCTTGACTTCTGGAGCTTCTAGAGGGCACAATTGTTATCCGATTTGGCTGAAATTTTGCATGAGGTGTCCTGGTATGACTCCAAACAACTATGCTAATTATAGTCTAAATCAGTCCATAACGTGATATAGCAGCCATTTGAACCGATCTCCCGATTAAGCTTCTTGAGCCTTAGACGGCGCAATTCATATCCATTTTTAATGACATTTTGCATGACGTGTTTCGTTGTGAATTCCAAAAACTGTGCTGAGTATGGTTTATATCGGTCTATAACCTGATATAGCTCCCATATAAACCGACCATGGGTCTTGACTTCTAGAGCTTCTACAGGGAACAATTGTTATCCGATTTGGCATGAAATTTTGCAAGAAGAGTTCCGGTATGACTTCCAACAACTGTGCTAAGTATAGTCTAAATCAATCCATAACGTGATATAGCCGCCATATGAACCGATCTCCCGATAAGATTTCTTGATCGTCTAGAGGGCGCAATTCATATCCAATTTGACTGAAATTTTGCATGACGTTTTCATTATGACTTCCAACAACTGTGATAAGTATGATTTATATCGGTCTATAACCTAATATAGTTGCCATATAAACAGATCGTGGGTCTTGACTTCTTGAGCGTCTAGAGGCACAATTCTCATCCGATTTGACTGAAATTTTGCACGTAGTGTTTTAGTATCTCGTCCAAACCCTGTGCTTAATATGATTCAAATCGGTCCATAACCTGATATAGCTTCCATATAAACCGATTTGGGGTCTTGACTTCTTGAGCCACTAGAGGGCGCAATTTTTATCCAATTGAAATTTCGCATGAGGTGTTTTGTTATGACGTCCAACTACTGTGCCAAGTATGGCTTAAATCGGTCCATAACCTGATATAGCTGCCATATAAACCGATCTGAGATCTTGACTTCTTGAGCCTCTAGAGAGAGTAATTACAATCCGATTTGGCTGAAATTTTGCATAAGATATTTTGTTATGGCTTCCAACAACTGTGCCAAATATGGTTCAAATCGGTTTATAATCTTATATAGCTGCCATATAAATCGATCATGGATCTTGACTTCTTGAGCCTCTAGAGGGAGCAATTATAATCCGATTTGGCTGAAATTGTGCATAAGGTGTTTTCTTATGACTTCCAACAACTGTGCCAAATATAGTTTAAATCGGTCTATAACCTTATATAGCTGTCATATAAACCTATTTGGGATTTTGACTTCTTGAGCCTCAAGAATGCCTAATTATTATCCGATTTAGCTGAAATTTTTTTAAACGGCTTCTTCCATGACCTACAACATACGTGTCAAATATGGTCTGAATTGGTTTTTAGCCTGTTACAGCTCCCCTATAAACCGATCTCCCTATTTGACTTCTTGAGTCCTTTAAAGGCCCAGTTGTTATTCGATTTGGCTGAAATTTTACACATATACTTCTACTGTGGTCTTCAACATTCAATTCAATTAGCAAAGCAATTCTTTTCTTTTATCCTTTGTTTATCTAAAAAGAGGTACCGGGAAAAGAACTCGACAAATGCGATCTAGGGTATATAACATTCGGCCCGGCCGAATTTAGCACGCTTTTTTTATTTCTTTTTATTATTTTCTCTATTGTTTTTTCATTTTATTTAATTATTTATTTTGGTCCCACTGTTCATCAACATCGACCATCATCTTCTTCCTCATAGCCATGAGAGGGCTGTGATCATTCGACCAAACTACATATCAGACAAGCAATAAAATGCATCTAACAGGATCCTCCTCAAAACAAATCAGACGTAGTTTAGATGCATCAACTGGTATGGGGGTATTGATGAGCGTAGAGCACGCTTTCGAACACCAAGTGCATACTCGCACTCTTATATGGTTATAAGTATGTGCGAATATTTGCCTGAGAAGGAGGTGTGTGTGTGTGTGTGTGTGTGTGCATGTGTGTAGAAATCTATCAGAGAGTTAGAGAAGATGGATTAAGAAAATTATTTATGTTAGTTCACACGTTGTTTTACACATAATTTATTATGAACACTTACATACATGCTATGAAAGTGCAATCACAGACAGCCATATCACACTCACATCACTAAAAAGGAAGTCAATGTAAAGATTTACACTCAGAAAAAAAGAGGAAAAAAGGAAAAATTATGCGAAAAAAAGAATTAAACAACTAGATAGAGGTTAAAAGAAATCAAAACGAGCTAAAATTAATAAAAGATTATATAATTTTGTTGTTTCGCTCTCAACGATTTTGAAATCTTTTTTTTTCTAGCTTTCCGTTGCTTTGCCAAAAGCTACCAAAAATTTAATTTTTCTCAGTGTCCCTCCCCTTTTCATTTAAGACTTTTTGACTGCATGATAGTTGATGTTGTTTAAAATGTGGCCATAATTTTTGTTTTTCGGTCTTTTCGTTTATGACCTTGGGCCATAGTTGGCATCGTGTGTCTCTTATAGGTATGTGAGTGTGTTTGAAATATCTTGCGGCCATTAAGGTGTTTTGTGGTTGTTTAACAGCTCTTTAAATCGAGGTGTTTTAATAGTAAATTGCCCTGATGGTTATGGTGCCAGTCTCGGTGCAGATTTGGCTGCTGCTTAAGCTCACCGGTCAATTTGTGTATTCATGATTTTGTAATTTTTCAAAATTATTAGTATTTCAAATTTATGGGCATCATGCTGTTGCCACTGCTCAGCACCAGAGGTGTGCATCCATTTGTAGGTGATTACAACAATTTATCGCTAGTATAAATGTTGCAGCTCAATTATGACAATGATGCGAACCCAAAGGCTTTACAAAGCAAGCGAAACCAAAAATATGCCAGAAAATTTTGTACACAATGCAAAGCATTTCTAGCGTTGGTGTCAGCGATTTTGTTATAAAATTTATTATTTTTTCTTTCGCAAAAAAAAACTGTTATATAACAAAATTTATGTTTATTGCATAAGAGTAGGAAAATGATTTAAAAACAGATTGTAATATTTTACAAAGAAATTTTAAAAGAAGTAGCTCTAATCTTATATAAATTCCTATGATTTTCGTTGTTCGAGTTCTTTGCACGATTTCTCTTTAAAGGCAGCAATTGAAAAAGGACAATGTGAGGTTTGAACCAGAAATCACATGGATTTTGGGATAATTGCTTCCTGTGGGTGCTCAATATGTCAAATCGATTCATATTATAGACCGTGTTATAGCTTTCCAAGGTCATGGAGAAATCACAGTGCAAAATTTAAGTCAAATCGGATAAAAATTGCGTCCTCCAGAGGTTAATACCAAACGAGGTTTCAGACAAGGAGGCAGCCTATCGTGTGATCTCTTTAATATCCAGCTGGAGAAGATTATACGAGATGCAGATGTGAATAGATATGGTACACTAATCACAAGAGAACACATGCTACTCGCCTATGCCGACGACATCGATATCATAGGTCGATCACCGGAAGTAGTAACTACAGCATTTAAAAAAATCGAAAGAGAGTCAGTGAAAATGGGTCTGGCAGTAAATGGAGATAAGACGAAATGGATGGTTTCAACTCCCAAAAAGCCTTGCACAACCGAGCGGATAAAGAAAATGGAGAAAGGTGGGAACCACAACTTTGAGACAGTCAGTAACTTTATCTATCTCGGCACCGCCGTTTTGAGTTTTGAGATTAAGCGAAGAATAATACTGGCAAACAGATGCTACTTTGGACTAAGTAACAGTTTAGAAACAAGGCCACCTCTCGACAGACGAAGATTACACTATACAAGATACTGATACTACCCGTGCTGTTATATGGTTCGGAAGCATGGGTACTTGTGGCAGTGCTTGGAGTATTTGAGAGAAAGATTCTTCGTTAAATATATGGACCAGTTTGTGCTAATAGAGAATATAGGCTACGTATGAACCACGAGCTCTATGACGACGATAACATAGTTACACGCTTCAAAATACAACGGCTGCGTTGGCTAGGTCATGTTGTCAGAATGGATGAAGAAGCTCCAGCAAAGAAGTCTTTTGAAGGCAATCACGGTGGTACACGCAAACCGGGAAGACCAGAAGCCCGATGGAAAGATCAAGTGGTGGGAGACACCTCCAAACTTGGTGTCAGAGATTTTAGAATGAGCGCAGAAGATCGGAACTCTATTATATGTTCGGCTAGTGGAACAAATATTCTGTCATAGCCAATTAAAGTAAAGTAAAGTAAAGAAAGAGGTTTCAAGAAGACAAATCGAAAGATAGTATAAGAGATACCATGAACAATTTGCAAAATTTGAGTTTAACAAAGTAGCTTTAGACCGCGTATATTTACTACAGACTGAATATTTAAACTACGGTAGTTCCTGGAGAAGAATAATGACATCACATCTCGTGACATTAAGCATCGATATCTATAACCTCATGAAAATGTTATGGAAAACAATGATTAGAATGAAAATTTCAAGTTACACAAAGAATAACGTGTGCTACTCACTAATGGCTCTGTTATGGACATCATGGTTTCAAAGATGAAATAAAGTAAAAGTTTTCTCTAAACAAGCAAAAGCGTGCTAAGTTCGGCCGGGCCGAATCTTATATACCTCCACCATAGTCCAACAAAGGATAATGGGTAAGAATTGCTATGCTATTGGGGTTATATCAGGTTATGGATCTATATGGGCCATATTTCGGTTGGATGTTGGAGACCATAGCAAAAATCATTGTGCAGCCATATTTCAGCAAAATCGGATAAGAATTTCTCCCTATGGTGTTCAAGAAGTAGAAAACAGAAGGTCGATTTATATGGGAGCTATATCAGGTTATGGACCGATTGAAACCATACTTCGCACGTATGTTGAAGGTCAGAGAAGAAAAAGTTGTGTAATATTGCAGAGAAAAATCAGGTAAGAACTGCGCCCTCTAGCGGCCCAAGAAGTGCAATTAGTTTGAATGGTAGCTATATCAGGTATACAATCGATTCAAACCATTCTTGGCACAAATATTTCAGTCAAATCGGATAAGAATTGCTCCCTATAGTGGTTCAAGAAGTAGAAAACAGAAGGTCGATGTATATGGGAGCTATATCAGGTTATATGTTGAAGGTCAAAGAAGAAAAGTTGTGTAAAATTTTAGAAATAAATTAGATAAGAACTGCGCCCTCTATGGGCGCAAGAAGTGCAATCGCTTTGAGTGGGAGCTATATCAGGTTTTAAACCGATTCACACCATTCTTGGCACATATATTCAAGGTCAAATGGAAAGTCATTGTCTAAAATTTCCGGCAAATCAGTTAAGAATTGTGCCCCCTAGAAGCTTAAGAAGTCTAGTCGGGAGATAGGTTGATATGACAGCTATATGGACCGATTTTACCCGTTTACAATACCAACCGACCTACATTTATAGCTTTACACCTTCGAAAGTAAGCGTGCTTTCGACAGACAGACGGATGTCCAGACGGACGAACGGATATGGCTAGAGCGATTTAAAATATCATGACGAATACGAGTATACATACCTTATGGGGTCTTAAACGTATATTTTGAGGTGTTACAAACAGAATAACAAACTTAATATACTTCCATTCTATGGTGGAGGGTATAAAAACAAAATGTTGGCGTATTCGGGAGTAAACGGAAAACCGAGGTGCAAGCAGGCAGTCAAAGTTTGCAACTATAACTTGAGATAGCCTTGAGGATTACTGCTTGAAATAGTCTTGACAACTATAAACGAGATATCATCTACCATACCATACCATAGTTGTATTTTATGGAACCACAAAAGAAGTTATAGGACACTTTTCAAGGGGATGATTTTTCGCAATTTTTATATCCACCACCGAAGTATATTCATTTTGTCATTCCATTTCCAACACATCGAAATATCCATTTCCGACCCTATAAAGTATATATGTTCTTGATTGTCGTAAAAATCCAAGACGATCTAGCCATGTCCGTCCGTCCGTCCGTCTGTCCGTCCTTCCGTCTGTCCGTCCGTCCGTTTGTTGAAATCGCGCTACCGTCTTTAAAAATAATGATATTGAGCTGAAACTTTGCACAGATTCTATCTTTGCCCAAAGGCAAGTTAAGTTCGAAGATGAGCTACATCGGCCTATATCATGACATATCGATTTGAGGTCTTAGGCCCATAAAACCCACATTTATTATCTGATTTCGCTGAAATTTTGAGTTGTGTTATGCCTCCCGACATACTTGTTCACTACAGCCCAGATCGGTCCAGATTTGGATATAGCCGCCATATAGACCGATCCTTCTATTTTTAGTCTTGGGCCCATAAAGGGCGAATTCATTGTCCGATTTTGCTGAAATTTGGTACAGCAAGTTATGTAAGGCCCCTCGTCATTCTAGTTTTATTTGGCGCAGATCGGTCCAAATTTGGATATAGCTGCCATATACACCGATCTCTCGATGTAACATCATAGGCCCATACTAGGCGCATTTTTTGTCCGATTTCGTAGAAATTTGTTATAGTGAGTTGTGTTAGGCATCTCGACATTCCTGCTCAGATCGCTCCAGATTTGGCTATAGCTGGCATATAAACCTATCTCCCGATTTAAGGTCTTGGTCACATAACAGGCTTATTTATTGTCCGAATTCGCCGAAATTTGAAATAACTAGGCTCCCCGACATCCCTGTTTAACACGGCTTAGATCGGCCTAGAGTTGGATGTTGCTACCATATATACTGATCACCCGATTTAAGGTTTTAGGTGAATTTTCGACATTCTTGTTCAATATAGTTCAGATCGGTCTATATTTGGATATAGCTGTTTTTGACTGCCTAACAAAAATACGGTCCTGCAGGCGGAGATCAGGGCGATCACAGAATGCGTGAGGTGGTGTGGTGCTAACGCGAGAACGTCGAGTGTGAAAATCTTTACGGACAGTAAAATTGCCATAACGGCAATAACAACCAGGACGGTAAGGTCACGAACAGTCTGTAGTGTAAGAAGGAGATTAACGCCTTCTTTGAGGATGGCACAATCCGCATCGTTTGTGTTCCGGGCCATAACGGAGTAAGCGGGGAATGAAAGGCGGTGAAGGCCAGAGGACTGCCGTCAATAAACTTGGTTAACTCGAAGCCTTTCGAGCCGACGCAGTCTGAGTTAAGGGCGTGGAACGCACATGTAACATTGTGGAACAGCGAAACGGTCGGTAGGACGGCAAAAAATCCTACGGGGAATAGTCTGGCAGTGTAAGAATCCAGGGAATAGTCTGGCATGGGGGGGGATCTAGATCGAGAGAAAACGAGGCTATTACTGAAAGGAAGTAAGACGGGACATATAGTACAACGAGCTCACTTATATAAAATCGGTGCGGCAAGTGATAACATGTGTAGGGAATGTTGGGGAGATGATTCGACGTTGTAGCATTTCCTTTGTCATTGCCCGGCTTTCGCAGTTAGCACATACCGACACTTAGGTGGGGACATTATACGAGGCATGAACCAACTGAGGGGAGTGGCATGGAAAAAAATTTAGGATTTTGTAAGTGGCACGGAATTCCTAACTTACGTGTTTTTTTCGAGGTTACTTGCTATACCCTCCACCATAGGATCGGGGGTTACTTGCTATACCCTCCATGTCTCTGAGACATGGTTTCAACCACATTATGGGAATAGACTGGTATCTGTAGATGGTTACAGGTTTTTAAGATCCGATCGGGATGGCAGAGGTGGTGGAGTTGCTATCTATATAAGACATGACATAGATTTCAGACCCATTGCTTCGTCTAGTTCAACAGACAAAGTTGAATATATTTTTGCCGAACTTCACTGTTTGCGTAGAAAAGTTCTGGTTGGGGTTGTATACCGTCCGAACAAAAGAGTGCAATATGATGACTTGGTGAAGAGACTTGAGGATATAAATTGTCATTATAATGATATTATAGTCACTGGTGACTTTAATAGTAATGTGCTTGAAGAAACACATTTGACGGGGAGCATGCAATCAATAGGGTTGCATGTTGTTAATTCCAATACTGCCACACACTATACAATGACAACAGAGACTCTTATTGACTTGTTCTTCGTAAGTTCCAAGACTGATGTTAAGTTATATGATCAATTATCGGCACCCCTATTTTCAAAACATGATTTATGTTTTTTGACTTATGGCGTTCCAATGGAATATACAAGTATAACATATACGTACAGAGACTATAGAAACATTGATTATAACTCACTACTTTGTGAAATTGGCACCATTGAGTGGCAGAAACTTTATGGCATGTCTTGCGTAGATGAACAGATTGCATTTCTTCAACATAATGTGAGTCAGATTTTCGACAAATGTGTTCCGATGAAGACCCGAACTGTTTTTTCGAATGGGAATCAGTGGTTTGATAATGATATTAAAGTATTGATACGTAAAAGAGATTGTGCGTACTCTCGATGGAAGCGTTTTAGAACACCTGAACTCTTTAATGATTACAAGCGTGCGAGGAATCAGACCACTTCTTGTATAAAGACGAAGAAAATAGCTTATTTTAGTCGTAAATTTCAAGAGGCATTGAACACGAAAGATACTTGGAGACATATAAAGTCAATTGGAATAGGAAGTGATAATGCATCAATTGATAGACATGTTGATTTAGATGAGATTAATAGGAGTTTCTTGAACATATCTTTTCCTGAGCCAAACGTACATTTCTACGACAGTGAATTTAGTAACGTAAACCATAGTAGTAACAACACCTCACCAGACCTACGTTTTGATCTTGAGCGTTTTGAACAAAGCGATATCGTTAGCGCTGTAGAATCAATTAAGTCTAATGCCATTGGTTCTGATGGTATTGACCCAAGATTTTTTAGGATAATTCTACCCTTTATTCTTCCGTATATGTGCCATCTTTTTAACAATATTATTTTAAGGAGTTGCTATCCACAGTCTTGGAAACGGGCAAGGATAGTCCCAATACCAAAGAATAACCAGGAATTTAGGCCAATAGCAATACTTCCATTCGTCTCTAAGATATTTGAGACTCTAGTCAACCGGAAAATATCTGAATATATTGCGAATAATTCGCTGCTAACAGATTTTCAATCTGGTTTCCGGCCAAAGCACAGTTGCACTACTGCACTGTTGAAAGTAGTTGAAGATGTAAGGAGTGATATTGACAGAGATAAAGTTGCCTTTCTTGTTCTTTTAGATCATTCGAAAGCTTTTGATTCCGTTGATCCCAATATACTTTGCCTTAAACTGAAACATTTATTTAAATTTTCTGAAAGAACAACGGATCTTATATATTCCTATCTTACGAATAGAAGCCAATCGGTATGTGTTGATAGCCGCTGTTCTAGTTATCTTCCAGTCTCAAGAGGTGTTCCACAGGGGTCTGTGTTGGGCCCACTCCTTTTTTCCTTATATAGCAATGACCTTCCTGGACAGTTGCGCAACTGTGGTATTCATATGTATGCCGACGACGTACAGCTGTATATGAGCTCCTCGCCGGGGAGGTTGATCGATGGCGTACTTCGACTAAATAATGACTTGGATAGGATAAACACATGGGCAAACGCCAACGGACTTCTTTTAAATCCAATAAAGTCAAAGTGCCTTGTAATTGGTAGGAATCGGGTGACAATGCCGCCCAATCTTGATGTGGCAATTGCTGGAGCCCCAATTGAGATTGTTTCATCTGCAAGAAACCTTGGTTTGGAGTTTGATGATAGACTTTCATGGAAGAATCATGTCAGAATGACAGTGGGCAGGACCTACGGCGTTTTACGAAACTTATATATGAGTCGACAGTATACCCCTTTGTCAATAAGAATGCTTTTGGCTAGGACATTTATTCTGCCGAAACTATTATACTCTTGCGAGGTTTTTTACGGTAGTGATGTAACTCATAGGAATAAATTGCACGTGGCCTTTAACGATGTCGTTAGATACATTTTTGGTTTGCGTAGAAGAGACCGGGTATCTGACTTTGCCAGACAAGTATATGGTGTCTCTTTTAACTCGTTCCTTAAGATACGCTTGTTGCAAATGATCCACAAGATAATTTATACCAATGAACCGTCATATCTGGCTTCTGTTTTGCGTTTTGCTAACTCTACAAGAGGTAAACAAGTAATACAAATACGTCATCAATATCGTGTATCTGAACAACAGTTCTTTGTTAATGCTATACGTCTCTGGAATAATCTTCCCAATAGTATTCAAATTATAAGTAATGAACGACAGTTCAAATCTTTGATTTATAATCATTTTAATTAATTATTTGTTTTGTTTTTTTTATAACTATTTTTTTTAATTTATTTTATTAGTAACTTTGATTAAATTGTTAAATTTTCTTTAAAGTTTCTTTTTCTTTTTTTTTTGTTTTGTTTAAACCTTTTTTTAACTTAAATATTGCATCAGTAACTTTGCTTAAATTGTTAAATATTTTGTACCAATTATTGTTCTATTTAAATGAAAACTTGTTGAACTCATTGTATTTATCAATTTACTAACCCATGCTTTATATAAGACACTGTCTTTTGTATGGGTTTTATCATAATAAAAATACAAATACAATACAATACAATAATTTCGTTATTCTGTTTGTAACACCTCGAAATATATTCTCGATCGTCATGTCATTTTAAGTCGATCTAGCCATGTCCATCCGTCCGTCTGTCTGTCGAAAGCACGCTAACTTTCGAAGGAGTTAAGCTAGCCGCTTGAAATTTTGCACAAATACTTTTGATTAGTGTAGGTCGGCTGGGATTGTAAATGGTCCAAATCGGTCCATTTTTATATATAGCTGCCATATAAACCGATCTTGTTTCTTGACTTCTTGAGCCTCTAGATGGCGCAATTCTAGTCCGATTTGACTGAAATTTTGCAACTGGTGTTTTGGTAACACTTCCAGCAACTGCGATAAGTATGGTTCAAATCGGTATAGGTTTTGATATAGCTGCCATATAAACCGATTTTGGGTCTTGACTTCTTGGGCCTCTAGAGGGCGCAATTCTCGTCCGATTTGGCTGAAATTTTGCACGTGGTGTTTTGGTATCACTTTCAACAACTTCGCCAAGTATGATTTAAATCGGTTCATGTTTTGATATAGCTGCCATCTTTGTCTTGGGTCTTGATTTCTCGAGCCTCTAGAGCGCACAATTATTTTCCGATTTGGCTGAAATTTTGCACATGGTGTTTTGGTATCACTTCCAATATTTGTGTGAAGTATGGTCCAAATCGGTTCATAACCTGGTATAGGTGCTATAAAAACCGATCTTGGATCCTGACTTCCTGAGCTAATAGAGCGCGCAATTCTTCCGATTTGGCTGAAATTGTGCATGGGGTGTTTTGTTATGACTTCAAATAACTAACAACAACAAATAAGTATGGTGCAAATCGGTACATAACCTGATATAGCTGCCATATAAATCAATCTGAGATCTTGACTTTTTGGGCCTCTGGAGGGCGCAATTTTCATACGATTAGGAAGAAATTTTTTACAACAGATTCTCTTATGACCTTCAACATACGTGTCTAATATGGTCTGAATCGATCAATAGCTTGATACAGCTCCCATATAATCCCATCTCCCGATTTTGCTTCTTGAGCCCCTACAAGGCGCAATTGTTATCCGAATGAACTGAAATATTACACAATAGCATATTCTTATTCAATATTCTTTATTTGCCTAAAAAGAAATACTGCGCCTAGAATTCGACAAATGCGATCCATGGTGGAGGGTGTATAAGATTTGGCCCGGCCGAACTTAGCACGCCCTTACTTGTTTTGTATTTATTGCGCACAACAGGCCGATTACTGGCAAAGGTGTATGTCCATAGTGGCATGGGGCGGATAAATATCTGCAAACTCTTTTCACCCTCACCTCACCTATACTTTGGATATAGGTGTCACATACCGATCTCCCGATTTAAGTTTGACCCATAAAAGCTGCAGTTTTTAACAGATGAATTTGGACCAATTAGTTGTGTTGGACCTTTACATAGCCTTCCTGAATATGCTGGAGATCGGACCATATTTAGATATGATTTCTATGGGTTCATATGTGATGAGGTGGTTAATACATATATCCGAGGTGTTGGGTATCCAAAGTTTGGCCCGGCCGAACTTAATGCCCATTTACTTGTTTTGTTTCAACGCAATAATCTCTTAGATCTTACTTTTGTTTTTTTAATATCTTATATTAAAAAAAAAAAGAGTTGTTTTTTTTTCTTCAAGAATTTAAAAAGGCGGTGAATATCAAAGTTTGTCAAAAAATGGCGATGTAGAATTCGTCATCGTCTAAGGGAAATACAAAACACAACTGACTTCATCACAATATTGCTACAAACCTTTTTTTGCCAGTTGAAGAAGACAGCAGTAACCAAATTATAGCTGATGTCACCGAACCAAGTCAAGTAGATTAGTAATCGTTTCTGCTGTATTTGCAAACCCAACTAAATCATTAGGCAACTTAGAGATGGTTAAAGCAAAGTATACACTTTAAACCGAAAAGGAAACTGAGGAACTATTTAAACAAAAATTGACTTTTTTTACTTTTCGAGCTGTGCGAAGTTTTGGCGGCTAATATCCTGTTTTTTCGACTTCGTTATTTGCGTACTTTTTTACGTTTAGTTCTTAAGCGAATTTTACACTTTTTCAATATTTTTATAGACTTTTGGCAAATCGATGATGGGAAGATTGTAAAATTTCTACGAATTAATGGCCACATGTTCGCAATTTACAATGCCACACTACAACGAGGAGAAAACATTTACAAGACGGAGTAGTTTTCAACAACATTTTAAAACATGGTTTTAAATGGAGGCAAAACGATATCAGATTCACATGAAAACACAATGCCGCCGGTAAAATTCGAGGTGTCTTAAGTGACACCAAAGATTTGTTGCTTGTGCAATTGATTTTTTTAAAGATTCCTCTTAGTTTTCCAAGTCTCTAGGCCATTTAGTTTCATTTTTATTTTGATTTGCTAATTTTTTTCAAAATTTTTAACACAATTATCTCCTCTTTTGGTGTTAACTTTTTATGGATATCAACCCCATCGTTGTCTCGCGTTTGGTTTCCTACTATTTATGTGCGTTTGCTTTTGTTTCTTTTTTCGTCCTTCTCAAAAATCATTGTTTTTCGGCTTTTCTTGTATGCCCTCGGCTCCCTACAAATTGAGTATGAGCTTGAATGTGTTTTGTGACCACTGGAAAATTTATTTTTATATAATGTGGTAAATTTATGGAGGAAATCAGAGAAAATTTTATGCTCATTTTCATAGCAATGTGAATGTACAAAGGATTTTCATGTTCACATAAAGAACCATAGTAATTTTGTTGTTGATACCAAAATGGGTAAAGAAAGCCACGAAATCTCGTATCATTCATTGATGCTGGAGCTGCCAGTGAGTAAATAATGGGGTATTCTCAGAGAGAACATAAATTTCCAGTTGAAGAGTATGAAAACAATTCTTGGTGATGATGAATGATGCTAGAGCAAAGAGAGAAAGTTTATGAGCAAGTTATTCTCTTACAAGGATGCTGAAATCGAGCTGGGAGAAGTTTTCTTTCATCACAGCACAAACCACAAGTATTAAAAATTGGTTTATAATTGGCTTTGGATTTACAATTTGAAAGATAAATGGACAATATGATGAATAAGAGGATAAGCGAACTTGCAAACAAGTAAAAATAAACTTTAGCAGAAAATTATATAATACTGTTTGTGTTTGTTTACATGAGAGCTATATTTGAACAAGGTCTGATTTAGACCATGCTTTCGTGGATGTCACTAATACAAAATTCCCAACGAACATTCCACTAAGCATCAGGGGATACTACTATACGACAAAATTTGTTAATTTTTCTGCAGCAATTCATTATGAATCTCAACGACAAACACACACACACAACAAAATCGTTAAACACCACAGCACATGTGCTTTGGTGTTGTGGCAGTGGTTTTTGCTTAATTTTCTTTGTTCGGCTCGCGTTGCTTGTTCTCGTTCGTGTACTGCCTATTCTCGGTTTTTTCTCCGTCACTCTCTCTACTATTACTCTAGAAACAATTTTATTAATTTTGCCGCCATTGAGGTTTGAACTCATGATTTCATGTTTCGTAGTCTCTAATCTCTTCGCTAGCCTAGCGACATCACTTTGTTGATGATGCAATACTTCAATAAACATTACTACACAATAATAAGTGTCTCAATAAAATTCGAATATAAAAACAAATAAAAGCGTGCTAAGTTCGGCCGGGCCGAATCTTATATACCCTCCACCATGGATCGCATTTGTCGAGTTATTTTCCCGGTATCTCTTCTTAGGCAAAAAAAAGGATATAAGAAAAGATTTGCTCTGCTATTAGAGCGATATCAAGATATGGTCCGGTTTGGACCACAATTAAATTATATTGTATTTTGGAGACCTGTGTAAAATGTCAGCCAATTTGAATAAGAATTGCATCCTTTGGGGGCTCAAAAAGTAAAATAGAGAGATTTATATGGGAGCTGTATCGGGCTATAGACCGATTCAGACCATAATAAACACGTATGTTGATGGTCACGAGAGAATCCGTCGTACAAAATTTCAGGCAAATCGGATAATAATTGCGACCTCTAGAGGCTCAAGAAGTCAAGATCCCAGATCGGTTTTTATGGCAGCTTATGAACCGATTTGAATCTTATTTGACACAGTTGTTGAAAGTCATAATAAAATACGTCATGCAAAATTTCAGCCAAATTGGATAGAAATTGAGCCCTCTAGAAGCTCAATAAGTCAAGACCCAAAATCGGTTTATATGGCAGCTATATCAGGTTATGGATATATAATAATAAATAATAACAAAACACGTCGTGCTTGGCAGAGTTGTTGGATATCATGACAAAATACTTCGTGCAAAAATTCATTCAAATCGGATATGAATTGCGCCCTCTAGAGGCTCAAGAAGTCACGACCCATGATCGGTTTATATGACAGCTATGTCAGGTTATGGACCGATTTGAATAATACTTAGCACAGTTGTTGGATATGTTTATAAAACACGCCGTGCAAAATTTCATAAAAATCGGATAAGAATTGCGCACTCTAGAGGCTCAAGAAATCAAAACCCAAGATCGTTTTATACGGCAGCTATATCAAAACATGGACCGATATGGCCCATTTACAATTCCAACCAACCTACACTAATAAGAAGTATTTGTGCAAAATTTCAGGCGGCTACCTTAATCCTTTGGGAGTTAGCGTGCTTTCGACAGACAGACGGACGGGCAGATGGACGGACAGACGGACGGACAGATGGACCGACAGACTAACATGTCTAGATCGACATGTCGTGACGATCAAGAATATATTCTTTTTATGGGGTCTCAGACGAATATTTCGAGAAGTTACAAACAGAATGACGAAATTAGTATACTCCCCATCCAATGGTGGAGGGTATAAAAAAAAACCAACTACCAAATTTGTATGTGAAACTATAAATTCTCAACGAATTTTAGCATTGAATGGAAGACAATATTTGTTGAAGTACGTAAGTAGGTCTCTACCAGAGACTTGACAGACAAAGTTATAGAAATAGTGTTCACTTTCAACATTTTAATTGAGACTCTTATTACTGTACAGTAATACTTGTTGAGTTATTTTATCATAAGGAAGATGATGTCGGTAGGCTAGAGGATGCGTGCAGGACTACCAAACATGATATCATGAGTTCAATATTCTGCGGCCACCAAAATTATTAAAATTTGGTTTTAAGGATAATAGTAGAGAGTGACAGAGGAAAATCAGAGAGCAGCAGTAAAACTAAAGAGTCAATGCAGCGCGAGCCGAACAAAGAAAAGCAAAAAAGCACATGTGTAGGCTGGTTAGATGTTTTTTTACCGTGCTTATGTACATATTGTTGTTGTATGTTGGCTTGCAAAGAGTGCATTTCAACAACAAATTTGTCGTTGTTATTCCAAATAAATTGTTGCAGGAAAATTAACAAATTTTGTAGTTGTTTTTTCGACCAAAGTTGTTGTTTTTCAAAATTACTTTTATTTGTATATTGTTATGCTCTGTACACAAGAAAGAAGACAAATGCAGAAAACTCTTTAACATTACCTACAAGATAATATGCAGTATACGAGTATTGTATGAACCTAAGAATTTGGCTTGTGACCAAATATCTCCAATAGATGTCAGATAGAACTACTGATCCATAGCTGATTTCTATTTGTCGATAATATGGACGCTTTAGATGGAAAAATTTGTTTCGAACCTTGTCTGAGTTTGGTATCTCCACACAATAAGTGTTGTTTTGCAGGTCAAACTGAAATGGTAATGGATCATAAGTTAATGCCTCAAAAAAGGTCTGAGAAATATGGTCCGATTTGGCCCCCTCAAGAACTTAACTTGCGTATGAGTAAAATAGGGATTTGTGACCAAATTTGAGCTCAATAATTCGATTCTTAAAGGCTGTAGAGGCATAACAACAGACGGACACACAAACATAAAGTCACTTGGATATCGTGAAACCATCGGAAATCGATCTTTCGATGTGTTGACTAAATGAACATACCTTTTTTCATATGGAAGTGTATATTTTTCACTTCATTTCAATAAATGTATGGACTTTCATTGCTCCGTTAGTACACCCCTCCTGTTTTGGTGGACGTCTCGTTGTCAAGTGTGATCAGCAAAAAAAAAAAATCCAATTGCAAAAACGGTTTGCCTATTTCTTTTTCTTTATAAAAGTCCTTTTTTTTGTAAAAAGTCGACTTTTTAAAAATCGAAAAGAGTAGGAAAGTTGGCTTTTTGACATTCGATCCTTAGATCCCTAATTTGAACCCACCGCTACAATATAAGACTTAAATCAAAGGAACGAATACTGACTTGTTATCTAACCGACCACACAAACGATTCGCTGATTCATTACGACCATCTTTGTCTATCTACGGTGTAGATGTTGAGCAATCAGAAGCTCTTGATGTTCCGGGCATGAAAATACAAAGTGATGTCCGTTGGGCTAAACATGTATTCGAAGTGTCGAAGGAAGCATTCAAGTGTTTAGGCTTTCTTAAACGGTGTAAGAATTACTTCACTCCGTCTGATCTTCTTAACATCTAGACCACTTTCATAAGGTCGAAAATGGAGTACAACTCACATGTATGGGCTGGAGCTTCAAAATCATCCCTGAAGCTACTGGACCGTGTATAGAGGAGAGCGATGGCGTGTATTGGGGACAGTGGGGTATCCAACTCTATTGTCAACCTTCATCATCGTCGCAATGTTGGTTGTTTGGCGCTGATCTATCGATACTTTCATGGTGTGTGTTCGTCTGCTATTCGTCTTCTTGTACCTGATGTAAGGAATTATGTCAGGGATACTAGACATTCCAGGAACTCACACCCGTTTGTAATTGATTGGCCAGCGGACCTCACAATGCATTATAGAGAGAATTCTTATTTCGCCTAAACCGTTGGTATGTGGAATCGACATCCGGCTAATGTTTCTCTCACCCACATTGACATCCAAAGATTTGAGACAAATATCAATGAGCACTACATCCTTTTCCCCCCTCCAATTCCTAATTTCCTCTTGCCAACGCAATGCACTGCATTCATAGAGGACATCCTCGCGTGTTGGCTAAAAAAAAATGTTTTCCATACAACTTCAATTAGTTGGTTCATGTCTGGTATTGTGACCCAACCTAAGTACAGGTGTCTTTAAGCCGCGAAAGCCGAGCAATGACATAGGAAATGTTGCAACGTCTCATCATTTTCCCCACATGCCATATGCACATGCTATCACTTGCCGCACCGATTTTGAATAAGTCAGCTCGCAGTCCTATGTGTCCCATTATGATAGCTAAAGCTACACTGACCTCCTTCTTACTCCCTTTCAGTAATAGCCTCGTCCTCTCATGATCCGGATCACCCTTTAGGATTTTCGCCGTCTTACCGACTGTTTCGCTATTCCACAGTGTTACATGTGTTCGTCGCCCACGCCCTTAAATGGAACTGCGTCGAACCAAAAGGCTTCGGGTTAACCAAGATTATTTGAGGCAGTCCTTTGGCCTTCACCATTGACCGAACATTACTCAATAAAAACACGCTCACGCTTTCATACACCCTTGGCTAATGATGGAGACACAAAACAAACGATTCATGCATCTTTTGCTGTAAACAAATTTTATTTCCCTTGAAAGAATTTTTCGTTTTAGTTTAAGTTCTCGCGAAATAGAGCCATATTTACCACAAGAGGCGTTCCTAAAGTTTTTACTATAAAGGAGTGACTTTTACATCAAAAATGTGCAAATTCATGACTAATATCAAACTGTGGGAGGAAATTTTACACAGTTTCTAAAAATTAACAGATTTTTCGTCCCAAAAAATTTTCAAATATACAAATTTTTTGTATGTATGCTAGTATAGAGAATCCGTTGTTTCTAATCGTCTATGAAAATTTACACCAAGTCTCTTAAGTTTCATTTTTTCATTCATGCTAAGCCCATTTTCAAAAGTTTCAACCATTTTCAACTCCACCCTAATATATTCTCTTTCATCATCAACCTGTACCATATTCTCCATTACCAATCATGCGCACTTGAGACATTTCGCAGACTCCCTCAATCAGCAAAATGAGTGTCCATGATGCCGCCACCACCAGCTAGCTCACTTCGTTAGTTGGCATTATTTTGTTGTCAAATCTAATATTTTGTTTGTTTTATAAACATTTGCCATATTTACACTGCTGATAACAATAAGCGCCAAAAATGCAAAAAAGAAAACAAAACCAAAAAGGGAGAACTCCGAGTTTCTCCTCCACCCTCCAATGGGTGGTACAGAATAAAACAAAACTTGTAGAGCCCAGGCATGTTATCGTTCCCATCATTTTCCTTGTCCTTTGATACCTGAGCAAAGACAGCGGCATTATAACATTGGCATCAATGACTTTCAAGACATCAGCGACAAAACAGGCAAGCAGCAAAGCAAAAAAAACCCTCTGATAATTGAAATCAATATCAGGGAAACGTGCCTCAAATGCTTAAAACGAACAAGGATATTGCCAATGAGGGTACAGAAATAAGGCCGAAGAAGAAGAAGTAGTACAGCGAAGAAATGTAAATAAAATTGAAATCGTGTAATTGAAAATAAACATCATAAATGTGTGGAGGTGAAGTATGAAAATAGAAAAAACAAAATCAAATTACCATATTGATTTGATAAATAAAATCCGATTTTTTGCATTCAAAATAACAGGATTTGCATATTTAATGTTAAATGAACAAATATTTTATTAAAGGCCATCAAAACTTGATTTGACACGTTTTAGAGCAGGGACAAACTCGACAGTATTAAATTCAATGAAAAATAATTTCCTTTTTGCTGCTATGTACTACCGTCCTTACTTCCTTCCTTTCTCTATCGAGGGACTAATTCAATTTTGGTGTAATTAAATTAAAATTCCTTTGATAACACCTCAACGATTCTTCTTGCCTTTTCTGCTTGTCTGCCTGACTGCCTGCTTGCCAGCCTGCCTGTGTGCTTGATTGCCTGTCTGCCAACTACTCTCTTTGCCTTGTTTATCCCAAGTATTTAACATGTTCCGGGATCTTACTGGCTATGACGATGTTGATGATGGCTAAGTATCTATGGGAAGTTGTTGGCCACGTTGTAGGCGACAGATTTCATACTGAGGCATTGTTAGCGAAGGAGGTTTTCAAAGTTTATTGAATGGAAAGCAGGAGAATATAGGACTAGACGAATAGAAATGGAAAGAAGAACTATCTTCTTTAGATAAATGTTGATTTCAATGTTGGAAACATAGCTAGAATTAAATTATGATTGAAAATGTTGACAAAATTTGATTTTAATAGACAAGGCTGTCAAAGTTTAATTTGTTATCTATTATTTGATTTTAATTAAAACAATTAAAAACTAGCTAATTTCAGCCAGGCCGAATAATGGGAACCACAACCATGGATTATGCCTAAAATTTCTTCAAATGAACTTGGTTGAAGGGCATGGTTGTACTCTACCAACCAAATTTCTGAAAAACCTGGTACGAATATCAAATTCTTGCTGCCAACGTAGCGCAGAGGATAGCATGCCCGTGTATGACGCTGAACGCCTGGGTTCGAATGCTGACGAGGTTCGAATCCCAGAATAAAATTTCAGTTGTGATTTTCCCTACCTAGGTTAGGTTGGGTGCAGGATGACACTTGCTGATACGCGTTCCTCAATAATAATAGGAAATAATCTCTCCGAACCATTTAACACCAAACGAGGAGACAGCCTATCGTGTGATCTCTTTAATATCCTGCTGGAAAAGATTATACGAGATGCAGATGTGAATCGATATGGCACACTAATCACAAGAGAACACATGCATCTCGCCCTTAATGGCTTGCTTGTGTCAGCATGTCCTAGTGCCAAGCCAAGGGGCAAACAGCCATGGTAATGGTAGACCCCAGAGCTGGCTTGTCTGAGGAAGGACTGCAGAAAACTCTTCAACAGAGCAAAAGCCATAAGAGCGCCACACGATTGATACATCTATAAGGCTGAGCTAAGAAAATATAAGGGCGAGCTGAGAAAGAGTCAGAACAAATCCTGGGTAGAATTCTGCTGCTTCGTGGGGGATACATCTGAGGCCTCTATGCTTACTCTTTCCTCGAGACCTATGAGGTGAATGTATGTGAGGTACATTCAGAAGTCAGATAATGTATGGATAATGTCTAGTGAGGAAACACTAGAATTACTCGTTGATACACATTTCTCGGGAAATTCTCCAACGGACAACGTGGCGCCAGAAGAGGTTGTCACTGGTATGCATTCTTCGGAGGCTATTACGGAATTTGTTCCTGAACCGAAAACCCTTTGGACCAAAGTTTCGACTCCTTTAAATCGCCAGGCCCTGATGATGTATCACCGGTTGAATTACAAGCTGTGTCTGATAGACTGGTTCCATGGCTTAGGGAGATATACTTTTTTTGTATCACAATGTCATATATACCTGTGCGATGGAGGAACACGAAGGTCATTTTTATTCCGAAACCCTATCACAAAAAGACGAAAGATTTTCGTCTTATTAGTCTGTCATCCTTTATGCTGAAGACTCTTGAGAGGTTGATAGAAACATATCTCAGGGCAAAGATTCCTGGAGATCGCCTGTTGAGGCAGCAGCATGCTTATAGTAAAGGCAAATCCACTGAAACAGCCCTTCACGACCAAGTCGGCTACATAGAGGGTTCTTTCGCTGTCAATATACAATGGTAACATTGCTTGACATTGAAGACGCTTTCAATAATGTAAAACCGACGTCTATCATGAAGAAGTTGGATTTTCTAGGCATCAACTCTACCGTAGGTTAGGTTGAAAACAGAGGACCTGTTGAAAAAAGGGTGCAGATATTAATCTGCCCCATGCCACTATGGACATACCCCTAAGCCAGTAATCGGCTTGTTGTGCGCTCTAAAAACTATAAAGTAACCTCTAAAAAGAAGATTTTAAGTTAGGAATTCCGTGCTACACATAAAATCCTTAATTGTTTTCAATACCACTCCCCTAAGTTGGTTCATGTAAGCAGTTTAGAAACAAGGCCATCTCTCGACAGACGAAGATTACACTATACAAGACACTGATACTACCCGTGCTGCTATATGGTTCCGAAGCATGGGTACTTGTGAAAACAGATGAGGCAGTGCTTGGAGTATTTGAGAGAAAGATTTTTCGTAAAATATATGGACCAGCTTGCGTTAATGGAGAATATAGGCGACGCATGAACCACGAGCTGTATGACGACGATAGCATAGTTACAAAAATCAAAATACAACGGCTGCGTTGGCTAGGTCATGTTGTCAGAATGGATGAAGAAGCTCCAGCAAAGAAATCTTTTGAAGGCAAACACGGTGGTACACGCAAACCTGAAAGACCAAAAGCCCGATGGAAAGATCAAGTTGTTGGAGACACCTCGGAACTTGGTGTCAGAGATTTTAGAATGAGCGCAGAAGATGGAGGCGCTTGGGACGCTATTCTACGTTCGGCTAGTGGAACAAATATTCTGTCATAGCTAATTAAAGAAAGTAAGGTTAGGTTAGGTTTAAGTGCCAGTCTGCCATCAGACTCACTTAGACGTTTTGAGATTAATTGAGAAATTAAAGTGGGACTTCTTCTGACTGTCAGTGCGGGACACACACACACACAGAAGGTGTTCTAGAGTCTCCTCTTCTTCGTTGTCCTCACAGCTTCTCCTAACACTAACAACATTTGTGAGGTACTATGCCATGTAAAAACAATCATTGATACGTATGTGAGAAGTTTGCCCTGTTCAGATAGACAGACAGATGGACGGACATAGCTAAATAGAATCAGAAAGTGATTCTGAGTCGATCGGTATACTTATGAATTGGTCTATCTCTCTTCGTTTTGGGTGTTACAAACAAATTCACTAAGTTATAATATCCTGTACCACGGTAGTGGCATAGGGTATAACAATCACTGATACATATGTAAGAAGTTTGGCAATTTTTCCTTAGTGGAATGTTCATGGACAAAACTTGCATTTGCAGTTAGTATAAAGGCCGCAATATCTAACCTTTGGTATTCTGATTTAAATGATGTTCACTTGTGAACCCTACCTCGTTTCTCATCTTCATATTATGCAAAGTTAGACAATGTTGTTGGCAGACTTGTCAGAAAGCTTTCCTTTTGAAGTGCTTTTTAAAATTTTCAATTTTTTCACATCTTTTCTATGTTGCTCTTCCACCCCGTTACAAAAGAAAGAAGGTCTTCTGGACAATAATGTCGTGTCCAATGTTCTGACAGCCTTTTATGTCAGCTCTATTCATATTTCTAGTATAGTTTTCATGTGCGTGCGTTCGCTCAGAAGGCATACAATGTAGTATGATATTAAAAAAAAAAAACTAGAGTAAGACAACAAAAAAACAGTGATAATTATTAGTAAACCAATGCAAAATAAATCTCTTGTTATAAAAATTTAAAAAAAGAGTATGAACCAAATTTCCTCAACTTCATCTGGTATCCAAATGATTGAAAAATTTTAAATGCACCTTCGGTATATTTGAACACATAACAAGTATTACTCTTCCATACCATTATGACTTTAGTTACTATAACTAAGCCGGTAGGCTGTGGCTTAAAAACTAATCGCGATTGGTGAACAAGCTAAGTATGGAGTCGCATCCTCAACCAGGTGTACCGATCAAGGAACACTAAAAAAATATTATTGACGAGGGTAAGGAACGGATAAGTATCTATGCATTGCGAAATTAAGAAATGAGGCCATTGGCAGACTCATTTAACTCTTAACAGGGTTAAGAGACCCGCAGGATTCTATACCAATATATACAACTTTAAGTGTCTGAAGAAAATACAGTTGGATTTGTTACCGATAACAATATTGTGGCGTATAATACAAAATCCATATTGTTAATATATTGGTTTTACGTTTCCTTCCCAATCTTTGATAATGTCTTAAAGAAATCTTCTATGGGCAATAGAAAAAATAAACAAAAATATATTTCAACAAATTTGTTGAATATTCACTCTGTCATTCTGTTAAAATGCTTACAGACAAAATAAATATACTCGTACTTGCGTTATTGGCCCCTCCTTCCGCACTTAAACTACAAACCTTAAGCTGAGAATTTTTAAAGAATCATCTTTCCATATCGCAGTGGGTGATGCCAAACAACAACAAACGATGCCATCAAACCAAAACCATTCATTCGGAAGTTAGGAAGAGGCTCAAAACTGGCAGTGCCAAATATGCTACAAACTGTGGCAGACAGCCGAAAACAAAAACAAATTATTGTGATTGTGTGCTCCATGACAAAGGGGGGAGTCTGAGAGGCCCTGCGAATAAAAGCCTCCATAGAAATTGTAGTTAGTGGGTTAACCAGGAACATCTATCTCACTATGGAGTAGCGGGAAAACCTATTTTATGGTTGAAATTTAAAGTCTAAAAAAACTCTTCGACTTTGCCTTACTCCCTACAATGCTTCATTATGATGTCAAATTGTTTGCAATGCCACGAAGTATTGAGCCGCTATTCTAAAATTTATAGGTATTCTTGCACGTCTAGCCACTCTAAAGTGCTCCAAACATGTCCATCTGTTGGAATCACTACGGCGGTCGAACGAATGAAAATATCCTCTTGCAATTTCCCACAACAATTTTCCCCATAGACAACAATCTTGCGATTTGAATTTTTCTTTGAAATCTAAATTTGTTTATTCAATTAAGCTGAAATTTTAAATTGATATTATTGATCAGCGGGACTCATTGCTTCCGCTTGACTTATTGAGCTAAAAAAGTCTAAAATTTATTAAAAAATTTTTAGCAGAATCTATAGAGGAGGGAATCAAAGGTTCGACCAAGCCAAACTCTTTTTGTACAAAACAAGAAATCATCGCGAAAAGTACAGCCATATGAGAACACCGAGTTGCACCCATGTGAACTGTTACTCGGAAATTACTTAATGAAATCCTAAACTAACTTCAGGAAGTCCGAGTATGCAAAATACAAATTTGTCCATGAACATTTCATTAAGGAACAATGCAAAATTCTCATATATCAATGAGTTCTGTCCGATTAAATTTTTAGCCAAGGGGCCTCTTTTTTTTGCCGAGACCGAACGGAGTGTGGCAATGTAACAGCTCTTTATGGTGTTCCTTGGCTAACATACTACTTTTTCACAAAAGTCACCAGGATTATTACCGCTCCTGAAAAATTTTCTAATGATTTCACCTGGTTTCGAACTCAGGCGGACATTTTAACCTCTGGCATAGGCGGAGCGATGGGGACCACGCTCACCAGGGCACTGGAAACTATTCTAGATATCCGACAAATATTAGATAGATTTAGTGTGAGGCAGCAACTGCGGCTATGAGACTTAAGGTAGTGGCAGAATGGATAGAGGATAATGCAGTTCAAACCATCGCAATATAATCGAGATCTGGAAGTACATGATACTCACATGGATCAAAGCTAGAGGACAGCGTGGGCCTTGGGGCCTGAGGAACTGAGATCTTTCGATATGATCGTGTAGGCTGAGATCCGGGCAATCCGCATTGTTTAGATTCCGGGCCATAGCGGAGTAAGGGGGAATGAAGGCAGTGAAAGTAAGGGGACTAAAGTCCCGAAGCAACATAATCCCGGGGCAACACTGTTACACTGTTACTGTTACACTGTGTAATGATCGGTAAGATGACGAAAATCCTATGAGAAGATCCGGATCGAGAGAAGATGAGGCTATTACTGAAAGGAAGTAAGAAGAAGGTCAGTATCACTTTCTCTATCATAACGGGACATATGGGACTATTTTGATACCCTCCACCATAGAATGGGGCCATACTAATTTGGTCATTCTGTTTGTAACTACTCAAAATTTTCGTCTGAGACCCCATAAGGTATACATATTCTTGATCGTCGTGACCGATCTTGGGTCTTGACTTCTTGAACCTCTAGAGGGCGCAATTCTTATGCGATTGGAATGAAATTTTGCACGACGTGTTCCGTAATGATATCCTACAAATGTGCCATGTATGGTTTTAATCGGTCCATGTTTTGATATAGCTGTCATATAAACCGATCTTGGGTCTTGACTTTTTGAGCCTCTTGAGGGTGCAATTCTTATCCGATTTGACTGAAATTTTGCACGCGGTGTTTTGTTACGACTTCCAATAAATGTGCTAAGTATGGCGCAAATCAGTGCATAAGCTGATATAGCTGGCATATAAACCGATCTCGTATCTTGACTTCTTGTGCCTCTAGAGGGCGAAGTGTAACCTAATAAAGCTCCAATAGCATAACAGTTCCTATTCAATATTCTTTGTTTGCCTAAAAAGATATACCGCGCAAATAACTCCACAAATGCGATCCATAGTGGAGGGTATATAAGATTCGGCCCGGCCGAACTTAGCACGCACTTGGCTTCGTATTTTCCTATTTACGCTTAGATTTGATTCTAACAATACAAACTTTTCGGTTTTGTTTGTTTCTCTGCGGCGTACCGCAGTGCGACATCTCTTTGGGGAGACGTTTTAGTATAGCTTAGTACTTTACAAATGTCGTCGGCATTAGGAGGGGATAACCACCGCCAAAAATTTATTCTGATGTTCTCGCCAGGATTCGAACCCAGCCGTTCAGCGTCATAGATGGACATGCTAACCTCTGCGCTACGGTGGCCTCCAAGGGATAACCTCCGCTGGAATTTTGTTTACTTACTACCACAGGATGAGGGGTATGTTAATCTCAGAAATATTGATATTGCGATCCCATAAACGGAATATATTCTTGATCGTCTCGAAATTCTAAGTATATCGTTTGTCAATATCACAATAGCGGTCGAACAAATAAAGACATCCGCATGAAATTTTGCACAATTACTTCTCATTGATGTAGGTCATTCAGAATTGCAAATTGGTCAAATCGGTTCAGATTTGGATGTAGTTTTCATGTAAAATGATCATTCGAATTGACTACGTCGGTCCCTAGAAGCCGCAATAATAATCCCATTTAGATAAAATTTTGCCATGGCTTCTAGTTATCGTCCAAATCGGCTTATTACCTGATATAGCTCCCTTATAAACCGATATACCGATTTTAGTACTAGAACCCCTGAAAGCCGCAGTTGTTAGCCCATTTGGCAAGTAGTGTTATGTTATGACTTTAAACAACCATGCTATTGACAGTTCAAATTGGTTTTTTACCTGATATTACTCCCGTATAAATCGATCTCCTGATTTATCATCTTGTGCCCCGGAAGCCGCAATTGTTGTAAGACTTAGCTAAAATTTTGGAGGTAATTGTTTGCTATGACTTCCAATACACATGTTTAGTATAATTCAAATCGGTCTAGGAACTGATAAAACTGCCAAAGTAACCGATCTTCCGACTACTCTTCTAATGTCTTAGAAACTCATAGGTGGCCACGGATGCCACCTTTTTCAACTTGCACGAAACTAGCCTCTGATGTTGTTATCGAAGTTTTATGGAGCCCTCACGTATAGGTCTCTTTTTAACTTTACGCCTCTGCATTTGTTAGCGTATATGTATATATGTCTGTGTGTGAGTGTGTTTGTGTTTATAATAATACATAAATATTTGACATATTTCCAAAACACATAAATCACTCAAAAAATGACACAAATTTTGGGTTTCCCTCATAATTAGGAAATGAGACGCCAAAGATAATGTTCAGTCAGTCACTCGCACTCCATAAACAAACAACCAAACAAACATTCAAATACATACTATGCATTAGTACACCGTACATATTTACTAACAAGCCGACTCGTAGGATCCTTGCTTATCAGAGGGGGAGCTCAAAACATTTCTAAGAATATTTGTGTTCGTGTGTGTGTGTGTTTGTGTGGGTTTTGTGCAAATTTCAAGGAAATCGAATGTTTTGAAAGGAAACGTTTAGAGAGGATATGGATTTGAATGGCAGTGTCTATTGTTGTTGAATGAAGGGAAATTGGAATGATGATGGTATGATAAGGCAATTTAAATATCAATCTACTTGTTATATTTAGATTTTATCCTTCAACATTCCATTTGTATCGTCTCATTATATTGTTTAAGAAAACATGGTATATAATTGTTTGAATTGAATGCCATGACATTCTTAAATTATATTCCAAAGTATATCGGTCTTGAGGGGTCATACATCTTCGGAACAAATAAACTTTTGTCTTCAAGTTTTGCATCCATTTCTTTTACTGAAGTAGGTCGGTAGATAGCAAATAAACAAAATTCGGGCTATGATTTAACACAGCTCCTATATAAATTGTTCTCACAAGTTGATTTTCTTATAGGACTTTTAAAATCTGCGCACAGGATGGTCCGAATCTGCTCAAAAGCTGACTAAAATTCTTATCCAGAACAAAAAACAAACCTAAAGTGACTTACTCATTCTACTCTCTCAGAACATCACCATGTCACAATATCTCAAAAACAATTTCGTACACCCCCTTTCCACCGAGTAATTTCAGTCATTCCTAAAATGTCTGCCGCTCTATTCGCTTATTTCTTTCATTGTTATGCTTTCTGACATTGCGCTTACGTTACGGAACTGTCATTTCCGTTGTAGTCTATGAACCTTTAAAAGCGAAGTGATGTTGTTATTCATGGCCATGATGGTTCGGCTTTATTGTTTAAAACGAATAATTTTGTGGGATGGTGATGATGAGGCGTTTTCTGTGCGTGGAGAAGAGGAAGCTTTTAAGCAAAGTCTTTCATAGTTTGCTGAAAGAAAACCTTTTTTTGTTAAAACAAGGTTAAAGGATAAGACAAAAGTTAGGAGAGAATGAGAGCAACTGTCTATGATAGAAGAATACTAACACGAAGGCAATACCAATGACGACACAAACTTAAGTGTTATAAGAAAAAACTTAAACAATTTAAACAATTAAAAATATGCAAAGTTAAACTTGGGTACCCGCCATCATGGCTGAAATTGTCCACAAATTTACTTATTTGAAGAGCTTATGTATACAATCTACAAATTGGCCAAATCAGTTAAAAATGTAAGCCTGAGTGTACCGCAGAAGACTAATCGGGAGTTCGGTTTATATGGGAGCTACATATTTTAGATTGTACGCGGATTTGCAACATACTTATCACGGATTTTGACTACAAAACACTCCATGAGTCAAATCGGACTATAATTGAGGCCTCTAGGGGCTCAAAAAATCAAATAGAGGGACCACTTATATAGAAGCTGTATCTAAATCTGAGATATTAGTCTTTTTGGTAGCTATATCCAAATATAAACCGATCAGAACCATATAGGACAAGGATGTCGAAAAGCTTAACATAAGTCACTGCGTCAAGTTTCTTCGAGAACCGATAATAAATGCGCCCTTTTATAGCGCCAAGATTTTAAATAGAGAGATCGTTCTATATGGCACCTATAACCAAATCTGGACCGATCTTTACCAACTTAAACAAGGATCAAATAATCACCCTATTTTTTATACCCACCACCGACGGACGGGGGTATATTCATTTTGTCATTCCGTTTGCAACACATCGAAATATCCATTTCCGACCCTATAAAGTATATATATTCTTGATCAGCGTAAAAATCTAAGACGATCTAGACATGTCCGTCCGTCCGTCTGTTGAAATCACGCTACAGTCTTTAAAAATAGAGATATTGAGCTGAAATTTTGCACAGATTCTTTTTTTTCCATAAGCAGGTTAAGTTCGAAGATGGGCTATATCGGACTATATCTTGATATAGCCCCCATATAGACCGATCCGCCGATTTAGGGTCATAGGCCCATAAAAGCCACATTTATTATCCGATTTTGCTGAAATTTGGGACAGTGAGTTGTGTTAGGCCCTTCGACATCCTTCGTCAATTTGGCTCAGATCGGTCTAGATTTGGATATAGCTGCCATATAGACCGATCCTCCGATTTAGGGTCAAAGGCCCATAAAAGCCACATCTATTATCTGATTTCGCTGAAATTTGGGACAGGGATTTGTGTTAGGCCCTTCGACTTCCTTCGTTAATTTGGACCAGATCGGTACAGATTTGGATATAGCTGGGACAGGGAGTTGTGTTAGGCCCTTCAACTTCCTTCGTTAATTTTGCCTAGATCGGTTCAGATTTGGATATAGCTGCCATATAGACCGATCCTCCGATTTCGGGTCTTAGGTCCACAAAAGCCACATTTATTATCCGATTTTGCTGAAGTTTGGGACAGTGTCTTAGGCCTTTCGACATCTGTCTTCAATTTGGCCCAGATCGGTTCAGATTTGGATATAGCTGCCATATAGACCGATTTCTTGATTTAAGGTTTTGGTCCCATAAAATGCTCATTTATTGTCCGATGTCGCTGAAATTCGGGACAGTGAGTTAAATTAAGCCCCTAGACATACTTTTGCAATATCGCACAGATCGGTCCAGATTTGGATATAGCTGCCATATATACCGATATCTAGGTTTTAGGTTTTGGGGCCATAAAAGACGCATTTATTGTCTGATATCGCTGAAATTTGAGACAATGAGTTTTGTTAGGCTCTTCGACATCCTTCTTTAATTGTGCCCAGATCGGTCTAGATTTGAATATAGCTGCCATATAGACCGATCTCTCGATTTAAGGTTTTGGGCCCATAAAAGAGGCATTTATTGTCCGATTTCGCTTAAATTTGGGACAGTGCTTTAAGTTAGGCTCTTCGACATTTTTATGCAACTTGGCCCAAATCGGTCCAGATTTGGATATAGCCGCCATGTAGACCGATATCGCGATTTAAAGTCTGGCCCCATAAAATTCGCATTTATAATCCGATATCACTGAAATTTGACAAAGTCTTATGTTAGGCTTTTCGACATCCGTGTCGTATATGGTTCAGATCGGTTGATTTTTAGATATATCTACTGTACTTATTAGTATTTGGTCCAAATCGGAACGTATTTTGATGAAACTGATATGGGACATAAGGTATGAAATTTTCACCGAATTTTGATGAAAGGTGGTTTACATATATACCCGAGGTGGTGGGTATCCAAAGTTCGGCCCGGCCGAACTTAATGCCTTTTTACTTGTTTATAACTCCACTACTATATCCGTAGTTATATCATAAAACTGGCTGGTCTCGATCATATTTTATTCAGGTCCCTAGAACTCATATACAAGTAACATTTTCAGACAATAAATCAGCTTTTTATGGGATTAAGAACCTAAATTGAAAGGTAGGTCTTTATGATAGCTATATCTATGTAGTCTGAACTGATTCATATTTGGATTGGATTTCGTGAGGCTTAAAACTACTCACTATTCAACATTTTAACGAAATCGGGTAAAAAATACAGCTCTTATAAACTTCAGACCCTTAATCGGCAGATCGGATTATATGGTAGCTAAATCTAAATATAATCCGATCTGAACCATATTAAGGTCGGATATCGGGAGGCTCATAACAACCCACTGTTTAAAATTTCAGCAAAATTTGGTAATAAATAAAGCTTTTATGAACTTTAGACCCTTAATCGGCATATCGGTGTATATGGCAGTTATATCTACATATGGTTCGATCGGTAACATATTTGGGGCGGATGTCGGGAGGTTTAAAAAAACTCACAGTTTCAAATTTCAGCAAAATCGGGTAATAAATAAAGCTCTTATGAACTTAAGACCCTTAATCGGCAGATCGGTCTATATGGCAGCTACATCTAAATATAGTCCGATCTGAAACATATTCGGATCCAATGTTGGTAAGCCTAAAACTACTAACTGTTTCAAATTTCAGCGAAATCGATTAAAAAATAAAGTTTTTATGGGCTTCAGACCCTTTATCGGCAGATCGGACTTTATGACAGCTATATTTAAATATAGTCCGATCTGTACCATATTTCGGTGGGATATTGGGAGGCCTGAAGCTACGCTTTGTTCCAAATTTAGGCGAAATCGGGTAATAAATAAAGCTTTTATGGGCTTCAGACCCCTTATCGGCAGATGCGTCTATGTGACGGCTATATCTAAATATAGTCCGATCTGAACCATATTTAGGTCAGATGTCAGGCGTTCAGCGTCATAGGCGGACATGCTAACCTCTGCGCTACGGTGGCATCAAAAAGACGTATCTGTGCCAAATTGCAACTCAATATTTCAATTTTTGAAGGCTGTAGAGTGATTAAAACAGACAGACAGATAGACACACGGACATCGTTATATCGTCCTAGTTCGTAGGGTCTGAAATTGATATTTCGATGTGTTGAAAAGTTGGGAAACAGCGGAATGGGTCACTTATTCTTACTTGTACTCTTTATCATAACGTTCTGTAACCTTTTCAGAGACCTTACTAATCGGAAATCTTATGTCTTTTATAGGTTGGCCCACGAAATGTTTCGCAAAAGCTAACAAGCCCACTTTCTCCATAAGAAAGTGTGGCTTTTAAGGTAGGCTTGAAACACGATGGACGAAAGGACGAACAGATGTCTTCAATTTCTGGACAGGATTTTGCCTCTGTTGTTTTATGTCCCCGGATGGTGATTCCCACCCACTACTTTACATTTTTTTAATTTATATAATTTTTCCACAATTATTTTAAATCTATGTTCCAACACCACCTTGTCGATTTATTGTCTTTTTTACTCCTGTATCCCACCATGTGTGTGTAAGCACATGAATGACCATTAATGTCTTCAAGGCTTGTGAATGAAAACAACCTAAACCTGCTTCCTTTTAACTTCCACCAGGCGGGTGTGTGTGAGTTACATACTCGCCAAGATGCGAGACAACACATTACACTTTGCGTTAAACAATTTCTTAGCAAAGCATGTATGCAGCTTTTTGTACGCCTTGTGATATTGTTCAGATGTTGTTGCTTCTGCTGCTGCTGCAGTTGATGCTTTTGATGTTAGAGTTGTTATGTTTCTTCATGTACTCCATTCGTGCGATGTTATTTTCCTTTTAAGAATTTCCATTTCCTTGCTATACAGCCTTGCAAGTCTTTTGTCTTAAGAATAAACGGCAAGTGTGTAGGAAAATCAGTGACGTAGTCTTTTACAAGGATATTAATGGCTAAGGTAATGAGGATTTTCATGATAAGCATTTAGTTTTGTGCACTGGAAAAAATTTAATTAATTTTAGTTAAGATAGCAAATCTTTGAATTGCACTAGGACGGATGTACTTGAATTTTTGAAAATATGTATCTAAAAATAAACCGATCTGAACCATATACGACACGGATGTCGAAAAGCCTTCATTAAATCACTGTGTCAAATTGCAGTGAAATCAAATAATAAATGCGCCTTTTGGGCGTAAAAATTCAAAGTCGTTTTCAAGGCCAACAATGCTGTAATTCCTTCATTTTTTCGAATTTCGAAAATTTGTTAGCATTCCGCAGTTCGAAATTCGAAGACGATTCGTAAAGTAAACAGAATTGCCAGGGGCCAAGACTTTAAATCGAGATATCTATATGGCAGCTATATCCAAATCAGGACCGATTTGGGCCAAGTTTCAGAAATGTCGAGGAGCCTAACACTCACTGTCACAAATTTCGGCGAAATCTGACAATATATGCGATTTTATGGCCCTTAAACCTAAAATCGAGAGATCGGTCTATATGGCAACTATATTCAAATCTTGCCCGATCTGTGCCAAATTGAAGAAGAATGTCAAAGCGCTTAACTTAAATCACTATCCCATATTTCGACGACATCGGACAATAAGTGCGCCTTTTATTGGTCCAAAACATAAAATCGAGAGATCGGTTAATATGGCAGCTATATTCAAACCTGGGCCAAATTGAAGAAGAGTGTCGAAGGGTCTAACACAACTTACTGTCTCGAATTTCAGCAAAATCAGATAATATATGTGGCTATTATAGACCTAAGACTCTAAATGGGCGGATCGGTCTACATGGGCCTATATCAAGATATAGTCCATCTTCGAACTTAACCTGCTTATGGACAAAAAAAAATCTGCGAAATTTCAGCTCAATATCTCTATTTTTAAAGACTGTAGCCTGATTTCAACAGACAGACAGACGGACGGACATGGCTAGATCGGATCAGATTTTTAAGCTGCTGAAGAATATATATATACTTTATAGGGTCGGAAATGGATATATACCCCCATCCTTCGGTGGATGGTACTCCCATCCTTCGGTGGTGGGTATAAAAATAAATCAATTATTGTGAATCTGATATGGACACATACTCCTGAACATATTGATCACTAACTTAAAGAAAAATACATTTTCAAAATACATTTAGGGTACAGCGAAGCGCAAGAGGCCAGCTGGTCTTATATATAAAAGCTTACATATCCCCTATAGCTTTGCTACTCCTAATGCTTTACCCCATATCAAAATGTAACTATATCCCTATTTTAGAGCTTTAACTCAATTCGTAAAGAAAGCACCATTTTGAAGGTTTTAGTACCAAAATGTACGAATTTCCAATTTTGAGAAATAAAAGAATGTACCATTTTGTACGTTTTAGTACCAGAATGTGCAAATTTCCAAATAAAAAAAAAATATTGCCAAGTTGCGACTGCATCATAGTTTTGAGAGCTCTAGCTAAATCCGTTAAAGAGTATCATTTTGCTCGTTTTAGTTCCTAAAAGTACAAATTTCAAAAAGTTTTCTAGTCGCCCGATCGATGCAAATGTATCGCAATGTATGCAAATATATCTCATTTTTGAGAGTTGTAGATCAGTCTATAAGGAAAGAACCATTGTACGGTTTGGTACCTATATATACCGCTCAATTGTCCCGCCCAATTTATTCTAACCCAATCCTTAAAAAAGTATCAGATTTTACCAATTACGGCTCTTTAAGTAAGTTCTATTAATTTTCTGTTGCGATTTGTTACGAAACATCGTATTTTTTTAAGACTATGATAATTTTCCAGAAATGTTAAATTTTGGCTGTCACCATTCGTTGTAGTTGACAATAAGCTTTTTCGTACTGTTTTGAACTTTTTGGTACCTAAATGTACGAATTTAAAAAAAAAATATCAACCATCATATATTTCATAGTTTTACCTGTATGCCAAATTTCAGAGGTCTAGCTCAATCGGTAAAGAAAGTACCAAATAGTACCAAAAGTACGTTTTCTGAACTATTTTCCATAATTGTTTTCCCACCTCTATTTTTTACGCAACATCATCCCCTAAGCGAAATATCGAAATTTCAGCTCTATCGGTTCGACTTCAAAGTTCCCCATTTCGTTTATATTCGGTACTTTGTTTGGTACCTTAATGTACAAATGACCAAAAACTAACATAGTCACCAAACTTAGATTACCATAGTTTAAAATTGCAAATTTTACTCATGAACATTCCACTAAGTAACAGGGGCAAACTTCTCACATATCAACGAGTGCAGTCCGATTTTTAAGTTTTAAGCTCAATGATAAGAGGCCTCCTTTTTCTAGCCGAGTCTAAACGGCGTGCCGCAGTGCGACACCTCTTTGGAGAGAAGTTTTACATAGCATAGTACCTCACAAATGTTGAAAAGCATTAGGAGTGGAAAACCACCGTTGAAAATTTTTTCTGATGATCTCGCCAGGATTCGAAACCAGGCGTTCAGCGTCATAGGCGGACATGCTAACCTTTGCGCTACGGTGGCATCCATTGAGAGAGATTGCCATAGTGTACCTAAGTAAAACTCAGAGCTCTAGCTCAACCCACTAAGTTACTAAATAGTGCCAACTGTGTCATTAAACATACTATTTCTCCCACTTCCGGTACTATTTTGGGTAATTTTGTTTACCAAATAGCTTTTTTTTAGTACCTTAATGTTCGAATATCACCAAACCTAACCTTATCTCGCGTCTATGACCCAGACCAACATTTGTGCAAAATTTCATGATTCGTTAGCCATTTGGGATGGGCGCTGATCATATCTTTTATATATATTAACAAACATTTGGTATCGAAATTTTGTGTCTGGGACCTGAGGGGCCATGCGCTCCATCGGCCAAAACGATATATGAACCAGTCATGACAATATGGAATTCAAATGAAAGGTTTTTGAGAGTAGAAAACGAATTTGATATCTAATTTTAGGGCAAAGTGTTCGGGAGTTAGTCCCATCCCAAAAACACTGCAATACAGAGCATATTTCGGGGATATCAAACTTTCTGTTACCGGATTTCCTTCTTTGTCCATACAGAAGGATTTCCAGCACTAAAGCAATCGTTTTAATGTTTCATTTGTGGGCATTCTCCCTCCTCATTATTACGATTTGCTACCATTCACATATATCAATTTCAATCTTTTTGCTGCAGAATAGATGTTTCTCCTCTCTTCTTTATGAAAGATACCTCTCCTTCTCCGGATGCGCTGCTTCTGAATGCTGGCTTCCCTGTATTTCACAATCGGGTCTTCAGTACCAATCCTAGTCGCACCATGGTTTTCTTGGGGGTTGGGTTTGGATCAGGTTTTTTCGTATGGAGCTGGCAATGGTTTGCCATTGCGCCTTTATATTATCAGCACAAGGAGAGTTTTCTTCAAGCGATTGGGTCAGTCGAATGGAGTATGCCATGGTCATCTGTTGCGTTTGTAGGCTTTCGATATCCAACTTTCGTGTGGTGTTAAAAATGCTGATTTGCCACACTTAGGTGGACATTCAACGCCATAGGCTAGCACAGAGGCTTGTGCCACGTTGGCCTCCATTTATTTTCAGATCGTTAGTTTCCCATTAAGCAAACCTCATACATACTTTATAGACTCCCTGAAAACAATCTCGCTTGTAGTTTAGCCTCTTTACTTACCATAAGCAAGGCCGTGGTGTCAAGGTTTTGAAACTGGAATCGATATCGAAAATAGAGTATTTAGTTAGAGTCGAAATCGATGTGGAGTTAATTAAGCTTGCTGGGGCTAAATACTCCGATACCGACCTCGTGTGAGTCTCCGCAGCCCTGATTATATCTAACTATACTCAGATTGATGTATATTACATTAAAAATTGATGTATTATAGGAATCAAAGATTTGCTTCCGGTGTACACATAAACCTCCATACGGACCTCACACATTTCTTTGAAACATGCTGCTTAAGCTTGCCTTACCTTTACCACCCACCCAAACCCATCCCCATGGTAATCATCATCATCGTCGTCATCAGCAGAAGCGCCACAATCGTTGCTTCAACTATTAAATGACTGACTGAACTGGACGTATGTACCTACCTACCTAACGCTATACCATAGCTACACTACTACGAATGTTGCGAGAATCTAAGCGAGTTCTATTACAATTTTGTTGTACTTTACGGATATATTTACAAGGGTCGGACGAATCCCTCCCCTCTCAGCAACTAAACACGGAAGGGAGCATACATATTCATATAGACATCGAACATACCGACTTTGGAGAGTAAGTGTAAGAGTGTGCGTACATAATTTTTGTATAGTACGAGTAGTGTGACTATGGGTTCGTATCTTTGTGAGGAGTAAATGTTAAAACGCAAAACTCTTCCAGCTAACAAAATGCCAAAGAATAAGACAAGCAGAACTGAGCTGTACTGACAGGGCAGCAAGCAACGATTTTTGTTGTACGTTTTGGTTTCTTGTTGTTGGTATTGTTGTTTCTTTTTTAACAAATTTTGTGCGAAAAATTTTTTTGATGTTCGTACTTACAAACATACATACGAAGTACCATGCTGTATATATGTAAGTTGGTATATTGCTTGAACGGTTAGTCTGTCTGTCGGTCGTTCGGTCGGTCGGTGTCTTGTAATGTATTTTCTTGTAAATTGTTTGTTGTTGCAGGGTATGCCCCTTACGTCCATCCATTCGCCTGTCTGTCTTCCTGGCTGTGTTATGCACTTGGTCGGTGTGTGTGTGTGTGTGAGTTTGTGCTTTCGGATTTTCTCCCCATTATATTTGAAGTGTGAGTCAATTTGAAGCAATTTAAGCGATTTTTTATTAAGTGCAAAATGCTATATTCAGGAAATTGGAGCACTTTGCCATGAAGAACATTGAAGAAACAAAAGGAAAACAACAACTACAATAACAAAATACTTATGCCAAAGGAATCATGAAGGTTGTGGCAGACAAGGAGACAGACAGCCGACAGTCTGCAGTAGGAAGTGTTTATAAGTGGAGTCATTTTTTTGTGTTTTCCTACAAAAGTGATGCCACCATTGAGAGGGGCTTTATAAACCTTTGATGCTTAAAGGCTTACAATTATTGTTATCAAGCTTGATATCCTTCATATTTGTGAATATCTTTGTTTTGCCTAGTGAGTATTGTTGTTGATGTCATTCCATTTGGCTGAATAGATAGATGGGCATAAATCCATTTCCCTTATTTAGTATTCTCATGAATTTGTTTTAATTTCCGCTTAGAATTTCATTTTGTAACTTTAATTTCTTGTTATTATGTACAACTTAGCAACTGGGACATCTCTTGTTTTAAGTTTGTTGTTGACATTTCCGTTTTTGCAAAAGAAAGGTGACCAGGTTTGATAGTGATATATTCAATAATGGTATAGTAACTTGGTCATTTCTTTTGTAATACCACGAGTTGGTGATTATATACCCTTTTTTATTATAAATTGATTTAGTAATGTCAGTCCATCTTTCTGTCCGTTTTTCCAAAGTTATGGCACAAAGCAATCTTCGGAGTTTGTAGAAAATCCGGTAATGTATTCTAATATGAATTCCAAAACTTATGTCACGCACGGGAGCCCATAACCTGAAATAGTTCCCATATAAACTGATCTTAAGTAAGATAAGGTTAAAAAATGGGTGCGGATATTAATCCGCCCATGCCAAAATGGGCATACACCTACACAAGTAATCGGCTTATTGTGCAATGGAAATACAAAAAAGTAACCTCGTAGAAGAAAATTTAAGTCAGGAATTCCGTGCTGCTTACCAAATCCCAAAATGTTATCCGCTCCACTCCCCTTAGTTGGTTCAGGTCCGGTATTGTGTGTACACCTAAGTGCCGGTGTCTGGTAGTCGCGAAATCCGTAAAATCACATAAGAAAGCTCCAATATCATATCATTTTCCCCACATGCCCTACACGTGCTATCACTTGCCGCACCTTTTTTTTGCATAAGTTAGCTCATAGTCCTATGTGTCTTGTTAGGATACCAAAAGCTATACTGACCTCCTTCTTACTTCCTTTCAATAATAACCTCGCCTTCTCATGATCCGGATTTCGCCATAGGATTTTCGTCGTCCTAGCGACGGTTTTACGTTCCACAGTATTACATGCGCGTTCGTCGCCCCGAAAGGCTTCGGATTAACAAAGTTCATTGACGGCATTCCTCTATCTTTCACTTCCAATTCGTCTGCTGCCTTATCACCACCTCACTTTTCACCCGCTATTTCCTGGCAACAAACCAGTGTGGATTTGGTCATCCTCAGAAGGCTTCAATCCCCAACTTAAACTCCAAGACTGTTCGTGACCTTACCGTTTGGTTGTTCTTATTGTCCGATCGGCAACCTCTTACATTCCTTCAAGGTTTTCTATCGTCTCCTCAATTATACCGTGATAGTATGACCTGCTTCTTTCCTCTATCCATTCTCCCATCGCCTTAAGTCTCATAGCCGTAGTGGCTGCCTCACACTTAATCTGTATGTCTATGAGTCTACAGTTCCCTAGTGGGAGTGGTCCTTATCGCCATGCCTTTGCCAAGACAACATGTTCTCTGAACCTGTTATTGTTGCGTTGCACTTGTTCTCCATCGCAGTCCACCAAACTACTGAGGCATAAGTAAGAATTGGTCTTAGCACGCTCCTGTAAAGCCAGTGGACTTTCCACGAATCAGGGCCCATTTCGAGGCCTACGGCTTATCAACATATTGTCCAACATCTGTGAGCCTTCTTGATACGCTGTTGTATGTTGGCTTAGACTAAGCCAAATTTGTCACGAAAACTTGGTCAAGTCCCACCAAAGAGAGTTCCTTCCTTCTTCTCCTCCCTGTGGAAGACCAGCCACTTCTCCGCGACCAAACCTTGGTTTCGGTAGCTAAAATTTTGTTGTCCCAATAATTGATGAGGACCGTCGCCTTTTTGAACTTTGAGATTTCCATATTTCTCACCAGGTGAAGCTCTGCGCCCTCCTAGGGAGTGTGGTTACATCCAACTATCTTTTCGATGGTACCCGTATATTCTGCTGACGCAAAAGGCAGCATCAAGTTGTCTATACTCGCAGCTTACAATTTGTATGAACCCTCTTCAGAGTTCATAATTTGTTCATCATATAGCCTGCTAGTTAACCAGATCTTTCACTTGGGACAAATGATCTGACGGAATCCTACCGGATGCACTGCTGCTATCGATGACTGCATATTTCAGCTCGTCTCTATTGTGCTTCCTGGCGTAAGACCATATTCCCCTTCCGTGATGTCTCTGGTGTCCTATTGGAAATCACAGTCCTCCAAGAAGTCTTTGGGGACGTGAGCGCTTGGTTCCTGTTCCGAGTTTGTCTCCCTCCCTAGGATCCTATCTGCAGGAAGAACTGGCTTGTTCTTCCTAGAGTACTTGAAAGCTGGAAGCTCTTTTTCAGCGTTTTAACGGTGTTATAATCTTGAGGAGAGACCACTGTGGCGCAGAGGTTACCATGTCCGCCTATGACGCCGAATGCCTGGGTTCAAATCCCGGCCTGAACATCCAACATTTTTTTTCAGCGGTGGTTATCCCCTTACTAAAGCTCGCTCAATTTGTGAGGTATCCTTCCATGTTAAAACTTCTCTAGCAAATGGTGTCGCTATGCGGCACACCTTTCGGATTTGGCATAAAAAAGGAAGCTTTTCTCATTGAGCTTAAACTTATTTCGGAATGCACTCATTGGTATGAAAGAAGTATCCCATATTCCTGAATGGAATGTTTATGGAAACATTAGTTAGTATGCTCTTCGGGAGACCATTTTTTTTCAAGCTTCTGTAGAAGTGGTTAAAATGTCAGTTCTATCCCTACCAGCATCCTGCACTTTTGTCTGGTTGCTTGGCGAAGCCTTCATCTCAGCCTCCTTCGCCCTGCCCCGGATAGCTTTCTCGATTTTCTTGTGAGCTTAGCAAAGCCCTCGCTCGTACAGCTGGTCACCTTAATTACTTCACAGAAAGCCAAATCCAAAACAACATCTCATATGTATATTCTCAAAACTTACTAAGCAACTGTGTGTGTGCGTTTGTTGAAATTCAGTTTAAATTTTGTTGATTTTCTCATTGCTGTTGCAAAATTCGACTGTATGTGTGTGAGTGTCTCTGTCAGTCTTTAATTCTTTGGTTATATGGATCGGCAGTTATTTGTGCTAAATTTTCAACAACAGTGGAAGCAACACAACCCAGCAAACAAGCAAATTCTAAGAAATTTCAAAATGACAACATCTACACACACACACAGACACACTTATTCGTACTGCTCACACAAAGTTCAAATCCTACCCTCTCTACACTCGGAAATGGCAATGAATGTTGAAATTTTGGAATCCCAAGGAATTGCCAGTCAAACGAAAAAGCCCTAAACGAATGACAAAAACAAAAATCAGCCAAAAGATACTCAAGAACTTTGACATTTTTTTGTCGCTTTGTTTTTGTTGCTGACGGTTGTTGGCGTAGCAAAAAGAAGAAGAAGTACAACAACACATTGACATGATATTCTTAGAAAGTTTTAAATAAATAAAGAAGACTTTGAAACAAATAGCCGTTGACATTGGGGTGTACTGAGGTGCTGGCATTATGAAAGACTCTTAAATTGGAATATAGAAGCCATCTGTCAACAAACATTGCGCTGTGCGATAAGATGCTGTGATAAGAGTGCAAACATGGCTTATGGCTAAAAAATTAAAATGTTGCACTATTAATACATCTGTTGCATTCATGTGTCAATCAATTTCGTATAGGAATAATTCGAGCGAACTAACAGAAGCTTTAAATGGAATTTTATGGCATCAAAAGTACGTTTGAAAGAGGGCAAAAAAGGAGAAGGCATCATAAATTTACTCCAGACATCAAGGCACAGTACATGCTGTCTTCGTACTGTTCTACCTGCCGTGGACGTTAGCAATATGTCCACCTTCATTTACGACATTATATGATTAAATATCAGTCATTGTTTTCTTTAATATCACGCGCATTAGTGGTCCACCGTTTTTGTTTTGCAATTAGTACAGCAAAGAAGAGCATCACAATCTCTTAATTTCGCCCAAACCAATCTTCATTCAATTTGGCTTCTTAAAGAATCTAAGAAGGTTAATTAGGATTTAGTTTGCTTAAGATGAGTCACAACGAAACTCCTTGCCATTGTCTGGTGGTTCGAGGTTATTGACACAACTTCTGAAAAATGCACACAAACATTTGCATACCATGGAAGTCATTGTAGTTGCGTGGACAAAAAATCTATCACCACAACACAAAAACACATGTATTGGAAAAGGAACAGCTGGCGGACAGGGTGTCGAGCTTGTGTAGTGTCGTTCTTATATCATAAAGGCGCAATTAATTCTTTATAAGTACAACCTATTTACTAACTTATGGGTCCATAACCAAGAGGTCGAAACGTGTCACATAATGGATGGTGTTGGGGTATTTTCTGGAATTACTTTTCCATTTTCGTCTCTAAGGAGAAATAAAATTGAGTCACAGTCTCTTTTTTTGAACATGGCTTTGAATCCACCCCCCTTTTTATACCCTCCACCATGGGATGGGGGTATACTAATTTCGTCATTCTGTTTGTAACACCTCGAAATATGCGTCTAAGACTCCATAAAGTATATAAATTCTTGATCGTCCTGACATTTTAAGTCGATCTAGCCACGTCTGTCCATCCGTCCGTCTGTCTGTCGAAAACCCGCTAACTTCCGAAGGAGTAAAGCTAGCCGCTTGAAATTTTGCACAAATGCTTTTTATTAGTGTAGGTCGGTTGGGAATGTATATGGGCCAAGTCGGTCCAAGTTTTGATATAGCAGCCATATAAACCGATCTTGGAACTTGACTTGATTTGACTGAAATTTTGCACGTAGTGGTAGCACTTCCAACAACTGCATTAAGTATGGTTTAAATCGGTATATGTTTTGATATAGATTAGGTTACGTTGAAAAGAGAGTGCAGATATTAATCCGCCCCATGCCACTATGGACTTACACCTAAGCCAATAATCAGTTTGCTGTGCGCTCTACAAACTCTAAAGTAACCTCTAAAAAGTTAGGAATTCCGTGCTACTTACAAAATCCTTAATTGTTTTCAATACCACTCCCCTAAGTTGGTTTATGTCTGATAGTATGTCTCCACCTAAGGAATGGCATCTGTTGGACGCGAAGGCCGGGAAGTCAGTATAGCTATTGGTATCATAACGGGACACATAGGACTACGAGCTCACTTATGTAAAATCGGTGCGGCAATTTTTTTACATAAGTGAGCTCGTAGTCCTATGTGTCCCGTTATGATACCAATAGCTATACTGACTTCCTTCTTTCTTCCTTTCAGTAATAGCCTCGGATTCTCACTATCTGGATCCCCCCATAGGAATTTCGCCGTCTTACCGACTGTTTCGCTGTTCCAAAATGTTGCATGCGCATTCGTCGCCCACTCCCTTAACTCGGACTGCCAAGTTTATTGACGGCAGTCCTCTGGCCTTCACCGCCAAATCGTCTGCCCTTTCATTTCCCCTTACTCCGTTATGGCACGGCATCCAAATGATGCGGATTTTTTCATCCTCAGAGAAGGAGTTAATCTCCTTCTTTCATTGCAAGACTGTTCGTGACCTTACCGTCCTGGTTGTTTTTGCCATTATGGCAATTTTACTGTCGGTAAAGGTGATCAGACTCGACGTCCTCGCGTTAGCACCACACCACCTTACGCATTCCGCGATCGCCCGGATCTCCGCCTGCAGGACCGTATTATGGTCAGGAAGTCTAAAACAGATCTCAGTCCCTGGGTTTTCAATGTAAACCCCCAGGCCCATTCCCACTGTTTTGATATAGCTGCCATGTAAACCGATCTTGGGTCTTGACTTCTTGAGCCTCTAGAGGGCGCAATTCTCGTCCGATTTAACTGAAATTTTGCACGTAGTGTTTTGGTATCACTTCCAATAACTGTGCTAAGTATGATTCAAATCGGTTCATAATCAGGTATAGCTGTCATATAAACCGATCTTGGATTCTTGATGGCTTCTTGAGCCAATAGAGCGCGCAATTTTCAACCGATTTGGCTGAAATTTTGCATGAGGTGTTTTGTTATGACTTCCAATAACTGTGCTAAGTATGGCGTAAATCGGTATAGAACCTGATATAGCTGCCATATAAACCGATTTGGAATCTTGACTTCTCGAACCTCTAGAGGGCGCAATTCTCATCCGATTTGTACAACGGCTTCTCTCATGACCTTCAACATACGTGTCTAGTATGGTCTGAATCGATCAATAGCTTGATCTAGCTGCCATATAAACCTATCTCCCGATTTTGCTTCTTGAGCCCGTACAAGGCGCAATTCTTATCCCAATGAACTGAAATATTACACAATGACTTCTACAATGTCCAGCATGCATTTATGGTTCGAATCGGACTATAACTTGATATAGCTATAATATTTAGCATAACAGTTCTGATTCAATATTCTATGTTTGTCTAAAAAGAGATACCGCGCATAAAGCTGGAGAAATGCGATTAATGGTGGAGGGTATATAAGATTCGGCCCGGCCGAACTTAGCACGCTCTTACTTGTTTGAGTTTTCAATTCGACTCTACAATTACTTAATACCTTAATCTATACACCCTATTAAACACCAAAGTTAATATACATATTTACATATCCAAATATGTGGAATACTTGTATGTTTTACTTTTATTTCACAAACCAAAATGTTTAGTCTCAAGTCGAAAGTGTTATTTTGCCCCCCCAAAGAGAATTTTTGTTTGCTACTTCGTTTTGTCTGTTTGTTTGTTTTTTCATTACTCTTTGAAAAGGAAGTTGATGTCAAAGCTTAGTTTCGAGGTACAAACCCATGAAGGTTTTTGTGTGAAAATTGTTTTCTCATTTTCTTTGTGCAAAAGGAAAAATTGTAACAGCCACAACAGCCTGTTGTGTTGCCACCGCAACACAACAATGCCGTTGATAGTCGTTGTGCGTTAAAGAAAAGAAAAAAACAAAAACAGAACGAGAAAACCCCTCAAAGATATTTGTGGCATTATACCAATTAAATTTTTATACTAACGTATCTATGTAGGTTTGTATTTATATATGTACAAGTTTGTATTACTGCTACTATTCACATACTTGCGTTTGCATAGTTAGAGCAGGAGTGGCATTGTACTTATTAGCCTTAGTGTAATTATCACAATCTTCTCTAGTTATACGATCTTGTTGAAGATAGTACTTTGATAGTGGGGAGAGTAATGTGTGGTGGCATGATGACAATTGGGAATGTTTTAAGGCATTGGCAAGGAAGTTGAAAGACATAACAGATCACTACCAGTAACACTACAAGCAAATTGGATACTTAGTACAGATGATCGAATAAACACTACGCCCTCCTAGTAATTTTAGAAGTCAATGGGTTTATATGAAAGCTATAGCTTTATCAGGTTATGAACCGATAAGTACACAGTTAAAAATAATTTCCAGAAACAACAACTTCAGTCGAAATCGCGACAACAAAATTTGTTAATTTTCCTGCAACAATTAATTTTACATCTCAACCACCCAAAGTAAAAATTTGTTGTTGAAACGCACTCTTTGCAAGCCAACATAAAACAACAACAACAATATTATTCATAAGTAAAACAAAACCATTGTCCACATACATGTGCTTTGCTGGACAGCTTAGGTGTGGTGGTAAGTTTTATTTCCTTTGTTCGAGCTTGCTCGCGCTGCTTGTTCACGTCTGTTTACAGCTCTCGATTTTCTCTCTGTAACCCTCTCTACTATTATCTTTACAAACAATTTTAATAAATTTGCCTACGCGGAGATTTGAACTCACGATCTTATATTTGGTACATTTTCTTTATGATTAATTTATGCAATAAGTATTACTGCTTAGTAATAAGTTTTCTCAATTAAATTAAGTTTAAACACATGCTAAGTTCGGCCGGGCCGAAGCTTTTATACCCTCCACCATGTATAGCCATTGTCAAGCTATTTGAATGACTTTTTCGAATAGAAAAAAACAACAGTCATTGAAAAATACCACCTCCAAAATTTCAGGCAAATCGAGTAATAATTGGGTCCTCCAGAGGCTCAAAAATTCAAACTGGGAGATCGGTTTATATGGCAGCTTTATCAGGTTAGATACCGATTTAGACCATACTTAGAACAGTTGTTGGAAGTCAAACCAAAACGACATATGTAAAATTTCAACCATATTTGATAAGAATTTGGCGCTCTAGAAGCCCAAGAAGTCTAATCGGAAAATCGGCTTATATAGCGGCTATATCAGGATATAAACTGATTTACACCATACTTAACACATTTGTTGGAAATAAAAATAAAACAATTGATGCAAAATTTCGGCCAAATCGTATGAGAATTGCGCCCTCTAGAGGCTCCAGAAGTCTATTCGGGAGATCGGTTTATATGGCGGCTATATCAGGTTATGGACTGATATAGACTAGACTTGGCACAAATGTTGGAAGTTATACCAGAACATTTCATGCAAAATTTCAGCCAAATCGGATAAGAATTGCGCCCTCTAGAAGCTCTCAAGACCCAAGGTCGGTTTATATGGCAGCTATAACAGGTTATGAACCGATTTTGATCACACCTGGCACAGTTGTCGGATGTGATACCAACATACCACATGCAAAATTTCAGCCAAAACGGAAAAGAATAGCGCCCTCTAACTCAAGCTCAAGAAGTCAAAACCCAAGATCGGCAGCTATATCAAAACATGGACCGATTTGGCCCATTCACAATCCCAACCGACCTACACTAATTTGTGCAAAATGTCAAGCGCTTAGCTTTGTGCAAAATTTCAAGCTTTACTCCTTTGAAAGTGGACATGGCTAGATCGACTCAAAATTTCATGATGATTAAGAATATCTATACTTTAATGGGTCTTAGGTGCATATTTCATGGTGTTACAAACAAAATGACGAAATTAATTTACCCCTCATCTTATGGTGGAGGGAATAAATATATAGAAACTACTGAGAAAAAAATACGATATGCTTTTTTAAGCTGAATTTTCTAATAAAGTTAAAAAAAAGTTTTGACCCGCCGGGGACTCAAATTTGTATCTGATGAAAAAACCGGATATGTGGGAGGGCACCTAATTCCTAACAACCCCAAAGAGTACATCTCCGCTTTGGGGTTGTTAGGGTAATGCTGCGAAAGGGGCGCTCATAACGATATAGTGGACTCAAATTTGTATCTGATGAAAAAACCGGATATTGTGGGAGGTCGCCTAATCCATAATAACCCCAAAGAGTACATCTCCGCTTTGGGATTGTTAGGGTAATGCTACGAAAGGGGCGCTCATAATGATATGGTGTCTCAAATGGAATATTCATCTAACATAGAAGTGTAACGTGCTTGGGGGTCATCCAAAATTAAAAACCCAATATCATAACAAGGTGACACTCAGTTGCGAAAGTTTTAGAAGTCGAGTACGAACCTAACATTGAAATATGGTTTCACGTTTCAGAGGATTTTAACTCCAAAATGCCTTAGTGGATATATAACCTAATTATCATGTTCTAAATTCAAGATGTTTGAAAGTTCAATTCAACTCCAATTATTCAGTAATATTGGATGCTCCTTACATTGGAAATTAGTGATTAAAGAGCTAAGGAATTTGTTCCTTTTCTACTTTAGTAAATTGGTGTAAAACTACTTTGAAATATGCTCGTCTTTAGCATCGATCTTATTATAACATATTCCAGATCTTTTTCTGTTGGACTTATCTCCCAATGCTTGTAATTCATAAAGTTACTGTAATATTGGTCGACAACATACCTAAACACGCCTCGCTGTTCTTTCTTTCTTTTGAAAAAACCCCCGTAGGTGTTTGTTTCTAAGGAGTGATCATGGACCCAAAAGTAAACCTCAAATTCGTGTTCCAGGAGTTTTACATATGTGAACCATGTTGCATCGAAATCGAGGGTGAGCCGTATATAGTGTGCTTTTCGCAAAAATGTTAATACAACATTTGCCTATTTTTAATATTTTTAATTAAATTTTTAATTGATCCAATTAAAAAATTTAATCAAATTTTTAATTGATCCAATTAAAAAATTTAATTAAATTTTTAATTGATCCAATTAAAAAATTTAATTAATTGGATTGGATAATTGAAAATTTAAAAAATTTCAATCATTTTTTTTAATAAGATCAAAATCAATTGACATTTTTTTAATCGCCTTTTTCAAAAACTGCGATAGATATTATCAATTTCGCAGTTTCTATTAAAAAGTTAATTGGATGAATTAAATTCGTGATTAAAACCGATTTTTATGTTTTTCTTATGTACAATAAAAGTCAAAAGTTTCCTTGTAAAAAATATGTTTAAGTGACAACCTTGAAAAACCTTTGCAATGATTTAAAACATTGCCATGAGTTCAGAAATACACCCCTGTGATGGCAATGGAGACCACCGTAACGCCTGGGTTCGGATCGTGGCGAGACCCTCAGAAGAAATTTTCAGCGGTGGTTTTCCCCTCCTAATGCTGGTAACATGTGTGAGGTACCGTGCCATGTTAAAATTTCTCTCCAAAGAAGTGTCGTACTGCGACACGCTGTTCGGACTCGGCTATAAAAAGGAGGCCCCTTATCATTGAACTTAAATTTGAATCGAACTGCACTCATTGATATATGAGAAGTATGCCCCTGTTCCATAGTGGAACGTTCATGGGAAAAATTTGCAAATTTGCATTTGATGGCAATGATCCATGAAATAGAGTTCGATATGTTTCAGCTCGCACCTTAATTGCCAACTTTATCATCCTCGGAGTATTTTTTGTTCCCACACTTAGAAAAATGGCTCGGCGGAAAGTGATTTGCCAGTAATAAAGATATGGACTTTGCGGTTGTTTGCTATTTTGAAGAGCTGGGCAGTTCTTACTACAAACAGGGAAGCTATGTTGAGAAATAAAGCATTTTTTTTCCAAATTTGTTGTGCTTCCTTTTTTAGTTTGGATACTTTTGGGACTGCCCTGGTATGTCTTCTTGCCACCTGAACCCTTTGCTTGGTTCATTGTCTTTCCTTTAGCGAATACCCTTTTGGATTTTTGTTTTTCTTCAACGCCTCTACCAACTCAACGATGCGTTACGTACTATTTCTATGTAATTTAAATTATATTTTCACTCTATTTTCTTTAAAAGACTACAATGGCATTATCCATTGTTATTGTTGAGCAAACAAGAAACAAAAACATATTATCATGTTGTGTAAATGATACCATGAAATCTTGATTTGCACAAAATACGTGGACTTCTTAAACGCTGCAAAGGAGAACGCGAATTTAAAAAAGATATTTCGAAAAGAGCACAGTTGGACATTAATTAATTAACAAAGGTAAAGCAAATACGATTTCATATACATCATAAATGAACTCAAGCTTGGCAAGGGGATATAAAGTTTCCAAAAGGGCTAAATTAGCTTGCAAACAAAACCCCAAGAGATAACCTCTTAAATCAATAGAAGCCTCAGTATAAATTATTTTATTGCCATGGCAATAAAAATATTATTCTCAAGTGTTTGGTGTTATTTAATTTATTCAAATAAAAAAAACGCATCAAAAAAATTTCATATGAAATTCAAATATGTGTTTGAATACTAAATTAAAAGACAGAAAAAACTTGTTGGCAAAGTTATAGTAATAACCACTTCCTTTAAAACCAATACACAAGGCTTTGAGTGTCTATGTGTTTACAAAATTTCCAATTAATGTCAATCATTTTCTTTTTCCCCATGTGTGTGTGTGTGTGAATCGAATATACCCCCCCCCCCCCCCCCATGCACTTCATTCACTTTGGAAAAAGGTTTTACGAAAAATTCACCCAAGCATATAACCTTTTATGGCCTGACTTTTGCCGCAGACCAAAAGACCACGTTAAGCTGGGCGGCCAAAAAACAAAGCGAGAGAAATAAACATTGGAAATTAACATAAAAAATGCAGAAAACATAAAAGTTGACCAAGCGTAAAACTTGACTTGAATTCTGACCAGCGCGAAAGAAAAGGAAGAAACTCAAACGAATTTTCATCACAATAAACAACAATAGAAATGAGAAAAACGAAAACAAGCAACTACACAAATTTGTCTGCAGTTTGAGGTGATATAATAAATCGAAGACATAACAGCTAACATTTGTATGGCCAACAATTTTATAAATAAAAGACATAGCAAAAAAAAATAAATATTCAAAAGCCAGTCCGGGTATTTTATGGCAGGTTTTTTAGAAAAAAACTCTTTAGGCGGAGGGACAAGGGTGGTTGCATGTTGGCTAAAATGATGAAATACATATATCATTGGTTTAGTGTATAATTTGGCCAAATCCATGTCACATTATGTGTAATTTAACACGCAAAGAAAATAAAATCTAGAAAATTATAGTGGGGTAAGTCTGCATTGGGTAGGAGACCAAATAAAGCAGCTTAAAAAAAATAAATAAAACTGAGTGTGAGAAATAAGGACATATTTTCTTATATTGCAGGCTACAAGCCAATTTAATGGTAACACTGAAATTCAAGTGATGTAAACCAATACCAATTTGTTCAGATATGATGTATATTGATAAACTCATTCCCTTAACAAATGTTTCTATCAGAGACACTGATGACGCACAACGCATGGGACATTATTCTAATTCTGATTCTGATTGATTTTTGAACGTGATAGTAAAATTACCGATAATTCAGACCGCATCCAACTTCTGAAGGAAACAAACGGCAATGCAAGAGATACAAGAAAACTTTATAGGATAGATGGCACGAAGTCTTACAAAGTTCACACGGGTATATCCAGCAAACTTGAAATGGCAGCTACATGATAATTGTTTAATTGAAAGTTCAGCATATTGTTTACAAGTAGGGATTTTCATTCTCTCACATTTCCCTCTCTCTCTTTTACAATCTCGCAATCCCGACTCCGCTTCCGGGAATTCCTTCGACGAATTAGTTCTTTAAACATCAACTAGCACATCTATTATAAAGGAATACAACAGCTATATCTACCTGAGCTATAAGATCGCATTACATACCACATTTTAACCACCCGAGTCAACACATAACTTAATCTATCATAACTCTACTTCCTTTTTTTCTTTCGCGACAAGTGCAGACAACCAACTGCTCTTGGGAGAGCTAGAGCACTTATGGAGTACTCTTTCAGAACAAAAGCGTGCTCTATGCCGTACTCAATAGTCGTTGGGTATGTATGGGGTATTTTATGCCCATAAAAACTTTTTTCATCCGATTTTGCTGAAATTTGAAGCAGTGAGTAGATATAGGCTTTCCTACAACTGACCCAAATATGGTTCAGATCGGACTATATTTAGATATAGCTACCATATAGACCGATCTCCCGATAAAGGGTCTGAAGACCATAAAAGCTTTAATTTTTATCCGATTTCGCTGAAATTTGGAGTAGTGCGCAGTTGATGATAGTGCGCAGCTGATCGTACTATATTTAGAAAGCTGTCAAGGGGTCTGAAGCCAATAAAAGCTTTCTTTATTACCCGATTTCGCTGAAATTTTAAACAGAGTTTTTCTGAGCTTTACGATATCCGACCTAAATATGGTTTAGATCGGTTTATAATGGGATATATCTGCCAAAAAGACCAATATTTAGTTCTACAAAATTTAATAGTGACATATGTATTGGACCACTCAATGTCCGTGCCGAATTTGGATGCATAAGTTATCCAATTTTCACCGGATTTTCACGAAAGGGGATTTACATATATACCCGAGGTGGTGGGTATCCAAACAGGTAGTGCTAGTCTTACAACCTCGTTTACTCAATAATTCCCTGGAACATCATTGTGACCCGGCACGTAAAACCAGTGAAATTTGGACTCCTACCATGGAGGTCGGTTTCTGAACTCAGCCATGCGTTTCCCAGAGCTTTAAAATCTGAAGTTATAGCTTAGCAATTCCTCCCCTTCTTTAATAACATAAATCTCCGCTTGATAGTACACTCTACAGTGGTAGGGTTGCCTTCTCAATATGTCGAGTCCAAAATTTTTTCTGAGAACAACCTAACGTTCACATGGTCTTCCAGTCTTTTAATATCCGTACAAGTGCCACAGTGGATACTTAGTATAAAGAAAACCACTGTCGTCTTGGACATACTAACGCTTAACTACTTTCGGTCGCCCACTTCCCCTTCGGAAGGTGTCTTTATGAGTGCCGAAAAAGTTTTCAGTAACCGAAATAATCACTTCACTGCCATATATTGTTAATGGCTACATTCCAAAGTAGTGAATACAGTACATCTGAAGGAGGGGTCCCTCTACTGACCCCTCTCGATAGATCTACCCATGCCTTTTAAAATTTTTATTTTTTGCGGTTTTTTGCCTAAATATGCGACTTTTTAAGTATTCCCAATAATAGTAGAAAAAATCCCAACGTTCTAATGTATTCTTTATTGTCAAGAGATATTGAGATATATGTCTCCACTCTGTGTTTCGGACTTCCTTATCTGAATGAACCATACTACTTTCTGGCTGGAACAAGTTTTTCGATTATTACAAGACCCAGCCAATGTAGGAAGATTTTTTCTCATTTTTCTAACATCGTGAAGGAAAGCGAAAGGCCCATTAATAAGTATACGAATGGACTCGGTATCATTTTCTGAGTCGACTTAAGCCGTTTGTATGTATGTTGGGGATTCTGAACGTACCGTAAACAAAGATGAGTGAAAGCTAGGATCTTCCATAACCTAGAGGTCGTTGGTGTATTTTCCAGCCAGGTTTGTTCTCACCCTTTTACACCTTCCCCATGCATTTTTATCCTTATCCAACCTTATAGATATCCCAGACCTGTGGTACTCCAGTGAAAATGAGTCCAAAACACAGTTCAAATTCAATATTCAAAGTCCCATCTAGCTTTTTATATAGTTATTAACTTATTTCAATTCCAACCATTTACAAAATCTAAAATTTTTAAATTTACCAACTGCCGACGGTAAAATGTGACCCCAAAAAAATCTAAAAACTATAAAACACTGTTGCTTTTGCCATTTGCAATGCTATAAACGATGACTTAGTTTGTCGTTGAACAGAACATGTTTCAGTTTTTTTTTGTGTTATCGGAAAAAGTATATCAAAAAGGCACAAAAATCCAAAGTAAGACAAAAAAGTTTGCGTTTTTTGTCGATTTAAATGCTCAAATATTTGTTGCATAGCCGAAAAAATGAATAATGGCCGATTTGGTTTCATGCGTTCGACCTCCATAAAACACACATCCGTCGAATCACATTGATCAACCCATAAATATATCGCACACTCTCAGAGTACACATTGCACAGACTAACACACACACACACTCAAAACTGCCATAGTACCATGGCAACAACAAACAGTTATTCATACACACACACACACACTGACAGAATGGCAGACACAGGCGGGGATTTTTGCCAGCCATTGATTGCCGACGGCAAATAAAAATCAACCATCAATTCATGCATCCATTGTTTTGTACAGCTGTTCTTACGAACTTTGTCTGGGGTTACCTCCCGAAAACACTTTGGCAGGCGTTTTGCACCGCTGTCTGTTGTTTGCCATCACGGAGTCTTGGCCAGAGAATGGCAACGAATGCAAGAACCCAAGCATAGTCATCGAACCATAGCAAAAGTCAATGGTGGTGAGTTTGGTTTTTAGTAGTTCTTATAAAAATTGTAAAGAGACAACAGCCAAAATACAGGCTCTCCCACCCCGGCTCATGCTCTCATTTTTCTCTCTTCGCTGGAGTTTGTGTGAACAATTACTTGCTGTTGTTGCTGTAGTAATGTCCTTGTTTACCGTTGTAAATTAACTGTGAGCGAGAGGAGAACATATAAATATGATTAATTGCCTGTTTGTTTATCTCTTTCTCACGCGCACACCGCACAACAATCTAACTGTTTGGCATGATGACACAAAACGTATTCACAATCAGCTGTTTCCCGCCAAAGTGTGTGTTGTGTTCTCTTTCATAGCCAAAGAGAACGAAAGAGTGTCAAAATTACTGGAAATTAACAAAACTCTTTGCTAAGAGTGAAATGTTGACTGGAATATTTGCATATGTTTAGGGATATTGCTAGAAATACATGTGTATAGCAACATGAGGAAATGTTGCGAACAATAAACGGCTTAGACGAGACTTAAACATGGAAACTGCAATAGGAAAACAATTGAATTGGATATAATTGATAATAGAACAACGCAAAACTCTTGGTGTTAAAAGGATTTGAAAAGAGTTGATGTTGAAATTCAAGATATTTAGTGCTTGCACAGAAAAATATTGCATTCATACTATTGTTGAAATCGAGGAAGAGTTTAAGTTTAAGAAAGGTTCTTTGTTTCAATTAGACTAATAAAATGAGTAGTCATAAGGATATATCCCAAACGACGGAGGCCACCTTAGCGCAGAGGTAAGCTTGTCCGCCTATGACGCTAAACGCCTGGGTTAGAATCCTGACGAGAACATCAGAAAAAAATTTTCAGCGGTGGTTATCCCCTCCTAATGCTGGTGACATTTTTAAGGTACTAAGCCGTGTTGAGACTTCTTCCCAAAGAGGTGTCGCTCTGCTGCACGTCGTTCGGATTCGGCTATAAAAAGGAGGTTCCTTATCATTGAGCTAAAACTTGAATGGGATTGCACTCATTGATATGTGAGAAGTTTGCCTCAGATCCTTAGTGGAATGTTAATGGGCAAATTTGCATTTACATATCCCAGACGAAATCTCGATATTCTTTATTCCGCTATAATGGGGCATTTATAGAGTATTATCTATGGCTATTTATCTTAACGCGAATATACCTAGAGATTGCTTGTCTGGAATTCAGCACGCCCATAGCAAGTTCAATTCCAATAAAACAGCCTTTCATGACTAAGTCGGCTACAACCTTTGCCCTAAACACCTGCAAGAGGGTTATTGGCAAAAGTTAAAATTTTACGCCGTGTCTCATACAATGACTGCATATTGAAGTTGCCAGAACTATAATTCTACTCTGTGTTGTGGTTTGGTGGACGCAACTTGAAAATTCCACCAAAAGTTAAATACGCAGACGGATCCAAAGGATTCCTTGTTTGTATATCAGAGCCAGACTGAACTGAATTGAATCCTAAACTTAACACCTCTGTACATAGTAGTTAGACAAATTTTTACTAAATTTTATATTAAGCTCTTTAGACCTAAATTCCATAAATAAAAATTTCTTTTTATTTCATTTGTCCCAACGTTTCGTCACTTTTTTTTGTTTTATTTAGAAATTTAATTTTTTTTTAGATTTTTTAGAAATGAGTTATGTAAAATACGGGTAAACTGTTGATTCTTTGACATAGGTTAGGTTAGGTTGAATGGGTTGCCCACTAAAGGTTAGTTCACTCGGAGGTAAGTTTGGCCCATTGTGGTACCCTAGAGAGAGCAAGGAAAGAGAAAGAAGATGTGAGGCCTTGGACTAAAGGTTATACACGAATAAAAAAGAAAGACAGGAGGAACGAAGAACCAAGCGGGGGGTGAAGAAACGCCCATCCCCACGCAAGCACGGATATACCTACGCAGGAGGTTATGGCACCCCCAGTCGGAACCATCCTGTTCCTTAACAAATCTCCGGAGACATACAAGAGGTACGTTCGCAAGTTCATCCAGATCACAGAAGAAACGGCTCCCCAGAAAGAAGAGCGTTCGTCTCTGCAGACTCGGACAAGAACACAGAAAGTGCTCAATAGTCTCATCATCATAGAGGAAACTCCTACAGAAGTCCTTGTGCGGTATCCCCATGCGGCCTATTACGACCCCCGTCCAAGAACTCATCGACCTCTTATCGAACGCCAGCTTTCGTCCTCCTCTGGTCGATGACTGGCCATAGCGCATTTGCGGTCCGGCAACCATCCAGCGAGTCCCACCTCGATACCGACTCCGCCCTAGCCATTCCCTCTACTGTGTTCAGTAGATCGACAATTTTTGACTGCATTTTGGAGCCCTCTGTGTAGATCGAGGTCTCATCCTCCTCAAGTACACCATTCGCCCTCCATTCGTCCCTATTAGGAAATCAAATCGCGAATACCCTCACTCCAGTCGGCACTGTGGCCAGATTCGATTTCCTGATAGGGACGAATGGAGGGCGAATGGTGTACTTGAGGAGGATGAGACCTCGATCTACACAGAGGGCTCCAAAATGCAGTCAGGGACTGGATTGGGGGTCTACTCTGGTGCACTCAATATCAGTATGTCTCTGCGACTGCCGGAATACACAGTCTTTCCGGCAGAGGTCTGTGTCATTGCAATGGCCGCAAGAGAAATGCGGAGGGTAGACCTAAGATGCGGAGGGTAGACTGAGGAGGATATCCGACTACCTGGCACCCTCACTCAAGTAACTCAAATAACCTATTTTTTTGCATGAACTTCTTGAGCGTATACAAGGATAATTTTTTCCCGAATCCACTGCTAGAACTTATGGCGTTCTTATGATATTAAAGTTAGAAGTTTGACTTTAAATTTAGTTTAACTTGAGCCCAGAGTTTGAGTTCCCTTATGATACTTCAAAATAACCCATCAACTTATAGCTGCTGAATAGGTTGCAATACTACACAACTTCTGATGTTTTTGTTAGCCCAGCAAGTGTGTTTACAATAAAAAAAATATTCAAACAAGGAAAAATCCCAACATTCAAACCAATACTGACCAACATCAACAAACAATTCATTTGGCGGCAAATTGAAACTTTTTCACTTTGGTCCCCTGCTTTTAAGTACTACCAAAACCAACAAGGAACCTTCAATCGGTCCAATGAATGTATTTTCATACAATTACAGGACAACAGAGTAGAGCAAAGCCATCCGCACACATAAATGGTAAAATGTTGAACTTGTTTAGGCCAAATTCGTTCAATTCCAAACAGCAACCTTAAAAACTGCTGCTGCTACAATAAACGCAAAAAGGAAAATTGATATAAATAAAAACAATTGCGAGCAACATTTAAAGCAAACACCTTCAAGACGTTACACTCTAAGGCCAGAAGAATTTTTGTATGTGAGCATAGGAGGTACGTGAAACATACCAACAGACGGATGGGTGAAAAATCAGACGGACAGATATGCAGCATACAAGAGGCATGTGTGATCTAGGTAGGTACACTTAGAAAACGGTTCTATCGAAATTTGGCAAGGATGTTTTCTTGACCCTCGTTATGTCAAGGGTGAATTTCATAGAAATCGGTTCAGATTTACATAAAGATCTTATATATATCGCCCTATTATTACTTCTGGAGCCACTGTAAGCGTATTTATTGACCAATCTTGTTAAAATTTTGCACAACGGATTTGTCGACGGCTACCACAATATCTAAGAAGTTTGGTCGACATCGGATCAGATGTAGATAAAGCTTCCATATATAACTTCGTCTAATTTTGGGTAATTTGCAATAATGTTGTCATTTGTCAACCGTAATTATTACAGTTTGAACATAATTGCTCGATTTTCGATACGGATTTTTTAAAAAACCCAACTGAACAATCCGCCGAGGTCCATCAAAAATGGTTCAGAATTAGATATAGCTCCCACTTTGTAGTTATAGGGAAGGGTAGCGTATTATACTGTCGGCACCGCCCGACTTTTCCCTTTCCTTATTGGTTTAATATATAGAACCTATGTCAAAATCCAGTTTGACTTTAATTTTGCAACCGATTACAATATCGAATAGAACCTTCTTAGATTTTCTTACAATAGGGCCTATAAAGGGTGCCTTTTTAGCAATTATCTTTTTGGCATCAATGGTTTAAACAGCCCATGCATGTTTCGTATTTTTTTTCACAGTCAAACATCTTCGGTTTGGTCTATAATTTAACCATGAATCATCTTACAAACGAACAAAGCTTACAAATTATTGAATTTTATTATCAAAATGCCTGCTCTGTTAAGAAAGTTCATCGCGCGCTTCTTTCATTGAGCGAAGAAGCTAATTTTTGGCTCAATGGGTACGTAAATAAGCAGAATTGTCGATTTTGGAGTGAAGATCAGCTAGAAGCATTGCAAGAGCTACCAATGCATCCAGAAAAAGTCACAGTTTGGTGAGGTTTATAGGCTGGTGGCATCATTGGACCGTACGTACTTCTTCAAAGCTGATGCGTATCGCTCCCAACTTTTTTTTTTGCCCAAAATGCAAGAGCTTGACTTGCATGACATGTGGTTTCAACAAGACGGTGCCACATGTCACACAGCACGCGTAACAATAGACTTATTGAGAGGCGAGTTCGGTGAACATTTTGTTTCACGTTCGGGACCGGTCAATCGTGTGATTTAAAGCCTTTAGACTATTTTTTGTGGGGCTATGTTAAAGCTCATGTCTATACAGACAAGCCCGCTTCAATTGACGTATTGGAACAAAAAATTGAACCACTTATTTGTGAGAACCGGCCGAAATGTTGGAAGAGTATGACAAAATTGGACTAAGTGGATGGACCATTTGAGGCGGAGCCAAGGTCAACATTTGCGTGAAATAATCTTCAAATATTAAATTATATTGACCGTGCTATCGATTCAAATAAAAATTTCATGAATTTTTCTGAATTGCATGTGTTTTTTTTTTAATCCTTTATATGGGAGCTATATCTAAATTTGGACTGATTTTTATGAAATTGCTAATTTTCAAATTTTGACCATGAACATTCCACTAAGGAACTGGGGCAAACTTCTCACATATCAATGAGTGCAGTCCGATTTAAGTTTTAAGCTCAATGATAAGGGGCCTCCTTTTTATAGCCAAGACCGAACGGCGTGCCGCATTGCGACACCTCTTTGGAGAGAAGTTTTACCTCACAAATGTTGCCAGCATTAGGAGGGGAAAACCATCGCTGAAAGTTTTTTCTGATGGTCTCGCCTGGATTCAAACCCAGGCGTTCAGCGTCATAAGCGGACATGCTTACTTCTGGTCTATTTCTTCCTGGGAATAGACCACAAATCTTTATATGGGTAAGGTTATGTTGAAAAAAGGGTGCAGATTTTAATTTGCCCCATGCCACTATGGACATACACCTAAGCCAGTAAACGGCTTGTTGTGCGCTCTAAAAACTATAAAGAACCCTCTAAAACGAAAATGCTAAATTAGGAATTCCGTGCTACTTACAAAATCCTTAATTGATTTCGATACCACTCCCCTAAGTTGGTTCATTTCTGGTATTATGTCCCCATCTAAGTGCCGGTATCTGTTAGACGCGGAAGCCAGCCAATGACAAAGGAAATGTTCCAAAGTCTCATCATCTTCCCCGTATGTCCTACACATGCTATCACTTGCCGCACTGATTTTTTATAAGTGAGCTCGTAGTCCTATGTGTCCTGTTATGATACCAATAGCTATACTGACCTCGTTCTTACTTCCTTTCAGTAATAGCCTCGTCTTTTCACGATCTGGATCCACCCATAGGAATTTCGCCGTCCTACCGACCGTTTCGCTGTTTGGAGGCCACCGTAGCGCAGAGGTTAGCATGTCCGCCTATGACGCTGAACGCCTTGGTTCGAATCCTGGCGAGACCATCAGAAAAAATTTTCAGGAGGTGGTTTTCCCCTCCTAATGCTGGCAACATTCGTGAGGTACTATGCCATGTAAAACTTCTCTTCAAAAAGGTGTCGCACTGCGGCCGCCGTTCGGACTCGGCTATAAAAAGGAGGCCCCTTATTATTGAGCTTAAACTTGAATCGGACTGCACTCATTGATATGTGAGAAGTTTGCCCCTGTTGCTTAGTGAAATGTTCATGGGCAAAATTTGCAATTTTACCGACCGTTTCGCTGTTCCACAATGTTGCATGCACATTCATCGCCCACTCCCTTAACTCGGACTGCGTCGACCCGAAAGGCTTCGTTTTAACCAAGTTTATTGAGGGCAGTCCTCTTACTTTCATTGCCAAATCGTCTGCCCTCTCATTCCTCCTCACTCCGTTATGGCCTGGCACCCAAACGATGCGGATTGTGCCATCCTCAGAAAAGGCGTTAATCTGCTTCTTACACTGCAAGATGGTTCGTGATCTTACCGTCCTGTTTGTTATTGCCCTTATGGCAATTTTACTGTCGGTAAAGATGTTTACACTTGATGTCCTCACGTTAGCACCACACCACTTCATGCATTTCGTGATCGCCCGGATCTCCGCCTGCAGGACCGTATTATGATCAGGCAGTCTAAAACAGATCTCAGTCCCTGGGTTCTCAATGCAGACCCCCTGGCCCACTCTGTCCTCTAGCTTTGATCCGTACGTGTAACATGATCTTCCAGATGGCAATACTAGGGTTCCATCATTCCAACACTGTGCCGATGGCAGCAATGCCTCGCATTCGACTTCAAGGTTTATCTCAGGTATCCGATCGGAAACCTCTTCCCTTCCTTCCAGGTTTCCTATCGTCGCCTCGATTATACCGCGATGGTATGAGCTGCTCCCATCCTCAATCCATTTATCCATCCCCTTAAGTCTCATAGCCGCAGTGGCTGCCTGACACTTAATCTGTATGTCAATGGGTCGGATATCTAAATAGAATAGTCTCCAGTGCTCTCGTGGGGGTAGTCCTCATCCCTCCGCCTATTCCAAGACAACATGTTCTCTGAACCTGTTGTATGTTCCATATGTTGAACTGAGGCGTAAGTAAGTTAATCTTTATATAAGTTTCATATAATGTCGTATAATGTCCCGATCGACCTACATGTCCGTTTGAGTGTGGTTTTTGGGGTGGGGCGACCCCCTGAGACTAGCCCCCAAATTTTTATATGAGTTTAGTATTCTACTTTCAATAAGCTTTCATTTAATACCCGTATGGTACCCACTTGGTAAACTTTTCACATTTGGTCGGTTTTTGGGGATTAGGCGGGCCCCTCGAGAGATGGGGTCGAATTGTTATATCAAGTACGTACACTACTGGTAAATAATATTCATTTGATATTCATATTGTCCTAATCGATAAACATGTCCGTTTGGGTGGACTTTGGGGTGGGGCGTTATTTGAACCCAAAGTTTTAAACAAATTTCGTGTTTTTGTGCTAGCATAAGTGTGCAAAACAAATTTCGCTTAAGTCGCTCCATCCATCTCCGTGTTTTAGAAAACTGGGGAAAGAGGGAGGGTCCGCTTTCCCTTCGGACATCAAAAAATTGGGTACTCTATATCCATCGGAGGGGTCAAACTCTACCATCTATAAAAATCGATTTAGGTGTTTTTGGGTCTATATTTAACATGCAAACAAACAATCCACAACACTTTAACTTTTATTTCATAGATGCAATGCATTTGTTTACTGTAGAGCTTAAAAAAATTTTTTTTGGTAATTCCTACTGTACCCTACTATTTATACGATTTGGTTGAAATTTTGTACAACGACTTCTATGACCTCTCAATACACGTGCCTGAATCAGTCTAAAACCCGATAAAGCTCCCATATAAACCGATTTCCCGGTTGCATTTCTTGACCCAATTCTTGTCTGATTAGCCTGAAATTTTGCACAACTTATTCTCCTAGGACATTCAACCAACCTACGTGGCAAATATGGTCTGAATCGCCTCATAATCTGAAATTATTCCCATATAAACCGATTTCCCGAGCTTTATTCTTGAGTCCCTGAAATTTTGAACAATGACTTCTACTATGGTCTCCATCATCCGAATGGTCTCCATTGCCGAATCGGTCCATAACCTGATATAGCTCCAGTAGTATAGCAATTTTTATCCAGTAGCCTTATAGTAGAGGTTATATAAAATTTGGCCCGCGCGGAACTTAGCAGGCTTTTACTTGTTAAGAAATGGCATACCTACTACACCCTACTACTACTCAACTTAAAGCAAACCACAATGTTATACTCAACAATATGACACTAAATTATAACCATCTCCGCTAGTTATACATCTTGGCTGATATTTAAATCAGTATTAGATAAGAACAGTAGGAATTTGGTCCATAAATATCAGAAACATGCAATGTTTTTATTAACACTCTAACTATGCATGTTCCGTTCCATGCCTTCAATTTTGACTTTTCTAAATATCTATTTTGCACAGTGTAACTGTTGCCATGAATGCATTGTCAAGGAATTAAGTTTTACTAAATGGTCAGACACAACACAAAAGTCATCCCCGGGCTATATTAACAATGGTAACTAAGTAGTTGTGGCCTTAGAGAGTAAAGTGGAGTGTTGTAGCATGGTTTTATATTTGGAGATCTCTCAAGGCAGACCTTAAAAGGAAAGCTAGCTAGCTAGCCTTCCCAGCAGCCAGCTTGGCAGTCAGGTAGACTGGTTGGTAAGTAAGGTAGTCTTAGCAACCAAACCAAGTGCCTGTCCGTCTCTCTGTCCTACTGTCCACCAGACAGTTCAGCTACAAAACGCACATGTTCACTGCCAAAAGATCAATACATTTCTTTTGGTTGCGCTCATACTCAAAAGGCAAAGCCGTAGGCTCCTTCAGCTTAAAACGCCTTCCTTGAGTAGCCGGATAGCCGTTCGGCTGCTGAGGCTGGCTACTTGACTCACTCGTTTGCTGGCGAAAGGGAGATGTTGGCCGAGACTCCAGTATAAAATGTGGAGCGTTTCGGTTCTGTTTGTGTTCTTGTTTATACCAATGTGAATGTTTGTACGTATGTATGCTGGTACACTATATGCAGTACAAGAGAACACATTTTAAGCCTGGCCTTAACATGCTGCAACAAAATGTCTTGTTTAGCAAAGTTTGAAACGGAAACAAGCAACATTTTGTAATGCTCTTGTTAGTTGTTTGCCTTTGATTTTTGTTGGCCTCAAAGGAATCGAAACGAAAAAAAGTATTTCGTTCGATTTTTCTTCTTTACGATGCTCCAATTGCCCGTTGTTGTGGCTAAGCTTGGTCGCTGTTATGTTTTTGGGTGCTCAAAAGCAAGCAAATTAAACGAAAAGTGCGTTGAAAATGTTAGCCTTGTTGCATTTAGGTTAGGCTTGCGTTTTTTCGTCGAACAAAAAAAAAAATAAAGACAAACTTCCCCCTGATAATGTGTGCAAGCATGCGTACACTTTTTCTTACCGTGTTCATCTTGTGGTCAGTCACGCACATTATTTTGCCTGGCTCACGCTCAGCATTTAAAACGATAGCTTTTTGGAGGTGGCTATGACTACTGCTTGAACAGTGGTGAAAATGTGCTTTGAAGAGAAAATTGGGGGGAAAATAAGGCAAAATTTCGGCCAAATAGGATAAAAGTTCAGCATTCTACAGTCTTAAGGTATAACAAGTAAAAGCGTGCTAAGTTTGGCCGGGCCGAATCTTATATACCCTCCACCATTGATCGCATTTATCGAGCTCTTGCCACGGTATCTCTTTTTAGGCAAATAAAGGACAAAAGAAAAGAATTGCTATAATATTGGATACCATAGTAGAAGTCATTGTGCAAAACTTCAGCCAAATCTAGTAAGAATTACGCCCTTTAGGGGCTGAAGAAGTAAAATAGGGAGATCGGTTTATAGGGGAGCTGCATTAGGCTATAAATCGATTCATGCCATTTTCGACACGTATGTTAAAGATCATGAGAGAAGCCGATGTACAAAATTTCAGCTAAATCGAATAATAATTGCGCCCTCTAGTGACTCAAGAATTGAAGACACCAGATCGGCTTATATGGCAGCTATATCAGGTTATGGACCGATTTTAACTATACTCAGCACAAATTTTCAGGCAAATCGGATAATAACTGCGTCCTCTAGAGGCTCAAGAAGTCAAGACCCCAGATCGGTTTATATGACAGCTATATCAGGTTATGGACCGATTCGAACCATTCTTAATACAGTTGTTGAAAGTCATTTTAAAACACCTCATGCAAAATTTCAACTAAATCGGATAATAATTGTGCCCTCTAGCGGCTCAAGAAGTCAAGATCCCAGATCGGTTTATATGGCAGCTATATCAAAACGTGGACCGATATAGCCCATTTACAATCCCAACCGACCTACACTAATAAGAAGTATTTGTGGAAAATTTCAAGCAGCTAGCTTGATGCATACTTAGCACGGACGTTGGAAGTCATAACAAAAGCCCTAGTGACAACTTTCTGATGACACATTTCAACAAATTTCAGTCCTGGTGACAAATTTCGGATGAAAAGTTAAGCTCCTTGGGACCCAAATCCGGAGATTGGTTTATATGGGGCTATATCACTTTGCATACCGTTTCGGATCTTATTTAGCACGGATGTTGGAAGTTGGGGCTGAAGACTTTGTAACAAATTTTAGCCAAATCAAAGAAGAAGTAAAGAAGTGAAATCCTGGGTTTTTATGAGGGGTATATCAGTTTTTAGACCGATTCGGAGCGTACTCCTGGTGTCAAATTTCAGCCAAATCGGTTAAAAATTGCGGCTTCTAAAGTCGGAAGAATTCAAATCCTGGGATCAGGATCGGTTTTTTTTTACCGATCCGAAACATACTTAGCACAGATGCTGGAAGTCATTACAGAAGTCCTTGTGCCAAATTTCAGTCAAATCGGATGACAATTGCAGCTTCTAAGGGCTCAAGAAGTCAAATCCGAGTATCGGTTTATGGGGAGCTAAATCAGTTTTTAGACCGATTCGGAGCATACTTGGTACCGATGCTGGAAGTCATTACAGAAGTCCTTGTGCCAAATTTCATTTAAAACGGATGAAAACTCGGACTGCGTCGAACCGAAAGACTTCGGGTTATCCATTGGCGGCAGTCCTCTGGCGGCAGTCCTCTGGCGGCAGTCCTCTGGCCTTCACTGCCAAATCGGCTGCTCTTTCATTGCCCCTTAGATTAGGTTAGAGTGAAAAGAGTGCCCTATACATGCTATCACTTGCCGCACCGATTTTGCATACGTGAGCTCGTAGACCTATGTGTCCCGTTATGACACCAAAAGCCATACTGACCTCTTTCATACTTCCTTTCAGCAATAGCCTCGTTCTCTTAAGATGCTGATCACCCCATAGAATTTTCACCGTACTACTGACTGTTTCGCTATTCTGCATTGTTACTTCTTTGTGACTTCTTCCACCCGAAAGGCTTCGGGTTAACCAAATCGTCTGCCCTTTCATTCGCTCATACTCCGTTATGGCTCGGCACCCAAACGATGCGGATTGTGCCATCCACAGAGAAGGCGCTAATCTCCTTCTTACACTGCAAGACTGTTTGTGACCTTACCTTCATCGTAGTTATTGCTCTTATGGTCATTTTATTGTCCTTAAAGATGTTCAAACTCGACGTCCTCGCGATTGTACCACACCACCTCACGCACTGCAGGATCGAACTATGGTCAGGGTTCTCAATGCAGACCCCCACGCCCACTCTGTCCTCTAGCTTTGATCCATCCGTGTAACATGGTCTTCTAGATGGCAGTACTAGGGTTCCGTCAATCCAAGAATATGCCGCTGACAGCAGTGCCTCGCGCTACAGTCTTTAAAAATAGAGATATTGGGCTGAAACTTTGCACAGGTTCCTTTTTTGCAGGTAAAGTTCGAAGATGGGCTATATCGGACACTATCTTGATATAGCCCCCATATAGACCTATCCGCCGATTTAGGATCTAAGGCCCATAAAGCCACATTTATTATACGATTTTGCTGAAATTGGGGACAATGAGTTGCGTTAGGCCCTCCGACATCCCTCTTCAAATTGGCCTAGATCGGTCGAGATTTGCATAAAGATGCCATATAGACCGATCCGCCGATTTTGGGTCTAAGCCACATTTATTATACGAATTTGCTGAAATTTGGGACAGTGAGTTGCATTAGGCCCTTCCACATCTTTCTTCAATTTGGCTCAGATCGGTTCAGATTTGGATATAGCTGCCATATGAACCGATCTCTCAATTTAGGGGATTGGGCCCATAAAAAGCGCATTTATTGACCGCTGTCGCCGAAATTTGAGTTGTTTTAGGCCCTTCGGCATTTTTCTTCAATTTGGCTCAGATCTGTCCAGATTTGGATATAGCTGCCATATGAACCGATCTTTCAATTTAGGGTTTTGGGCCCATAAAAAGGCCCTTCGACATTTTTCTTCAATTTGGCTCAGATCTGTCCAGATTTCGATATAGCTGCCATATAGACCGTTCTCTCGATTTAAGATTATGGGGCCACAAAAGGAGCATTTATTGTCGGATTTCGCCGAAATTTAGGAGAGTTAGCTGTGTTGAGCTCTTCGACATTTTTTTGCAACTTGGCCCAAATCGGTCCAGATTTGAATATAGCTGCCATATAGACCGATATCTCGATTTAATGTTTTGGCCCCATAAAAGGCGCATTTGTTGTCCGTTTTAGCCTAAAGTTCGGACAGTGAGTTGTGTAAGGCTCTTCGTCATCCCTCTTCAATTTAGCCCAGATCGATTCAGATTTGGATTTAGCTGCCATATAGACCCATCCTTTTTTTAAAGTCTTGGCGCCATAAAATCCACATTTATAATCCGATTTCGCTGAAATTTGACACAATGACTTAGGTTAGGCTTTTCGACATCCGTATAGTGTATGGTTCAGATCGGTCTATATTTGTAAAGGGTGATTTTTTTGAGGTTAGGATTTTCATGCATTAGTATTTGACAGATCACGTGGGATTTCAGACATGGTGTCAAAGAGAAAGATGCTCAGTATGCTTTGACATTTCATCATGAATAGACTTACTAACGAGCAACGCTTGCAAATCATTGAATTTTATTACCAAAATCAGTGTTCGGTTCGAAATGTGTTCAAATTTTGACAAATTTTGTTCAGCGATGAGGCTCATTTCTGGTTGAATGGCTACGTAAATAAGCAAAATTGCCGCATTTGGAGTGAAGAGCAACCAGAAGCCGTTCAAGAACTGCCCATGCATCCCGAAAAATGCACTGTTTGGTGTGGTTTGTACGCTGGTGGAATCATTGGACCGTATTTTTTCAAAGATGCTGTTGGACGCAACGTTACGGTGAATGAACACATTTCGAACCGAACACTGATTTTGGTAATAAAATTCAATGATTTGCAAGCGTTGCTCGTTAGTAAGTCTATTCATGATGAAATGTCAAAGCATACTGAGCATCTTTCTCTTTGACACCATGTCTGAAATCCCACGTGATCTGTCAAATACTAATGCATGAAAATCCTAACCTCAAAAAAATCACCCTTTATATGGCTACCAAAAAGACCAATATTTGTTCTCTCTCAATATCCGTATCGAATTTGGTACAATTTGGACCATATTTCGTATAGCTGCTATGGAGGCATGTATTATGCATTTTTCACCGGATTATGACGAAAGGTGGTTTACATATATACCCGAGGTAGTGGGTATCCAAAGTTCTGCCCGTGGTGAGTATCCAAAGTTAACGCCTTTTTACTTTTTTTGTATTATCTAATACAATGGAACTATTAAAATCGATTTTCTTTTAACTTAAACTAACTGGAAAGTAGCAGAAATAGTTTCCATTTATTGGGATATATGTAAGTTCAAATACTTTAAAGCTTTTAATTGCCTATAATAAGGTCTTTGCTGACTTGAACCACTGTTCCTCTTCGTTTTAAGGATAATACAACGGAGATTCTTAAGCTTAGGTTGTTTTTGATTTGGTTTTAGAAGTTGCACGGAAAACATTAACAAGGCTCAAAACACAATTTAAAATCATGCAAATTCGTTGTCCAAAAAACAAAGAAAAAACGAAAAAAATCTCGAAAAATAACACCAACAAACTCGTATGGAAACGCAACATTTTTTAAAGATAAATAAGTGAACTCCACAAGACAACCACATCATTTTTGTTTTGTTTTTCTATTGCGTTTCGTTTTGCTTTATCCAGACGGTCATTTCATGCATATATGATGAATTTTCTTTTCCGAAACTCCCTACATGCCTCCCCGTTCTATCTGCATTTCAAGGCATGTTATTTTGTTTTCCTTGCAAAGTTTGGCAGACAAGTGATAAACTTTTGTGGCCCCGTTAAAGCTTCAAATGGCATGTCTAAAGCGTCTCTCATATTATTTGGCCCGTCGCTTATGGTGTTTTGCATTTTTGCAGATTTACCAAAAGAGTCAAACTCTGATGTTTCTATCAGTACGGTACCAAGGAACCAATAACAACAACAAAAGTGCAAAATCAATGGAGTATTAAAACGAGTAAAAAAAAAACAGAAATCACCTTTGCATCTGAGCTGAGTGGTAACTCATAGGAATATGCCACCTTCCCTTCCAGTGCGCAACACCTTAGTGTTACAATCCATGGGGACGGGACGACTACCAACCATGCAACAAAGTTCGCTTTTAGCCAAGCTTAGCAACCTGCTGCTGCTGCTGTTGTTACTGGTGCTTATGTTTGCTTGCATTTCATTTCAGATTTCAGCGCCTTTCAATATTGATTTCTTGGCTGGCACTATAACAACGAATCGAGAGTGTTTTTTTTGGATTTTTCTTGAATTTTTGCATCCCATGTAAATTTGTCTGGAGTTCTTTTAAATGGCCTTGCATTGCCATGTTGTTTGAATGTAGCAGACCAACTAAAAAGTAACATTCGAGGACTAATTGATTAGCACCAAACAAGATTTTTATCTCAGTTTGAAAACTTAATTATTTTACCTCGGGCCCAGTGGAGAAGAAAACGCACAAAAATTGAGCAATGCAAAGCAAAGGCTTGAAAGGCTTCTTTGGGCGGAAAGGAAAAAACCAAAACAATAAAAACAGATTAAAATTATAAAGGGAAGTAGAGAAAAAAATTAAAAAGGTTAGAAAAAAAAAAACAAGTAAAAAGGCGTTAAGTTCGGCCGGGCCGAACTTTGGATACCCACCACCTCGGGTATATATTTAAACCAGCTTTCGTCAAAATCTGGTGAAAAATGCATACCTGCATGCCCCATAGGAGCTATATCGAAAAATGTTCTGATTTGAGCCACATACTAATAAGTACGAGTCATTTTTCAATTGTGTATAACAAAATTTTGATCTTTTTAATAGCTATATCTAAAAATAAACCGATCTGAACCATGTACGACAAGGGTGTCGAAAAACCTAACATATGTCGCTGTGTAAAATTTCAGTGAAATCGGATTATAAATGCGCCATTTATGGGGTCAAGAATTGGCAGCTATATCCAAATCTGAACCGATTTGGGCCAAGTTGCAGAAAAATGTCGAAATCGGACGATAAATGCGCCTTTTATGTGCCAAAAACTTTAAATCAAGAGATCGGTCTATATGGCAGCTATATTCAAAATCTCAGCCGATTTGGAACAAATTGAAGAAGGGCCCCAACATAACTCACTGTCTCAAATTTCGGCAACATCGAACAAAAAAAGAATCTGTGCAAAATTTCAGCTCAATATCTCTATTTTTAAAGCCTGAAGAGTGATTTCAACAGACAGACGGACGGACAGTGGGTAAATCTACGGACAGTGTACCTGTCCGCTACGCAATCGATGTTATAATACTTTTAAGGGGTAAAGATCATAAACAGCTTTGCAGAAGGGCCTAAAGGGTCTTGCAGATAACATAAGACCTTGGGGTCTCAATGTTAACCTAGACAAGTCAAAAATTTGGCATCGTCTGGGTGCCGGACCATAACGGAGTAAGGGGTGATGAAAGAGCAGACGATTTGGCAGTGAAGGCCAGAGGACTGGCATCAATAAATTTGGTTAAACCGAAGCCTTTCGAGGACGCAGTCCGAGTTGAGGGAGTGGAACGCACGTAACACTGTGAAAAAGCGAAAGTGTCAAGGGAGAGATCCGGATAGTGAAAAGACGATGCTATTACTGAAAGGACGTAAGAAGGAGTCACTATAGCTTTCGGTATTATACCGGGATATTAAGGTCTACGAGTTCTATTATACAAAATCGGTGCGGCAAGTGATAGCATGCCATACAAATGTGGGGAAGATGATGGGACGTTGGAGTATTTCCTATGTCATTGGCATGATGTCGCGGCTAAAAGACACCGGTACTTAGGTGGCGACACAATACCAGACATGAACTAACTTGGGGAAGTGGTATGGAAATCAATTAAGGATTTTGTAAGTAGCACGGAATTCCTTACTTAAAATTTTCTTTTTCGAAGTTACTGTTTAGTCTTTAGAGCGAACAACAATCCGATTACTGGCGTAGGTATTACTGGCATGGGGCGGATTAATATCCGCACCCTCTCCTCTTAATGCTGGCGACATTTGTGAGGTACTTTGCCATGTAAAAACTTCTCCCCAAAGAGGCATCGTACTGCTGCCCGCCATTCGGACTCGGCTATAAAAAGGTCCTCCTTATCATTGAGCTTAAAATTTAATCGGACTGTACCGATGTATATATGAGAAGTTTCATATGTGAAAACTTTGCCACTATTCTTTAATGAAATGTTAATGGCTAAGAGTTGCATTCAATTTGGATTTTCAAGCCTTAGGTTATGACTCGGATACTTAAACCAGTTGTCGTTTAAAAAAGTCATTGAGCAAAATTTGAGACAAATCGGATAAGAAATGCGCCCTATAGGGGCTAGCGAAGTAAAATTGGCAGATCGGTTTATATGGAAGCTTTATCAGGTTATGGATGGATTCCGACCATATTTGGAACGTTGAATGTCAAAAGAAAAGTCGTGCAAAATTGTGCAGGTAAATCAGACAAATCGGTTTATATGGAAGCTTTATCAGTTTATGAACGGAAAAGTCGTTGTGCGCAATTTCATGTCAATCAGACTGAAACTGCGCCCTCTAGGGACTCAGGAAGTGCAATCGGGAGATTCGTTTTATGGAAGCTTTATCAGGTTTTAAACAGATTCATCCATGCCTGTCACATATGTTATATGTCATAGAAGTCATTGTGCAAAATGTCAGCTAAATCGGATGAGAATTCCACCCTGTACAGACTCAAGATGCATAAACATGAACTGATATGTTCCATTTACAATCCCAAAGGACCTACACTAATAGGAAGTATTCGTGCAAAATTTCAAGCAACTAGCTTTATTTCTTCGAAAGTTAGGGTCGCTACGGACACAACATCCGCCTTCCAATTCTCTTTTCCGGGAATGCGAATCTGGAAGATCTTATCTCGAGTCGTTCTCGGTACCTCGCAATCCTGATTACGGCAACCATGGCGGCATAGTTCGGAATGAACGGCTCTAGTTTTTAAACCCTCTTTATCTGCCTGGTACAAGCCTCGCTATCCTTAGTCTTCCATTATACCAGTGTCAACATTTGTATCTCAATAGCTATGGCTTTACTACCCAATTCCAAACAAACATTATTCTGCAGAAATAAAAGGCGCGTAGAGTCTTTTGGCTTCTTCCTTCCCAATTCCTCATCCAGTAAAGTTTAATTTATTATATTATATTTTATGTTATTTTTTTTTTTATTTTTACTTTTTTACTGCTTTTTTTTATTTTATTTGACTTTGTTTAGTTTTATTTTTTTAATTTATTTTATTTTATTTTTTATTTCTTTTATTTCTTTTTTTTAATTTAATTTTATTTAACTTTATTTATTTTATTTTATTGTATATTATTTTATATTATTTTATTTTCTTTTATTTTAATTTTTATTTTATTTTAATTTATTTTATATTATTTTATTTTATATTTTTTTTTATTTTATTTTATATTATTTTATTTTATTTTACTTTATTTTATTAGTTCTTTCATTCTATTTTTTTTTGGTAATGCAGTTTCGACTTTCACTAACTATCCATATATTGGGTTGCCCAAAAAGTAATTGCGGATTTTTTAAAAGAAAGTAAATGCATTTTTAATAAAACTGAATGAACTTTAATCAAATATGCTTTTTTTACACTTTTTTCTAAAACAAGCTAAAAGTAACAGCTGATAACTGACAGAAGAAAGAATGCAATTACAGAGTCACAAGCTGTGAAAAAATTTGTCAACGCCGACTATATGCAAAATCCGCAATTACTTTTTGGGCAACCCAATATATTCAAGCAAAAAATTATGTTTTGATGAATTAGTGAAGGGTTTATGAGTCCACAACCTTAGAGGCAAGTGGTACTACATTCCTACTGTCCCCAACTACTCGCGTTTCAAACGCCTGAGTTTTAAAAATTTTTCCTTGTTAATTTCTTTACTTGAAATGCTCTTTAGCTACGCCCTTGACTTAAACCTCTACATCGTACTAAACTGACTATTTCCGTTTGTTGTTCTTGAAGACTTTGTTGTTATGTTTTTGACTTCGCTTGGTTTTTTGCTGATTTCATTACGTTTTAATGAAAATGTCTTTTGTCAAAAGCTAAATTGTAGTTGCTGTTGAAGTTAACAACATTTCATGTTGCCATATAAGTAGTCTTGCCGAGACAACAACATCTACATGCGCTGTTGTTAAAGCCCAACCATATATGAGCCAAGTATAGCAGGGGAGCAGCCCAGTTTTTATGGCTGCACTCATTTAGAAAAAATAAGGATTGAATTCAAGTATTGTAGATAGTAGTAGATGTTTTTTTTTTTTTTTGTTTCAGTTTCGGTTGGACTATGTCGTTTGGTAATGTAAAATATGCAATTTTAACATCTTCTTTTAGTAATGGTCGGTCGGTCGGTCGATCCATCGTCTGGGCTAAAATCTGCGACTTCAACATAAGTATTGGATTATACGCTTCACCAGGACCAAATGTGATCCTCTCATGGTTAGTAGTAAGGAAGGTAAAAAAAAAGAAAACGAAACGACGAAAGCTACTACCAAACATGACCAACAAAATCGCCAAACAACAAAAACGCGTTTAAAGTTGTGTTTAATGTCACATAAAAATGTCATTTCGCTTTGGCCGTCTTGTTGTTGCAGCACTGGCTGCTGCCAGCGGCAATAGCAGTGTCTTCAGCCGTTTTATTGAAGTAATTTCTCCAATAACATTTACAAGAGAGCCCATAAAAAATCACCGGAAATTTGTAATCAATGAATGGGTAGCAGTCCGGTCGGGGCTTTGCTGATTTGCATACATTTAAATAAACATTGTTTTGGAAAATCGAATAACACCAAAGAGAGGAGACTTACCTTTTTTGTTTTTTTTTTTTTTTTTTTAAGCCAAATGAACCAAAAGTTTCACACGATATCCCAGAAAATTCGCCTTTTGGTCATATGAAACGGCGGCTAATCCAAACAAATTAAGTTGAAACAAGAAACTGGAAGGAAAAGAAAGACAAATAGAAAGTTTAAAACCAGAACAATTGTTAGAAATAGAATGTTTCATTTATATTTGTAGCCCTAAATGCTAATGCGATGTTATCGTAGACAACAACCCTTGCTATATTTCATATAAGAATTTTCCGGCTGTTAACACAACGCAAAGTGTGTGTGTGTGTGTCCGGATGTGTGCCCTATGTTAATGGCAATTTTGTGTATGCTGGTGTTGTTTTTGCATTACTAACTGCGCATATTCTTTATTGAAACAGAACATCTGTCCTCCCTTACGCCATCTGTTGTGGCATAGCCAAACTTTCAGTGCCATACACTCACACACTTACACCCAATGTTATGAGATGATGATGTTGTGCCTTAGTTTTGTTGTTGTTCTTATACTCATTGCCTTGTCCTAACAGAGATGTTTATCTTTAGATTTGTTATGTTAATTTCGTGTGTCATCATCGCCCATATGCACAGTGTTGAGCAAGTGGTGAGGTACAGCAATGAGGGCATACTAAGGGCATAAGCAAAGGAGTTGGTATTTAAATGCAAATGACGAAAGGGTTGTTGAATTACAACAACAACAACAACAACAACAACAAAAAGAAATATATGATCCAAATTAAAATTAATGTTTTTTTTAAACATTTAAAAAAAGTTAATAAACCATTTTCAAAGTGAAAATTACAAATTAATTAAATTTTCTAAATACAATTGCAAAATGTAAGCTGAATATTCAGAAATAAAGTGCCCAGTGTCCTCGGCACAATTTTCTCACCTGCCCCTGGATGCGTACGCAAGCCCATCATGCCAAGTTCTAACGAATCTTACATGGCTAACACAACAGTGGTGAAAGTTCTGAATCCTCACTATGGTTCAGTTTCTACAGATAAATCTCCACCATTGTAAGGTCGCTTCGCCGGCACTTAAGGTCTTCCTGGGCTGGGAGATTTGACATGGTTCTTATCGAGAAACCAAGGGTGTGTGGATTCGTGGACTAAGAATTCCGGGATTTAAACTTCTCAAGGGCACGGAAATGGGAAACACAGATCCTGAATTCTTGCAAAGGGTAGTCGAAATGTTTTTCTTCTTCCGTCGCTAAGCACTGAAGATTTAGTAGTAGTCAGTCTTGAAATAAACTGTTGAAGCTGCTTCTTTAGGGAAGAAAAGCCTCATTGCAGGAAGTGATGCACATCACCAGAAATGGGAAGTTGGGATGTCAACGAAAGGGGTGAGCTGCTTATCGAAAATATTAAAAGTTGCAATCTGGCGATTTGTAATAAAGGGGATAAACCGACCTTTTTTACCAGGAACAGGCAAGTGGTACTAGATATAACCTTTGTATCGAAAGATATGAGTGGAAGAAAATGCGACTGGAAAGTGTTGGATGACCACAGCTTCTCTGATCATCGTTATATCAGTTTTAGCATTGGAGAAAATACTGAAGTAGTGGTCCTTCGGCTAAACAGAAGAAAGCAGATTGGGATAAATTTCGGCACAAATTCTGCACGTCTATCCCTTCTAGACTAGAAAAGGAAGTGAAAACTATGGAGGATATAGACATAGTGGTCAAGTGGATCACGAAGGCCCTGAATGACTCGCTTGTGTCAGCATGCCCTAGTGCCAAGCCAAAGGGCAAACAGCGACCGCCATAGTGGAGCCCAGAGTTGGTTGGTCTAAGGAAGGACTGCAGAAAACCCTTCAGCAGAGCTAAAGCCACAGGAGCACCACACGATTGGGACATCTATAAGGCTGAGCTAAAAAAATATATGGGCGAGCTTAGAACGGCTTAAAACAAATCCTGGGTAGAATTCTGCAGCTCAGAGGAGAATTCATCTCTAGGCTAAGAAAGATTTTGTCCTCGAGACCTATTACGGTGGGTATATCCAGAAGTCTGAGAATATATGGACAATGTCTAGTGTGGAGACACTAGAACTACGTGTTGATACACATATCCCGGGAAATTCTCCAACGGACAACGTGGCGCCAGGAGAGGTTGTCACTGATATGCATTCGTCGGAGGTCATTAGGGAAATTGTGTCTGAGCGGAAAATCTTTTGGGCGATAAGAAGTTTCGACTCCATGATAATGTATCACCGGCCGAATTACAAGCTGTGTCTGATAGATTGGTTCCCTGGCTTAGAGAAATATAATCTGCTTGTATCAGAATGTCATATATACCTGTGGGATGAAGGGACACGAATGTTATTTTCATTCCGAAGCCAGGAAAACCCTACCACACGAAGGCGAAAGATTTTCGTCCTATTAGTCTGTCATCCTTTATGCTGAGAGGTTGATAGAAACATATCTTAGGGCAAAGGTCCCAGGAGGTCGCTTGTCGCGACAGCAGCATGCTTGTAGAAAAGGCAAATCCACTGAAACAGCCCTGCACAACCTAGTCGGCTACATAGAGGGTTCTCTCGCTGTCAAGGAATATACAATGGTAGCATTTCTTGACATTGAATGTGCTTTCAACAATGTAAAACTGACGTCAATCATGAAGAAGTTGCAGTTTCTAGGCATCAACTCTACCGTAAGAATGTTTATTAATAACTTACTTACTAGAAGATGCATTATGGCAGGCTTGGGATCTGTGGATCGAAAAAGATGGGTCAGCAGAGGAACCACTCAAGGAGGTGTACTGTCTCCTTTGGAATATAGCCATTAACAATATATTATTGTCTCTGGACAATTATCACGTCATCAACGTATGCTGATCCCACTTTTACCTATCTGAGCCGCTTTTTGATAAAAATTACTGTACCACTATTTCTGATAAACCCGATTGGAACGACGATATCCCTGGCAACAGAACTTACATATATTTCTATAAGGATGGTTCCATACTAAACGACCAGGTGGGCTTTGGGGACATCGAAGAAGAAGAGACTACAGAACACCTTCTGTGTGTGTATCTCGCACTAGCAGACCTTTAATGGTATATGGTGTTGTGGTCTGGTGGACGGCGCTTCAAAAATCCACCTACTGGTCAAAACTTAACTGGATCCAAAGGATGGCTACTTTGTGCATCAAGACGACACCATCTGATGCACTGAATTTAATGCTACACATCTTATGCATCTAGACATTGTTGCTACCCAATTTGCAGCGACCACTGCGGTGAGGTTAAGGGAGCTTTCTCATTGGTTATGTGGCGGCTACGGACACTGTGTTATCCTTGATACAAAATCCGATGTTCCAGGCAGTGTGGATTACACTCTACCTAAGCCGCCTTTTGATAAAAATTACTGTACCACTATTCCGGATAGAACCGATTGGAAATACGATATCCCTGGTAACAGAAGTTATATAGACTTCTATACGGATGGTTTCAAACTAAACAACCAGGTGGGCTTTGGGGTGTACTCTAAAGATCTAGAACTGGTCATATCGAAAAGGTTACCTGACCACTGCAGTGTGTATCAAGCAAAGATCCTTGCAATTAAGGAAGTGACGGAAGGGCTTAGATATAATGTCATTACGACGATTGGCACAAATATTTTCTCAGGCAGCCATTAAATCCATGGAGAACGTATTTCTGAACCCAAAAACCGTCCTCGACTGTCGCATATCTCTCAACGAGATGGTTGAACAGTTCAAAATTCATCATCTCTGTAAGCCGGGCAACAGAGATATCCTAGGGAATTGTGAAGCGGATGAGCTTGCGAGACTAGGAACTACCCTACACATTCCAGGGACACTGGATCTATGGGTATGCCTCTAGCGATATGTAAGCTAAGTTTTCAGGACCAGCCCCGAAGGGCAACGAATGATAGATGGTCACAAAGTGGGGGCTGTGGGCATTCCAAAACTATGTGGCCTAATATAGACTTGATGAGGTCAATTGCTTTGCTGTCGCTGACTAGAACAGACGTATCAGCCATTGTGTCCATCATGACATGTCACTGTCTAATCGAAAAACATGCTGACAGACTGAAGGTTGCCAGCAACGACTTTTGCAGAAGCTGTGAGGATATTGAAGAAGAAGAGACTCTAGAACGCCTTCTATGTGTGAATCCCGCATTAGCAGTTAGAAGGAGTTCCACTTTAGGTTCTCATTTCTTTAAGAACCTGTCTTTTTAAGCGGATGTGAACATTCGCAAGTTATTAGGCTTTGTAAGGCGCTTTGGATGGTTCAACGGTAAGAACTAGAAGGCATTTTCCTTTTTCTGTTCCTGTGGTATGACAATGGACAAAATCGTCTAAGTGAGTCTGATGGCAGTCTGCTACTGTAACCTAACCTAGCCTAGAGCAAACTTAAAAATAGTTTTACAACTGAAATATTAGCCAATCACAAGTCTTCTCATTTAATTGCAAACACTTTCTGCTTTTAAATATTCACATTGCGAATAATTGCAGCAATTTGTATTTATTTCGTAAATAATTGTAACTTTGTCTAAGAAATCGAGTGCAAAACTTTTTGGCTGACACCCCATGAAACTTAAATGCATTGTGCGCTGTGTGTGGCCACTAATGGCTGAAAGTTGTCAACAAATTGCATATTTTTTGTTTTTTTTTTTCTTATATTACAAATTGCATCTCATAATAGACGCAATGGAATTTCACTATCTCACATTGTCCAAGAGCTGTCAAAGCGTAATAAAAATATACCAATACAGCAGCCTTCCAATAGTCATAAAATTCCTAACATATATCGAGCATATAAATCACCATTTAATCAATCAGCTTGACTCCGCAAAGCAAGTCGTCATGCAAAAATATTGAGCGAATAAAAATGTTCAAAAGTACTTTTTATGCAAATGAGTCAAATGCGAGACCACCCACAGGCCGATGAAAAAAAAAAACTGCCATGGTTGTTTCTTTTTCGTTGTTTTTTCTGTTCATACTCACAAAGTCTATTTTTTATTAGTTTATATTTATAAACATAAATTAAAAATTTGAAGCACAACCGGCAATTTAAGCGCCAAAACCATAAACTATTGTTGTGTCAATTAATGGAGTGTTAACCGCGAGTCACTGAGCCAGCGCGCAGTCGCAAGACCCACCTTCGACACACCCCCCACCCAATCTCTCATGAGAAAGCGCAAATGAGGCAGGCAGCCCATATTAAGCGATGACTACAACGCCAAATGCCGATAACGACGGCAAATACGAGACTTCGACCACGGTGGCTATAAAATCGTGTGGCATGGCTAACAATTATTTTATGATCGTTTTGTTTTGTTTTCTTGTGTGTATGTGTGCTTTGAAAAAGCCAACGACTATTTGAAGCGGTGAGAATACAAATGTAAAGAAGCAGCAAATGGAAGTGTTAAACTACAAACAACAACATGAGAAAAGTAACAAAAAAACAAAATATTTTTGTTAAGCACAACAACTATTTAGTATGCATGTGTCGAAAATTGATTAATTGCATGCACTCAGTCAATCGTTCATTTAACAATTTCGTTTTGTTGTTGGATGTTCGTTTTATTGTTTTAGCTTCCACATCGATATTAAGAAAATCAAACGAACTCATACACACAGAAAATCACTTTTCAAACGAACTAAAACATTTCGAAGAAAAGAAGAAAACTTTTTTTCGTGGTATTTTAGTTGTAATTGAAAATGTATGCTATTAAAATATTAATTGATACAATTAATTACAGTGAAACCCTTCCAACAGTTGACAAATTGCCACATATACAAATGGACATTTACGATTTCTTTTGGTTCTTGTTGGTTGTTGATTTCAAACAGTAAAAGCTTTATTTAAATCTCCTTTCAATGGACAACAACTTATTTCTTATTCTATGCCTATAGAGTATAATGTTCATCTGATTTCGGTAAAAATAAATCAGAGCTGTGGCTGAGAATTAACAGGACAAGTTGCCAGGTCCTCAAAGCCAATAGGGAACTCTGACACGGATACTTTGCCAATAGGCTGGGGACTTAGGAAGATTCGCCTTCAGGGTAGGGTCTTCTATGGATTTTGCTGATGAACGGAAATCTTTCGAGACTTTTGACAAAGGACGTGAAGTGCCTTTTCCTCACGCTAGCACGTATGTGCCTTAACCTAATCTTATTGCACCCTCCGTTGGAACCATCCCGTCCCGTCCACAAATCTCGGGAGTACTCCCAGAGGTACGTTCGCAAGATCACCCAGTTTGCAAAATAACCGCCTTGGCATAAACGCGGAATCGGAACGGAGCGAGTGCTCGATAATCTCCTTCACATCCTTTTCAAGGGAACTTTTGCAGAAGTCATTGTACGGCATTCTCATGCGCGCCGCCATGCGGTCTATAAAATAAAGTCCGGTTATGACCCCTGTCTATGTGCCTAGCGACTCCTTAACGAACGCCAGCAACTCCTTCGTCCTCCTCAAGTAGTTACAGTCCAAAGCACGATAGCGGTCCGTCCCGCTGAGTCTCATCACCAACCAACCACTCTGGTCATCATATATACTACGTTTAGTAGCTCGACTAATGGCACGCAGGTAACAAATCTCCCGGATCTCCCGGCGCAGACGATATCCGGGAGATAAATCCTCGAACCGACATAAATTCTGAGTTTTGAGAGCGGTAGATCTATTACCACATTTCCTCTTGAGGCTACTGTAATGGCACTGACCTCTGCCTGAAAGACCATACAATCGTCCGGCAGGCTCAGAGACATACCGATGTAGAGTGCGTGGAAGTAGACCCTCAATCCAGTCCTCGGCTTCATCTTGGAGCCATCAGTAAAGATAGAGGTCCAACCTCCTCAAATACGGCATTCGCTTTCCATAAATACCTCCCAGGAAAACAAAATCTGAATGTCACAATTCCTTCTCAATCCAAGAGACCACACCTGTCCCCCTTCGGCATGCCGAGCTGCCTCAACCTAAGCGCGACTTTGGCGGCGCAGTACCGAATATAACCCTCAATGGCCTGCACAGCAAGTATCGCTTCCAGACCTTTTTTCGGTGTGGATCTCAGTGCCCCTGTGACTACAACGCAGGCCAGTCCCTGGTCCACTTGTTTGTGGCTCTCAACCATTCCAGTGTCCATTAAGTCAGTACTGGTCACATTCAATATCCTCATGCAGGTGTAAAAAATGCACTGCTTCTTTACTACGTATAAGGGGAGGAAAGAGGATAATAATTTGGTCGGATGTTCTCGTCAGGATTCGAAATCCCGGCTTTCAGCGTTATAGACGGACATCCAAACCCCTGCGTCACTGTGACTTTCAGTTGTGTTTCCACATAGAAGGAAATATTTGACACCGAATCTATATTCGCTCTACGGATCAATCGTACATATAACACGATAGATGAATCCTTTTCATCTATCACAACGTGATCAATTTGATTCCTAACTTCTTTATCTCGGGACAACCTTGTGCCTTTGCGAATTTTTCTATGTTGAAATCTGGTGCTGCTAACTACCTTGTTTTTTTGCCGCGGCAAAATCTATTAACATCATCCCATTATCAGATGTAATCTCGTAATCTCTTCCCTATCTTCGTACTAAAATTTCCAATAATGATTTAAATATCATGGGAAGCGCTCGTATTCTCTCTTTAGGCACTCGTAGAAAATATCCTTGGTCTGCTCGTCCTTGTCTTCGGTCGGGGCATGGGTACAAACTAGGCCGATGTTGAAAAATTTGGCTTTTATGCGGTTTGTGGCTAGCCTCTCATACACCGGAGTAAAGCTGGGGACAAGGTGTTTCAGTCTCCGACTAACCAGAAATGGTTAGTCATGCCACGTGTCATGTCAGATGTAGTATAATTAGTCACCGTTTGAAGCAGTTGTGACGCCATTCCCGTTCCATCGTTCTTGCTGTAAGGCGGTAATATCGGCATTGTACTTCTCCAATACATCCGCCAGTGCATATATTCTACGTTCTCTAGTAGGAATCCATTCCAGCTGCATGTCCGTCCGTCCGTTGAAATCATGGTACAGTCTTTAAAAACGAAGATATTGAGCTGAAAATTTGTCCATAGGCAGGTTATGTTCGAATATGCACTATGTCGGACTATATACTGATATAGCGCCTTAAAGACCGATCTTCCGATTTAGAGTTTCAAACTCATAAAAGTTGATTTGTGATAAGATCCCCTACATCTCTATCAAATATGATACAGATCTGCCTGTACCTTAATATAGCCCCAATATAGATCGATCCTCCGATTTAAGGTCCTAGGCCTATTAATGTTACATTTAGTGCCCGATATCATTGAAATTGGGCACAGCGACTTGTGTTGGGTCTTCGAATATAGACCCCATATAGACCGATCTCCCAGTTCAATAATAGGCGCATTTATTGCCTGATTCCGCTGAAATATAACACATTGAGCTGTATTCGGCCCTTCGGCGACCGTGCCGAGTATGGTTTAGATCGGACTATATTTAGGTATATCCGCAATATAGACCGATAGAATATTTATTCCCCGCTTTTGCTGAAATTTAGTAGAGTGAGCTATGTTAATCCCCTACACATCATCCTCGAATATGGTGCAGATCGGATAGTTTTTGGCTATAGCTGCTATATATATAGATCTCCCGATTTATGGTTTTGAACCCATATAAGATTCTTTTATTACCAGATTTTGTTGTAATTTTGAACAATAAGTTGTGGCGAGTATGGTTCAGGTGGGACCATACTTCTATATATTGTAGCTGCTAAAGGTTCAGAATAGTGAATTTTTCACCGGATTTTACCCGAGGTGATGGTTATCCAAAGTTCGACCCGTCCTTACTTAATGCCTCTTTACTTGTTACTATTATTTTGTTTCTCAGAGTTTTCCTTATAAATTTCCGGGGCGGATTACTGGCCCATCGCCCCAATCGCATGGGTTTTGTGGGATGCCTCGATGTCGCGAGCCGCTTTCTTCCAGCCACCTCTAACCTGGGAACAGACGCTGATGTTGCAAATTTGCCCATGAACATTTCGTTGGAGAACAGTCCGATTCAAGTTTCAGCTCAATGATAAGGGAACTCCTTTTTATATCTGATTCTGAACGGCGTACCGCAGTGTGACACCTCATTGTGGAGAATTTTTTACATGGCTGCTATACCAAATGGCGCAAAAGTTAGCATGTCCGTTGAACGCCTGGGTTCGAATTCTGGCAGGAACATTAGACAATTTTCAGCGGTGGTTATCCCCTGCTCATGCTGGCAACATTTGTGAGGTACTTTGTCATGTAAAAACTTATCCCCAAAGAGGCGTCGCTCTGCAGCACGCCGTTCAGACTCGGCTATAAAAAGGAGGTCCCTTATCATTGAGATTAAAATTGAATCGGACAGCACTCATTGATTTGTGAGAAGTTTGCCCCAATTCCTTAATGAAATTTTCATGGGCAAGTTTGCAGTTTGCTATAACAAGGGGTACAGTACCTCACAAATGTCGCTAGCATTAGGAGGGGACGCTGATGTTGGACATTGATTATTTTGAAGGCGCCAATAACTCGCCTTGCCATTTCGAGTATCATTGATATTCAGTATTTATTTAAGAGTCAGTGCGCTGACTGCCCGTGGCCTCATTTCACCACCACAAGTCGGCGTTCAAAGTTCCAGCCCGCGCGGTGCTCACGGTTATTGCATGTTGGCCCCATATAAGCCAAAATTTTTAATCAATTGAGCTGTAATTTGGCAATCGAAAATTGTGACTTACAACACCAACACAAAATCACGGCCATACAAAACGATCTCAGGATTTGAATTATCGAGTCTGGAAATGCCTCTCTTACCGATTTTGTTGAAATATTGTACGCGCCCCTTGTCTCTTACATCAACATTAAATGTTGCCCAGATAGGATTACCTGTGGATAAATCCCTCATAAAAATTGATTCCTCTATTTGATTTCTGAGGCCACCAAAAAGAGAGCCCATTATCCTGTTTGATTTCTTTAAACTGATCTAGATATTGTCCAATTTCATAGGAGACTATATTATGGTAGTGGATATCCCAAGTTCGGCCCGGCGGAACCTTTTTCGTGATAGTTTCTTTTTTTTATCACGTTCAAAGCAAACAAAGCATTGATGCGATTAATTTCATAATTGAAATAATTTCAATTAAACATTAATTCAAAGAAAAAAATTGCTATTGAAAAAAACCGTTTTATATATTTTTCACGCCCAGAAACATTTGAATGAGTAATCCAATGATTATTACAACCATCATGATGTTAACAATCAATCACTTACATTAAAGCAGCAATTTGCTGTAATAAAGTCCGAACAATTTTGCCACAGTGCCAAAACGCCAACTACTCTGCTAGACAGTCAGGTAAGTCAACCAATAAGCCCGCAATTGTCTGACAGTGCCAATGCGTTGTCGTATCGGACTATGCCCAATGGCCATTGAACATAAAAAAATCTTAATTGTTTTGATAAGCTCATAAAATAATGTTTTTATAGATTGTCGATTGTCGTAAAAATGCAAACAAGCCAGAGAGAAAAACAAACACACACACACACACACATAGAGAAATAAACCAAACGAACGTTGGTGGGGAAACATATTAACCCAAACGCAAATGATGAATACTAATTTCAAATGACCCGCTAAAACATATAAGGAAATGTATGTTAATTGTTTTGCCATGTTTTTTTTAGCTGCTACTGTTTTACTTCATTGCTGAAAATAAACTTAACGTAGTATTACATGTGGCAAAACTTGGCAAAACAAGTAAAAGCGTGCTAAGTTCGGCCGGGCCGAATCTTATATACCCTCCACCATGGATCGCATTTGTCGAGTTCTTTTCAGGGCATCTCTTCTTTGGGAAAAAAGGATATAAGAAAAGATTTCCTCTGCTATTAGAGCGATATCAAGATATGGTCCGGTTTGGACCACAATCAAATTATATGTTGGAGGCCTGTGTAAAATGTCAGCCAATTCGAATAAGAATTGCGAACTTTGGGGGCTCAAGAAGTAAAATAGAGAGATCGATTTATATGGGAGCTGTATCGGGCTATATACCGATTCAGACCATAATAAACACGTATGTTAATAGTCATGAGAGGATCCGTCGTACAAAATTTCAGGCAAATCGGATAATAATTGCGACCTCTAGAGGCTCAAGAAGTCAATATACCAGATCGGTTTATATGACAGCTATATCAGGTTATGAACCGATTTGAACCATATTTAACACAGTTGTTGGATATCATAACAAAATACTTCGTGCCAAAATTCATTCAAATTGGATAAGAATTGCGCCCTGTAGAAGCTCAAGAAGTCAAGACCCAAGATCGGTTTATATGACAGCTATATAAGGTTATGCACCGATTTGAACCATACATGGCACAGTTGTTGGATATCGTAACAAAACACGTCGTGCAAAATTTCATTCCAATCGGATAAGAATTGCACACTCTAGAGGCTCAAGAATTCAAAACCCCAGATCGGTGTATATGGCAGCTATATCAGGTTATGGACCGATTTGAACCATACTTGGCACAGTTGTTGGATGTCATCGGGCAAAATTTCATTCTAATCGGATAAGAATTGCGCACTCTAGAGGCTCAAGAAGTCAAGACCCAAGATCGGTTTATATGGCAGCTATATCAGGTTATGGACCGATTTGAACCATACTTGGCACAGTTGTTGGATGTCATTACAAAACACGTCGTGCAAAATTTCATCCTAATCGGATAAGAATTGCGCACTATAGAGGCTCAAGAAGTCAAGACCCAAGATCGGTTTATATGGCAGCTATATCAAAACATGGACCGATATGGCCCATTTACAATACCAACCGACCTACACTAATAAGAAGTATTTGTGCAAAATTTCAAGCGGCTAGCTTTACTCCTTCGGAAGTTAGCGTGCTTTCGACAGACAGACGGACGGACGGACGGACGGACGGACGGACGGACATGGCTAGATCGACATAAAATTTCACGACGATCAAGAATATATATACTTTATGGGGTCTCAGACGAATATTTCTAGTAGTTACAATCAGAATGACGAAATTAGTATACCCCCCATCTTATGGTGGAGGGTATAAAAAAGTTTTCAGACTTTTATTTGGTTCAAGTTGGGAAAAAAGATTTGGTAACAGAAGTTTGTGGGAAGTCTTCTTGACACGTTAATATGATTTTGAAAGGTACTTGGTTAGATGCAGCCTTCACATACAACGGGAGCAGAATAGCTAAGTTCGGCCGGGCCGAATCTTATATACCCTCAATCATGGATCGCATTTGTCGAGTTCTATGCGCGGTATCTCTTTTAAGGCAAACAAAGAATATTTAATGAAACTGTTGTGCTATTGGAGCTATATCAAGTCATAGTCCCATTCGGACTATAAATGAATGCTGAACATTGTAGAAGTCATTGTCTAATATTTCAGTTCAATCGGATAAGAATTGCGCCTTGTAGGGGCTCAAGAAGCAAAATCGGGAGATCGAGCTGTATCAAGCTATTGACCGATTCAGACCATATTAGACACGTATGTTGAAGGTCTTGAGAGAAGCCGTTGCACAAAATTTCTGCCAAATCGGATGGGAATTGCGCCCTCTTGAGGCTCAAGAAGCCAAAATCCCAGATCGATTTTTATGGTAGCTATATCAGTTTATGTTCCGATTTTAATCATACTTAACAAAGACGTTGGGAGTGATACCAAAACACTACGTGCAAAATTTCAGCCAAATCGGATAAAAATTGCGCCCTCTAGAGGCTCAAGAAGTCAAGATCCCAGATCGGTTTATATGGCAGCTATATCAAAACATCAACAGATTTGGCCCATTTACCATCCCAACTGACCTACACTAATAAAAAGTAAAATTGCAAATTTTGCCCATGAAAATTCCACTAAGGAACAGGGTCAAACTTCTCACATATCAATGAGTGCAGTCCGATTCAAGTTTAAGCTCAATGATAAGGGGTCTCCCTTTTATAGCTGAGTCCGAACGGCGTGCCGAAGTGCGCCACCTCTTTGGAGAGAAGTTTTACATGGCATAGTACTTCACAAATGTTGCCAGCATTAGGAGGGGATAACCACCACTGAAAATGTTTTCCGATGGTCTCGCCAGGATTCGAACCCAGGCGTTCAGCGTCATAGGCGGACATGCTAACCTCTACGCTACGGTGGCCTCCTGTAAAATAAAAAGTATTCGTGCAAAATATCAAGCGGCTAGCTTTACTCCTTCGAAATTCAGCGTGCTTTCGACGGATAGACGGACGGATGGACGGACATGGCTAGATCGACTTAAAATGACATGTATTCAAGAATATATATATACTTTATGGGGTCTCAGACGCATATTTCGAGGTGTTACAAACAGAATGACGAAATTGGTATACCCCCATCCTATGGTGTAGGGTTTAAAAGCTTTTTGTACTCACCACCGTAGGATAGGGGGTATATTCGTTTAGTCATTCCATTTGCATCACATCGAAATATCAATTACCGGCCCTACAAGTAAATATTGTATATTTCGGATCGTCGTAAATTCCTAAGACGATTTAACGATGCCCGTATGTCTCTCCGTCCGTCTGTTGTAATCACTCTAGAGCCTTCAAAAAATGAGATATTGAGCTGTAATTTGGCACAGATACGTCTTTTTGATGCTCAATGGTTAAGTGCTTGAATGGGCCAAATCGGATCATATTTGGATATAGCTGCTATATAGACCGACTTCCCGATAAAGGGTCTAATGCCCATAAAAACTTTATTTTTCATCCGATTTTGGTGAAACTTAAAAAAAGTGAGTATTTTAAGGTTTCCCGACCACTGACCCAAATTTTTGTTCAGTTAGGATTATATTTAGATATAGCTACCATATAGACCGATCTCCCGATAAAGGGTCTGAATACCGTAAAAGCTTTATTTATTACCTGATTTCACTGAAATTTGAAACAGTGAGTAGTTTAAAGCTTGATGACAACTGACCCAAATATGGTTCAGATCAGGCTATATTTAGATATAGCTACCATATAGACCGGTCTCCCGATAAAGGGTCTGAATACCATAAAAGCTTTATTTATTACCCGATTTCACTGAAATTTGCAACAGTGGGTTATTTTAAGGCTCATAATATCCGACCCAAATACGGTACAGTTCGGACTATATTTAGATATAGCTGCCATATAGACCGATCTGCCGATAAAGGGTCTGAAGCCCATAAAAGCTATATTTTTAACCAATTTCGCTAAAATTTGAAATAGTGAGTTATTTTGAGCCTCACGATATCCAACCTTAATATGGTTCAGATCGGTTTATAATTGGATATATATGCCAAAAAGACCAATATTTTGTTCTACAAAATTGAATAGTGACATATATATTAGACCACTCAATGTCCGTGCCCAATTTGGGTCCTTAAGTAATCCAATTTTCATCGGATTTTTACGAAAGGTGGTTTACATATATAAACGAGGTGGTGGGTATCCAAAGTTCGGCCGGGCCGAACTTAATGCCTGTTTACTTATTAATTTTCTAGTTCCAAGATTGGATAATTGTGGCACCACTTTCCTATGAATAGATGGACCCACGCCTTGATTGCCTTCTCACGTATAACCAACTAATTAAACTTGGTAATTAGTTGATATTTGGCATTTGTTTAACTTTTAATTACAACTCCTCTCTTGAATCAAACAAACCTTCAATGGTATATTTGCTCTATATTGCCATCGTCATTTACATGGCCTGTCTCAAACTCTGAATGGCTTTGCTGTTGGTGGCCGTCCAGACTGCCCGAACCCTTTGGTAGAAAACTTTTACGTTTGGCCGATTTAGACTAACAGAGTCTCTTGCCCAAGTTGGTTGGTGTCAATTGTTTTCATATTCTCATATTCTTGACTTGTTCGCAATGGGCGAAGCAAAAAAAAACAAGTAAAAGCGTGCTAAGTTCGGCCGGGCCGAATCTTATATACCCTCCACCATGGATCGAATTTGTCGAGTTCTTTTCCCGGCATCTCTTCTTAGGCAAAAAAGGAGATAAGAAAAGAGTTGCTCTGCTATTAAAACGATATCAAGATATGGTCCGGTAAAATGTCAGCCAATTCGTATAAGAATTGCGCCCATTGGGGCTCACGAAATAAAATAGAGAGAACGATATATATGGGATCTGTATCGGGCTATAGACCGATTCAGACCATAATAAACACGTTTGTTGATGGTCATGAGAGGATCCATCGTACAAAATTTCAGGCATATCGGATAATAATTGCGACCTCTTGGGGTCAAGAAGTCAAGGTCCCAGATCGGTTTATATGGCAGCTATATCAGGTTGGGAACCGATTTGAACCTTATTTGACACAGTTGTTGAAAGTAAAAATAAAATACGTCATGCAAAATTTCAGCCAAATCGGATAGGAATTGCGCCCTCTAGAAGCTCAAGAAGTCAAATCCCCAGATCTGTTCATATGACAGCTATATCAGGTTATTGACCGATTTCAACCATACTTTGCACAGTTGTTGAATATCATAACGAAATACTTCGTGCAAAAATTCATTCAAATCGGATAAGAATTGTGCCCTCTAGAGGCTCAAGAAGTCAAGACCCAAGATCGGTTTATATGGCAGCTATATCAGGTTATGGACCGATTTGAACCATACTTGGCAAGGTTGTTGGGTATCATAACAAAACACGTCGTGCGAAATTCCATTCCATTCGGATAAGAATTGCGTACTCTAGAGGCTCACGAAGTCAAGACCCAAGATCGGTTTATATGGCAGCTATATCAGTTTATGAACCGATTTGAACCATACTTGGCACAGTTGTTGGATATCATAACAAAACACGTCGTGCAAAATTTCATTCTGATCGGATAAGAATTGCGCCCTATAGAGGCTCAAGAAGTCAAGACCCAAGATCGGTTTATATGGCAGCTATATCAGGTTATGGACCGATTTGAACCATACTTGGCACAGTTGTTGGATATCATAACAAAACGAGTCGTGCTAAATTTCATTCCAATCGGATAAGAATTGCGCACTCTAGAGGCTCAAGAAGTCAAGACCCAAGATCGGTTTATATGACAGCTATATCAAAACATGGACCGATATGGCCCATTTACAATACCAACCGACCTACACTAATAAGAAGTATTTGTGCAAAATTTCAAGCGGCTAGCTTTACTCCTTCGGAAGTTAGCGTGCTTTCGACAGACAGACGGACGGACGGACGGACGGACGGACGGACGGACGGACGGACGGACGGACGGACGGACGGACGGACAGACGGACGGACATGGCTAGATCGACATAAAATTTCACGACGATCAAGAATATATATACTTTATGGGGTCTCAGACGAATATTTCGAGTAGTTACAAACAGAATGACGAAATTAGTATACCCCCCATCTTATGGTGGAGGGTATAAAAAGACAAAAAGCTGAACACCGACACAATTAACACTCTTTGAGTGGCTGTGAAAACGTGTGTACACGGTGTCGAACCAAGTGCATACATGTGTCAGTCTTGTTGTAATAGAATCTGGCCCCAAAGTGCAATGCAGGAAGATTGGCTTGGCCCAAAGGACGGCATCCTTTGGTGCAAAAGCTCAAATTGTTTTCAAGCTCAAACAAACGAATTAACAGAAGAAAATCTTATATGCCACCAACACCAACTCTGCGATGACAAAATAAAATGCTTGTACCAACGTATATGTCGAAAATTGGCCAAAACAGCAGTAGCAGCAGCACAGCAGTCCGTTGTTGGATGAAACGGACAGCAGTGCCATGCCGCCAAGCTTTGTGGTAATCTGTTTAACGAGGGAGTTTTACAAAACACCGCTTTAATGCTAAAAACTGTAACGTGGCCCCAAGCCACCGGCATCCCCAAGAAATTGCAACAGATGAACAGCATCCCGCAGCCACTTAGAGATTTTTCCACATTTGGCTTTTGCAGCGACAATGGGGCAAATGAATGAAATCGAAATGTCCGTGTCTGTCTGTCTGGAGTGTCTTTGTTTGTTGATATTCAATACTTTTTTATTCATTTATTTTTATTTTTTTCTCTGTGTGTGTGTGTTTTTTTTTTGTGAACTCACAATATGACACCATGCAATTTTCGTTTAACTTTTGTCACAATTGTTACTTTTTTCCAAAGTTTTTCTCATTTTGACTTCATTCGGAGGAATATCTTTGAAGCTGTTCCTCTCAAAGTTAGCCTTTATATGGTGGTTGACTGTCTTTATGGAGGATTTTGTTTTTTTTTTATTTTTTGTTTTGCTCAAGCGGTCTTCAATTGATATGTGCTGACATTAAAAGCTGGGAAAGTGTCAAATAAGTGTTAAAGTTATAAGTGAAAAATAAAATGATTTTTTTTTTCTAGTTTTTGCCAAAGGGCGCAACAAAAAGATGCGGAAAAACTACAATGATGACTTGAGGATTTTTGTGTTTGTCACATGGGAATTTTTATTTTGAGCAAATAATCCCCAAATTAAAATGAAATTTTAGGGCTTCATATATTTAAATTAGAATAATTTGTCGCCGAGCACATAACATAATCGCTAAAAAATTGTCATTTAAACATTAAATGGACAAATTAATTGATTCAATCAATTTTTTAATTGAATGTTAATTTTTTTAATAACAGTAGTGATAGAAATTTTTGTAATTTTCAATTAAAACATTAATTGATTCAATTAATTTTTTAATTAATTCTGACACAATTTTCAATCATAATCGTGATTGATTTTTTTTTTTAAGTTTTGTTTAAAAAAATTATTGAATTAATCTTTTTTTTAATTAAGTAAGAATATTTTTTCAATCACAATAGTGATTGAAAACCACCTTCGTATGTGAATGTACGTCCGATGGCATTATGTATTATCATTTGCATGGCCACCACATGTACGCTTACAGTAGTCCGGATCCTGAACCAAATTTCAAGCATAAATTGGACGATACTGCTGTAATTTCGGTTTCAATATTCGAACGTATTTCATCAATCGTCGCTGGCTTGTTGGCATAGGCAATAGACTTGACGTAGCCCCACAGTAAATAGTATAATGGGGTCAAATCATACGGAAGCTCTTAACGTTGACGCTACTGATTCTGAATGTAGGTAAATTTTAACTAATTTTGACTTGTTGTTGGCTCGCATATCTTTCCATCATGAAATTGCAAACCTTACTGAAGAGAAATGTCAAAAGTTCGGCAAAAATATGACAAAGTTTGCTGTCCATATCGGTCTACTTTCATAGCGATTTCTTTTCTATGTAGCCAGCATAAGCGCAGAAAGGGCTCTGGGTGGTGGACTAAGCACCCCTCATAAAAATTTTAACTTCCAATAAAATCGGATAAGAATTGCGCCCTCTATTGGGTCAAGACACAAGATCTGTTTATATGGCAGCTATATCAAAACATGGACCGATTTAGCCCATTTACAATACCAACCGACCTACACTAATAAAAAGTATTTGTGCAAAATTTCAAGCGGCTTTATTCCTTCGAAAGTTAGCGTGCTTTTGATGGACAGACGGACGGACGGACAGACGGACGGACATGGCTAGATCGACTTAAAATGACATGACGATCAAGAATATATATACTTTATGGGGTCTTAGACGCATATTTCGAGGTGTTACAAACAGAATGACGAAATTAGTATACCCCCATCCTATGGTGGAGACTATAAAAATGTGGGCTGGCTTCGCTAATAGTAGCTAGCATACATTTTAAAAGATTAAAGCAACTAAGTTCTTTAAAGTTACTTTCTTTTTGCTTATCCCACCAAATTTTTAGCATATTCGACTATATGGTCATAGAAAATTAAACCGCATCGCAAAATTTTGTATTAACCACTCCCGAGGATGACTAAAACTTATACAATTTCATATACACTTATCGAGTTAATATTTCATCATGTTTTTTGGTATGGATATTCCGAGTGTTGTAAGAAGGCATCGTCTCTTTCCGTTGGATGTTTCGATGTTTTTCTTGTTTAAGCATATTTTGTGTGTTCAAAGGACTTGGTTAAAAGCTTTTGAAATTTCCTAATATGCCGTTGGAATAGTTTTAACTGTGTTCAAACTATGACCATTAATAACGAATTCTACAGACTGTGAAACCTAAATTTCAGGAGTTTTTCGTTTAATGCCGCCTATGTAATTTGCACTCTAACATGTGAACGACTGAAAATAGGACTTTTCTCCTAAACTCTTGAAGCTTTTTTGAACGCTTACTGAGGGGTTTATGCATTAATTTGTCTATGCTATGACTTTACAAGTTTTGAGAAAAGGCGGAAAGGGAAGCCATCAGCGACATCTGTAGTGAAATCAAAATTTTAGTTAGTTACCACAAAGTTGTAGATAATTGCTACGAAGCTTAAAGCGTTAGTTACGTTCTTTTGAGAATTTTTCAAACTATTTATAAAAGCTTTAAGCATTCCTATGTAAGCTCTGCTAAATAAAAGCTGACAAAAAACTTCGGTAACTTAGTCAAGCCCATCACCCTGAAAAGCTACAAGGACATTTTTAAATAACTCAAAATACATACACAACCCCAACTTCACCCCTAATTCGCACACAAGCTTAATCCTCTTACTCGTAGGACAATTTTTAAGGGTGGCTGGGTGGCTAAGTGGTTGAAAGCTATAGTCTTGGAAGGACACAAAACTGTTAAAAGAATAACATTAAACTGTTGATAACAGATAAAAAGCTTAGATACACACTGTTATTTTGCAATAACATAAAATCGTTTGAAAACGGAAAAGGGATATGATGTGGGGAATTTGGGAAATGGGCCATCAACAAAGATTTGAACAGCCAAAAGTTTAGAATGGAAAGTACACAAATCATGTCACTCGTCTCTGAAAAAAAAGACCAGGGATTTTGTCATATCATCACCGTGTTGTTGTTGAGTTAGAATGTCTAACTCGAACTAGCCATGTTCGTCTGTCAATTATATGGGATTTATTCAAATGTAGAACGATATAAACAATATAGAACACGGTTGTTGAAAAGCCTTACATAAGTCATTGTGTCAGCGAAATCGGATAATAAATGGTCCTTTTATGGGGCCAAGACCTTAAATAGAGAAATCGGTCTATATGGCAACATATCGAAATCTGGATCGATCTGGGCCAAACTAAAGAAGAATGTGAAGTGGTCTAACACAACCTACTGCCTCAATTTTTAGCAAAATCGGATAATGACTTTTATGGGCCTAAGACCTTAAATAGGCAAATCGGTCTATATGGGGGCTATATCAAGATATAATTCGATATAGCATCTTCTTACTTAACCTACCTATGGACGAAAAAAGAATCTGAGCAAAGTTTTAGCTCGACATCTCTATTTTTAAAGACTGTAGCGTGATTTCAAAAGACAGATGGACTGCTGCTGAAGGAAAGGGAACCAAATATTTTATGTGGCAGCGCCGAGAGTGTCTTTGGATTGACATATGAGTGTGGCCTTAGTGGGGCTAAGAGGACATACCGACTAGGGCACTCGGTACGATTTTAAACATCAGGCCCGTAGGTTCAAGCATATTGGCGAACGGATGGAAGAAATGAGTCGCAACATTGTTGGTTAATCGATGTTATGCTAGGGAACAGGATGTAACTGTAGAAATTCTGTAGCGAACATTTGGGACGACACTTGAAGTTGAGCTGCGAAACTCGAATAACAGGGATGCAGGTATGGGTGGAAGGAACCCCAGCTCAAATGCCATCGATAGGCCGAAGCTAGGTGAGAGAACTGGCGTGGCTGTATGCAATATATAACCACGCAATATATAGCCTGGCTGTAATTATATGCTCCTTCAGACGGAGTTTCGAACAGTCACAGATATGGTGTGAACTGTAAGCACTGTGCTTATACGAGAACTACGATTGTAAACGTGCTCAACGATAGGCAATTGGATTTTGAGGCCATAGAAAAGGGAGCTGCATATGTCACAAAATGCATCGTTTGGTTGCCGCCCCACAGTGGAATAAGAGTGGAAAAATTGGAAGTATGGGCCAAAGGTATGATAAACTTGGAAAACGCGAAAACGTTCGTGAAAATCCTACAATACTATCAGCGATACGGAAGGAGGATGCACATGTGGAGGTTGGATCCAGATGGGTACAGGTGCATCTATACAAGTAGAGTGTACAAAATGACTTTGGAGCACTTCGTACGCAAATGTCAAGCATTCTCAAGAGAAAGGTTCCACCATTTTGGAAATGGTGTTTTATCGGATCTCAGAAACTCAGAACGATTTGGATAATGAAAGAGGATTAAGGAGAATGTATGAGGCCACAGTGCCGCAAAGTTTAGCATGTCCGCCTTGACGAGGAACGCCTGGGCTCAAATTCCGGCGTGAACATAAAAAAATTTGTCTGTGGTGATTATCCCCCTACTAATGCTAGCTGCATTTGTGAGGTATCCAGCCATTTTAAATTATCTACCATTATTGTCATCATAAGCACAAGAAAGTACTTGCAGTGACATTAAAAGAATGTTCAAGTGCACAACAAAAATAATTTGGCAATGTTGAAGTATTTCTTGTTCTTAGCATTGATGATAAGTTTGTATCGGAATAGTGGAAAGCAAGTCTTTCTTCTCTCTTGCTGCGCTAAGGACAATTAGAGGACTAATTGAGCCCTGTTTCAAAACAAAAGCGTGCTCTACACCGTACTCAATAGTCGTTGGGTATGTAGAGCACCTTAATCAATTTGACGTAAGTGCTGATGAAGTTAAATGGCGTAACAGAAATCGCGATCCACTTACCAGTGAAAGTGTTTTGAATAACAACACACGCTTGCTCAACTTTTATAAGTTCTTTGCTTTGCTACCCTTTGAATAGAAAGCACTGAATATGATCTCGAGCTGGAAGATGTTCGAAAAATCAAGAAAACATAATCTAACATCGCTATACTGCACTCCGTTTGGATTCGCCTTAACAAAGGATGCTTATTGATAAGAGAAGCATCCCTTGTTACTTAATGCTCTGTTCATGGGAAATTTTGTAGTGATATGCGCAAAAGCTCAGAATTCCTTACAAAGACTTTTCGAGATTTGTTGACTCCAACAAGAATGCCGGTATGATTCCTTCTCGTCTGGCAGATGAGAAGGACTGGGAATGCCCATTATATCCACTGTCTTCTACATGCCCCATTGTTGTTTCTTAGAAAGTTAGACTTGCAAGATTCTTTGAAGACCATGTGATGAGATAAGCTACAGGTTTAACATCTGCGTAGACCGCCGTGTAAGCAGAGTTTATATATATATATATATATTCTTGATCAGCGTAAAAATCTTAGACGATCTTAACATTCCCTCCCGTCTGTCCGTCCCTCTGTATGTTGAAATCACGCTACAGTCTTTATAAATAGAGATATTGAGCTGAAACTTTGCAAAGATTCTTTTTTTGTTCATAAGCAGGTTAAGTTCGAAGATGGGCTATATCGGACTATATCTTGATATAGCCCCCATATTGACCGATCTCTCAATTTAAGGTCTAAGGCCCATAAAAGACACATTTACTATCCGATTTTGCTGAAATTTGGGACAGTGAGTTGCGTTAGGCCAGTCGAAATCCTTCTTCAATTGGGCCCAGATCTGTTCAGATTTGGATAGAGCTGCCATATTGACCGATCCGCCGATGTAGGGTCTAAGGCCCATAAAAGCCACATTTATTATCCGATTTTGCTGAAATTTGGTATAGTAAGTTGTGTTAACCCCTTCGAAATCCTTCTTCAATTTTGCCCAGATTGGTCCATATTTGGATATAGCTGCCATATAGACCGATCTCCTGATATAAGGTCTTGCACCCATAAAACGTGCATTTATTGTCCGATTTTGCCAAAGTTTGGGACAGTGAGTTGTGTTAGGCCCTTCGACATCCTTCCTCAATTTGGCTCAGATCGGTCCAGATTTGGGCATAGCTGCCATATAGACTGATTTCTCGATTTAAGGTTTTGGGCCCATAACAAGCGCATTTATTGTTCGATGTCGCCGAAATTCGGAACAGCCTTTTGACATCCTTCTTCAATTTGGCTCAGATCGGTCTATATTTGAATATAGCTGCCATATGGACCGATCTCTCGATGTAAGGTTTTGGGCCCTAAAAGGCGCATTTATTATCCGATTTTGCCGAAGTTTGGGACAGTGAGTTGGTTAAGCCCTTCGACATTCTTCTTCAATTTGGTCCAGATTTGGATATAGCTGTCATATAGACCGATCTCTCGATATAATGTTTTTGGCCCATAAAAGGCACATTTATTGTCCGATGTCGTTAAAGTCTTGGTGCCATAAAAAGCACATTTATAATCCGATTTCGCTGAAATTTGACATAGTGCCTTATGTTAGGCTTTTCGACATCCGTGTCGTATATGGTTCATATCGGTCTATATTTGGATGTGGCGACCAAAAAGACCAAAATTTTTTTTCTACAATATTGAACAATGACTTGTACTTATTAGACCACTCAATCAATATCCGTGTCGAATTTGGTCCAAATCGCACAGCATTTCGATAAAGCTGCTATGGGAGCATAAATTATGCATTTTTTCACCGGATTATGACGTAATGTGATTTACATATATAACCGAGGTGGTGGGTATTCAAAGTTCGGCCCAGCCGAACTTAACACCTTTTTACTTGTTTAAAATTAAAAATTATTATTTCCAACAATATAATATGAGCTAAAATTTCTATAAAAATAGCATCTTTTTTTTCCCCATAAAAATGTGTGGTTTTTTAACCAAATTTGACTAAATTAACGAATAACATGTAAATACCAGTGAAGCAACTCCACACTAACTTCTAAAAATACAAACTTCCCTAACCGTCATGTCGCTGTTTTTTTAGTTTTAAATTTCCAAACACGAAATATAATTTCAATGTCATTACCACATCAGCGACCTCACAAACGGAATATTCAACAGCTACAAAAGAAAAACAACAACAAAAAGGTAGAAAAAACGTGTAAATTTGTTGAACATATTCATCTGCTAATAAATTATACCCGAAACAAAAAAATAAAAAGGTTTTGTACAAAAAGTAATTTCCTTTTAATTTAATGGCATTGCCGACACGTTAAGTATAACAACATTCATCTATTGTCGCATTTAGTGGACAAGCTTAACAAGTAGCGAAAAAGAGACATTCACATCAAAGCGAGAATCAAATCCCTCAACAAGATCACACGTGTGTGATTTGTTGTTGTTGTTGCGGTTGTTGCATAGATGTGGCGATCTAGGTGATAAGGCCGAAGACATTAAAATCGGCAAAAACAAACAAAAAAGCAAACACCGAAAATCAAAATCGGCATTATAAATAACTTTAGCTATTTTAATCCACTGCCAATGTTCGTCAAACTTGTCACGTAAGCTACAGCACGCTACCATAGGTTGTAGAGAATATTAACTGTAGTTTAAATATAACTAAAATTTGCGACATATGGCATTTTCAGGCAATTTTTCCAATTTATGAGTTCGGAAAATGGGTTGAAAAGACATTTGATTTAATTTGGTTGAAAATGTTTATTTGTATAAAAAAACCATGAACTTTTCATAGAAAAAATTTACATATTGTCATAATGGGTGAATTAACCTATTTGACATAGTTTTAGGAGGAAAAGCGCCACCTGGATTTGAACGCAAATTTTAATGTCATATTGTAATCTACTCCCAAATACCTTTCATTTGAGTCTCATATAGCTATGGTCGGCTTATATGCCCATTTCGGGGTATTTGGGGGTGGGGCGACGTCCCATTACTTGGACCTAATTTTTATACCCTCCACCATAAGATGGGGGGTATACTAATTTCGTCATTCTGTTTGTAACTACTCGAAATATTCGTCTGAGACCCCATAAAGTATATATATTCTTGATCGTCGCGACATTTTATGTCGATCTAGCCATGTCCGTCCGTCTGTCCGTCCGTCTGTCTGTCTGTCGAAAGCACGCTAACTTCCGAAGGAGTAAAGCTAGCCGCTTGAAATTTTGCACAAATACTTTTTATTAGTGTAGGTCGGTTGGTATTGTAAATGGGCCATATAGGTCCATGTTTTGATATAGCTGCCATATAATCCGATCTTGGGTCTTGACTTCTTGAGCCTCTAGAGTGCGCAATTCTTATCCGATTAGAATGAAATTTTGCACAACGTGTTTGGCTATGATATCCAATAACTGTGCCAAGTATGGTTCAAATCGGTCCATAACCTGATATAGCTGCCATATAAACCGATCTGGGATCTTGACTTCTTGAGCCTCTAGAGTGCGCAATTCTTATTCGATTGGAATGAAATTTTGGACGACGTGTTTTGCTATGATATCCAATAACTGTGCCAAGTATGGTTCAAATCGGTCCATAACCTGATATAGCTGCCATATAAACCGATCTGGGATCTTGACTTCTTGAGCCTCTAGAGGTCGCAATTATTATCCGATTTGCCTGAAATTATGTACTACGGATCCTCTCATGACCATCAACATACGTGTTTATTATGATCTGAATCGGTCTATAGCCCGCTACAGCTCCCATATAAATCGATCTCTCTATTTTACTTCTTGAGCCCCCAAAGGGCACAATTCTAATTCGAATTGGCTGACATTTTACACAGGTCTCCAACATTTAATAATATAATAATATCAGAGCAAATCTTTTCTTATATCCTTTTTTGCCTAAGAAGAGATGCCGGGAGAATAACTCGGCAAATGCGATACATGGTGGAGGGTATGTAAGATTCGGCCCGGCCGAACTTAGCACGCTTTTATTTGTTTATGCCATATTTGTAATCTAATGCCGAATACTTTTCATTTGAGTCCCATATTGATAGGAACGCCGAATATATCTGTTATGGGGACCAAAATTTTAATACGATATTCGTTTTCTGGTCTCCAATGCCTTTAATTTGATAACCATATTGTGCTCATCGGTCCATTTTTGGTTTTAGGTGGCGTTTTTTGGGGAAGGGGGAGGAACCGCCCCCATCCAATATTTAAAAATTATTTAGCGTATGTTTCCTTCCAGACAAATTTACACAATCTGATTAAATATTAAGAAAATCGGCTCAGCCCTATATGATTCCACAGAACAAACAAAAAAACCGAGTCCCATATAGTCATGATGGGTCATATGCCCATTTAAGACATTTTTGGGAGGTAGGATGACCCCCCATACTTCGAACTGATTTTGTATGGTATATTAGTAATCTACTCCCGAATACCTTTCATTTGAGGCCCACATTAGCATGAATTTCGAATATGTCTGTTTGGGGGAATTTCGGAGCTGGGGCGGCCCGATGTGTACTTAGACCCATATTTTTTTATGATATTCGTATTCTATTTTCCAATACCATTCATTTGACACCCATATTGTCCCGATCGGTCCACTTTTGATTTTGGGTGGTGTTTTAGGGTAAAGGGGGAGGGTCCACCCCCTTCCGAAATCAACAAATTATAAAGCCTATTTCTCCTTCCTGTCCATATTCGCAATTTACTCCCGTACACCTTTCATTTGAGTCCCTTATTGGTATAATTGTCAAAAAAAAAACCTATTTTAGGGGGTTTTGGGTTTGGGGCGGCCCCCCCAGTTACTTGGATCCAATTTTTAATACGAAATTCGTACCTTGCATTTTAGTCCCATATTGTCCCGATCGGTCCCCTTTTATTTTTGGGTCGTACTTTTAGGGTAAGGAGGAGGGTCCGCCCCCCTTTCGACATCAAAAAATTATATACCCCATGTTTCCTTTCAGACCAACCTACACAATCTGTGAAAATTTCAAGGTAATAAAAACGGCTGAACCGGTTTTTGAGTCGACAAACAAACACAAATTCAATTTTGTATATAAGATTTGTGGTAAGTTCCTCTTTGGAGACGAGCGCACAATGTATTGAGTTGCCCAAAAAGTAATTGCGGATTTTTCATAGCTTGTGACTCTGTAATTGCATTCTTTCTCCTGTCAGTTATCAGCTGTTACTTTTAGCTTGCTTTAAAAAAAAAAGTATAAAAAAGCATATTTGATTAAAGTTCATTCTAAAGTTCATTTACTTTCTTTTAAAAAATCCGCAATTACTTTTTGGGCAACCCAATATGATTTCTTGGAATTGGAAAGGAAGTTGCGGTACGTCCTTGGTTAGGGGACTTATTCAACTAACTGTTATTTTTTGTTGGACAACAAACAAAAGGATCTCCTTGTGAAAAGTATGGCTTCTTCAGATTTTCACTAAAAACTTTTGAAATATTTTTTCATAATATTAAAATTTTTTTTAAATTTCTGTTTTCAAATTTTGGTAATCTCCCAAACTAAGGCATTGAGACAACATTCCTGAAGTGCCACAATAAGTCGTTCTGGCATATATGTTCGATTTGCACTAAAACAACATGCTGCTTTGCATTGTGATGAATTGCCCACAAAACTTTTGATCAAAACAACTCTCACAACACATCACATTTTATATTTTTTACCACTCATGTTTAGGTTTTGCAGTAAATACCTGATCATACACAAATAATTTACATATAATACCATATTTTATGGCAATATGAAGACATAACAGATACACATTTATATACATGGTTATATATAACAGGCCAAACATGTAGCCTGGCAGGCCTGTGCGCATTGACTCATATGGTCAGAGACATACGAGGCAAATGTCCACTCCATCTGTTTTTCGGTTAAATTTTGTGTTAAATTCGGAGAAAATTTTGTGTGACTTGAAATTTTAATTAAACTGCCCATTAATGAAAGAGCTCCAAAAACCGCACTCTGCAGATTTGGGTTTGATTGTGTTTTTTTTGTTTTCATTAAGTTTCGGCTTTTTGCTGGATTTCTTATTTCCCCTTTTTGGGGTTTCGCAACACTTTGAATTGACATAAAAGCTAAGCGAGAAATTAAAATGATTTGAAATTTTTGTTTGTGAAATGTATGAAGTGTTGTTTTTTTACACTAAAGCGTCATTGCAAAAAGGTCACGTTGCAGGGAGGAGTTGAGGTAGCAGAAGAAGAGTAAAAACCCCAAACGTTTGTTCTCAAGCCGATGCGATGCATTCAATTGCTACACCGTGCCACAGTGGCCTTTTGTAGATTTTTATTTATGATGTCTTGAACTTTATTTGCTTTTACCCGGTTTAGGGGATACACTGAAAAAAAACAAGTAAAAGCGTGCTAAGTTCGGCCGGGCCGAATCTTAAATACCCTCCACCATGGATCGCATTTGTCGAGTTCTTTTCCCGGCATCTCTTCTTAGGCAAAAAAGGATATAAGAAAAGAGTTGCTCTGCTATTAAAACGATATCAAGATATGGTCCGGTTCGGACCACAATTAAATTATATGTTGGAGACCTGTGTAAAATTTCAGCCAATTCGTATAAGAATTGCGCCCATTGGGGCTCACGAAATAAAATAGAGAGAACGATTTATATGGGATCTGTATCGGGCTATAGACCGATTCAGACCATAATAAACACGTTTGTTGATGGTCATGAGAGGATCCGTAGTACATAATTTCAGGCAAATCGGATAATAATTGCGACCTCTATGGGGTCAAGAAGTCAAGATCCCAGATCGGTTTATATGGCAGCTTTATCAGGTTATGGACCGATTTCAACCTTATTTGACACAGTTGTTGAAAGTAAAAATAAAATACGTCATGCAAAATGTCAGCCAAATCGGATGGGAATTGCGCCCTCTAAAAGCTTAAGAAGTCAAATCCCCAGATCTGTTTATATGACAGCTATATCAGGTTATGGACCGATTTGAACCATACTTGGCACAGTTGTTGGATATCATAACAAAACACGTCGCACAAAATTTCATTCCAATCGGATAAGAATTGCGCACTCTAGAGGCTCAAGAAATCAAGACCCAAGATCGGTTTATATGGCAGCTATATCAAAACATGGACCGATATGGCCCATTTACAATACCAACCGACCTACACTAATAAGAAGTATTTGTGCAAAATTTCAAGCGGGTAGCTTTACTCCTTCGGAAGTTAGCGTGCTTTCGACTGACAGACGGACGGACGGACGGACGGACGGACAGACGGACGGACATGGCTAGATCGACATAAAATGTCACAACGATCAAGAATATATATACTTTATGGGGTCTCAGACGAATATTTCGAGTAGTTACAAACAGAATGACGAAATTAGTATACCCCCCATCTTATGGTGGAGGGTATAAAAACTAAATTTTAAATTGCTATCAAATGAACTCGAAGGCGTTGAAACGGGACCCGACAAGCCCTGTGTGGTTTGGTCATTCGGTTGGTATGCGTTATGCGTATGCGATAGTGAAACAACTATGGAGGAATCGTCCACAATGCAAGTGTCCTTTCTGAACTACCCCTCGCTGCGTACACAGAAAAAAACAAGTTAAAACGTTTTAGGCCCGGCCGTTCCGAACTTTGAATACCCACCACCACGGTTAAATTAACCATACTCTTTTTTTAACAACTCCACTCCCACATCCATTGTGATATGCTGATAACATTTGATTTAGGTGCCGAGAACTCTTACACAAGTCCCAGTTTCAGCGAAATCGGTCACCACCACAGTTAAATTAACCATACTCTTTTTTTAACAACTCCACTCCCACATCCATTGTGATATGCTGATAATATGTGATTCAGGTGCCGAGAACTCTTACACAAGTCCCAGTTTCAGCGAAATCGGGCAACAAATTCGCTTTTAATGGGATTAAGACCTTAAATTGGAAGTGCGGTCTATATGGCAGCTTTATATAAATATAGTCCGATCTGGACCAGGTGCTGGTCGAATGACGGTAGGTTTAATATAAGTCACTGTGCTAAGTTCCTGCGAAATCGGATAATAAATGCGGCTTTTTGAGCTTAAGACCTTAAACGGCAGATCGGTTTATATGACAGCTCTATCTAAATACAATCCGATCTGAACCATTTGGATCGAATGTCGGAAGGCTTAGAGCAACTCAACATTTAAAATTTCAGCGAAATCGGGTAATAATTGTGGTTTTATGGGCTTAAGACCCTAAATCGGCAAATAGCTCTATATGGCATCTATATCCAAATGTAGGCCGATTTGGCTGATTCAAAAACTTAACCTGCGTATGGAAGAAGTACGAGCCTACGCAAAATTTCAGCTCAATATCTCAATTTTTAAAGACTGCAGCGTGATTACAACTGACGGACAAACAGACACACGGACATCGTTAAATCGTCTTAGAATTTCTAAATATTATCCAATCTGAACCATTTGGATCGAATGTCGGTAGGCTTAGAAAAACTCACCTTTTAAAATTTCAGCGAAATCGGGTAATAGTTGTGGCTTTTATTGGCTTAAGACCCTAAATAGGCAGAACGCTCTATATGGCAGCTATATCCAAATGTAGGCCGATTTGGCTCATTCAAAAACTTAACCTGCGTATGGAAGAAGTACGAGCCTACGCAAAATTTCAGCTCAATATCGCAATTTTTTAAGACTGTAGAGTGATTACAACTGACGGACAGACAGACACACGGACATCGTAAAATCGTCTTAGAAATTTACGATGATCAGAAATATATAAACTTTGTAGGGTCGGAAATGGATATTTCGATGTGTTGCAAACGGAATCACTAAATGAATGTGCCCCCCATTTAGGGGTGGTGGTGGGCTTAAAAATGGCAAAAAAAAATCAATGAAAAATTTCATTGAAAACAAAATTGTTTTCAATTAAAAAGTTAATCGATTCAATAATTTTTTAAATTGAATATGTTTTTCTTCAATTACAGTTGCCATTTTCAATTGAAAAATTAATTGATTCAATTAATTTTTTAATTGGATCGGAAAACACAATCTTGATTGAAAGTTTTGTAATTTTCAATTAAAAGTTTAATTGATTCATTCTCTTTTTAATCGAATCTTAAACAATTTTCCAATATGGCGCTCAAGTAAATTCAATTAAAGGCTATTTGTGCCCTACGTTATAAAGGGAGGTAGATTTCAAAGACACATTCGTCCCAGATTAGCCTGATGGGGTGCTTCATCCGCCAAAGGGCTACCGCCGCAGTTCACAATAAACTGCTACAACAACAAAAACAAATCTATAGAGCATCCCTAACCGACACACGAATTTTTTGGAGAACTCCCGCGGGGACTATTTTATACGGCTGAAATTTTGCATTAGGTATTTTGTTATGACTTCCAATAACTGTGCCAAGTATGGTCTTAATGGGTTGATAACCTGATATAGCTGCCATATAAACCGAATTTGGGTCTTGACTTCTAAAGCTCCTAGAGGGCGCAATTTCTATCTGATTTGACTGAAATTTTGCATGAGGTGTTTTGTTATGACTTCCAATAACCAAGTGCCAAGTATAGTCTAAATCAGTCCATAACCTGATATAGCCGCCATATAAACCGATCTCCGATTAGACTACTTGGGCTTCTAGAGGTCGCAATTCTTATCCAATATGGTTTAAATTTTACACATGCCATTTTTGTATGACTTCGAACAATTGTTCTCTGTATGGTCTAAATCTGTGTAATATGATATAGCTGCTATATAAACCGATCTCCCAGTTTGACTTTTTGAGCCTCTGGAGGGCGTAATTATCGTCATGACAATTTAAGTCGAACATTTTAAGTGTCCGTCCGTCTGTCTGTCGAAAGCACCCTAACTTTCGGAGGAGTAAAGCTAGCCGCATGAAATTTTTTACAAAAACTTCTTATAAGTGTAGGTCGGTGGGGATTGTAAATAGGCTACATCGATCCATTTTTTGATATAGCTGCCTTATAAACCGATCTGGGATCTTGACTTCTTGAACCACTAGAGGACGCAATTCTTATCCGATTTGGCTGAAATTTTGAATGAGGAGTTTTATTATGATATCCAACAACTGTGCTGAGTATGGTTGAAATCGGTCCATAACCTGACATAGCTGCCATATAAACCGATCTGGGGTCTTGAGATAAATTATCACTAAAATGTTCAACATTTTTTACAATGTTCGGTGAAATTTTAGTTTTTTAAAATGTTGGTCTCGTGAGCGTGTGTGAACGCGAGTCGACATAAAAAATCATGCGTGAGCGTGCGTGAATACAAGTCTTTTCTCGTGAGTGAAATATACTCACGCGCACATCTCTAGTTTAGAACCATCCATATAGAAGTCAATGTGACTTCTATTACCAGGGGTATTGTAGTTCCAATAAGGTTTATTAGCAACAGTGGTACAGTACTTTTATCAAATTCTATTTTATTCGTATCGTTATTCGAAAGTAAGCCTAGCACCAGAACGTCTTGGTTTAAATGAAAATTCAGCTAATGCAAGCCGTTTGCAAAGGAGGAGGAGGACAATTATGATAATATAAAAATTAGCTAATATAACTATTGAGTCTATTCGCTATAAATTTTTCGAATAACTCCCCAATTGTGACCCACGGTGGATTATTATAACACATTCAATCCATTATTTTTATAAAAAAAAATTCTAAAAAAACTTGATTTTTCTTCAATATGAGTTTCATCTATTTTTCTCAGTGCCTTTATGTCTGTCTATCTGCCAGGTTAAATGTCTTTCCGTTTCATTCATTCTGTGATACATCTCAAAGCATTGACTACCAACCGGCCAAAGTGTGGACTCTTATGACAACAAATATTTTTGTCATGGTACTGCTGCAAATATAGAAGGGGGTTTTGTGCAATTCCTAGTCTTTGGCTTTGGACATGTTATGAATGACAAGATATTCAGCAACAGCAACAACAACAGCAGTCAGGTTTGTAGTACAACAATGATAAACTGTGAAAGATGTTATCACTTATTAAGCGTTCATTTTTCGCAGTTTCTTGTCAATGTTTCCCCTCCTGCAGTTGCTATATAAAAGCGTATCTACGTTGTCAGGGGGAAGTTGAGGGTAGTCCCCAGGGTACTAAAGAAATATCATAGCCGGTAGTCATAGTAGTGATAGTGTATGGTTGTTGTCTTGCTCACTTAACATTGTTGTAATTTTACATGTCTCCATTGGAATGGAGATCAAAATGATTCGATAAAAATCACTTTAGCCGCATACATGACAATATAAATTGAAGGCGGTTTTTATGGTCTTTCATGGTAGCGACGTTGGCGTTATAGTTTTTGTGTGATTTGCCGCCAAGCAGACAACAACTTGAATGAAAGAAAAAAACTGAAAACCAACAGCCAAGGAATATTGATTGATGACTGTGATATGCAAAAAAAAAAAACATAAAATGATGCAAGATTTTAGAACTCCAAGATGGGTTGTAAAATTCGGAAGAAAGGAATTTTTAGCGCTTGTTAAACAATTTAAAAGGTTAGGGATATTGAAAAAAATATTTGGGAGTGAGATTTGTATTCAACATTGAACTTAGTAAAAGTGAAAGGCTTATTCATTCGATATAACAAATTCGCGTTCAACAAATTCATTCGATATATAGATCCTATTTTTTCTATGAAATTAAGAACTAATCTAGATCCCTCATATCTTGGCCTCATACCATATTTCAATTCTTTGAAGTGTGTGAGTTTAAATTAAATGCAAATTAACTTGTTTGGCCTTTTTGTGGGAAGATAATAATCCTTAATTCAACATTTTCTTTGTTTTCTTCTTTTCATATATACATCACGGAGCTCGATTTCAAATCAACTTCCATTACACTCCCACTAACTAAAATTTATGTATCTCCTTCCCTAAACATGGCAGATATTTTGTCAAAAAGCAAATGATGTTGGTGATTTCCATTTTCTAACAACAACACGAACCTGAGTTCATTGCTAGTATTTGTAATGGTTTGTACAACAATGTAACAGCAAAACAATGTTATGTTGCATGATGTCTCATCATCCCTTCATTTTCTATTTTATATACAAACATGCAATGTTTTATTTAGATTTATATGTGAGTGTGTTACTCTAATGTTATTGTGTTTTCTTGGGGGGATTTTCTCTAAACACAAAAATTGGAATTAAGAAGAAAATTTATATACCAAATGTTGTGTTAATAAACAACAACAACAAAAAAAGACTTTTTAAAAATAAATACAAAGGAAATGTTCTTCTTTGCACATTGTTGTTTTATTTTGTTGTTGCATTACAGATCGATCCATTTTTAGAAATGCCTATTCGAAAACAAAACATCTGCAAAAGAAAAACTGTCAAGATGTTGGTAGTTCCGAGAATGAAAAAAATAAGACAATGATTTATAATGTTGTAACATGGGCAAAGCATAGAGGAAATTTTAGATTTATATACATTTAACTTGTATAAATAAATAAATGGTAGATGAATGAATAAAACATAAGTAAAGATTAAAGTTGAATGAAATCCACTACAAGATGCCCTATATATAATATGATATGCTAAGGTATTACTTTATGTACACTATTGAAGTAGCAATCAAAGGATAATACAATGAGGAAAATACAATGACTTCCATGGTATCAGGTAAAACCGTTTTGTAGTTACAAGTATATATGAAGTAGCTGGCACGAAGTGTTACCAATTCAATCGACCACATTTTTTATACCCTCCACTATAGGTATACTAATATCGTCACTCTGTTTGTAACACCTTGAAATATGCGTCTGAGACCCCATAAAGTATACATATTCTTGATCGTTCAGTCGATCTAGCCATGTCCGAAAGCACGCTAACTTTCGAAGGAGTTAATTTTGCACAAATACTTTTTGAGTGTAGATCGGTTGGGATTGTAAATGGGCCAAATCGGTCCATGGGCCAAATCGGGTCATGTTTTTCCATATAAACCGATATTGGGTATTGACTTTTAGAGCCTCTACAGGGTCCAATTCTCGTCCGATTAGACTTAAATTTTACACGTGGTGCTTTGGGATCACTTCTAACACTTTGGAAGAAATTTTGAACAACGGCTTCTCTCATGACCCTCAGTATACGTGTCTAATAAGGTCTGAATCGATCTATAGCTTGATACAGCTCCCATATAAACTGATCTCCCGATTTCGCTTCTTGAGCCCCCACGAGGCGTAATTCTTGTCCGAAAGAACTGAAATAAGTCATAATGACTTCTACAATATTCAACATTCATTTATGGTTCGAATTGGACTATAACTTGATATTGGTATTTTGACGAGGTATTTTGTTATGAGTTTCAATAACTGTGCTAAGTATGGCGTAAATCGGTATAGAACCTGATATAGCTGCCATATAAACCGATCTGGGATCTTGACTTCTTGAGCCTCTAGAGGGCGCAATTCTCATACGATTTGCTGAAATTTTGTACAAAGGCTTCTCTCATGATTTTCAACGTACGTGTCCAATATGGTCTAAATCGAACAATAGCTTGATACAGCTCCCATATAAACCTATCTCCCGATTTTGCTTTTTGTTTTATAATATTTTTCATTGACTCAAATGAAAAATGTGTGGTTGTAACATAAATTTCGGAATTCATTCACTTTTGCTTGATATGACCAGCTTTTGTTTTAACTATTGATATTATTAAAATGCACTAAAATTTTGGTGAAATCTTTAAAATTTGTGAAATTGGTGAAATCATTAATCGTTCTGGCTGATGAGGCCTATCTCCACTTCGATGACTTTGGATAAGTCTCAATTAGTGTGAAGAATTTGATTGAATTCGATTCAGATGTTCTTATATCTCCCACATATAACTTTCATCGGATATGCTCTTTTAGGACTGTTATAGACACGACTTTGGCAGAATCTTTAAAAGTGTCTTCATGAGGTTCTATTTGAAATCTCAGAAGGCATGCAAATTCAAACTTTTAAAATTTTTTACTTAGGTTCCATATGCAAAGAATTAATAGGTAGACACGGTGGTATAGGACAACGTATAGTCGATCCCGCCACACTTGTGTCTTTCCTTTCTGGTTTAGTTCCTACCTTACTCTCAAAAACGGCTCAAATAGGAAGTCTATCGGATTGGCATCAGGCGTATTGGAAATCCACTGTACGGACGAAATTAATATGATTTTGTAGCTTTGGAACGTTTAGGCCGGAATGTTTGAGTACCCAAGCCTCCAAAATTGCTTCCAAAATGTTTTCCCAATAATAATATGGCCACCGTAGCGCAGAGGTTAGCATGTCCGCCTATGACGCTGAAAGCCTGGGCTCGAATCCTGGCGAGATCAGATCAGAAAAATTTTCAGCGGTGGCTTTCCCCTCCCAATGCTGGCAACATTTGTGAAGTACTATGCCATGTAAAACTTCTCTATTTGCAATTTTTGCAATTAGCAATTTTTCATCGAATTTCGACGCAAGGTATTTAATATACTCGTATATATCCGAGGTGGTTAGTATTTAAACTTCGATTACCTTTTTTTGATTTTTTTTAATATAAGACAGACAATTTTTAGCATGAATTTGAAAATTCCCAACTTTTTGTTTGCTTTTATCAAAACTAATAACCTTAGGCCTTTTGACAATTCTCGCTTTTCCCAGTCGAATATTTATTTATTTATGGAAAAAAATGAATCCTTAGTTTGGCCAAAATATTCTCCCATCAATCCAATTTTCTTTAGGCAAATTTTTAAAGCATCTAAACCTTTTTCCTGGCTTCTATGTATTACCGGCAAATCGTTTGCATCCTTTTGCGAATACACTAAAATACACGAAGCATAAAACTTGGATTCTATGCAAAAGCCTTTTGGTAATGCAGATGGTTTAAAGGACAGTAGCCCTTAAACTCCAAGAGACCAGCAGGCTGGTAGTCGAGCAGTAAGGACAATGGCTTATTTGGTCTACGGTAGCAAATATTTACACCAGGGGTGAATTTCGAATGACCTTGGCATCCAACATGTGTATGACAAAAACATAATTTAAATACAGGAGCAGCAAGAAGTAGCAACAACAACAACAGCAGCAGCAACACTATTACCGCAACAACGACAAATGGGCAAGGACTACAAATTTGCAAACACACGCACACACACACACACTAACATGGAGTATCCATAGCAAAGGACATCCGAATGTTATGCTGTGCATGTACAAACATAAGCACACACAGAAAGGGAGAGCAAATTGAAAGAGAGTAAGAGCAAGGTCCTTTTGTACACATCGTTTGTTTTAGTATTAAAATTCATTTTATCAAATACAGACATTTCTCCCAGTCATGCAGCACTCAAACCCTTTCTCTTTTTTCTAACCCACCCAAAGGATTTCGTTCGAACAAAACCCTTTAACATCTCTCCATGTGGGCAGCCAATGATATAGTGTGTGTATGAGTAAAGATATGGGCTTGACTCAATCAAGTCCTGTGGCAAAAGGAAGTTTATTAGACTAAAATGCCTCTGCTGCGGCGAATGACGTTGTATGGCAAGCTCATTACTATGGGGATATTGTCTAAATTCAGGCCTCTAACGCCGAGTGGTGTGTTAAACGGAAGGAAGGGATATTTTGTCGCTTGTATGCGTGTATTTTGCTAATTTACTAGACAGGCATACGCCTTTAAACCTCAAAGCTCATTTATTATAAAACAACCAAATCATTTCAGCCAGCCCCAGCAACAACATATTGTGACACATACAGTCCTACTCATACTACGCTGCTGCATAGAGGCAAAGAACTTTCCATAAGCACAAGTAGACAGACAGATGGATGATCAGACGAAAGGACGGACGGACGGACAAGCGAATGGAAGAATCGGCAAGAAGACAGACAAAATTTTACTCACTCATTCATTTTGGGCTTTAAAAATTTGGTTCATGTTGGTACGGGTGTGTGTGTGTGTGTGTTTGAAGTACAACACATTTTTAAATAGAACACCAACTAATGCATACTTTTAGGCAATGTTAACCCTTTTACATAATGTAGCAGTCTTCTGGGGAATGAAGAGGTGGAAGAAAATGAAAAAGACGTTGATATTTTTGGGTGAACACACGTTAAGTTAAAGGCAAAATCGTGTTAATATGAATGTATTTATAATAGCTATACCCTTGCATACACACACACACACACTCGCCCATATATAAATACAAATTCCTGCCAGCTAGCATACTTTTTACATATCCCTCTATGCATGCTTTAAAAAGTTTCCAGGCAAACGTGTTGGACTAACGATGTTCGGAAAGCTGTCAGGCTTTCTGAGATTTGTTGCTGGTATATGGTGGCATACGTTTGTTATATGAGTTTTTAATTACAAAAATTAGTTTTTCCGTTTTAACAACCTCATTTTCAACAGCCACGCCAAATGGTTGAGGCGGTTGGTATAATGAATTGCCATGGCTTAGCTAAGGACTTGTACGAGTACTACCATTGTTGGGGTGCGTGTGCGTTTATTTTTCTCGTTTTTTTCTTAATCTGAGGTGGGCGATACGATGTATGTTGCCAAGAAAAGGGAAAATTAATCAATTTCTTCTTTTTCTTCTTTGATGTGTTAAATGACGACGGATCTCATTAGTTCTTTGAGAGTTGTAGGCGCCACTATAGGCGCCATCATTTGTCAATGCAAAAAGTGCTATCAAGTAGCATGGATTGTCGGCTTTTGCAAAGGTTTTTATCATCGTTATGGCGCAGCAACATTGTTTTTATGATTTTGTAATGCATTTTTATATCCACCACCGAAGGATGGGGGTATATTAATTTTGTCATTCCGTTTGCAACACATCGAAATATCCATTTCCGACCCTATAAAGTATATATATTCTGGATCAGCGTAAAAATCTAAGACGATCTAGACATGTCCGTCCGTCTGTCCGTCTGTCTCTTGAAATCACGCTACAGTCTTTAAAAATAGAGATATTGAGCTTAAATTTTGCAAAGATTCTTTTTTTTGTCCATAAGCAGGTTAAGTTCGAAGATGGGCTATATCGGACTATATCTTCATATAGCCCCCATATAGACCGATCTGCCGATTTAGGGTCTTAGGCCCATAAAGGCCACATTTATTATCCGATTTTACTGAAATTTGGGACAGTGCTTTGTGTTCGGCTCTTCGACATTTTTGTGCAACTTGGACCTAATCGGTCCAGATTTGGATATAGCAGCCATGTAGACCGATATCTCGATTTAAAGTCTTGGCCCCATAAAAGGCGCATTTATAATCCGATTTCACTGAAATTTGATACAGTGACTTATGTTAGGCTTTTCGACATCCGTGTCGTATATGGTTCAGATCGGTTTATTTTTAGATATAGCTACTGTACTTATTAGCATTTGGTCCAAATTGGAACATATTTCGATATAACTGATATGGGACATAAGGTATGAAATTTTCATCGAATTCTTCTGAAAGGTATTTTACATATATACCCGAGGTGGTGGGTATCCAAAGCCGGGCCGAACTTTGGATATCCACCACCTCGGGTATATATGTAAACCACCTTTCGTCAAAATCCGTTGAAAAATGCATACCTTATGCCCCATAGCAGCTATATCAAAATATATTCCTATTTGGACCAAATACTAAAAACTATAAGTCATTGTTCAATTGTGTATAACAAAATAATGGACTTTTTATTAGATATATCTAAAAATAAACCGATCTGAATCATATACTGTGTCAAATTTCAGTGAAATCGGATTATAAATGTGCCTTTTTTGGGGACAAGACTTTCAATCGAGATATCGGTCTACATGGCAGCTTTATCCAAATCTGGACCGATCTGTGCCATATTGCGGAAGTATGTCAAGGGGCTTAACTTAACTCACTGTCCCAAATTTCGGCGTCATCGGACAATAAATGCGCCTTTTATGCGCCCAAAACCTTAAGTCGAGAGATCGGTATATATGACAGCTATTTCCAAATCTTATCCGACCAAGGCCAAATTGAACAAGGATTTAGAATGGCCTCAGACACCTCCCTGTCCTAAATTTCAGCAAAATCGCACAATAAATGTTTCTTTTATGGGCCTAAGACCCTAAATCGGAGGAACGGTCTATATGGCAGCTATATCCAAATCTGGACCGTCCTGAGCCAAATTGGCAAAAATATGTCGAAGGGCCTAAGACAACTCACTGTCCCAAATTTCAGCAAAATCGGACGATAAATGTGGCTTTTATGGGCCTAAGACCCTAAATTGACCGAACTGGGCCAAATTAACGAAAGGTATTGAAGGGCCTAAGACAACTTATTGTCCCAGTTTTCAGCGAAATCGGATAATAAGTGTTGCTTTTATGGGCCTAAGACCCTAAATCGGCGGATCGGTCTATATGGGGGATATATCAAGATATAGTCCGATATAGCCCTTTTTCGAACTTAAGCTGCTTATGGACAAAAAAGAATCTGTGCAAAGTTTCAGCTCAATATCTCTATTTTTGAAGACTTTAACGTGATTTCAACAGACAGACGGACGGACATGTCTAGATCGTCTTAGATTTTTACGCTGATCCAGAATATATATACTTTATAGGATCGGAAATGGATATTTCGATGTGTTGCAAACGGAATGAAAAAATGAATATACCCCCATCCTTCGGTGGTGGGTATTAAAAAGAATCTGATATCCAATTTCAGGGTCCAGTGTTTGGGGATACGCCCTAGAGCTGAACTTCATTTGCGACTATGGTAATATGGAGCTCACATCAACGGTATTTAGGAGTAAAGAGTGAATTTGATATCTATTTTCAGGGTAAAGTACCGGTGGGGTGGCTACCCCACCCCTGAAATTCCCCGTAAACAGGAAATATTTACCAATGGCTTTCATCGTCATAGACGGACATGGGCTACAGTGGCACGAATTCGATATCCACATTCAGGGCGCAGTGTCCCCAACCTAAAGAAGATGCCGCGGCCCGTTTTGGCTAGCTCACTATAATTTTTGGAAAAGTTTTAAAATATTTTATAGTTACCATATGGAGTTTTCACATAATGCAGCAACTATTTACCTGTAAAATAAATAAAATAAATAATGTAGATTTATTTCGATGTTGTATATAAATATTTAAGGTTAATATCATATTACATATGTTCTTTATTACTTAATTATTCATTTTATTATCTACTGGTGTCACATAAAACCCAAATTAACTGAGAAAATCTCCTACTTGTCTTTAAAAACCAACACAACTGAGCATTTGGGCAAAGGTTAGAATTTTCCCTTATAAGGCCGAATGCCTGGGTTGAAATCCTGGCGAGAATATCAGAAATTTTTTCAGCGGTAATTACATCCTTACTAATGCTGGCACCATTTGTGAGGTATCCTGAGGTATGTTAAAACTTCTCTTCCAAATGATGTCGCTTACGGCGCTCCGTTTAGACTCGGACGTCTTTCGGACTTTAATCGAGCGGCACTCATTGATATGAGAGAAGTATCCCCTGTTCCTTTATGAAATCTTTATGGGAAATTAAGTATTCAGTAGTAATTCAGCATTTAGGGTATTTAAAAGTTTATGTTCAACTCCAGACCTAATCGCACTTTTATTTTACTTCGCTTTTATTTTATTGTTCACTCAATGCATAAATTAATATGTAATAAGATATTACAAGTGCTTTATAAATTCAATTCCAACAACCGGCAAAACTTTCAAAGTGTGGATTTTTCATTTTAGCTGAGCTTCAGAAAAACTCATTAACAATAACATTCAATTAACACCACCTTAAAAAAGCTTTACAAAAATAATTCAGAGCCTTTAATGTTTATTGGTTATGTGTGTTTTCTGCTTCTTCTGTTTCAATAGTAATTATGAGACACGTAACCTTAAGAGAGATTCCAGAAATGCCTTAGAGTTGTTACAATGTGCCGACAACTTAAATGTTGCATTATGGCATGAAAACATGTGTATATGCCTGCTGACAGCCGCCAATTTTCCCCATTATGGTATTTCATTTACTGACTGACATGAAGGAGGAGTGTCTTTCAAAGTAATATACCCATAAGGTAATGCTTTGTATGATTTACTAATAAAACATAAGTGAGTAAAAGCATAAAAAGCGATACAATTGGAAACAATAGCAATCAAAATATTTATGAGCATTGTTGAATTGCTCTATTCCAGAGAAGAAATATTCATTGGAACTCCATATTATATCTGTAATTCCAATGAATAATATTATACTGAAGTCGAGAACTTATGATTATAAAGTTCAAAAATATGTATACACTAATGCTATGTAAGGAGTTCGAGTCAATCGCCATCCTGTTATTAGCAGTATTTTAGAGCCAAGAATATGGTTTCACTACATCATCAAAAAGAAGGCTAAATTTTTACCCAAATTCGTACAATCTTTAAAATCATATTCCATGGTGACTTTCGACATCCGATATTCGTAAGTATTGCTCCTTAAACTGGAATAGCTCTGGTATTAACTGATCTTCTAGTTTGACTTCTTGAGAACCTACAGCTGGCAGTTCTTTCATGAATAGTATGGACTTTAGTTTACGGATTTCTTGTCTAAATAACAATACACACATCATTTGGATAACTTGCCGAACGTTATCTGAGGTAGAGGGTGTATGGTTAGGTAAGGTAAGATTAAAAATAGGGTGCGGATATTAATTCGCCCCAAGCTTCTATGGACATAAACCTAAGCCAGTAATAGAATTGTTGTGCGCTTTAAAAAATCTTTATAAATATAATCTTCAAAATGAATTCAACTCATTTCACATCAACTGCATTCTTAAGAAACTCCATCTAATTTATCAGCATATTCATAATAGATCTATTGCTTGCCTATCATCAAAACAAATTTGTCTTAATGGCACGAACATAAAATACGACTGTAAAAACCTACAAATCAGGGTAATAATGTGCTGCCTTATGGCCAACTGTATTTCCTCTGGTTTTGCTTTTGTCCCACTTCAGCAGTGAGTAGTCGCACAACGGTAGCCGTGTTGTAATGATGGATGTCTACGGCAAGTCTACTGTAGTCCAATGTCGCTCAACCCTTTTTAGCCAAGAAACAACTTTTATCACGCTTGTAATTCATTTGCAATTGTTGAAATTGCATGTAATTGAATATGCATACATATACAGTCGTCGAAAATTACAATTTACAGCAGTGTATAAAATACACTGGGAAAAATAATATGAGGTTAAAAAAATAAAAAAACACTTATTATGTTTTTTGATTCTGTAACAACGAAACTAAGGTACAATGAAGTTGGTCGAAGGTTCACCATCATGGCATTATAATGAAGTAAACTCTAAAGATCATATATATTTTCCCATTAACATTCTTGTGAGGAACAAGGTATACTTTTCTTATATCAAAGACTGCAGTTCTATTCAAGTTTTAATGGCATGCCGCTTAGCGACCACATTTGTTATAGAAGTTCAGGCCGGGATTCGAACCGAGGCATTGGGCGTCATAAGCGATCTAAAGATCTAGATGCCGTTCAGGGTCCGTCATTCCTACAGAAGATAGCGAACTATCTGTCGCTCCAACTAGCCGCAAAATTCACGATGCACATAACTTGCATACACCCCGAAATCCTGGCAAGAGGAAGGCATTACAACCTATGACTCGCTCTTGTCAGGTATTCGGACCTATAAACTCCACATTCTTTCTTTTCTAGACCACGGAAAGTAATGTGGATACAATGATTAAGAGTAGGACCTTCAGCAGAATGCCCAGATACAAGCAACTTTCCTATGTCCAAGGATGAAAGATGAAAAACGCCCAGCTCGAGTTGAAGAGCTGGTAAAACATGAATGTCACTATCGATATTTTATTTTTTGTCTGAATATCGATTGATATTTTTTCTGTCGATGCTATCGGCAAAGTTTAACTTTTTCCAAATTTCAACAAAAATATGCGATCCGACACTGAAAGTGTCCTAAAAGAAACATTGCCATTATAGAGTGCGCAATTTTCACCCGATTGACCATAAATTTTGTACAATCATTTCTCTCTCATTGACATTGATTCTATATAACTTCTGACTTTTACTTCTCATTTTCATTTTAAATATAGGTGATGGGAAATTAACGATAGTATCGATAATTAATATTACAAATATCGAATATTTCGATTATCGATAGTTTGCAAGCTCTACCAAGGTGGGAGAACACTCTAAGTAACCTGCTAAGGATCCTAACAGAATATGGATTTGATTCCGACTTCAGTTCAGATGATGTCAAATGACTTACAAGGAACTTGAGAGTTTCTTGGAGATATCAGACGACTGGATTGAAAATTTACCCGGAGGAGATTGAAATCTGCGTGTTTACGAGTAAAACGCAAATTTGAAAAGCTACTCTTCAACAACAGAAAGGTTTAGTTATTCGACAAGATTATATACTTGGTGTAGTGCTTGTGTATAAAACTGAACTGGAAGGGCTTTATTTAGGAACGTTCAGATAGACTTTCAGATGATAGTCATAATTTCAAAGGGCCGTAGGCTTGAAATGGAGCCTGAATCAAAAAGTGGTGTAGTACAACCGTACAAGGCTTAATGACGAACTACGACCGTCTACGAAACACTGATTCCAGGAAAGCATCTGGATTAACGAAACCTTGACAAAAATATCCTGTCATGAGCCAGACGATAAGAATCACGCAATTAGCAAATGTGGCTATTAGACGTATGGCTATGTAAGGAAGAATAGAGCGATAGAACGCTTTGATGTATGATCGAGGTAGTGGTAGACAAATTGGTAGAGGTTACGGATCGAATGACTCGGTCAATACTTGGGGTAGAGCTGGCAAAATATCGATAGTACCATCGATATTTAACTTTCAACATAAACCGGAGAAAATTTAATCATTTATGAACCTACTGCAGCTATATTTAAATTTGGTCCGATTTAAACGAAACTCGGCACGGACGTCGAGTGGTGTAATAAATACAATTCCGTATTAAAGTTGTTAAAACAGAATATTGGCAGCTATATCAAAATATTGACGAATTTTAACCATAAAGGGTACGAATGTTGAATGCATAGGTCACTATGCAAAATTTCAGCGAAATCGAATAATAAATGCGCCCTTTAATGAGCTCAAAACCTTAGATTTTTTAAAGCCGAATGCAAAGGTACGCTGACAAGCGACACAATTTTTTAGAAAAAGTTTATACGACTGCATACCTCACATATGTAGCAAGCCTTAGTGAGGGACTAAACACCGCTCAAATTGTTTCGAATGCTGCCACCCGAATACTCACATGAGGCGCCACTCCATTGTCTACATATTTAACCCATAAACCGTGTTCTGTTCCTCTCCTTTTCCCGATGGAAACACGTTACTGAAGGAAGTCTTCTAAAACAAAGTGAGAATGTGATACTTTTAGCCTTTCTTGGTTTACACGTGCTTTGTGTAACAGTGCCGAGTTTTATTGGTGCATCTATCGTCCACCACCGAAACGTTTGCGTGCCCACGGCTCCAAAGCAGCTTACAAAAAGTATTTCCAACAATGAGGCCAATTAACTTTGACGCCATACTCGATGAAAACGATTAGAGAGGGGCCATCGGCGGTCACAGCTGGCCACACCATCACTAAAAATAGAAAATTACTTCAGCTGGCCGTACGTACTCTGAAATTATCGTACATGTGCTTGGTTAAGTACACATGGTCATTATGGAAGTTTACAAATTGGTCAGTTAGGAAATTTTTTCTCTTCAGAGAACACTATGTTCGGAAATTCAATAAGTTCAGTACAGTACTCCTTTGTTCTTTCTAGTCTACACTATGGTCTTTCTAGTCTACACTATGGTGTACCTTTAGCTTAATATATATGCCGTATTTTTTCACGGAATATTTTCAGATCTTAGCAGATTCATTCACGCCTTCAGTCGCTCTTCCAACGTGAATATAACGATTTATTTTGCAATACACAAACATTTTGTTCACTTTTAAGTGTTTGAGTTCGCCAACGATAGCAATGTGTATACCAGGTGTAGCCTACATCGGTTCGTAAGCTGATGTATGTAAGTGCTATCTCACCGATCTCTAGATTAAACAACTTGAGCACTTACAGAAAGCCATTCTTATCCACGCATTTAAAAAACCCATGGAGAATTCATGTTATGACCTCCCATTATCCTATTTTAGTTTATGCCTCTAAAGAGACACCGTGCATAGAACTTGAGAACTGCGATCCCAAGATTCGCCCCGCCTAAACTTAACGCTTGATGAAACTTGACAGATATACAAGTATATGTATACTTCGTAACACCCTGTTGTTCGACCACGCGAAAGATTTCCCACATTCCTTGCCATTTCTCCCAGTGTATAAGGTGTAATAATTTCTCACAAAAATTTGTCAAATATGTGTAAATAAATTTCCTGCTTTTTGTCTGTCTGTCCCTTCGTCCGTCCATGTGTATAGCCACATGCAAACCTATTTATGTAGATATAAAAATGTTTCAGCATGTGAAAATGTGTGTGTGAGTGTACATACATGTGTATGCCTGTATGTATATAGACCAAAAGTAGCTGCAACAACAATAATATGGTTGAGAAAAAAATTGCTTGCTTGAAATAATTCATAATGTCAACGGATGATGATGACGGCGGCAATGGCAATGGCGACTTTCATACGCTAAAACAAAGAAATAAAGGTACAGAGAGTACCAAAATTAAAAATCCAACAACAGAGAAGGCGAGAAAAATAAAACATCGAAGAACTGATTTTTGTGAAATTTTCGGCGTACAAGTCTGGCTGGCTGGTTGGTTGGTTGGTTTACTGTTTGGCTGCCCGGCATGACTGAATGAGAAATGAGCGCGTCGACGCGATTGCAAGCGTATTTTGATTATGCAAATGTAATTACAAATTTTCACCCCATCATACAAATTTTCGTAGCAGTTAAAATGCAGTCTGGCCGCACCATCTCCATTGCCATGGATGCGTTCAAATTGGTCGCATTGCCCATGGCCGGGAACGCTCTACATCTACACGAGTCTCTCTACAGATGATGGGAATGATGATGACGATGACGACGACAACGAGGATGATGATGATAATCATGACGGTCTAATATATACAATCACAGATATACGATACATACATTGCATTTATACACTCGTATGTGTGTACAAATATGGGCGATTATATGGTGCAATAGCCTGTTTGATATCACAGTGAAGCGATGTGTGAGTGTGTCTGTGGTTAAGTGTTCTTTGCTGATACAGGACGTTATTCGTTGGCTGTTTCGCTGGATGGTTTGATATTTCTGAGTTTTTGTTGTACTCGTACTCGTAACTCGTCCTCTTGGCACAATATTACAGAATTGTATATGTAAATTTATGCAAAAGTAATTAATCATAGTCACACATACATTTTTACGTACATATATATACATACATATACATACTAACACCTATACTACATACTTACTCAAAGGCATATACATACAACAAAAATGTTTGTATAAATATTCAAGTGAGAACACATGGCTTCAGATTTACGAAATTTTTATTGGGATGGGTCCTGATTTTAAACGAAAATATAGACCTTTTTTTAATTTCTCTGGAACATGTATTGTATTATATATACACCTACCCTATAAGTACATTGTGGAAGTTATATCCAATTCTGAACCAATTTTGATGGACCTTGGCGAGCAAATATGTTCAAACTGCAATAACTACGGTTGACAAATGACAACATTATTGCAAATTACCCAAAATCTAACGCACATATATATATGGGTGCTATATCTAATTCTGAACCGATTTCGAGCAAACTTCTCATGTAATGTGGTTGACGTCGAGGAAGGGGATGTGCAAAATTTTGGCAAGATTGGTCAAACAATGGGCTTGCAAGGGCACTAGAAGTGAAAGTCTGGCGATATACATATATGACAGCTATATCTAAATCTGGGCCGATTTCTATGAAATTCACCAGCAATATCAAGAGTCATGAGAAAATCCTTTCTGCCAAATTTCGAGAGAATCGGTTAACAAAAAATCATTTTATTGCATTATTACAGCAAATCGGACGAACATATATGGGAGCTATATCTAAATCTGAACCGATTACGAGCAAACTTTATAGTTATTGTAGAAGTCGTCGAGTAAATCGTCGTACGAAGTTTTGGGAAGATATGTCAATAAATGCGCTTGCAGTGGCTCTAGGAGTGAAAATCGGGCAATACATATATTTGAGAGCTATATGTAAATCTGAACCGATTTCCATGAAATTCACCAGTAATGTTGAGAGTCATTAACAAGTTCTTCCTGCCAAATTTCGAGAAAATCGGTTTACAAGTGACCAATTTATTGTATTATTATTGAAAATCGGACGATCATATACAATATATCGGAGCTAAATCCAAATCTAAACCGATTTTTTCCAATTTCAACAGGCTTCGCCTCTAGGCCGAAAAACATGCCTGCACCAAATTTTAAGACGATGGGATGAAAACTGCGACCTGTACTTTGTAGACAAATTAACGGTCAGGCAGACGGACGGACAGACAGACAAACGGACGGACAGACGAATATAGCTAAATCAAATCAGAAAGTGATTCTGGGTCGATCGGTATACTTATCAATGGGTCTATCTCTCTTCCTGTTGGGTGTTACAAACAAATTCATTAAGTTATAATACCCTGTACCACAGTAGTGGTGCAGAGTATAAAAAAAAAAAATAAGAAGACCCTCAACTTGAAAGACAGCATAATTAACAAGCGTGCTAAGTTCAGCCGGACCGAATCTTATATACACTCCACCATGGATCGCATTTGTCGAGTTCTTTTCCCGGCATCTCTTTTTAGGCAAAAAAAGGATACAAGAAAAGATTTGCTCTGCTATTAGAGCGATATCAAGATATGGTCCGATTCGGACCATAATTAAATTATATGTTGGAGACCCGTCTAAAATGTCAGCCAATTCGATTAAGAATTGCACCCTTTGGTGGCTCAAAAGGTAAAATAGAGAAATCGATTTATAGGGCAGCTGTATCAGGCTACAGACCATAAGAGACACGTATGTTGATGGTCATGAGAGGATCCGTCGAACAAAATTTCAGTCAAATCGGAAAATAATTGCGACTTCTAGAGGCTCAAGAAATCTAGATCCCAGATCGGTTTACATGGCAGCTATATCAGGTTAAAGACCGATTTGAACCCTATTTAGTACAGTTGTTGGAAGTCATAGCAAAACATGTCATGCAAAATTTCATTCCAATCGGATAAGAATTGCGCCCTCTAGAGGCTCAAGAAATCAAGACCCAAAATCCGTTTATATGGCAGCTATATCAGGTTATGGAGCGATTTGAACCATACTTGGCACAGTTGTTGAATATCAAAACAAAATACTTCGTGCAAATTAACATTCAAATCGGATAAGAATTACTCCCTCTAGAGGCTCAAGAAGACAAGACCCAAGATCGGTTTATATGGCAGCTATATAAAAACATGGACCGATATGGCCCATTTACTATCCAAACTGACCTACACCAATAAGAAGTGTTTGTGCAAAATTTCAAGCAGCTAGCTTTACTCCTTCGAAAGTTAGCGTGCTTTCGACAGACAGACGGACGGACGGACATGGCTAGATCGACATAAAATGTCACAACGATCAAGAATATGTATAGGTTATGGGGTCTCTGACGAATATTTCGAGTAGTTACAAGCAGAATGACGAAATTAGTACACCCCCATCCTATGGTGGAGGGTATAAAAAGTAGTTCCACATTATTGAGCTTCAGCTCGAATCGTACAGCTCTCACTAATATATGAGAATTTTAACCCTATTCCTTAATGAAACGTTCGGGAGAAAATTTGCAACGGCTTTATTATATCCACATCGGCTTACTTCAAGGTCGAAATTACCGCACGAAACCTTCTAACCCAAATTTGGTATTGGCGTCTTTTAAGATTTTTATTATTATCTGGTTTGACAAATTTTTTTCACCCACCTTATTGTACCACTTGATATTTTATTCCTATGAAACCATCAGCATTGCTCACGGTCACCACATTTACGAAGCACTTAGGGAAAAAGGAATGCAGCGAAAAGTTTTCACAAAACTAAAAAAAGACTCAAAAAAAGCCCTTACCATTTCCCCAAACCAGGGCGCCAGTTCATTTGCCACCACTTGGACTTAAGGTAAAGTTGGACAGGACCCGAATGAATTTTCGTTGTGTGTTTCACCTCTCAGTCCATGTAAATGAGCGAGTGCTTGTTTTTGTATAAACTGTCACTTTGACTTCAGGGATTTCATTAAAGGCTCATTTACTCAATTACTTACTCAAAGGCATATACATACAACAAAAATGTTTGTATAAATATTCAAGTGAGAACACATGGCTTCAGATTTACGAAATTTTTATTGGGATGGGTCCTGATTTTAAACGAAAATATAGACCTTTTTTTAATTTCTCTGGAACATGTATTGTATTATATATACACCTACCCTATAAGTACATTGTGGAAGTTATATCCAATTCTGAACCAATTTTGATGGACCTTGGCGAGCAAATATGTTCAAACTGCAATAACTACGGTTGACAAATGACAACATTATTGCAAATTACCCAAAATCTAACGCACATATATATATGGGTGCTATATCTAATTCTGAACCGATTTCGAGCAAACTTCTCATGTAATGTGGTTGACGTCGAGGAAGGGGATGTGCAAAATTTTGGCAAGATTGGTCAAACAATGGGCTTGCAAGGGCACTAGAAGTGAAAGTCTGGCGATATACATATATGACAGCTATATCTAAATCTGGGCCGATTTCTATGAAATTCACCAGCAATATCAAGAGTCATGAGAAAATCCTTTCTGCCAAATTTCGAGAGAATCGGTTAACAAAAAATCATTTTATTGCATTATTACAGCAAATCGGACGAACATATATGGGAGCTATATCTAAATCTGAACCGATTACGAGCAAACTTTATAGTTATTGTAGAAGTCGTCGAGTAAATCGTCGTACGAAGTTTTGGGAAGATATGTCAATAAATGCGCTTGCAGTGGCTCTAGGAGTGAAAATCGGGCAATACATATATTTGAGAGCTATATGTAAATCTGAACCGATTTCCATGAAATTCACCAGTAATGTTGAGAGTCATTAACAAGTTCTTCCTGCCAAATTTCGAGAAAATCGGTTTACAAGTGACCAATTTATTGTATTATTATTGAAAATCGGACGATCATATACAATATATCGGAGCTAAATCCAAATCTAAACCGATTTTTTCCAATTTCAACAGGCTTCGCCTCTAGGCCGAAAAACATGCCTGCACCAAATTTTAAGACGATGGGATGAAAACTGCGACCTGTACTTTGTAGACAAATTAACGGTCAGGCAGACGGACGGACAGACAGACAAACGGACGGACAGACGAATATAGCTAAATCAAATCAGAAAGTGATTCTGGGTCGATCGGTATACTTATCAATGGGTCTATCTCTCTTCCTGTTGGGTGTTACAAACAAATTCATTAAGTTATAATACCCTGTACCACAGTAGTGGTGCAGAGTATAAAAAAAAAAAAATAAGAAGACCCTCAACTTGAAAGACAGCATAATTAACAAGCGTGCTAAGTTCAGCCGGACCGAATCTTATATACACTCCACCATGGATCGCATTTGTCGAGTTCTTTTCCCGGCATCTCTTTTTAGGCAAAAAAAGGATACAAGAAAAGATTTGCTCTGCTATTAGAGCGATATCAAGATATGGTCCGATTCGGACCATAATTAAATTATATGTTGGAGACCCGTCTAAAATGTCAGCCAATTCGAATAAGAATTGCACCCTTTGGTGGCTCAAAAGGTAAAATAGAGAAATCGATTTATAGGGCAGCTGTATCAGGCTACAGACCATAAGAGACACGTATGTTGATGGTCATGAGAGGATCCGTCGAACAAAATTTCAGTCAAATCGGAAAATAATTGCGACTTCTAGAGGCTCAAGAAATCTAGATCCCAGATCGGTTTACATGGCAGCTATATCAGGTTAAAGACCGATTTGAACCCTATTTAGTACAGTTGTTGGAAGTCATAGCAAAACATGTCATGCAAAATTTCATTCCAATCGGATAAGAATTGCGCCCTCTAGAGGCTCAAGAAATCAAGACCCAAAATCCGTTTATATGGCAGCTATATCAGGTTATGGAGCGATTTGAACCATACTTGGCACAGTTGTTGAATATCAAAACAAAATACTTCGTGCAAATTAACATTCAAATCGGATAAGAATTACTCCCTCTAGAGGCTCAAGAAGACAAGACCCAAGATCGGTTTATATGGCAGCTATATAAAAACATGGACCGATATGGCCCATTTACTATCCAAACTGACCTACACCAATAAGAAGTGTTTGTGCAAAATTTCAAGCAGCTAGCTTTACTCCTTCGAAAGTTAGCGTGCTTTCGACAGACAGACGGACGGACGGACATGGCTAGATCGACATAAAATGTCACAACGATCAAGAATATGTATAGGTTATGGGGTCTCTGACGAATATTTCGAGTAGTTACAAGCAGAATGACGAAATTAGTACACCCCCATCCTATGGTGGAGGGTATAAAAAGTAGTTCCACATTATTGAGCTTCAGCTCGAATCGTACAGCTCTCACTAATATATGAGAATTTTAACCCTATTCCTTAATGAAACGTTCGGGAGAAAATTTGCAACGGCTTTATTATATCCACATCGGCTTACTTCAAGGTCGAAATTACCGCACGAAACCTTCTAACCCAAATTTGGTATTGGCGTCTTTTAAGATTTTTATTATTATCTGGTTTGACAAATTTTTTTCACCCACCTTATTGTACCACTTGATATTTTATTCCTATGAAACCATCAGCATTGCTCACGGTCACCACATTTACGAAGCACTTAGGGAAAAAGGAATGCAGCGAAAAGTTTTCACAAAACTAAAAAAAGACTCAAAAAAAGCCCTTACCATTTCCCCAAACCAGGGCGCCAGTTCATTTGCCACCACTTGGACTTAAGGTAAAGTTGGACAGGACCCGAATGAATTTTCGTTGTGTGTTTCACCTCTCAGTCCATGTAAATGAGCGAGTGCTTGTTTTTGTATAAACTGTCACTTTGACTTCAGGGATTTCATTAAAGGCTCATTGGGCTGGTTTACCCATCAGTGACTGTCTAGTGGACAAGTTTGCTATGTATGTTTGTTGGTTGGCTGGTTGCTTGCTTGGTTGATTGGTCAAGGTACTCACAAATAGGAAGTAGAATGGGGTGTGTATAGGATTTGGCCATGGTTGAAGCTATATGTAATTAGGTGTAAAGGAAAACTGGTTGGGACATTTATTTTTACATTTTTTACCTTTTTGGAAAAAGTATAAAGGTGTGTATGACAAGTTTAACAAGAATATTTTTTGGGTGTATATTAGGGTGCAATGTAAAACATAAATTCATATCAACAATTGAAATCAGAGAATAAGAATTTTTATCGTAAAGTAAACTAAAGTTAAGCATAACAAGTAAGGTAAGGCAAAAGTCGGGCAATGCCGACTATATAAAACCCTGCAACTAACCTATAAGTGAATATTGGGTGATATCTATGTATAAACACTAGAGGGCACAATTCTCATCCCGTTTGTCTGAAATTTTGTATGAGGTGTTTGGTTATGATTTCCAATAACAGTGCAGTGAGTATGATTGAAATCGATTCATATCCTGATATAGCTGCCATATAAACCGAACTGGGATCCTGACTTCTTGAGCCTCTAGAGAGCGTAATTCCTATCCGATTACGCTGAAAATTGGCATGACGTGATTTCATATGACTTCCAACAACTGTGCTAAGTATGGTTCAAATAGTTCAATAACTTGATATAGCTGCCATAGAAACTGAACTGGGATCTGGATTTCTTGAGCCTCTAGAGGGTGCAATTCCTATCCGATTTGGCTGAAATTCGGCATGACGTGTTTCGTTATGACTTCCAACAACTGCGCTAAGTATGGTTTGAATTGCTCTATAACCTGATATAGCTGAAATAGAAACCGATCTGGGATCTTGACTTCTTGAGCCCCTAGAGGGAACAATTTTTATCCGATTTGGCTGAAATTCGGCATGACGTGTTTTATTATGACTTCCAACAAATGAGTTAAATATAGTTCAAATCGGTTTATAACCTGATATAGCTATAGCCTCTAGAGGGCGTAATTATTATCCGATTTGGCGGAAATTTTGTACAACGGCTACTCCAAACACCTTCAACATACATGTCAATTATGGTCTGAATAGGTCTAAAGCTTGATACTGCAAAAGCAAATTTTGCCCATGAACATTCCACTAAGGAACAGGGGAAAACTTTTTACATATCAATGAGGGCAGTCCGATTCAGGTTTCAAGCTCAATGATAAGGGGCCTCCATATTAAAGCCCAGTCCAAACAGCGTTCCGCAGAGCGACGCCTCTTTGGAGAAAAGTTATATATGGCATAGTACCTTACAAATGTTGCCAGCATTAGGAGGGGAAAACTATCGCTGAAAATTTTTTTTAGGTCTCGCCAGTATTTGAACCCAGTCTTTCAGCGTCATAGGCGGACATGCTAACCTCTGCGCTACGGTGGCTTGATACTGATTCCCTATAAACCGATCTCCCTATTTTACTCCTAAGCTCCTAAAGGGCGCAATTCTTATTCGAATTGGCTGAAATTTTACACAATAACTTCTACTATGGTCTCCAATATTCATGTCAATTAAGGTCTGAATCGGACCATAACTTGATATAGCTCCAATTGCATAGCAATTCTTTCGTTTATCCTTTTTTTTGACTAAAAAGAGATACTGGGGAAAGAACTCGACAAATGCGATCCAAGATAAGATAAGATTCGGCCCGGCCGAACTTTACACGCTTTTACTTGTTTCAACTCAAGTACTAAGGTATAGAAATTTCGTTCAATACCAGTGGTACAAATTTAGATTATTTTCCAATTTTCTTAAATCTTATCTCATAAAAAATCCTTTAATTTACAATGGTGGCATTATTCCCCATACTCCAAGTTACCGCCAAAACCAAGCTAAGGCTTTTTCCATCCGCAAACAGTTTAAAGGGCTCTCTCAAACACCAATACAAAGGCAAAAGCTTTCAGTTTCGCAGATACAAAGACATATATATGCGTGTACACCAAACCTCCATCCCTTGCGTGAAGGTGCGTGCATGTGTGCCTGGTGCGTACGGTGCGTGTTTAAGTGGTCATCCTGCGCGTAATCAATGAACTCGCATGTTGTCACTGCATATATTTCTGATTGTGGTAATTTCAGGTCATTTATTATATTTTTACATTTCATTTCGTTGCGTTGCGTTGCGTTACTTTACTCTACTTGCAGGGTTCTTGTCCGGTTTTCTGCTTTTTGCTTCGACTCGACATTTCATTAATGGGGTGTGTTATGGAGGCGTTGGTTTTGACCAAGGGTTGCTTTTTGGCTTCCACACAAAGGACGGGCGAAAGTGAAACCGGCACGCAGACATATCCTTGAGTTATACCAGCTGGCAGTGGCGGCAGCTCAAACTCATGCACGCACACATGCATTTACACATTCTCACTTGAGGTGTGAGTGATAAGTGGTTGGTGGGCTGTTTGGTTGGATAATCCAGGCAATTTGTACGGATTTATTTTTTTTCTGTTTCGTTTTGGGTTGTGTTTGCCTTACCACAAAAGAAGGAGGAGAATATTAATTAAAGGGAACTTGATATTGAAATCTGATACTTTTTCTAGAAATTCAAATGTGGCCATGAAGAAGGAAAATTTGTTGAAAAAAAAAACATCATGATTTTGTATTACAGTCTGAAGAGAAAGTCGTCAAAATGGTGGATGTAGCAAAAGGGGAACACATGTGTTCACCTTATGATGATGGTATGCTATTTTAATGGTATCAGTGATGGGAGATGGATATGACAATGGCCATTGAGAGGATAATGGTGCTAGTCTCCATAGTAATGGTGGTGGTGGTGGTGGTGCTGTTGTTGTGGCAAACAAACATGGGTGTATACAGCACATGCGGCAGCCAAAACGACAACATGGCTGTATGTAGATTTTTGGAACATCCATAAATCATCTGACATAACAACAGAAAATGGAGCATGTTTCGTTCTGCGTTTTTTCACATTTGAAAAACAATACTCCATGAACTCTTGATGCTATTTCCACCAAGTAAATGGATAAAATCCCTACGATACCCTAAAAAGTAGCGCACATTTACAATTTGAGGGAAGCATCTTTAAATATCCTTTAAATGAAATTTCATTGAAAAGGTCAAACAACTCATTGCAGCTGCTTGGAAAATTATAAATTTTCTGAGTATTTTTAAATGAAATTAAATGAAGGCAAAGACATGCCATGCCATGCAACGGATGCAAGACTTAAAAGTGTATGTAAACAGTTTCATGCCTTTTTATAAGAATGACAATGATGGGAAATAAAAATTATTCACATTGTTAAGCGAAATAAGATATGTCCACTTTGGAAAGAAGGGAACAGGATTTGATCAGTCCTGTTTTCATACATATACCTTAATCATGCTTCATGTAAAGCCTTAATGGTGGTTTAAGTCCGGTATAGTGTCTGATTCTATTCATGGGAACTTTCCTGCAAAAGTTTGGTATATGCCTAGGCAGTGTTCTGACATTTTATAGTCCTCTTGGAGACTGCCCTGCACGAGGTTGTGCATGTAATAGAAGAATCCTTCGATGCCAAAAACGTACACACTGGCGGTATGCCTTGACATCGAGGGGGCTTTTGGCAATGTGCCGTCCGACACTTTGATCCAATCCTTAGAACAGTACCGGGTGGACCCGGTCTTTAGAGACTGGATAAACTATATGCTAAGGAACAGGTGGATAAATTGTGTGTCCCAAGGCATAAATATAAGGGAGAAAGTGGTACAGGGCACGCCACAGGGGGGAATTTTATCGCCACTCCTATGCGTGACCACCATAAATGACCTATTACGGATGCCTACTGAGGAGGGATTGGAACCCGTCTACTACGTAGACGATGTTATATTGGATTGCCCAAAAAGTAATTGCTGATTTTTTAAAACAAAGTAAATGCATTTTTAATAAACCTTAGAATGAACTTTAATCAAATATACTTTTTTTACACTTTTTTTCTAAAGCAAGCTAAAAGCAACAGCTGATAACTGACAGAAGAAAGAATGCAATTACAGAGCCACAAGCTGCGAAAAAATTTGTCAACTCCGACTATATGAAAAATCCGCAATTACTTTTTCGGCAACCCAATAATACCTCTAAGGGGTAAGGATCCGAACGAGCTATGCAGAAGGGCCGAAAGGGTCTTGCATATGGCATATGACTGGGCTAGACCCAAAGATCTCAATGCTAACCCAATGAAGATTGAAATATGCCTGTTCACAAGGAAGACGAAGGTGGGCCCAATTTAACGCACCACGTTTCCTCAATAAGACGATTTCGATATCTGACAAGGTCAAATACTTAGGTGTGATCTTGGACAGGAAACTGAATTGGAAGTGTCACATTCAGGAGCGTACTGAGAAGGCTCACAGATGTTGGGCACTATGTAGACGGGCCGTAGGCTCCAAATGGGGCCTGAATCCGAGGATAGACCACTGGCTCTACAGGAGCGTGATTAGACCAATACTTACTTACGCCTCAGTAGTTTGGTGGACTGCTGTAGAGAAATAGTGCAACATAAGGACCATACAACAGGTTCAGAGAATATGTTGTCTTGGCAATGGCAAAGCGATGAGGATCACTCCCAGTAGGGCACTGGAGCCTATTCAAGATATCCGACGCATTGTTGTACAGATTAAGTGTGAGGCAGCCACTGCGGCTATGAGACATAAGGCGTGGAAAAATGGATTAAGGATGGGAGCAGCTCATACCATCGCGGTATAATCCAGGCGATGATAGGAAACCTGGAAGGAAGGGAAGAGGTTTCCGATCGGATAGCTGAGATGAACCTTGAAATCGAGTGCGAGGCACTACTGCCATCGGCACAGTCTTGAATTGACGACACCCTAGTATTGTCATGAGATGATATTACACGGATGGATCAAAGCTAGAGGACAGAGTGGGCCTGGGGGTTTATATTGAGAACCCAGGGACTGAGATCTGTTTTAGACTGCCTGGCCATAATACGATCCTGCAGGCGGTGGTCGGGGCGCTCACGGAATGCGTGGAGTGGTGTGGTGCTAACGCGAGGACGTCGAGTGTGAACATCTTTACCGATAGGAAAATTCATGTTACACGGATGGATCAAAGCTAGAGGACAGAATGGGCCTGGGGGTTTACATTGAGGACCCAGGGACTGAGATCTGTTATAGAGTGCCTGACGAGTGTGAACATCTTTATCGATAGTAAAATTCATGTTACACAGATGGATCAAAGCTAAAGAACAGAGTGAGCTCGGAAGTTTACATTGAGAACGCAGGGACTTAGATCTGTTTTAGACTGCCTGGCCATAATACGGTCCTGCAGGAGGGGATCCGGGTGATCACGGAATGCGTGAAGTGTTGTGGTGCTAACGCGAGTACGTCGAGTGTGAACATCTTGACCGATAGTAAAATTTCCATAAGGGCAATAACAACCAGGACAGTAAGCTCACGAACAGTCTTGCAGTGTAAGAAGGAAATTAACGCCTTCTCTGAGGATGGTTGCCAGTCCATAACGGAGTAAGGCGAAAATAAATGGCCAGACGATTTGGCGCTGAAGGCCAGAGGACTGCCATCAATAAACTTGATTAACCCGAAGCCTTTCGGGTCGACGCACTCCGAGTTAAGGGAGTGGGCGACGAATGCGCATGCAACATTGTGGAACAGCGAAAAGGTCGGTAGGACAGCGAAAATCCTAGGGGGGATCCCGATCGTGAGAAGACGAGGCTATTACTGAAAGGAAGCAAGAAGGAGGTCAGTATAGCTATTGGTATAGTAACGGGACACATAGGACTACGAGCTCACTTATGTAAAATCGGTGCGGCAGTGAAATCCGGTTCACAATCATTTATGAACCCTTTTTAAACTTTCTTCAGACTTTTTAAAACAATTGCTATTTAAAAAGGATTAATTGTTGGTACATTATATTCGTTCTCTTCATAGTTAAAACGTTTCTACCTTTTTTTAATGTAATTTAACAATTTTAATATCTTAACCTGGTTTTCTGCTCACCGCTATACTCCATACATTTGCATTTGGGAGATGAACACAACAGGGAAATATGCCTTGGATGGCATGGTCTGGCCTAAACGACTATTGTCATTTGAATGGATAGTGAAATTCCAAAATGCGTTGGCATAAAATTCCCTCCAAAATACCATTAAAAACAAATGTCGCTCTTAAATGAGACAAAGGCTGGCGCGTGTGTTGCTCATCTGGTTAGGGCTTATGGTCGGGGATGTTTTTGTAAACTAGTTAGCCCCAAAAGTGCTTAAACGCTGGCGATGGTATAGGGCTAACAATTTTTGCATTATTTATGCAACTGTTACAAATTTCATTTCAGTATTCCACAGAGGTCAATGGACATGTGCATGGAAAAAAATGAAAGGTCTACGAAACAAAAGCAAAAAAACCCCAGATGGGCAAATATTCAGTGTAGTCTATATATTAAGCCGAGGAATAACTTCTGCGGTGATAGATATATTCAAGAGTGTAGTAATAAATAATCACATAAGAGTGTTAAACTAGTTTCCTTAAACATTTCATCAAGAGAAAAATCCAAAAAAGTTAACTTTCTTAGAAAAAAGTAAAAGCATGCTAAGTTCGTCCGGGCCGAATCTTATATACCCTCCACCATTGATCGCATTTGTCGAGTTCTTTCCCGGTTTCTCCTTTTAGACAAACAAAGGATAAAAGAAAAGAATTGCTATGATAATTGAATTGAGAGTTGGAGACTACAGTAGAAGTCTATGTGTAAAATTTCGGCGAAATCGAATAAGAGTTTGGCCTTTTAGGGGCTCAAAAAGTAAAATAGGGAGATCGGTTTATGGGGGAGCTGTATCAGGCTGCAGACCGATTCAGACCATATTTGACACGTATAATGAAGGTCATGGTAGAAGCCGTTGTACAAAATTTCAGCCTAAACGGATAAAAATTACGCCCTCTAGAGGCCAACGCAGTCAAGACCCCAGATCGGCTTATATGGCAGCTATATCAGGTTATGGACCGATTTGAACACCGCATGCAAAATTTCAGTCAAATCGGATAGGAATTGCGCCCTCTAGTGGGTCAAGAATTCAAGATCCAAGATCGGTTTATATGGCAGCTTTATCCGGTTATGGACCAATTTACACCGTACTTGGCACAGTTGTTGGACGTAATAACGAAACACCGCATGCAAAATTTCAGCCTAAACGGATAAAAATTACGCCCTCTAGAGGCCAACGCAGTCAAGACCCCAGATCGGCTTATTTGGCAGCTATATCAGTCATAACAAAACACCCCATGCAGTCATAACAAAACACCTCATGGAAAATTTCAGTCAAATCGGATAGGAATTGCGCCCTCTAGTGGGTCAAGAATTCAAGATCCAAGACCAAGATATATGGCAGCTATATCAGGTTATGGACCGATTTACACTGTACTTGGCACAGTTGTTGTACGTTATAATGAAACACCGCATGCAAAATTTCAGCCAAATCGGATAGCAATTGCGGTCTCTAGAGGGTCGAGAGGTCAAGATCCAAGGTAGGTTTATATGGCAGCTGTATCAGGTTATGGACCGATTTACACCGTACTTGACACAGTTGTTGGATGTCATAACGAAACACCGCATGCAAAATTTCAGCCAAATCGGATAGGAATTGCGCCCTCTAGTGGCTCAAAAACTCAAGACCCCAGATTGGTTTATATGAAAGCTATGTCAGGTTATGAACCGATTTGAACCATATTTGGCACAGTTGTTGAACGTCATTACAAAACACGATATCCATTTCAGCCAAATCGGTTAAGAATTGCCTCCTCTAGTGGCTCAAGAAGTCAAGATCACAGATCGCTTTATATGGCAGCCATATCAAAACATGAACCGATATGGCCCATTTACAATCCCAACCGACCAACACTTTTAAGAAGTATTTGTGCAAAATTTCAAGCGGCTAGCTCTACCCCTTCGAAAGTTTGTGTGCTTTCGACAGACAGACGGACGGACGGACGGACATACGAACGGACGGACAGACGGATGGACGGACTGACGGACGGACATGTCTAGATCGACTTAAAATATCATGACGATCAAGTATGTATACACTTTATAGGGTCTAAGAGGAATATTTCGAGGATTTACAAACAGATTGACGAAAATAGTATGGTGGAGGGTTTAAAAATTAATATGGGACTCCCCAATAGCTAGGATTTTATAAATAGAGCCATACAATCTTGACAACTTCCATTTTGTTTATGTTTGCTTCACTTTTATTTTCAGTGCATTTTTCGTTTCTCAGCAATGAATTGTTATGCACATGAATTGGTAAATGGAATATTCACCAGACACTTTGGCCTCATCTTGCTGTGACCCAAAAGGGCATGATTTAAAATTGTAGTCCTAAGGACTCCCACAACAACTCTACTATCTACATACACCCACTCACACAAACACTTTGCCGCCGCCAACGATGTGTAAGCTCTTGGTCAAGATAAGCCTGTCATTGCAGTCGTTGGCTCGTCTGCATGCTTCGATGACGACCCATGGCCACTTCGCATACGCGTGCGCATAAATAATAAAAATTACAATAGCCATTTGCCACTGTATGCACGAGAGTGTAAACATACAAATGTCGTAGTTTACAACTGAAAATGCATCCATAAATAAAAACGGTAGTGGCTCTGCTTTAGTTTTCATTTTCGATTTTCTCTCTCATAAAAAAAAGAAAATATGTGCCCAAAAGAACTCTCTCACATATGAAACAGAAAAATGTTCAGTGTTTTACAATGATGACGATGATGACGTTTTTGCCTGTGTTGGCGGCAAAAAATAAGCCAAAGCAACAACAGCAAAAAAATGAAGAGATTTTTATCGGCGATTCTCACTGATTTCATGGCAAATAAATCGCTCATTTTCGCTTAATTGGAAAATTATGGCTGCATAGTTAAATAAACTGACCGAGAGATGCAAATGAATGAGGAATTTTGTGCGCCTGACAAAAGGGCCTCATTAGTGAGCAGTGATGGGTTGTATAGGTGCCCCACTACACATCCAATTTTTGTAATAATAACAAGTAAAATCGCATAAAGTTCGGCCGGGCCGAACTTTAGAGTAAATCTGTACATTTGTTGAAAGCAAAGACTTTGGGGGCTATACAGTCTGTGTTAAGGGTGTGGGCGACAAAATTGCATGTAGCACTGTAGAACAATGAAACGGTCGGTAGGTCGACGAAATACTGATATGAAGTAAGAAGGAGATCGGTATTATTATGGCATCCATAGTACAACGTCCGGATGCCATAATGCTACCGATCTTCTTCTTACTTCATATCAGTCTTTCGTCGACCTACCGACCGTTTCATTGTTCTACAGTGCTACATGCAATTTTGTCGCCCACACCCTTAACACAGACTGTATAGCCCCCAAAGTCTTTGCTTTCAACAAATGAACTGGTGTGAATTGCTTTCACCGCTGACTCGACTGCCCTTTCATTCGCCCTTACTATAGCGGAACACCCAAACAAGTATTAACAATTGTGAGATATATGGTGGTTGATGGTACGTTGGAGTATTTCCTATATCATTATCCGGCTTTCGCGACAAGCACACTTCGGTGCTTTGGTGAACTAAGAATAGAGAAAAACTAGGGATTGTGTGAGTAGCACGCAGTTCCTGACCTAGATTCGAGGTTAGAACGCCGAACAAGCCGATCACAGACTTAGGTGTATGTCCATAGTGGTATGGAAACGATTAATATCAGCACTTTCTATTTAACCTAATCTAACGCCCCGGTAGCCGAGTTGGTAGCGTGCTTGGATTACCAGTGCAGGGGTCGTAGGTTCGATTCCCGTCAGAAGCCTTGGTCTGTCGCTACTGTGGTATCACAATGGACTTAAAATTGTCTAAGTGAGTCTGTAAAGGGCTGCCACTCTTACCTAACCTAACCTTACTTAACTCAGCCTAACCTAACCTCGAGGGGGAGAGATTGTAAAGTTTCTTACTACTTACGCATAGTGTTTGGAATATTATTCTGGATCTTCCACTACTATTTTGAAGGCCTGACGACATTCGCCCATGCATATGCAGCCAATTAACACTCATCCAGCTGCTGCATATAGCAGTAGCATATATTACTGCTTTCAGACATTCAGAGGGCAATGCATAAAATGAATCTTTTGCATACATTTGCATATTTCGATATACGTACAAATAAACCATCACTACTGCCTACATACGTACAAAAACAAAATTATGCATTTATTTACTTGATTTTGTTGTTGCAGTTGCTTTTTACATGCAACTGCATATGAATGAATTTGTTGGAAAATTTATGTTGTCGCAGCTTTTATGCCACATTGACGAGGTGGAGTCGTTTTGTATGAAAATTAAAAAAGTTACTCCATAATTATTGCAAGCAGAAAGGAGGCTGCATAAAAAGGCACAAACCATGGCAATGCATTACTTATGGCTCAGAGTGTGTGAATTACGAAAATTAAACTTGTTTAATGAAAGATAGTAAAATGCCCAGACAGAATCCAATTGATGTAAGCATGGAAAAAGTTGAAATAAACCATTATTCAGCATTAAGATAGTTAATGATGGATAACTCGCATATACAATAGAGTTAATCTTAAGCAAAAAGTTTGAAATGATTCTTTATCGCATGCTCAATAAAAGTTTGTTATTAATGACAATGACGTTTAAAAAAAACATGCAAAATTTCATCCATATCGGATAGAATTGCGCCCTCTAGTAATTCAAGACGTCAAGATCCGCGGTCGGTTTATAGGGCAGCTATATCAAAACATGGACCGATGTGGCCCATTTATAATCCCAACCAACCTACACCAATAAGAAGTATTTGTGCAAAATTTCAAGCGGCTAGCCTTACTTCTTCGAAAGTCAGCGTGCTTTTGACAGACAGACGGATGGACGGACAGACGGACGGATATGGCTAGATCGACTTAAAATGACATGACGATCAAGAATATATGTACTTTATGAAGTCTCAGAGGAATGTTTCGAGGAGTTACAAACAGAGTGACGAAATTAGTATACCCCCATCCTATGGTGGAGAGTATAAAAATTTACTTCAAGGGCATAATTTTATTCTACATACCAAACTTCTGTTTCGTGTTCTATTCAAAAATACCTCTAATTTGAGCCCCATATTGCAATGGTCCGCAGCTACGTCCCATTACATATTCCCGAATATTGACCAAAGACCTGTCATTTGAGCTCCATATTGCTACGGTCGTAAATTTGTTCTCTTTTTGGGGTGTTTTTGCGGAGGCCCCCAAAAAATTTGGCACAACATTTGGATATCAGATTCCTATTCCAAACTCAAATACCTTTTATTGGAGCCCCATATTGCAGTCGTCAGTAAATATGTCCTGTTTGGGGGTGTTTTGGTGAAGTGGTGGTCTTCCAGAAACATTGTCCCACATTTCGATATCAGATTCGTATTCGTATATACCTTTCATTTGAGTCCCATATTGCCACGTTCGGTTAATATGTCCGATTTAGGGGTGTTTTGGGGGTGGTCCTTCAATTACCTGGTCCGGTGTTTTCTAACCATAAATACCTTTCATTTGAATTCTATATTGTCGTGATGTATATTAGGTAAGGAATGGGGGGTAGGGCGCCCACCCCCAGCCCCCTCCCCCCTAGGTATCCAATTGATATCCAATCAAATTTTGGATATCAAATTTTTGTTTTTAGGTTTCTATAAGAGAGCACACAAAGTTCGCCTAAATCGCACCATCCATCTCCGAGATCTGGCGTTTCTGAAAATTAGAATAAGGGGGAGAGTCCGCCCCCTTCAGAAAACAAAAAATTAAGTACCCTATTTTTACCACGGGTCCATAAAGCACCATCAAGAAAACCGGTTCAGCCGTTTTATTGTCTGTAAAGATGTTTGGAGGCCATTTTAGCGCAGAGGTTACATTTCCGCCTATGACGCTGAACGCCTGGGTTCGAATCCTGGTGAGACCATCAGAAAAAATTTTCAGCGGTGGTTTTCCCCTCCTAATGCTGGCGACATTTGTAAGATACAATGTCATGTAAAACTTCTGTCGCACTGCGGCTCGCCGTTCGGACTGGCCTATAAATAGAAGGCCCCTTATCATTGAGCTTAAACTTGAATCGGACTGCACTCATTGATATGTGAGAAGTTTGCCTCTGTTCCTTAGTGGAATGTTCATGGGCAAAATTTGCAAAAGATGTTCAAACTCGACGTCCTCGCTTTAGTACCACACCACGCATTTCGTAATCGCCCGGTTCTCCGCCGGCAGGACCGTATTATGGTCAGGCAATCTAAAAGAGATCTCGGTCATTGGATTCTCAATGTAGACCACCAGGCCCTCTCTGTCCTCTAGCTTTGATCCATCCGTGTAACATGATCTTCTAGGTGGCAATACTAGAGTTTCATAAGTCCAAGACTGTGCCGCTGGCAGCAGTTTAACCTAAGAATTTTCATATTTCAATTTAAACAGTTTTTCCCGTTTACTTTTTCTATGTGGGTGACATATAATGAATGTCCCTTTATTTATTTAAACTCTCACCCCGTATCAGCAGAAACAATGCCTTCCTTGTGCAAAGTGAATCTGTTATTTAAACATTCCATAAACAAGCATCGATTAAATGAAAAGGCCAAAGGATATGATTTACCAACATTGTTAATTTATCCCAAAGTGGCAGTAAAGCAATTTCTACCCCATTATACTGTCACCTTGTCCTTCTGCAGGCCATGCAAGCAACAACAAAAAACGAGGAAAATTTGCATATTTTTTTTTTTTTTTGCAGGAAGCAAAAATTATTATCTGTTCGCTGATGTATGCACGCTTGTACAAATGCAATCGATGTGGTTAATGCATAATGTGAAAATTTATGAAAAATTAATTTTTGTATTGTTAATTGAGTGTTTATTGCTTGTAAAAAAGACCTTGCAAAAAAAGTAACAAAAGCAGAAAAAGCTCGGGAAAAAGTGAATGCTCCAACCCGTTGGGTCGGTCATATAAGGTCGTTAATACAAATCAGTAATGCAACAATATAATTAACCTTTTTGTGAAATGGTTAGTGAGGGAGCATGTAGAGGATATGAGATGCACAAATATATATAATTTATGAGAAATGAGCTTTTTCCAGTGAAATTTAAATATTAAATGTTTTACGGCACTGAAATCAAATAACAAATTTACTGAGCTTGGCTGGCCAAACTTTTTGATACCCACAATGGATCTTCCGAGAGCAAAGGGACAAACAGAGTTAAATGAACAAAATATCCAAGGATGTTGCAGCAACTGCTTAAACGCACCGGGTGGACGAGTTTTGTCATGTAACATATAAGTTAAATAACCGATAGAACCTCATCATGTAGACCCGGAAAATCGGATATAAATGCTGGCACCCCGTCTTTGATTAATATTTGTTAAGTAACAAAATTGATTTTGAATTTTAGAAAATTTTGTAGACAAGATGGCTAAGTATGGTGATCTTGTCGAAAGTGTGATCTAACAAATCAAACAATTTATGAGAATTTCTTATCTCTGTCATAAAAAAACAAGTAAAATGGCGTTAAGTTCGGCCGGACAAAACTTTGGATACCCAACACCTCGGGTATATACGTAAACCACCTTTCACCAAAATCCGGTGAAAATTGCGTACCTAATGTCCCATAGCAGTTATATCGAAATATGTTCCGATTTGGACCAAATACTAATAAGTACAAGTCACTGTTCGATTGCGTATAACAAAATATTGGTCTTTTAAATAGCTTGATCTAACAATAAACCGATCTGAACCATATACAACATGGAAGTCGAAAAGCCTTGAATAAGTCACTGTGTCAAATTTCAGTGAAATCGGATTGTAAATGCGCTTTTTATGGGGCCAAGACTTTAAATCGAGATATCGGTCTACATGGCAGCTATATCCCTATCTGGACCGATATGGGCCAAGTTGCAGAAAAATTTCGAAGGGCCTAACACAACTCACTGGCCCAAATTTGGGTGAAATCGGACAATAAATGCGCCTTTTATGTGTCCAAAACCTAAAACCGAGAGATCGGTCTATATTGCAGCAATATCCAAATCTGGACCGATCTGGGCCAAATTGAAGAAGGACGTCGAAGAGCCTAACGCAACTCACTGTCCCAAATTTTGGCGACATCGGACAATAAATGCTTCTTTTATGGGCCAAAACATTAAATCCAGAGATCGGTCCATATGGCATCTATATCCAAAACTGAACCGATCTGTGCCATATTGCAGAAGTATGTCGAGGGGCTTAATTTAACTCACTGACGGCATCGGGCAATTTTGACGACATCGGGCAAAATTTCGACGACATGGGACAATTAATGCGCCTTTTATGGGCCTAAAACTTTAAATCAAGAGATCGGTCTATATGACAGCTATATCCCAATCTGTTCCGATCTGAGCCAAATTAAAGAAGGATGTGAAGGGACCTAACACAAATTACTGTCCCAAATTTTGGCAAAGTCTGACAATAAATTAGCCTTTTATGGGCCCAAAACCTTGAATCGAGAGATCGGTCTATATGGCAGCTATTTCCAAATCTGGACCGATTTGGGCCAAATTAAGGAAGAATATCGAAGGGAATAACGTAACTCACTGTCCCAAATTTCTGCGAAATCAGAAAATAAATGCGTCTTTTATGGGCCCAAAATCTTAAATCGAGAGATCAGTCTATATGGCAGCTATATCCAAATCTGTATCGATCCGGGCCAAATTGAAGGACGATGTCGAAGGGCCTTATGCAACTCACTTCCCAAATTTCGGCGAAATCGGACAATAAATGCTCCTTTTATTGGCCCAAAATATTAAATCCAGAGATCGGTCTATATGGCAGCTATTTCCAAATCTGGACCGATCTGGGCCAAATTAAGGAAGAATATCGAAGGGAATAACATAACTCACTGTCCCAAATTTCGGCGAAATCGGAAAATAAATGCGTCTCTTATGGGTCCAAAACCTTAAATCGAGAGATCAGTCTATACGGCAGCTTATCCAAATCTGTATCGATCGGGGCCAAATTGAAGGACGACGTCGAAGGGCCTTATGCAACTCACTTTCTCAAATTTCGGCGAAATCGGACAATAAATGCTCCTTTCATTGGCCCAAAATATTAAATCCAGAGATGCCATATAGACCGGCAGCTGGACCGATCTGGGCCAAATTAGGGACGAATGTCGAAGGGCCAAACATAACTCACTGCCCCATATTTCGACGACATCGGACAATTAATGCGCTTTTTATGGGCCCAAAGCCTTAAATCAAGAGATCGTTCTATATGGCAGCTATGTCCAAATCTTAACCGATTTGTGCCATATTGCAGAAGTATATCGAGGGGCTTAACATAACTCACTGTCCCAAATTTTGCCGACATCGTACAATTAATGCGCCTTTTAGGGGCCCAAAACCTTCAATCGAGAGATCAGTCTATATCTGGCCAAATTGGGCCAAATTGAAGAATGATGTCGAAGAGCGTAACACAACTCACTGTCCCAAATTTTGGCAATATCGGACAATAAATGCGATCATTATGGGCCCTAGACCTTTAATCGAGAGATCAGTCGATATGGTAGCTATATCCAAATCTGTACCGATCGGTGCCAAATTGAAGGACGATGTCGAAGGGCCTAATGCAACTCACTGTTTCAAATTTCAGAAAAATCGGATAATAAATGTGGCTGTTATTGTCCTAAGACTCTAAATCGGCGGATCGGTCTATATGGGGGGTATACCAAGATATAGTCCGATATAGTCCATCTTCGAAATTTACCTGCTTATGAACAAAAAAAGAATCTGTGCAAAATTTCAGCTCAATGTCTCTATTTTTATTGTAGCGTGATTTCAACAGACAGTCGGACGGACATGACTAGATCGTCTTAGATTTTTACCGTGATCAAGAATATATATATACGTTGAAGGGTCGGAAATGGATATTTCGATGTGTTGCAAACGGAATGACAAAATGGATATACCCTCATTCTTCGGTGGTGGGTATAATAAAATATCCGCACAAAAAGATCCTATCGCCATATAGTATAAAATAAAGCAATACAGAGTTAAGCTCTTGATTCATAACCGAATGTCACCGCCGATAGTTTCCTCCCTAGAAACATTAGCGACTACAATTTTCCATAAAAATTTTAAAATTTTTTTATCCATCTCACTGTTAAAGAAGGATTTTGAGAATTTTTTTAATTTCGAGCCTAGTTCTAAAAATAATTTTAAGTTTCCTTTGTTTACAAACTAAAATTCTAAAAATTAGAAAAAAAATCTGATGGCTCGTTTTGCCAATGCTTTTCTTATATTATGCTTATATTTATAACTACAAATATAACTGTTTACAGACTAAGATTCTACGAAAGCAACCCACTTTCCAATGACCCTAATTTATATCTAGAAACCAATAAAGCACTAAAAAAAAGTTTGATTATTTATACAAATAAAACTTATGACTAACAAACCAAAATATTATAAATAATATCTGAACAAAACCATGTAGAAAAAAAGATTTGAATAACAAATTTTCAATACAATGACTTCAAAATCAAAACAATAATAATTTCTTATCTCTATTTATTATGAAACTCATCCCTCACTCTCTCCTTCTCTCTCTCTCTCTCCCTCTGTTGAAAACAACACCAACAATTATAGTGCGAATTTGACGCCAGCTCCAATGCCACCTTTACCGCCGCATGTCATTCATCATATCCATACTTCTGCTATTGCCTTATATGTAGGTACGTCTAACCATTTAGACGTAGTAAATCGTCTATACAGCAAATTTCCATATGGGTTTAAATCATTTTTGCCAAATGCTCAAACAAGAACAAACGATATTTCCCACATAAATTCGCACCATTTTTTTTCACCATCGCCACAATTTGCATGTAATCTACATACCTATGATTGTATTCTATATGTATGGATTTTTCATATCGTCAAATATTGTATATGCACATATTTATATGTACTAGTATGTAAATCTATGTCAATATTGGGGTGTGCTCCACAAGGCTTTTGTGTGTATGTGTGCTTGTGTTGGTGGAAGGAGATTGGCATAGTGTGTTCAAGTTCCATACGGGAATAAAGTTGAAGCAAAATTTCAGAGGGGTTTCAAAAATGGTTATTATAATGAAAACCGAAAGACAGAAGACAGCAAGAGAAAAATTGTATAACAAAATCAACATAAAGTTGATGTTGGTTGAAGACATTTTTGTTTTGCGTTTATTGCCACACTTAGTTTTTGGATTGATTTTTTTTTATATTTCATATTATAGATATGACTACTGGAACTAGATATCACTAAGGAATGCGAGGTAAGGAAATCCTTATTTTGCAAAAGTAAAAAATCCACACTACTTGGCATATATCGGGCATTGTATCCAGACAACACAGAGTCCGCTGCTTGATGAAAGAAAAATCTCCTTCCATCCTCCTGCAATTTTAACTCGAAGTATTTTTTTTTTGCTAAAATTGCCAAAGGCTTTGGATGCATAACAGATGACTTTGTCTTTGGTGTGGCTATGATGACTACCCATTTGGTTCTTTAGTTCCGACAACACCATAGAAGGCTCCACGTTTTGCACGGTGCCTGGGGATAGGTTAGTTTAGGTTAGGTTGAAAAGAGGGTACGAATATTAATCCGCCACATGCCACTAAGGACATACACCTAAGCCCGTAATCGGCTTGTTGTGCGCTCTAAATACCAAAATTTACCTCTCGAAAAAGAGAAATTAAGCCAGGTATTCCGTGCTGCTTACAAAATTCCTATTTGTTTTCCATACTTACTTAACTACCACAATTTTTTGTGGGAATATACATTTATGTTCAGCTGCGTTCAAAATAATAGCAACAATCTAAATTTTTCAAGTCAATTGGCGGTTTTATTGCATATATATTTTCATCACAAAACTTTCTTACCGGACGGACGTGTTTCTGGTTGCTGCGACAAAAACAAACATACATCACTGTTGGAGGCGTTTTGTTGTAAGTGGATGGTTGTTGTATTGGAGCTGGATTCCTCAGGAACACCCCTTCACTCAATTATAGACGTAAACGGCGGTGAGTGACACGCAATTTACAAATTAACTTCGTTTTAAATTAAGCCCAAAGGCAATAAATTAATATAAAATCCACTGGAAGGAACAACAGAGACAAATATCACGGTCTGTCAGCAGTATACTTTGTCAATAAATTTGACGGTATCAGCTGTTCTCTTCTACCCAAATACTGGCTACGAGTTGCATTTACCCAACACCTTATTTAACAGGGTTGCATCTGAAAGTAGTTGTCGAGATCTATATCGGTTGGATAATGTAGTATAAATGGTGTGTGTCCTTGCTATACACTAGTACTGAATTATCGACGTGAGTCACCCGGTGTTAGATCAAATACACTATGAATACAGGGTCATTAACCCCCCGCAACAGCATTGGCTCTTTCCGCTTGAACAAATTACAAGAACTAGAAAAGATAAACGCCGAACTGTCTGAAAGGAATGAAAGATATGAAAGGCTTTGTGGTCAACTCCAAAGAGATGTTGAATCTTTAAAGTTCAAACTCAACAAGCAAACTGAATCATTTGAGACAGATGAAGAAGAGCTCCAACAAGAAATAGGTCGTTTTGATTCTCAACCTCCAAATTCTTCCGAAAACTGCAACAGTGCAGTAGCATCGCCCTACGAATGGCAAACAGTCAGACGAAACAAGCGAGCAAACGAAAGCCCAGAGCATGTTATTAATAATAACACCAAAAAACAAGCCACTACCCAAAAATATTGGTTGAGTAAGACTCCTCAAACTGCCAACCAATATGCGGATCTGGATAATGACGACGGGTCTCAACCCAACTCTAATCCGCCTCAAATTCTTTACAAACCTCCGCCTATATTTGTTGAGAAGGTTGCTAACATACAACCTTTAATATCCATGCTAAAACAAACTGTTCCAAACCAATTTGAAATAAAAACCCTGCGAAATGAACAGGTCAAGATAATGCCAAAAGACCACGAAACTTATAAAAAAATTATTGGTGAACTAGAAAAGAAAAACACTGAGTTCTTTACTTACAAACCAAAATCTGAAAGGGGATTTAAAGTAATCTTGCGAAATATGCACTCAACAGCAAATATAGACGACTTGAAAAACGAGCTCTCCCAACTTGGACATGAAGTCAAAAATATATGGAATATAAGAAGTCGTTATACAAAGGTTCCGCTCCCTCTGTTTGAGGTCGAATTGAGCACCAAGCCCAACAATAAAGATATATATTCCGTAACAAAACTTATGTCATGCGTTATTAGATTTGAGCCTCCGCGTCCTAAGAAAATAGTCCCTCAATGCTCAAACTGTCAACAATACGGCCATACAAAGTCATATTGCAAGAAAAAATCAGTCTGCATTAAGTGTGCTGGACACCATGAATCAAAATCATGCGAACGCAAAAACTGGGCAGACGAGGTAAAGTGCGCCTTATGTAATGGTAATCACCCAGCAAATTATAAAGGATGTTCAATTTATAAGCAAATTTACTCCCAACATTACCCCTCTCTTAGAAACACGAGAGAGAGTCAACAGCCTGAAACCCGAACTTTGACGACGAACCCCACATATTCAAGCGCTGCTAGAAGAACAGATTTTCCGCAAACCTCACAACAAAACACCCAAATTCAGCCACAAAATCTTCAAACGGATCGAAGTCCGCAAGTATCCGAAATACATGAAATGTTAAGCAATTTAGGAACACTTATGCAGCAGATGACAAGCCTTCTTATGAGTCTAACTTCAAAATTAACACAAATCTAATAATGAACTTTCTTAATATAGTGTTCTGGAATGCCAACGGTCTGGCACAACATACCCTAGAAGTGAAAAACTTTTTGTCTTCTAATCAAATAGACATACTTCTTGTGTCAGAGACACATTTTACCAGCAAGCATCACTTTTGTATCCCCCAATACGATTTTTACCACGTTATGCACCCATCTGGAATGGCACGTGGTGGTTCAGGAATCTTGATAAAGCAATCCATTAAGCATCACCAAGGAACCCACTACAGCTCCGATATAATTCAGGCAACAAACATCATAGTAGAAAGCATGCAAGGACCTTTAACAGTGTCATCAATCTATAGTCCACCAAAACATACCATCAAAAAAGAAAATTATATTAATTTCTTTAAGACATTAGGAAGCAAATTCATAGCTTGTGGAGACTACAATGCCAAGCACACAATATGGGGATCACGTCTTAATACGCCGAAAGGCCGACAGTTATACTGGGCTATAAAAGAACTTAATCTTCGGGTTATTTCACCATATTCTCCAACATATTGGCCGTCAGATCTGAATAGAACCCCAGATCTTATAGATTTCTGCGTTTCCAAAGGGATTTCGGCTGGCTCCGAAAAATGTTTTTCAAGCCACGATCTGTCTTCTGATCACACACCAGTCTTTCTATCATTGCACGCACAGCATATACCCCAAGATCAAAAATGTAAACTTCACAATAATAAGACTAACTGGCATTATTTTCGTTACCTAGTCAGCAAAACATTACATCAAAATTTACCTTTAAAATCAGATCAAGACATTTCTTACGCCGTAGACCACCTAGTGCAAACTATACAGAGCGCTTCATGGAACTCTACACCCAAGAAAAGTTTCATAGAATCATACAAATACCCTACCTTTATACAGAGAAAAGTTAAAGAAAAGCGCAAGGCGAAAAAACGTTGGCAAAAAACAAAATCACCAGAGAACAAACGAAAACTTAATAAAGCAACTGCAGATTTGCAAAAGTTATTAAAATGCGTAGATAATAACCATATTGAACAAGAAATCCAAAATCTTGGGCCAACAAAGTCAACAGACTATTCTCTATGGAAAATCACGAAAAAACTCAAAAATGAGCCAAAAATCAATTACCCAATCCGAAAGTCTGGTAACTCGTGGACAAAAAGCAACTTAGAAAAAGCCTACACATTTGCCAATCATTTATACGATGTTTTCACCCCAAATAGCTCGGAAGAACCGCCCAAATGCTTGGAAACTTTCTTAAATGAACCTCATCAGCTTGACCTGCCAATAAAGAAAATTTCAAAAGCCGAAGTCTCACATGCAATAAAGATTCTAAAACCTGGTAAGGCTCCTGGCTATGACTTAATAACCCCTAAAATACTCAAAGAACTCCCTAAAGAAGGTACTGACTTCATTACGTTCATATTCAATGCCTGTTTAAAGCGCTGCTTCATTCCGCCCCAATGGAAAGTTGCCCAAGTCACAATGATCCAGAAACCTGGAAAACCATCCGATCAAGTCAAATCATATCGACCAATAAGCCTACTGCCAATAATTTCAAAGGTATTCGAATCTCTATTTCTTAAGAGATTAATGCCAATAATTGAGGAAAATAACTTGATACCAAATCATCAATTCGGATTTAGAAAGAATCACGGGACTACTGAACAAATCCACAGATTAGTGGAAACCATAAATTCTGCATTTGAATCAAAGCAGTACTGTACTTCCGCATTTTTAGACATCTCGCAAGCCTTTGACAAGGTATGGCATGAGGGTCTTCTCTACAAGGCAAGGAAACTTCTTCCAATAAATTACTATCTATTAATTAAATCATATATTCAAAAAAGAATGTTCTTCGTCCAAGAGGCCGATGAAATGAGTGATTTAAAATCTGTCAGAGCTGGGGTACCACAGGGGAGTGTGATGGGCCCAATCTTATATATCTTGTTCACATCTGATCTACCACAGACAGAGAACGCAGTGGTGGGAACATTCGCTGATGACACCGCTGTGCTAGCTGTTAATAAAAATCCACAAATAGCAAGCAATATGCTTCAAACCTACCTAAATACTTTGTGCGAGTGGCTGAAACACTGGCGTATAAAACCAAATGAAACTAAGTCTATACACGTAACATTCACACTTAACCACGGAAACTGCCCTCCAGTTCAAATGAATGAAGTCCAACTCCCGCAGGCGAATGAGGCGAAATATCTGGGACTATACTTGGACAAGAAACTAACTTGGAAAACGCACATAAAAATAAAAAGAAAAGCTTGTGATATACAACTACAAAAAATGAATTTTCTGATTGGACCAAATTCCAAGTTATCCTTAGAAAATAAGATACTTATATACAAATGCATTATAAAACCAATCTGGACATACGGTATCCAGCTATGGGGAACCGCTTCACATACAACAATCAAACTACTACAGCAACTACAATCAAAAACATTACGCAAAATTGCAGGTGCACCATACTACATAACTAATAAGCGACTACACGAGGAATTAAATATAAAAACTGTCCAGGAAGAAGTATTGTCACAACTCCAAAATTATAAATTGAGAATTCAACAACATCCAAACCCACTAGCAACAAACCTGATGAGGAACACTGAAACATTTAAGCGGCTCAAAAGAAAAGCACCGCAAGACCTACTGTAAATTTTTAACTCCACTTTAATGATGCATAAATAAATTTTATACGTGGGCCAACCACTGGGTTGGCACCATTAGTAATTATAATATACAAAATAATGTCGATAATAATGTAAATATCTATACTAAGATAGAAAGCATTAATAAAAATGAATTAAAAAAAAAAAAAAAAAAAAAAAACTTTACTTAAATTGGCTACGACAGAATATTTGTTCCACTAGCCGAACGTAGAAAAGCGTTCCAAGCGCCTCGATCTTCTGCGTTCATTGTAAAATCTCTGACACCAAGTTTCGAGGTGTCTCCCACAACTTGATCTTTCCATCGGGCTTTTGGTCTTCCCGGTTTGCGTGTACCACCGTGTTTGCCTTCAAAAGACTTCTTTACTGGAGCTTCTTCATCCATTCTGACAACATAACCTAGCCAACGCAGTCGTTGTATTTTGATGCGTGTAACTATACTATCGTCGTCATACAGCTAGCGGTTGTTTTTCTTACCACGTCCCTTAATTGCTTTATGTCTGGTATTGTGTCCCCACCTAAATGCCGGCGCCTGTAAGCCGCGAAAGCCGGGCCATGAAATGGGAAATACTCCAACGTCCCATCATCTTCCCGACCACCCAACTTCATAACCTCTGAGGGCCAGACGTTTATCAATCAGAAGAAGGCTGATTGGATCGGCTTCAGAGAGTACACCAATCGCCGCTTCAATGAACTGACAGCCCCCTCAAATGTGCTAGTTGCCGAGAGGAAATTCCGAGACATCATTAAAGCAGCAACCATTCGCTTTATACCAGTCGGTCGAATACCCCAAGTGGTCAAATACCCCAAGTGGTCGAATACCCCAATACTCGCAGAAGAGCGTGATGCGATTCGTTGTACGGACGGAACTAACCCCAGAATCCGTGATCTGAATCTGGAAATTAACACGGTAGTCAACGAACATAAGCGGAATTTGTGGCTGGAACCCTTGGAGCAATGTAACTTAGGTAACGGTTTAGGGAAGCTGTGGTCTACTATTAAGTGACCCTCGAACCCCAGTAGACGGGATGACAGGAACTCAGTCACTTTTGGCTACGTATATGTCTTTGGTGTGGTGTCGGATCATCCGAAGAGATGCAGCAGGTTGTTCAACCGTCAATTAATAGTGCATCTTGAGAGTGACAGGAAGAGTCTAGGAGGAGAGCCATTCGTAGTATCCGTGGTCTTAGAGCCGATGATCAGACACCACAATTTAATTTGGACAAAATTAGGAATGTCATCCGTGACGCCAAGTCATTCAAGGCGTTGGGCTCCAACGGGATCTCTACACTGATGCTGCCGAATTTGGATCCACCTGGAGTCGAGTACCTTACAACTGTCCTCAAGCTGTATTTGAGCACTCTTATAGTACCCAATGTCTGAAAGACGGGCAGAGTGATACCGCTACTGATGCCTGGAAAGCAACCGAGTAAGGGGAAGAGAGTCATACAGACCGATTTCCCTTCTCTCACCAGTAGCCAAAACGCTCGAGGGACTACTTCTCCTGAGCTTCGTTGATGAGTTTCCATTCGCTGGGTATAAGCATGAATTTCGAAGACTGCATAGCACAACAACTGCTTTGCATGCCATGGCCACACACATTTTTCGTGGCTTCAATCACCCCAGGCCATGTGATAGGATGGTCTCCGTAGTACTCAAGCCATCGAGTACCACGTTTAGCCATGTTCAGTCACGTCAAACTATTTGAGGACATCGCCACTACGTCCCTCCGACCAGGCTGGGTCGCGAATAATCTGTGTGGTCGTCAGTCCTTTGTGGAATTTAGGGATAAGAAATCGAAGCACCGTAGAGTGAAACGGGGAGTTCCCCAGTACGGGGTCATATATCCGGCACTGTTTAATCTCTACCTTAATTCCATTCCATACTCGAGCCAGCGAGTACCACGTTTAGCCATGTTCGGCCATGCCAAACTATTTGAGAACATCGCCAATACGACCCTCCCATCAGGCCTGAAACGCTGGATCGCAAATTATCTGTGTGGTCGCCTGTCATTTGTGGATAAGAAATGGAAACACCGTAGAGTAGAACAGGGAGTTCCTCAAGGCGGGATGATATCTCCGGCACTGTTTAACCTCTACCTTTCCACCATTCCTCCCACAAGACGGCATATAGATCGTATCGTAGGCAGACGATTGTACGATCATGGTATCAGACGCCCATCCATTGATGACTACATTGCGTGGCTTCAATAACCCCAGCGATGTGATGGTACACGAGCCATCAAGTACCACGTTTAGCCATGTTCGGCCATGTTCGGCCATGCCAAACTATTTGAAAACATCCCAAATACGACCCTCCCACCAGGCCTGAAACGCTGGATCACAAATTATCGTAGAGTGAAACAGGGAGTTCCCCTGGGCGGGGTAATATCTCCGGCACTATTTAACCTCTATCTATCCTCAGTTCCACCCTCCAGACGGCATGGAGATCGTATTCTAGGCGGATGATTGTATGATCATGGCATAAGTCCCCCACCCATTGATGACATCTGCGATAGGTTAAACGTCTTCCTTACTGAACTTGCCGTCTACCTCTCAAAATATCTACCACCAAATCTTCAGCCACATTGTTCACAACATATACGCATGAGGGGCTTAGGGAGCTGAAAGTAATAGTCGACGGAGTGACAATTCCGACCTTCAAGTGTCCCAAAATACTTGGGACACACTCACTTCTCAGCTCTCATGTAGACCACCTCCCGTGAGAATATCCTATACTGCTGTCTAACCAATTCCTTCTGGGCTGTTATCGCAGAGACCTCCCAGAAGCCTTAATGATCTAGGGCGTGAGGAGAAGCGCTACAAGAGAGAACCTCAAGATCAAGCGGAATATCAAGCGGATCTAGCCTACATTCATGCAGACACTGTAGCAAATGCGGTGAGTAGCTACCGATTGAATCTGGTCCTTGGTGAACGGCCGCCACTCATTGCACCTGAAGAAATTAATCTCCCCCGGCAAACCAGAGTAGTTGTGGCTCAATTACGGTCCGGCAGTTGGAGCCGCCTCATTTCTTTCAGAGCAAGGATTGATGCCAAGGTGCAGAATATATGTCCCGATTGTGACCAGGGACCACACGTCACCTGTTAAACTACCCAGCCATACCCACTCGACTCAGACCCAGATCCAACTGGACTTAGATGGGATTAGTCACAGAGAGTACAGCATACTGCTACAACAACAACCCCATGGCAGCGGGTTGTACGTACCGGATTGAACCGATGGATTCATTCATCGGCAAGGGCTGCTGCCTCAGTATACAAACACCGCTACAACAACAACAACAATTATAAGACATTATAGGTCTCCAACAACTGCAGCATAATTCAATGAATCGACCCTAAAACACTTCCAATATACCATTTTGAAGGTGTTTCAAGCCCCCTTCGATTTTTTTTAAATTTATAACCCAACTGGCTTACTACGATGTTTACTTATTTCGAGTACACATTTACTCAAATTATGTAATTCATGTTAGCAATTATTTTATATTCACTATATTCTATATTATATTCACTCACTCTTTTCAAACGCATTCACTGAGAGTTACCTGTATTTAAGCGACACATCTACACACACATGCCAGCAATGATGATGACATATATGCGAAATTATTATTTATTTATTTGCCTTAGTTTTATGAAAGTTTCTTTCGCCATTTGTTGTATTTTTTATCTGTAGTTTGTTTTAGTTAGGGCACGTTTACTTAGTGCTTATTTTTTTGGTTTGCTGGTTGTTTATCTGTTCGGTTCGAGTATTGTTTATGATCACAGTAAATTGCTGTTATCATGTATAATTTTCATAACGATTTATTCTCACATATATGCAAAACCGAGAATAAAATAGCCCTGGAATAAGAAATGGTATTGCCTTCGCGATATAGAGGTTGTCGTACGTTTTGTTTTTCTCCCATTTTAAGACTTTAGTTTGCTAACAATTTAGCCAAATTTTTTATGCGATTTTTTAAGTGTTTTTCTCCAAAAGTGATTTGCATGTTTTGGGGAGTTTGTTTGATGGCGTTTTAGCGCAGTCTTAACAAAGTGTCATATGCCAAGTAACATAGCGGTAGGTAGGGTACAGAGTGGGCAGGCATGCATGTATGTAGAAATTTTTGCTGTTCATTAAATTCCATTTTTCTTTTGTGTGGTAACAGCAAAACCTTTAAATCACTTTGCCCAGCAAAAGAGCAGCTACAAGAAAAATGGTGACTAAATGTAAATTTCCCTTTGATATTAATAACAACGGCAGCTCCAAAGTTCTGGCCGGGTCGGTTGGTCAGCGAAAGTGAAGTGTTACAAAGTGACCAAGACAAGTTGTTATAAAGTTTAAATCATAAATTAATGTCATGCTTCCGGGGATTTAATGACATGGTTTGTGGCCAGCCTTACTAAAAGGAGGAGGCCCAAAACTCAAGACAACCGGCCCACAAGACTCGTATGGGGAGAAAGTTCTTATGGCCCTCTAGCCATAGGGGAGGAATGAACTCTTTCTTGTTTAATAGGGACTATAAGCCACAAGCTTACGGCCTGCTTTGGCATTTACTCAAATAGCCATACCCATACTCATACATAAATATATATAAGTAAATGTATAAACTTGAATCCTTTGGCTAAAGTCTTAAAGTCTTTTGCCATTTTTGGCCAAGACTTTGGTGCAAGACTTCATGTTACACTTAATAATTAATAAATCACGTCAAGGGCGTTAGGCAAGAAATTTCCTTTTTTTCTCTTGGTAATTTGCATGAGGACAAAAGACCCCACCATCATCCTTTCCCTCTACACTGCAATGTGAAAAAGCCATGACAACCCTGGGTGCTGCTTGCTGGTATTAGTTTGACCCCTTCCCTCGGTTGTATTGTATTTTGGTCTTCTAATATCATCATAGATTGCCTTAAATAAGTTATAAACAAACACGGCATAATTTTTTTGGGGAATTTGAAATGTTAAACAAACACGCAGTGTACATATTAATGAATTTATATATATTGAAATCACTCCCTTATACATTTCTCCTCATCTTCCTCACATTCTCAAAACATTGGGGTTCTTATTTTGTAATTGGTTTGAAAAATTAAAAAAAAAACAAAATTAATTTAGTTTTTGTCAAAAGCTGCCTATTATTATTCATGGCGTTTGCTTGTCTTGAGAGAATTTGTAATTTCAAGTATGGCAATTTTTATAGATGAGGATTGGCTAAACATAATATTTTGAATTGACGAGATATATTTTTGGTCAAAAAAATTTAACCATAAAAACCCTTAAAAGGTTCGTAGAATGCAACAAATTTTTATTTGGTATAGTTTTCCGATTGACAGAAAATAGAATCTAATTCTTCTGCGACCCTTACAGAGGGTCCAGGTTTTGAAGAAACTCTTCACATCGTCCAAACCTCATTTTCAGCCCTATTCTGAATAACAATACCCTGTAAATTTTTCCCTTACTCGCTTTTTCCCTATTCTGAATAAAAATTTCCAGGGAATGTTTTGCCAACTCCCTTTTCTCTTATTCTAAACAAACTTCGAAAAGCGAGATATCCCAAACAAATAAAATAGAGTTAGAATAAACAAAGAAAAAGGCGTTATGGCAGCTATATGCAAACCTTGATCGATTTAGGCCAAATTGCAGAAATATGTCGAGGGGCTTAACTTAACTCATTGTCCCAAATTTCGCCGACATCGGACAATATGGGCGCAAGACCTTAAATCGAGAGATCGGCCTATATGGCAGCTATATCCAAATCTGGACCGAGCTGAGCCAAATTGAAGAAGGATATCGAAGGGCCTAACACAACTCACTGTCCCACATTTCAGCAATATTGGATAATAAATATGGCTTTTATGGGCCTAAGACCCTAAATCGGAGAATCGGCCTATATGGCAGCTATATTCAAATCTGGATCGATCTGAGCCAAATGGAAGAAGAATGTCGAAAGGCCTAACACAACTCACTGTCCCAAATTTCAGCAAGATCGGATAATAAATGTGGCTTTTATGGGCCTAAGACCCTAAATCGGCGAATCGGTCTATATGGCAGCTATATTCAAATCTGAGCCAAATTAAAGAAGAATGTCGAAGGGCCTAACACAACTCACTGTCCCAAATTTCATAATGTGGCTTTTATGGGCATAAGACCCTAAATCGGCGGATCGGTCTATATGGGAGCTATATCAAGATATAGTCCGATATAGCCCATCCTCGAATTTAACCTGTTTATGGACAAACAAGTAAAAGCGTGCTATGTTCGGCCGGGGCGAATCTTATATACCCTCCAAAATGAATCGCATTTGTCGAGCTCTCTTCCCGGCATCTCTTTTTAGGCAAACAAAGGGTAAAAGAAAAGAATTGTACTAATATCAAGTTATTATTAATTTCGGACTGTAATTGAATTGAATATTGGAGACCATCGTAGAAGACATTGTGCAAAACTTCAGCCAAATCTAGTAAGAATTACGCTCTTTAGGGGCTGAAGAAGTAAAATAGGGAGATCGGTTTATAGTGTAGCTGTATTAGGCTTTAAACCGATTCAGACCATATTCGACACATATTTTAAATGTCATGGGAGTAGCCGTTGTACAAAATTTCAGCCAAATCGGATAATAATTGCGCCCTCTAGAGGCTCAAGAAGTCAAGATCCCAGATCGGTTAATAAGGCAGCTATATCAGGTTATGGACCGATTTGAACCATACTTAGTAAAGTTGTTGGAAGTCAGAACAAAACACTTCATGCAAAATTTCAGCTAAATCCGATAATAATTGCGCCCTCTAATGGCTCAAGAAGTCAGGACCCCAGATCGGGTTATATGGCAGCTATATCAGGTTATGGACCGATTTGAACATTCTTAACACATATGTTGGAAGTCACAACAAAACACCTCATGTGAAATTTCAGCCAAATCGGATGAGAATTGCGTCCTCTAGCGGCACAAGAAGTCAAGATCCGAGATCGGTTTATATGGTTGGAAGTCATAACAAAACACTTCGTGCACAATTTCATCTAAATCGGATAATAATTGCGCCCTCTAGTTAATCAAGATGACAAGACCCCAGATCAGTTTATATGGCAGCTATATCAGGTTATGAACCGATTTGAACTATCCTTAGTACAGTTGTTGAAAGTGATATGGAAACACTACGTGCGAAATATCATTATAGCCGCAGCCTTTCGTTTTCAATCAGCCGGTCAAATAGTCCAAGTAAGGCTCAATTTCTCGTTGCAGTCAGCAGAAGTCGCAGACGAGCATGATAAAATTCGTTGCTCCAATCCTACTGGCCGTAAAATTACGGAACTGAAGCTGGTTTTTTGTAGGGTGGTCAACGAACATAAGAGGAATATAAACATTCTATACCTTCATCAGGGATTGGTTTTGACGTATCCTCTTCACCGAAATCGTCGGGTACTAGCAGTTGGATAAAATGTGTTTTCCATATCCTCAACACACTATCTGTATCATTTATCAGATTTCCTTCTTTATCTCTGAAGGAGGATGTGCCTGTACCAAAGCCATCGGTTTGATGTTTGATTCGTTGTACATCTCAATTCGCTCACACTCAAGTCTTTTAATTTCCTTCTTCTTTCTACGGAATAGGCGTTTCTCCTCTCTCCTTTTCTCCCCTTTTCTCCCAATACCTCTCCTTTATCTGGTGCGTTGATACTGATCGCAGGGTTGGTCCATATGTCGCATTTTTGGCATCAGTAGCATTTCGACACTCTTGGTAGTACCATGGGTTTCTTGGGGAGGCTTATGGTAAAGTACGGAATTAGCGGCATTTTCCATGGAGTGGGCAATGGATTGCCACTTCACCGTTATATTATTAGGACAAGGAGTGCTTTCATCAAGCAGTTGGACCCCAGTCGAGTCGAGTATGCCGCTGCCATATGTTGTGTTTTGCAGCTTTTCAATATCCAGCTTCCGTGCAGTGTCGGATCGTACTTTTCTCGCCCTACTCAAACAGGTGCGAACTTTTGGTGCAACAAGGTAATTAATCGAATCTATATTTGCTCCACGGATCGATCCTACATCTAACACGCTAAATGAATGCCTTCCATCTATTACAACGTAATCAATTTAGCTCCTCGTTTTTTGATCTGGTGACAGTCATATCAGGCTTTGTGAATATTTTTATGTTGAAATCCGGTGCTGTTAACTACCATGTTTTTGCAGATGCGAAATCTATAAGCATCAACCCATTATCTCGTAGAGGCTAAACTTTAGAACTGTTGTACTAAAGATGTCTTCCTTCCTATATATTCTCTCTCTAGGCGCTCGTAGAAAATATCTTTGGACTGCTCGTCCTTGTCTTCCGTCGGGCCATGAGCACAAATAAGGCTAATGTTGCAGAATTTGGCTTTTATGCGGATTGTGTCTAGCCTCTCATCCACAGGAGTAAAGCTTTAGTCAAGGTGTTTCAGTCTCCGACTAACCACAAATCCACAGCCAAACTCATGCCTCGTGTTATGACAGCTATAGTAAAGTTCGTCACCGTTTGGTGTTATTGTGACGCCGATCTCGGTTTATCGCACTTCCTGTAAGGCGGTTATATCTGCCTTTTACTTCTCCAATATATCCGCCATCGCGTGTACTCCTCCTTTTTATACCCACCACCGAAGGATGGGGGTATATTCATTTTGTCATTCCATTTGCAACACATCGAAATATTCATTTCCGACCCTATCAAGTATATATATTCTTGATCAGCGTAAAAATCTAAAACGATCTAGACATGTCCGTCCGTCTGTCCGTCTGTCTGTTGAAATCACGCTACAGTCTTTAAAAATAGAGTTATTGAGCTGAAATTTTGCACAGACCCTTTTTTTATTCATAAGCAGGTTAAGTTCGAAGATGGGCTATATCAGACTATATCTTGATATAGCCCTCATATAGACCGATCCGCCGATTTAGGCTCTTAGGCCTATAATAGCCTCATTTATTACCCGATTTTGCTGAAATTTGAAATAGTGAGTTGCGTTAGGCCCTTCGACATCCTTCGTCAATTTGGCCCAGATCGGTCCAAATTTGGATATAGCTGCCATATAGACCGATCCTCCGATTTAGGGTCTTAGGCCCAAAAAAAGCCACATTTATTATCCGATTTTGCTGAAATTTGGGACAGTGAGTTGTGTTAGACCCTTCGACATCCTTCGTCAATTTGGCCCAGATCGGTTCAAATTTGGATATAGCTGCCATATAGACCGATCCTCCGATTTAGGGTCTTAGGCCCATAAAAGCCACATTTATTATCCGATTTTGCTTAAATTTGGGACAGTGAGTTACGTTGGGTCCTTTGACATCCTCCGTCAATTTGGCCCAAATCGGTCCAAATTTGGATATAGCTGCTATATAGACCGATTTCTTGATTTATGGTTTTGGGCCCATAAAATGCTCATTTATTGTCCGATGTCGCCGAAATTTGGGACAGTGAGTTAAGTTAAGCCCCTTGACATACCTCTGCAACATCGCACAGATCGGTCCAGATTTAGATATAGCTGCCATATAGACCGATATCTAGGTTTTAGGTTTTAGGGCCATAAAAGACGCATTTATTGTCCGAGAAATTTGAGACAGTAAGTTTGGTTAGGCTCTTCGACGTCCTTCCTTAATTTTGCCCAGATCGGTCCAGATTTGAAGTTAGCTGCCATATAGACCGATCTCTCGATTTAAGGTTTTGGGCCCAAAAAAGAAACATTTATTGTCCGATTTCGCTGAAATTTGGGACAGTGCTTTGTGTTAGGCTCTTCGACATTTTTATGCAACTTGGCCCAAATCCAAAGTTCGGCCCGGCCGAACTTAACGCCTTTTTACTTGTTTTCGTTTGCGTGGGTGATCAACGTTAGGGGGGTCCATTTTTATATGGAGGTGTACTAATTTTGTCATTCTGTTTGTAACTCCTCGAAATATTCGTCTAAGACCCCATAAAGTATTTATATTCGTGATCGTCATGACATTTTAAGTCGAACTAGCCATGTCCGTCCGTCTGTCTGTCGAAAGCACGCAAACTTTCGAAGGAGTAAAGCTTGCCGCTTAAAATTTTTTACAAATACTTATTATTAGTGTAGGTCGGTTGGGATTGTAAATGGGCTATATTGGTCCACGTTTTGATATAGCTGCCATATAAACCGATCTGGGATCTTGACTTCTTGAGCCGCTAGAGGGCACAATTCTTATTCGATTTGGTTGAAATTTTGCATGTGGTATTTTATTTTGACTTCCAACAACTGTGCTCAGTATAGTTCAAATCGGTTCATAACTTGATATAGCTCTCATATAAACCTATCTGGGGTCTTAACTTCCTGAGCGTCTAGAGTGCGCAACTCCTATCGGATTTGGATGAAATTTTGCCCGACGTGTTTTGTTATGACTTCCAATAACTGTGTTAAGAATAGTTCAAATCGGTTCATAACCTGATATGGCTGCCATATAAACCGATCTGGGGTCTTGACTTCTTGAGCCACTAGAGGGCGCAATTCTTATTCGATTTAGCTGAAATATTGCATGACATGTTTCTTTATGACATTCAACAACTGTGCTAAGAATAATTCAAATCGGTCCATAACCTCATATAGCTGCCATATGAACCGATCTGGGGTCTTGATTTCTTGAGCCACTAGAGGGCGCAATTCTTATTCGATTTGAATGAAATTTTGCTTGATGTATTTCGTTATGATATCCAACAACTGCTCCAAGTGTGGTTTAAATAGGTTTATAACCTGATATAGCTGTCATATAAACCGATCTGGGATCTTGACTTCTTGAGTCTCTAGAGGTCGCAATTATTATCCGATTTGCCAGAAATTTTGTACGACGGATCCTCTCATGACCATCAACATACGTGTTTATTATGGTCTGAATCGGTCTATAGCCCGATACAGCTCTCATATAAATCGATCTCTCTATTTTACTTCTTGAGCCCGCAAAGGGCGCAATTCTTATTCGAATTGGCTGACATTTTTCTCAGGTCTCCAACATATAATTTAATTGTGTTCCAAACCGGATCATATCCTGAAATGGCTCTAATAGCAGAGCAAATCTTTTCTTATATCCTTTTTTGCCTAAGAAGAGATGCCGGGAAAAGAATTCGACAAATGCGCTCCATGGTGGAGGGTATATAAGATTCGGCCCGGCCGAACTTAGCACGCTTTTACTTGTTTTGCCTAAGAAGAGATGCCGGGAAAAGAACTCGACAAATGCGATCCATTGTGGAGGGTATATAAGAATCGGTGCGGCTGAACTTGGCACGCTTTTACCTATTTTGTTTACTAGGGTCATCAACGTTAGGGGGTCCGTTTTTACCATTCCTTTGTTTCGCAGAGAGATTCTTATAGTTTTCCGGGGCCGGGTTACTGGTACATCGCCTAACCGCATGGGTGTTGTGGACTCGCACGTGTATCCCTCGATGTCGCAAGCTTGCTTCAAGATCCGACGATCGCCTCCAGCGACCGGGGATCAGACGCCGATGTTGGCCATTGGTTATTTGAAGGCGCCAATAACTCGCCGTGTCATCTCGAGTATCATTGGCACTCAGTATTTAAATAATGGCCAGTCTTTTTGTTTTCGTTTGGGTGGGTCATCAACTTAGGGGTCCGTTTTTATCATTCCTTTGTTTCGCATAGAGATTCAGAGAGATCCGCTGCGTACAGACATAAGTCTGTGAATACCGTGTTATATGCGTGGTCGCTATTCGTATGCGTATTTTGGGATAAGAAGTCTCGTCGATTGAAGGAGGGAGTTTCCCAAAGCGGGGTGATATGGTGATATCTTCGGCACAATTTTACATTTATATACCTTGTACTAAAAGGATCATTGAAGGATCAAGGCTTTAGAACACCAGGTTTATGATTTCATAGGTTAAACGTTAACATTGTTGATGTTGCCACTTATTTCACTGCGAGAAATTTGAAGACATCTGCCACCAAATCTTCAGCCACATTTTTCACTACGAGGTCCTCAAATATTTTGGTCCCAGCATTTAAGGTGCTAATAAAAAAAGCCTAGTTGACAATATGTAGAACAAATGGCCGATCAGTAGTGAAAATTGTGGCGCCAGCGTGGACTCACCAAATCAGAAACACACAGATCCTGACTACCAGAAAGTTGTTTAACGAACTGCGATGGGCTGTCTCCTAAGATCTCATATGGAGAAAATCCATCAGAAAGAAAAATCCTCCCTTCTACTGGGCTAATATCGCAGCATCCATTCAAATAATTATCTTGTGGATAGGCTTTTCTTGGCGCCAGTTGGATCGAGGTTCGTAGCCCCTAGATCAAGCAGAGTATCAGTCGGGTCTAAACTGCATTCACGAGGATATGGTAGCGGTAGTAGTACAAAACTATCGAGTGAAAGTCAATCTAAACTTCTCTGTTTTAATGTCACAAAAATTCTGTCATTCCCATTTGCTTGACCCTTTGCTGGCTCAATTATTATATAAATAACATGCGAAAAATGTAAATAAGAACTGATGTTTTTATATATAGAAAATGATAAATGGTGTGGTAATGTAAAAAAATAAAGCGGACAAAACAGCAGGCGGTAATGAAAACAAAAACAAAACGAAAAAAAAACAACAAACAAACTAAATTGGACGGCAGTTTTTTTTCTGTATGTTTGTCTGTTTGCGGATAGCCAGCAGAGAAGCAGCAATTGTGAAACTTTGGACATTGGTAAATGGACAGTTTTTTTTCACCAGCTATGGGTACATATATGTAAGTGAATTTGTGTGCAAGGCATTTTACATGGAGTCCTTTTTCTAACACATTCAAGCACGCACATGCTGAGCCAAAATGATTTAATTCCAAAGTTTGTTTTAATTTTTCTGTGGGTTTTTTTCGTTTTTGAAGCGGGGTAAAGCGTAGAAAAGGGGCTTTCTCTTTGTGGCCAAAACTTTTGTTTTGTTTGTTCAAAAAGGAAGACCATAATGGAGGGGGTAGGAAAGGGATTGTAATTCGATGCGGTATCTTCCGCCAAATGAAAAAAAAACACAAAAAAAAAAAACATGGGAAGTTAACACAGCAAAAGGGACCAAAAGTAAAAGGAATTGTCACACCCAGTGACCTTAATTTTTCAGTTAAGGGTAAAGCATATATACAAATGCTAGCTATCCCCTTCCAACCCCACTCACCATGGGTGGCTCAGGGTTTGTAAATGAAATATTTTCGTTTGTTTGTTGTTTTCGTTTTTTCTTCTTTTTTATGTAGCTCTCACTTTGGTATTTTATTTAATTTCCTTAATTTTTTTTCTCTCGCTTATAGTTAATACGAAATATTTCACAAATTGTTTGTTTATTTTCTGTTTTAGTAATTCCTCTTCCTTCTTTCACATTTCATTTACTGCTTGCTTGCTTGCTCCTCCAATGTTTATAAACTTCCCTATTTTGTGTTTTTGTTTTGTTGCCTAAGGCTCTAGACTTAATGTTATGCGTATGTATGGAAGTATGTATGTTCATACATGGGTGGCTCCCTATATTGTACGTATGTATGTATATGCGTTTATATGGGCGATTGCGTCTACTCTTTGTTGTGATGATGAACTTACGGCGTTCCTTATCGGCAAATGTTTATCAGACCGCCTGTGTAACGCATGAATGAATTCAGGTCTCAAAATGAAATTGGCAACAGCCAGCAAAAGGATACAACAACAACAGCAGCAGGCGAGCACAAGAACTGTAGGCAGTGGCAAAAGGATCTCCACTTCTCACTTTGCCGTTATTGTTAGGCCCAACTGTCTGAATATCATGATGATTGTGTGGCAGGCATTTGGAATTGTTGTTATGGATGATATGAATATCGACCGAAAAACCTTCACATACTCACACCCTTCCTTCCCTTCCCAATGCCATGGATGGAGAAACCCTCAACCATCGAACATTATCGAAGACCCCAGAGTCTTGGCCAAAGGAAAGCAAACCCCAATGAAAAGAATTCCAATTGTTTGTTGTTGCCTTTGACAATGATAAGAATTTTGCGAATTTTTATGAAATTCACAAAGCATGTTTGTTTGCTAAATTTTGATTTACAGAAAGGTTCAGTAACGGCAAATGAGTTTGATGTCTTTTTCAGGGAGTAGAATAGTGACAGTCGGTCAGAAGATTTTTTGTAAGCAATTCATAAAAATGCAGCTTTTAGCCATGGTGGTTTATGGCTTTCCATGGAATCTCTGTCGAACCCTGTTACCTTAGGCGATGTAGCTGACTGATCCCAAAACTTCTCCAGGTTGTTCAATAGAATTGACTATTGAGCATGCCGAGAAGAGGAGATATTTTTTGTATGCGTGATCTCCAGGCGGGGAGTCGAGTTTCTAAACAGGGTGCATAACCTGTCTCTGAACACTCTCATTATTCCCCATGTCAGAAAATTGAGCAAAGTGTTTCCTCTACTGAAGCCAGTAAAGGATTCCAGCTAGGGAGAAACGTAAACCATGATATTCCTTTTCTCCCAAGTACCTAAGATGCTTGAGTCACTACGTAAGATGAATGGATAGCCCACCCTGAAAAGTGAGTTTTCTCGGAGGCCAGTTGGGCCCATTGTGATACCCAAACAAGAAAAGGAAAAGGAGGACGTGGTGAAAAAATCATGATTATTAAAAACACTGTAGGCCATACGGCCGCGCGCATGGTAGTTCCACACATCGAGTACTACGACTACTGATGTCCTAATGAGGATGAGGAGGAGACGATCGAAAACCTGCTCTGCTAATGGCACGTCTACAGTGGCATAGGCTTTTCATCTTAGGGAGGCTATTTTCCTTCGATCTCACCAAACTTGCAAAAGTGTCTCTGAGGAGTCTCTCGAGATACGTGATTAGGACGCGTTTGATTCAAGGAGGGACGCGACTCATGCATGCGCAGGAGTGTAGCACCAATGTTTGGCACATGGCGAGTGAATATTTGAATGAGTGTGGGTTTACGCTCCGAGGAAGCACTCGCGTGGGGGCGTAGTGAGTAGCTGCTTGCTCCCTATGCCTTTCCTGTATTTTTCATTTCTCTTCATCTCCCTGTCTGTATCAGAAGACATAAAGATGGCCTGCTCCTTCAGAAGGGTAGACAGGGAGATGAAGAGAAATGAAAAAAAAATAAGTAAAAGCGTGCTAAGTTCGGCCAGGCCGAATCTTATATACCCTCCACCATGGATCGCATTTGTCAAGTTCTTTTCCCGGCATCTCTTCTTTGGGAAAAAAGGATATAAGAAAAGATTTCCTCTGCTATTAGAGCGATATCAAGATATGGTCCGGTTTGGACCACAATTAAATTATATGTTGGAGACCTGTGTAAAATGTCAGCCAATTCGAATAAGAATTGCGCCCTTTGGGGGCTCAAGAAATAAAATAGAGAGATCGATTTATATGGGAGCTGTATTGGGCTATAGACCGATTCAGACCATAATAAATACGTATGTTGATGGTCATGAGAGAATCCGTCGTACAAAATTTCCGGCAAATCGGATAATAATTGCAACCTCTAGAGGCTCAAGAAGTCAAGATCCCAGATCGGTTTATATGGCAGCTATATCAGGCTATGAACCGAATAAAATACTTCATGAAAATTTTCAACCAAATCGGATAGGAATTGCGCCCTCTAGAAGCTCAAGAAGTCAAGTCCCCAGATCTGTTTACATGACGGCTTTATCAGGTTATGAACCGATTTGAACCATACTTGGCACAGTAGTTGGATATCATAACAAAACACGTCGTGCAAAATTTCATCCCAATCGGATAAGAATTGCGCACTCTAGAGGCTCAAGAAGTCAAGACCCAAGATCGGTTTATATGACAGCTATATCAGGTTATGGACCGATTTGAACTATACTTGGCACAGTTGTTGAATATCGTAGCAAAACACGTCGTGCAAAATTTCATTCCAATCGGATAAGAATTGCGCACTCTAGAGGCTCAAGAAGTCAAGACCCAAGATCGGTTTATATGGCAGCTATATCAAAACATGGACCGATATGGCCCATTTACAATACCAACCGACCTACACTAATAAGAAGTATTTGTGCAAAATTTCAAGCGGCTAGCTTTACTCCTTCGGAAGTTAGCGTGCTTTCGACAGACAGACGGACGGACGGACGGACAGACAGACGGACGGACATGGCTAGATCGACATAAAATGTCACGATGATCAAGAATATATATATACTTTATGGGGTCTCAGACGAATATTTCGAGTAGTTACAAACAGAATGACGAAATTAGTATACCCCCCATCTTATGGTGGAGGGTATAAAAACAGCAAAAGAATATGGAGCAAGCGCCTATTCACTACGCCCCCATGCGAGTGCTTCCTCGGAGCGTAAAACCACACTCACTCAAGTATTCACTCGCCAAGTGCCAAACATTGGTGCTCCACGCCTGCGCATGCATAACAGCGTGCTGAAGATCTCATCGCGTCCCTCCTTGAATCAAAACCGTCCTAATCACGTATCTGGAGAGACTCCTCAGAGACACTTCTGTAAGTTTTACGAGATCGAAGGAGAATAGCCTACCTAGGATAAAAAGCCTATGCCCCTGTAGACATGGCATGAGCAGAGCAGGTTTTCGATCGTCTCCTCCTCATCCTCATCAAGACATCAATGGTCAAAGTACTCCTTGTATGGAACTCCCATGCGCCATATGGCCTATCGCACAGCGTGAGGTTGCAACACCTTAAAGAAAGCCAGGAACTCCCTTTCCTCTTCCGGTCAACAGCTGGCCAAAATGTCCTGGCTATTTGGCAGGGGCCTTCTCCTCGACTATCCACAGTAGCTCGACAAATGGCACGTGTGCATGATCGGCCACAGGTCTGCCTGCCATGGCATACTCATCCGCCTTCTCACTTCCCAATGTGTCCCTGAACCCAAGTCAACATAACTTCATGAGCCAGGAAGCCCTTCAGAGCCCCCAAAGCACTCCGCCACGCTTTTCGTCTTCATCGTATTTGAATTGAAGGCCTTGCGTTTCGAAGGTGGCAGGTTCATCCTCCGGATTACCTTTGCGACCAATGTAATAGCACAGACATATGCCTGAAAAACCGTGCACTCGTCTGCCAGTCTAACTGACCTGCCGATGTTGAGTGTCTCCAAGTAAAACCCCAGTCCCGTTCCTGATTACATCCGGACCCATCACTGAAGACCGAAGTTTTATCCAACTCAAACATTGCATACGCCTTCCACTCCTCTCTACGGAGGCACTACTTCTCCCGAACGTTTTTGAAGAGTTTTTATGTGTTGAGCATCAATATTTTAAAAAACGCACAACATGACCACTGCTTTGAACGCCATTTGGCGCATATTATCTAAGGTCGGAAGCCAGTTTAATCAGTGGCATAGGACGGCCCTCGTAACCAATCGAAGGTTTTCAACACGGTGAGCTGGTATATCGAGCCGGGACTGAAAATTGGATAACGAATTACTTGTATGGTCGCCAATCTTATGTGGACTTAGGGTGTGAAGTGGAGAGAACGTAGAGTGAAAAGGCAGTCTCACTAGGTGGGGTGATTTCTCTGGTACTGCTCAAATCCATTTATCCTCCTCCGTATGGCATAGAAATGGCATCACATGCGGACGATTGTACGATCATGGCTTCAGGACGCCATGTTGATGATAAATGTATGCCTCATATGACATTTGCCGCAATTGGCATACGCAACAAATGACATATGCCTCATAAAACAAATACCTCTTCGACATCTTCTTCAATTTGGCTCAGATCGGTCCAGATTTGGATATAGCTGCCATATAAACCGATCCGCCGATTTAGGGTCATTGGGCCATAATAGCCACATTTGTCATCCGATTTTGCAGAAATTTGAGACAGTGAGTTGTATTCTTCAATTTGGTCCAGATTTGGACATAGCTGCCGTATAGACCGATCTATCGATTTAAGGCTTTGGGCCCATAAAAGGCCCATTTATTGTCTGATGTCGTTGACATTTGGGACAGTGAGTTAAATTAAGCCCCTCGACATACTTCTCTAATATGGCATAGATCGGTTCAGATTTGGATATAGCTGCCATAAGAACGATCTCTCGATTTAAGGTTTTGGGCTCATTAAAGGCGCATTTATTGTCGGATGTCGCTGAAATTTGGGACAGTGAGTTGTGTTAAGCCACTAGATATCTTTCTTCAATTTAACCCAGATCGGTTCAGATTTGGATATAGCTGCCATATAGACCGATCTCTCGATTTAAGGTCTTGTGCCCATAAAAGGCGCATTTATTGTCCGATGTCGCCGAAATTTGGGACAGAGAGTTTTGTTGGGCCCCTCAACATTCTTCGTCAATTTGGTTTAGATCGGTTCAGATTTGGATATAGCTGTCATATAGGCCGATCTCTTGATTTAAAGTTTTGGGGCATAAAAGGCGCTTTTATTGTACGTTTCCGCCGAAGTTTGGGACAGTGAGTTGTGTTAGGCTCTTCGACATTTTTCTGCAAGATCGGGTCAGATCGGTTTGTTTTTAGATAAAGCTACTGAAAAGATCAGAGTTCGGTCCGGCCGAACTTAACGCCTTTTTACTTGTTTTCTTTTTCCATAGTCAGGTCAAGTTCCAAGATGGACTATACCGGATCATAGCCTTATATAGCCTCATATGGTCTAAGGTCTTCTGACCATAAAAATGCGCATTTATTACTCGATTGTGTTCAAATTTGGCACAGCGAGATGTGTAAAGACCTTCCATATCCGTACAGAGTATGGACCGATCAGACATATATCTGTCAAATATGAAGTTCTCCCAATTTAAGGCTTTGAGCTCATAACAGTTGTATTGTTTGCCTGATTGCGTTGAAATTTAGCACATAGAGCTGTATTTAGTCCTTCGATATCTTTACCGAGTATGGTCTAGTTCGGGCCATTCTTTTATATATCTGTCATAATATACCGATCTACCTCTACTGGATCACTAACAATTGTACCTATTGGCCGATTTATCTGAAATCTAGAGAGTTGTGTTAGGCCTCCCGACAGCTGTACCTAGTTGTCAAGATCGGACTATATTTCGATAAAGCTTTTATCTATCGATTTAAGGTCTTGGACCCATAAATAGTGCATTTATTTTGCTGAAATTTGGCATAATGAATTGTGTTAGGCTCCTGTAGTTAGCCGTACTTTGCATGGTCCAGAGCGGGCCATCATTCTAAGTAGATGCATCGGATTTGTATGCATATATATCGGTGATGGGTATCTAAAGTTCCACGAGGATTGGGACAGCCATGTCAGTCTGTCCGTCTGTAGGAAGTCAGCTTATTTTCGAACTAGTAAAGCTATCCGTTTGCAATTTTGCAACTAACTCGATTGGTCTGAAATTTTACAAGATGGTTTTTGCTAAGATCTCCAACATCCTGATATAACTTTCATATAAACCATAAACCCAATTGTTTGTTTTTAACCTCTAGAGGGCGCAATTCTCATCCGATTTAATTGAAATTTTGCAGAATAATTTCTGCTATTATCTCCAAGTCTGGCCCAAATTAGTCCATAACCTTATTTAATCCCACACAAACCGATCTCTTCATGTGACCTTTTTTAACACACCCAGAAAACAATTTTTATCAAAAAATAAAAAAACAAGTAAAAAGGCGTTAAGTTCGGCCGGGCCGAACTTTGGATACCCACCACCTCGGGTATATATGAAAACCACCTTTATTCAAAATCCGGTGCAAAACTCATACTTTATGTCCCATAGCAGATATATGTGGAGGGGCTTAACTTAAATCTTTTTCCCAAATTTCGGCAACATCGGACAATAAATGCGTGTTTTATGGGCCTAAGACCCCAAATCTGAGGATCGGTCTATATGGCAGCTATATCCAAATCTGGACCGATCTGGTCCAAATTGACGAAGGATGTCCAGGGGCCTAACACAACTCACTGTCCCAAATTTCATCAAAATCGGATAATAAATGTGGCTTTTATGAGCCTAAGACCCTAAATCGGAGGATCGGTCTATATGGCAGCTATATCCAAATCTGAACCGATCTGAACCAAATTGACGTGGGATGTTAAAGGGTCTAACACAACTCACTGTCCCGAATTTCAGCAAAATCGGATAATAATTGTAGCTTTTATGGGCCTAAGACCCTAAATCGGCGGATCGGTCTATATGAGGGCTATATGAAGATATAGTCCGATATTGCCCATCTTCGAACTTAACCTACTTATGGACAAAAAAGAACCTGTGCAAAATTTCAGCTCAATATCTCTATTTTTAAAGACTGTAGCGTGATTTCAACAGACAGACGGACAGACGGACGGACATGTCTAGATCGTCTTAGATTTTTACGCTGATCAAGAATATATATACTTTATAGGGTCGGAAATGGATATTTCGACGTGTTGCAAACGGAATGACAAAATGAATATACCCCCATCCTTCGGTGGTGGGTATAATAAAAGGGATTTCTGGTTTTGGCATTTCTTAATGAGAAACGGTGCAAGTAACCTAATGGCTTACATTTATATTGGAGGGTATATAAGATTAGGCCTGACCGAACTGATCACGCTATAGAGAGTATAGGATCCACCTCCAGCACTTACTTCTGGGTAAAATAGTTAATTACTATAGTCTTACATTGGCACATTTAACCCATATTATTTCAATATATCCTCATCATAATCCCTATATCAAAAACAGCACCAATAAATCCTTTTTCGCTAAGTAAGCTAAGAATATAAAGTAATCGCCTTAACTTTTCTCTCAATGCCTGTACACTCCATCCCTGTTCTAGGGTTTGCTTAAATTTTTACATTTAAGACTTTTTCTTCGCAAACTTTTTTTTGTTTCTTGCGTAGCGCGCCACAGGAAGCAAACACAAGTTTGCGTTCTTGCGTTTTTTCCCTTTCATTGGCAGCAAAAATTTCGTATGTTGTACTGTATACGGCTTACAATTGCCACGCTTATATTTCAACAATGTTGCCCCCCTTCCTTTGCATCTACTCTGGGCTTGATTGCTTAACTTTCAACCACATACTCGCCGCATATTTTACGGAATTTCTTTGGGGACGAAGGACTATGTTTTTGGGGGGTTGGTTTCATTAAGATTTTTGGTTCTTAGCATAAACTCCCTAAAGCCTTGGGTAGTTCTTAAACTGAAAATCGAGGGATTTTTATGCTCAACCACCATGCAGCACAACCGCGCATAAGTGATTTTCCCTTTAAGATAATGCCAAACGACACATGTGTGTTCATTAAGACGGCTGAGAATGGAATTAGTTCAAAGTTCTTGTTTTTTTTCACTTAGGAGGGAGAATAAAATTAAGTTTTAGTAATATTTCCAAGTGTTTGAGCTTAAATTGTTTTCTTGAATTAAAGTAATTTCTAAGCACAAATAGCAAATATTTTGAAAAGTTTTGTGGAAAGATTTTGAGTGTGGAGAGTTAACTTTGAAAAGAAAAAAAAATATTAACAGTTTTCATATAATTTTGAATGCTACAAATACAATTTCCTTGAGTAATTTTCAGATGTCAGAGATTGAAGTAAATCAATACATAAATAAAAAATCATCTTACCTTTAATGATCCCCAAAGATTCATGAATTCGCTCCGAAAAGAATGAAGTTCCTGAAATAGAAAAATAAATTTTAGTTTACAGGTTTTATGCAGAGTATGTATTATTGAACATTTAAGATTATTATTCATTACAGAATATATTATTCTAGCCGAACCGGGCCCGCTTCCCTGTGCTTTCTTAACTCCCTAAATCTGTTTAGGGTGGGGACACTTCGCCCTGAATGTGGATATCGGACAAAGCGGTGTTTATCACCTCTTAATGTTGGCGACATTTGCGAGGTACAATGCCATGTTTCGCACTGCGGGACATCGTTCGGAATCGGCTATAAAAAAGGTCCCTTATCATTGAGTTTAGACTTGAATCTGAAAGAACTCATTGATGTGTGAGAATTTGCCACTTTTCGGTTCCTGGTGTTAATGTTCTTCCTTGGGGTAATGTTCTCATTAGGGGAGGGATGGCAACTCAGACATTTCAACTCAAATATGGATATCAAATTCGTGCTGCACTTCCAAATCCCTTTATTTTGAGCCCCATATTGCCACCTAAGCTCAAATACCTTTCATTTTAGTCCCATATTGTCCTAATGGGTCAAATAACCCATTGGAGGTATCTTTAAGAGGAAAAGCGCCACCTAGACTTCAACGCAAATTTTAATACTATATTCGTAATCTGCTCCCTAATACCTTTCATTTGTGTCCCATATAGCCATGGTCGGTTTATATGCCCATTTGGGGGTTATTTGGGTGGGCGACCTCAGATTACCTACACAATATGCGAAAATTTCGAGAAAATCGGTTCTGCCGTTTTTCAGTCTATATAGAACAAACAAACCGAGTCCCATATAACCGTGATTGGCTAATGTGCCCATTTTGGGCGTTTTTGTGGGGGTGGGATGACCCCCTATCCTTCGACATGAATTTGTATGACAGATTCGGTATCTACTATCGCATACTTTTCATTTGATATCCATATTGTCCTTATCGGTCCACTTTTGATTTTGGTGTTGTTTTTAGGGTAACGGTGGAGGGTCCGCCACCTTCCGATATCAATAAATTATGAAGCCTATTCCTACTTCCGGGCTATACTCGTAATTTACCCCCGAATACCTTTCATTAGAGTCCCATACTGTCACGATTGTCAAAAAACCTATTTTAAGGGGTCATGTTCTCTGAACCTGTTGTTGGTCCTTATGTTGCACTTTGTCTCCATAGCACTCCACCAAACTACTGAGCCTAGGTAAGTATGGGTCTAATCCCGCTCCTGTAGAGCCTGTGGACTATCCTTGGATTCAGTCCCAATTTGGAGCCTACGGTCCGTCTACATTATGTCCAACATCTGTGAGCTTTAAAGTACGCTCCTGAATGTGACACTTCCAATTCAGTTTCCTGTCCAAGATCATGCTGAAATATTTTACCTCGTCAGATATCGAAATCGTCTTATTGAGGAGACGTGGTGCGTTAAGTTGGGGCACCTTCGTCTTCCTCGTGAAAAGCCATTTTTCAGTCTTCTCTGGGTTACCATTAAGATCTATGGGTCTAGCCCAGTCATATGCCATATGCGAGACCCTTTCGGCCCTTCTGCATAGCTGGTTCGGATCCTTACCCCCTAGAAGTATAATAACATCGTCAAGGTTTGGATCAGTGTGTCAGTCCACACATTGTTAAAAGCCGATTCGATGTCAATGCATACCGCCAGTGTGTACAAAGAATCGAAGGATTCTTCTATTTTATGCACAACTTCGTGCAGGGCAGTCTCCACCGACCTTCCCTTATCATAGGCATGCTGTCTGTATTTGGGGAGTTGGCCGGATATCATACTCTCTATCATGGTGTCCACAATACGTTCCATGGTTTTGAGTAGAAAGGAAGTAAGGCTTATAGGTCTGTAGGCCTTTGTTGTCGCATAACTTGCTTTGCCGGGCTTGGGTATAAATACCACCCTTGCCTCCTGCTAGGCCTTCGGATTATATGCCAGTCCCAGGCATTGATTGATTTAATTATGTGATTATCTCTTTGTAACACTTGGAGGGAAATAATCGCATGAACCTTCTCATCGGCTTAAAATCCTTTCTTTAGTCACTGTTAATACTAAGCGTCTGTTTATATATCCGTTTCTCTGTCTGTTCTCTAAAAAAAAGCCCTCCTTAAATACATCAACTAAAGAATTTTCTTTATTCGCCAACACATGCCAACTTCTAGAAATAGTTGTGTTTGTCATAAAACAGTCAGAGTTTATTGCATTGACACGCATTTGTGCAGACAAAATATGTCATGTCCACTAAAGTGCGATGCATGCAAGCAATGTAAGTCTGAAAATAATACAAGGCGTTGTAAGTTTTTCTTTTCAACTTCTTTTTTGGTTTGTGCTGAGTTTCGTACGTTCGTTGTACGTTTAACGAAGAGTTTCATGGAGTAGCAAGGAATAAGAGTATGTACTATGGTGTTGATAACGTGCAAATTTGTTTAATGTTCTTTGGTGACCATCAAATACAACATGCAGGAAAGGACTTAACCAACAGTAACCACAACAACACCAACATTGAAAACTAGTGGCAGCGGTCGACAGGTGGCTTAGAACTTCATAAATATATGCTTGGCGGCTTATGGGGAGAATTGCTAAGCGTGCTGCGAGGGAGACAAGCTAAATTATGGCATATCTATGGAGACAACCCAGTGAAGAAATTAAGAAAAAAAAAACAGATTTTGAAAGTGTAAAGCTTTAAACTCCGTAATGAAAAACCTCTAGAAAATGATCTCCAGAATGTATTTTTTGAGCCTCTAGAGGTCGTAATTTTTATCCGATTTTTCTGAAGTTTTGAACAATGCATTCTCCTATGACTTTCAACACACCTGCCAAATATAGTTTTCATCTTAAACTTAAACTTAACTTAAATTTAACTTAAACTTAACTTAAACTTAACTTAAACTTAACTTAAACTTAACTTAAACTTAACTTAAACTTAACTTAAACTTAACTTAAACTTAACTTAAACTTAACTTAAACTTAACTTAAACTTAACTTAAACTTAACTTAAACTTAACTTAAACTTAACTTAAACTTAACTTAAACTTAACTTAAACTTAACTTAAACTTAACTTAAACTTAACTTAAACTTAACTTAAACTTAACTTAAACTTAACTTAAACTTAACTTAAACTTAACTTAAACTTAACTTAAACTTAACTTAAACTTAACTTAAACTTAACTTAAACTTAACTTAAACTTAACTTAAACTTAACTTAAACTTAACTTAAACTTAACTTAAACTTAACTTAAACTTAACTTAAACTTAACTTAAACTTAACTTAAACTTAACTTAAACTTAACTTAAACTTAACTTAAACTTAACTTAAACTTAACTTAAACTTAACTTAAACTTAACTTAAACTTAACTTAAACTTAACTTAAACTTAACTTAAACTTAACTTAAACTTAACTTAAACTTAACTTAAACTTAACTTAAACTTAACTTAAACTTAACTTAAACTTAACTTAAACTTAACTTAAACTTAACTTAAACTTAACTTAAACTTAACTTAAACTTAACTTAAACTTAACTTAAACTTAACTTAAACTTAACTTAAACTTAACTTAAACTTAACTTAAACTTAACTTAAACTTAACTTAAACTTAACTTAAACTTAAACTTAACTTAAACTTAACTTAAACTTAACTTAAACTTAACTTAAACTTTACTTAAACTTAACTTAAACTTAACTTAAACTTAACTTAAACTTAACTTAAACTTAACTTAAACTTAACTTAAACTTAACTTAAACTTAACTTAAACTTAACTTAAACTTAACTTAAACTTAACTTAAACTTAACTTAAACTTAACTTAAACTTAACTTAAACTTAACTTAAACTTAACTTAAACTTAACTTAAACTTAACTTAAACTTAACTTAAACTTAATTTAAACTAAATTTAAACTTAATTTAAACTTAACTTAAACTTAACTTAAACTTAACTTTAACTTAACTTAAACTTAACTTAAACTTAACTTAAACTTAACTTAAACTTAACTTAAACTTAACTTAAACTTAACTTAAACTAAACTTAAACTAAACTTAAACTAAACTTAAACTTAACTTAAACTTAACTTAAACTTAACTTAAACTTAACTTAAACTTAACTTAAACTCAACTTAAACTTAACTTAAACTTAATTTAAACTTAATTTAAACTTAATTTAAACTTAACTTAAACTTAACTTAAACTTAACTTAAACTTAACTTAAACTTAACTTAAACTTAACTTAAACTCAACTTAAACTAAACTTAAACTAAACTTAAACTTAACTTAAACTTAACTTAAACTTAATTTAAACTTAACTTAAACTTAATTCAAAATTAACTTAAAATCACTGCTTAACTCAACTCAAAATTACACTTAATTTAAATCTATTTAATATATCTTTTATATTCAAATTATTGATTCAAGGAATTAATTGTTGCATTATCTTCAACTCTCTTTTGCCTGAAAATTCCATATCCTCCAAAGGAATATCATCTAATCCTGTTTGTTGGGACATAGCTTAAATTTTATGGCATGATTGCCATTTTATGTCACTTTGGCAAAAAAAGAACACAACAACAAACAACATAATTGTACTGCATCCGTAATAAAAAATAATCGTGAGTCGTGTTTTGTGCCACTCTCACTGTAGTAGCTGTTTAATATGCTTAACGTTGCGCGACTGAAAATGTGAAGTAGCTTCTTCAAGCTTAGCGATTGAGTCATTATTTGGTCTTAATTCTTTTATCCTCCCCACTTGTTGCAGGAATTCTGAAGACATCACATGTCTCTAACCCACACTCATACACACACTTTATGATGACATGTGTAGGTGGTTGGCATTGTGCTTTGCCTTGAAATTGCTTGTATTAAATTAAGAGACTTGGACGAGTTAAATTCCTGGGAAGACAAGAAATAATTAATAGTTGAGCTAAAGACTTATGGAAGATAGGTTACTGTAAGTTTGAAAAGGTACAACCCCATAGGGAGTGTACGAATATTACCTAAACTCATAACGGTAAAAATTACCTTTTTATGCATTAATGACTATACATTTGCGAAATTTGGAACAGCGAGTTGTTTTGGATTCCTTGATATACGTGCGAGCCCAAATTGGATAAAAATTGGAAAACTTCCTTAAGGAACATTCCTTAGTAAGCTTAAAATGCAAATACAAACTTGCCCATGCACATTCTTAAATATCTATGAGGGCTGTCCGATTCAAGTCTAAGCTCAATGATAAGGGGCCTTCTTTTTATAGCCTAGTCAGGACTGAGCACAGTGTTGCCAAATCTTTTGAACGCATAGAGAGATGTTCAGGAAACTTTACACAGTCAATTTTAAGGTGTTTTCCAATAAGTATGCGCAATAATGGGTCCAGAGGTTAATCTATGGGGCTTGAAAGTTGGTCGTCTCGACTATGTCAAATTTTGTATTGCTTGATACAATTTTTGTTATTACGTGTGAGATCGATGTTAAATTAGGCATCGTTCACCGAACAGATCTATATTACGGAGTTTATTGCTACTTTTCTAATGCAAATCATCGAGCAAGACCAACGCTCTGGTATGTAGAGAGCCCAAGCCCGGCCTAATTTGTATACCCACCACCGAAGGATATGGGTATATTAATTTTGTCATTCCGTTTGCAACTCACCGAAATATTCATTTCCAACCCAGTAAAGCATATATATTCTTGATCGTCGTAGAAATCTAGGACGATCTAGTTATGACCGTTCGTCTGTCTGTCTGTTGAAATCACACTACAGTCTACAACTTTGAACAAAAATCTTTTTTTACCCATAGGCAGATTAAGTTCGAAGATGGGCTATATCGGACTATATCTTGATATAGCCACACATATAGATCGATCGACCCATTTGAGGGCTTAGGCCCATATAAAACACATTTATTATCCGATTTTGAGAAATTTGTGACAGTGAGTTGCGTTTGGCCTTTCTTTTTTCAATTTGGCCCAGATCGATCCAGACTTAGAAAACAAAGGGTGATTTTTTAGCTATCATCTTTTTGACAACATTGGTTCAACCAGCTTAAGTTTTGTGTTCGTTTCACTGTCACACATCTTCAGTTTGGTCTATAATTTAACCATGAATCATCATACAAACGAGCAACGATTGCAAATTATTGAATTTTCTTTTATCAAAATGTGTTCATCGCGCGCTTCTTCCATTGAGCGACGAAGGTAATTTTTGGTACGTAAATAAGCAGAATTGTCAAAGGTAATTTTTGGTACGTAAATAAGCAGAATTGTCAATTTTGGAGTGAAGAGCATCCAGAAGCATTGGAAGAGTTTCCAATGCATCCAGAAAAGCCACAGTTTGGTGCGGTTTACGGGCTGGTGGCATCATTGGACCGTACTTCTTCAAAGATGTTGCGACTTGTAACGTAACTGTTAATGGTGAGCCCTATCGTGAGATGATATAATCCATTTTTTGTCCAAAATGCAAGAGCTTGACTTGCATGACATGTGGTTTCAACAAGACGGTGCAACATGCCACACAACACGCGTAACAATGGAGTTATTGAGATTTTATTGTCCAAAATGCAGCAGCTTGACTTGCATGACATGTGGTTTCAACAAGACGGTGCAACATGCCACACAACACGCGTAACAATGGATTTATTGAGAGGCGAGTTCAGTGAACATTTTATTTTACATTCGGGACCGATCAATTGCCCACCTAGATCGTGAGATTTAACGCCTTTAGACTTTTTTCGGGGCTATGTTAAAGCTCATGTCTATACAGACAAGCCCGCTTCAATTAACGCATTAGAAGACAACATTGAAACATTTGTTCGTGAGATACTGGCCGAAATGTTGGAAAGAGTGTGACAAAATTGGACTAAGCGGATTGACCATTTGAGGCGCAGTCACGGTCAACATTTGCACGAAATAATCTTCAAACATTAAATGTAATGGACCGTAGTATCTCTTTTTTTATTTTATTTTTATTATTTTTTTTTTTATTTATTTATTTTTTTTTTATTGGAAAATTTTTCTGTAGCTCCTAAAAACTCACCTTTGTCATGAGTCATATAGACCGATCTCTCTACCTATTGAATTGGGCACATAAAAGGCGCATTTATTATTCGATTTTTCCAAAATTTTAAACAGTAAGTTGTATTAGGTCTTTCGACATCCTTATTCAATTTGGCCCAGATCGGTTATAGCTGCCATATAGACCGATCTCTCGATTTTAAGTCTAGGCCCCATTAAAGGCGCATTTATTATCAAATTTGGTTAAAATTTAGAACAGTGGGTTGTGTTAGGACCCTTGATATCCTTCCCGAAGACGGCCCAGGTCACTTCAGATTTGCATATAGTTGCCGTACAGACCGATCTCTTGATTTAATGTCCTGGGCCCATAAAAGTGCATTTATTACCGGTTTCACTGACATTTGACACAGTGAAAAATGTTAGGCTTTTCGATATCCGGTTCAGATCGGTCTATAATTGCATTTAATCGCCAAAAAGACCAATATTGAACCATATTCGATATAGCTGCTATGGGTGCATAAATAATGCATTTTCACCGGATGGTAACGAAAGGTAGTCTACCCGAGGTGGTTGGTATCCAAAGTTCGGCCCGGCCGAATTTAATGCCTTTTTACATGAGTTTTTGTTTTTTGGTTAGAAAAATAGCTAAGAATGGAGCTGTTTTAGAAAAATTCTGCAGGTGCAAACGATCCAAATCGGTTCATTACCTGATATAGGTCCCATATAAATCGATCTCGGATCTTCTTGAACCGCTAGAGGGCGCAATGATTAACTGATTTGGCTGAAATTTAGCATGAAGTAGTTTATTTTGACTTCCAATAACTGTGCCAAGTATGGTTTAAATCGGTACACAACCTGATATAGCTCCCATATAAACTGATCTCCCGATTATACGTCTTGAGCCTCCAGAGGGCGCAATTCTTATCCGATTTGGTTGAAAATTTCCATAGAGACGTTTCTTATCTACTCATACGTACCAAATATGGTCCAAATCGGTTCATCACCTGATATAGCTCCCATATAAACCGATTTCCCGATTATACTTCTTGAGCCTCTAGAGGGCGCATTTCTTATCCGATTTGGTTGAAAATTTCCATAGAGACGTTTCTTATCTACTCATACGTACCAAATATGGTCCAAATCGGTCCATCACCTGATATAGCTGGCACATAAACCGATTTCCCGATTATAGTTTTTGAGTCTCTAGAGGGAGCAATTCTTTTCCGAATTGAAGCTTTGTACCACGACTTCTTCTTTTTGGTCCGAATCGGTCAATAACCTAATATAGCTCGCATATAAACAAATCTACCGATTTTATTTCTTTAGCCACTATAGGGGGCAATTCTTATCCATTTTGGCTGAATATGTGAATTTCACTTTGCTCTCCAACAGCCAAACCATGCATGGTCCCCATCGGTTCATAACATGGAATAGATCAAATAGCATGGCAATTCTTATCCATTACCTTCGTTTGCCTATAAAGATATATTGGTCAAAGAACTTGATAAACGCGATCCGTAGTGGAGGGTATATAAGATTCGGCTCGGCCAAAATTATTACTCTTTTACTTGTTGTTTTATACCCTCCACCTGATATAGCTGCCATATAAACCGATTTGGGATCTTGACTTCTTGAGTCGCTAGAGGGCGCTATTCTTATCCGATTTGGTTGAAATTTTGCATGAGGTGTTTTGTTATGATTTCCAACAACTGTCTTAAGTGTGGTTCAAATCGGTCCATGACATGATATAGCAGTCATATAAACCGATCTGTGGCCCTGATTTCTTCAGCAACAACAGTGTTTAATATGGTTTTAACTGGTCCATAACCTGATATAGCCGCCATATAAACCGATCTGGGATCTTGACTTCTTGAGTCGCTAGAGGGCGCTATTCTTATTCGATTTGGCTGAAATTTTGCATGAGGTGTTTTGTTATGATTTTCAAGAACTGTCTTAAGTGTGGTTCAAATCGGTCCATGACATGATATAGCAGTCATATAAACCGATCTGTGGCCCTGATTTCTTCAGCCTCTAGAGGGCGCAATTCCTATCTTATATGGCTGAAATTTTGCAAGAAGTGTGTTGTTATTACTCTCAACAACTGTGTTTAATATGGTTTCTTGACTTCTTGAGTCGCTAGAGGGCGCTATTCTTATCCGATTTGGCTGAAATTTTGCATGAGGTGTTTTGTTATGATTTTCAAGAACTGTCTTAAGTGTGGTTCAAATCGGCCCATAACATGATATAGCAGTCATATAAACCGATCTTGAATCTTGATTTTTTCAGCCTCTAGAGGGCGCAATTCCTATCCTATATGGCTGAAATTTTGCAAGAAGTGTTTTGTTATTACTTCCAACAACTGTGTTTAATATGGTTTTAACTGGTCCATAACCTGATATAGCCGCCATATAAACCGATCTGGGATCTTGACTTCTTCAGCCTCTAGAGGGTGCAATTATTATCCAATTTGGCTGAAATTTTGTACAACGAAATCTCTCATGACCTTCAACTTACGTGTTAATTATGGTCTGAATCTGTTTATAACCTGATATAGCTCCCATATAAAACGATCTCCCTATTTTACTTCTTGAGCATCTAAAGGGCGCAATTTTCATTCGAATTGGCTGAAATGCTCTCCAACATTCAGTTCAATTATGGTCCGAATCGGATGATAACTTTCTTTTATAGCTCCAATATCAAAGCAATTCTTTCGTTTTATCATCTGTTTGCCTTAAAAGAGATACTGGGAAAAGAACTCGGCAAATGCGATCCATGGAGGAGGGTATATAAGATTCGGCCCGGCCGAACTTGGCACGCTTTTACTTGTTTCATTTCAATATGAGGTAAGCTTATCAACTCAAACCTCGCAATGAAAAAAATAGCAATTTTGCTCCCATATCACATTGATTAAGGCAGCATCAGTTGTTTAATCTTTGGAAAAAAATTCCTAGCATTTGCTAAACAATAATGGTGGGTCGGTCAGGTCACTTATTGTGGCTCCTAGCTGTGGCGTTTCATTCATAACACTAATGTCTGCTCAAGCCATAAATCATTATCAAATTTTCTAATATTTTTACACAAACATCACATCACAATGGATGCAACAGTATATACAGAAAAAACATAACAAAACCAAATGAAAGAGACAAATAAAAACTAAAAAAATTGAAATAGAAAATCAAAAATATTTTCAAATACATTTCCTCGCCTCTCTTTCATTGGACCAACTACTTTGCTCTAGTCTGCTCTGCTCTGCTCCCTGCCTCTCGATTTCTTCCTCTTTGGCCCATTCAACTTTAGGTGATTTATTTACAAGACACAGTCAATAATTCATAAAAGATGACAATAAATCTTTGGGATGAAAACTAAGCAGCAAAATAGAGAGGGAGAGAACAGAGTCAGGGAAAAAAACCCCAATGACAAAAAATAAATCTTACGAAAAAAAAAACAGAAGATTCTCTAAAAATATCAACGTGAAACAAGATGAAATTAAACTAAAAACACTAACAGTGGGCGGGCGGCAGACGGCAGTTGGTTTGATATGAGAAATACAAAGAATAAAAACTAAAGCCAATACAGAAATTGTGAAAAATATGAAATATGAAAATCGCATTTTCCACTTACCCTCGGCACATGTTGTTATAAAGGTAATGGGCGTCTGACGCCTGGCTTTGTTGCGTAACATTGCACATTTGCATATGCGAGACCGCTAGCGCTTGCCAGGGATTAGTTAGGGATGTAGAGCAAAATCGCCTGCACTTTCCATGGCCTGCATGGAAAATCATTGTTTTGCAACGATTGACAGCGCGGCACTCATAAAACCATAAAAATATGTCAGGCATAGAGAAAAATAACCGAAAATTTTTCATGCCAGCTCGCGACAAAAAATTATGAAATGAAAAATAGGCAAAACAAAAAAAAACAAATATGGATTAAAAATTTTTGTCTAGGATTCTCCCGCAGCGTTTGTGTTACAATTTCCTGAAATTCGATTAGAAACGCTCTATTTTTTTTCAAATTTGGCCATGCATGTTTTGCATATGAGATTAGTTTGTTGCTCAACTTAAAGAAATTGTAACGATTTTTGTTGTTGGTTGGCTACCTTTTGTTGATTTTTCGGGTAGCAAGGCAAATGAAGCCGCTAAAACTTGTATCACATGAATGGTCTCTCATGGTGTGCTCCGGCGGCAAATATGTTGGCGGCAAATGTTTGCTGTTTTTTTTTTTGCTTGAATTTCTTTGACAACGGAAGACCGAAAAAGGTTAATGTTTTGTTTTAGCTACGAAAAAAAAACATGTTGGCAAAACATGCAATAAAACATTTTTGTGGTGTTGAGATTTTTCCCCTTGACAATTTTAGTTTTGCCCTGTGTTAGAGACAAAACAGACATGGTAGCTTCCCGAGGAAGTACTAAGGCAAGGGGGAGGCTAACTAAATGTCGCAAAAACAAAAAAACCAAAAGTCACATATGTCAAAGTTGGCACAAAATGACACAGAAACTGAAATAAGCCAAAGTGAACTGAACTGAACTTCTAAGGCACATAGCCCTGAAGCACAAAACAGACAGACAACTCGCTCACGTACAAAATTTTGGGATTTTAGAAACACAAAGCAGGCACTCAAGACCACCACACTGTTGGACAGTTCCCCCAAACTTCATACTGCGAGGAGGAAAAGAAAGAAATCAACTTTTTGTTCGTTTTAAAAAGAAATTTAATTCTGAGAAATGTGTTGCTTAAAATTAAAATTGTTTTCTTATGAAAAAACCTAGAGCATGAACAAAAGTTGTTTCTTTATATTTTTGGTTAAATTGTATCTAATTTTGTAAATGACCTTATATTTTCTAGCTTTTGGAAGTGTTGATTATTTTCATTTGAAAATTTTCCCTCATTAACCAATAGAAGAGTTATATGTCATTAAGGGGGGATTAAAATGAAATTTTGTTTTAGAAATTGTTAAGCTTTGTTGATTAGAAATAAAACATCATGAAGTTTCAACTCTCCCCTACTGTAAGCTATAAATATTACCAATTTTAGGAGAAGCGGAAAAAATTAGTCTCATTCTTATGTGACTTAATTCTGTGATATATGAAATGACTTTTTGTAAGGAAAATGTGACACTTAATCCAATATTTTCAAAAAAATAATTTCCTGTTTGTTACTCTTTCGAGACGAGCTTAATGATCGATGATTTTTTTTGCAATGAAAAAGGAAAGCCAGAGATCACAACTCCAACGACTACTGTGGAATGCGGTTCGTCCTTGAACCTATTCGGACTATACTTGGTTTGAATGTTGGAGACCATTGTAGAAGATTTTGTGCAAAATCTTCAGCCACATCCGAGAAGAATTGCGCCCTATAGAGGCTCAAGAGGTAAAATCGGTAGATCGGTTTATATGGGAGCTTTATCAGGTTATATAGCGATTCAGACCATATTTGACACGTATTGAAGGTCAAAATAGAAGAGGTTGTAGAAAATGTTTGCCTAATCGGATTAGAAATGCGCCCTCTAGGGACACAAGAAGTAAAATAGACAAATCGGGAGCTATATTGGGCTTTAGAGCGATTAAGACCATATTTGACACGTATTGAAGGTCAAAGGAGAAGTCGTTGTAGAAAATTTTAGCCTAATCGGATTAGAAGTGCGCCCTTCAGGGGCACAAGAAGTAAAATAGACAAAATGGGAGCTACATTGAGCTTTAGAGCGATTCAGACCATGCTTGGCGCGTATGTTGAAGGTCAAAGGAGAAGTCGTTGTAGAATATTTTAGCCTAATCGGATAAAAATTGCGCCCTATAAACCCTTTAAGAAGTAAAATCGGGAGATCGACTTATATGGAGCTGTATAAAGTTATAGTATCGGATCAGAATATACCCATTGGGAAATAGGTTTATATAGTAGCTATACGGGTTATGACCCGAGTTAGACCATACCTACCATATTTGTTGGATGGTTAAACAAAAACTTTGTTTAAAATTTCAGCCAAATCGGATAATAATTCCGTACTCTAGAGGCTCAAAAAGTCAAGATCCGAATCGGTTTATACGCAAACTATATCAAGTTATGAGCCTATTTCGACTGTACTTAGAAAAGTTGTTGCAAGGCGTAACAAAGCACTTCACACTGAATTTCAGTCAAATCGGATAAGAATTGCGCCACCTAGAGGCTTAAGAAGTCAAGGTCCAGATTTGGTTTACATGGCAGCTATATCAAAACATGGACCTATATGCCTCATTAACAATCCCAACCGATCTTCACTAATAGGAAGTATTTTTGCAAATTTTCAAGCGCCTAGATTTATTTATTCGAAAGTAAGCGTGCTTTCAACTGACGGGCATGGCTAAATCGACTTAGAATGTCATAGCGATCAAGAATATAGATTTATAATTTGTTGGGTCTCAGATGAATATTTCATTGTGAATACAAAAGGAATGGCGAAACTAGTATACCCCCCATCCCATGGTCGATGGTATAAAAACTTGAAAATCTAAAGAAGGCAGAGCCCAGCCGGGACTCGAACCTGGACACACGTAACAATGGCGGTAGCCATAGTCAATGTCTATGGTTTGAAACCATCAATAAAACTTTCAAATTATGCACAAATGACATCAGTATATCATGGAAGCAATTGTAGTTGTGTGGAAAACAAGTCCATCACACAACAAGTCGATCACTGGCTTAGAAGTATGTCGGTTGTGGCATTGGGCGGATTAATATCCACACTTTCTTTTCAACCTTATCTAACTAGTCTAAATAATGTTTGTGTTGTTTAAATAATGTTTGTGAGATATTAAGCTAACGTTAATGTTAGCATTACATTGTTTGCTAGCAAAATCTCGTCACAGAACAGAAGCCAGCATGTCCGCCTATGACGCTGAACGCCTGGGTTGGAATCTTGGCGATAAAATCAGAAAAAATTTCAGCGATAGTTATCTCCTCCTAATGCTAGCAGCATTTGTGAGGTACTATGCCGTTCTGACTGATCTATAAATAATAGGCCCTTTATCATTGAGCTACAACTTGAATCGGACAGCATTCTATTACACGTGAGAAGGTTGCACCTGTTCCTTAATGGAATGTTTGCAGTAAAATCTCGCTATATATCCGCTATACAGATACGCTACATTCAGCTCCAGTATGTTAGCAACCAAATATTTATAGGTTGACGCTCTTTGAGTGAAAATACCCCATAATCTATTTTAAACTTCTCTTGTGAAGTTTTGGTAAGCAATTTAAATGCTAAGATGCAACAAGGCGTCAAACCATTTGGGTTAGTTATGAATACGATCTTTAATTGGGTGGTTGAAGATCTGTGTTAGTTTCTTCCCTGCAAAAAATTTTCTCGAAATTGGAAGCAGTGCATTTTTATACCCACCACCATAGGATGAGAGTATACTAATCTAGTCATTCCGTTTGTAACACCAAGAAATATTCGTCTATGACCCAATAAAGTATATATATCCTTGATCGTCTCGTAATTCTGCGTCGATCTAGCCATGTAGTCCGTCTGTCGAAATCATGAACGAGGTCGAACGCGTAAAGCTATCCGCTTAAAATTTTGCACAGATGCTTAGTATCGATTGAGGTCATTGGGGATTGCAAATGTGCCATATCAGTTCAGATTTAGATATAGCTCCCATATAAACCGATCTCCCGCATTGACTTCTTGAGCCCTTAGAAGCCGCAATTTTTATCCGATTTGGCTGAAAATTAGCATGTAGTGTTCCGTTATGACTATAACCTGATATAGTTCCCATATAAACTGATCTCCCGATATGACCTCTTGAGCCCTAACAAGCCGCAATTTTTGTCCGATATGGCTGAAATTTAGCATGTAGTGTTCTTTTATGACTTCGTACAGTTCGAATCGGTTTACAACCTGATTTAGCTCCCATATAAACCCATCTCCCGAGTTGACCTGATGAGTCCTTACAAGCCCCAATTTTTGTCCGATTTGGCTGAAATTTTGCATGCGGTGTTCTGTTACGACTTCCAACAACTGTGCCATATACGGTCCAAATCAGTCTTTAACCTGATATGTAGACCGGTCTCTCGTTCATTCTTGTTCGGTTTCTAGAAGCTTTGATTTTTGCTGATTTGACAGAAGTTTGGTATATAGAATGAAATTATGCCCTTCAACTAAACTTATTTTGTAAAAATTTTTAGCAGAATTCATGGTGGTGGTGGTGATGGTCCCAAGATTCGGCCAGGACGAACTTAGCACGCTTTTACTTGTTTGTTTTCATACCGTTATGACTTCCAGCATCCGCGCCAAGTTTTGATCCGAATCGGTCTATATACTGATATAGACCCCTTTAAATGCCGATATCCCTATATGACTATGACATGACCAATTCCCAATTCGATTGACAAACAAGATTTAACTTCTATTTATCAGAAACTTTAGTATTGGCTTGTGTCTTTATATATGCTGTAGGTTGTTATAAAAATTTAAGACAAACTATAGGGTTGCCCAAAAAGTAATTGCGGATTTTTCATATAGTCGGCGTTGACAAATTTTTTCACAGCTTGTGACTCTGTAATTGCATTCTCTCTTCTGTCAGTTATCAGCTGTTACTTTTAGCTTGCTTTAGAAAAAAAGTGTAAAAAAAGTATATTTGATTAAAGTTCATTCTAAGTTTTATTAAAAATGCTTTTACTTTCTTTTAAAAAATCCTCAATTACTTTTTGGGCAACCCAATAGTTTACATTCTTAAAAAAATATAGATATTGAGCCGAAATTTCGCAATAAATGTAGGCTCGCTGTAATAAATTTCAGCAAAATCGGGTAATAAATGCGTCAGACCTTGAGAGATCAATCTAAACGGGGACTGTAATCAAAAATAGTTCGATCTAAAACATAACACAGCTCACTGTCCCAAATTTCGGCGACATCGGACAAAAAATGCACTTTTTATGGGCCCAAAAGCTTAAATCGAGAAATCGGTCTATATGGCAGCTATATCCAAATCTGAACCGATCTCGGCCAAATTGAAGACTCAAATCGAAGGGTCTAACACAACTCACTGTCCCAAATTTTGCCAAAATCGAACATTAAATGCGCTTTTAATGGGCGCAAGACCTTAAATCGAGAGATCGGTCTATGTGACAGCTTTCAAACGGCCAAACACAACTCACTATCCCAAATTTCAGCACTTTTATGAGCCTAAGATCCTAAATCAGCGGATCGGTCTATATGGGGGCTTTATCAAGATATAGTCCGATATAGTCCATCTTCGAACTTAACCTGCCTATGAACAAAAAAAGAATCTGTGCAAAGTTTCAGCTCAATATCCCTAATTTTTAAACTGTAGCGTGATTTCAACAGATAGACGGACGGACATGGCTAGATCGTCTAAGATTTTTAGGCTGATCAAGAATATATATACTTTATAGGGTCGGAAATGGATATTTCGATGTGTTGCAAACGGAATGACAAAATCGATATACCCCCATTCATCGGTGGTGGGTATAAAAATGCTAAGTAAAAGCGAAATATGTTGAAAAATATGTCAAAACCCTTAGAAATTGAGCGTTACCGCAATATGGGGTTTATACCTAAACGTGGACCAATGTTCATGATTTTTTAACTGATAGTATTTTTTATGCACTACGAGCCTATGACATAAATATCAGAGCGATAACTTTATTAGAAATACTTTTGTGGCAGCTTCCCATACAAACGAAACCACAGGGCAGTGTGAATTATCTAAATTGCCGCTTTGAGAAAAATATTCTTTCCACAACATGCTTGCCACATCTTAAACTGATATAGCTCTCATATGAACCCATCTGATTTGTTGAGCATGTGAAGTACAAAATTGTAAAGGGATACGCCTAGAACTATGCGACTGGCTCCATAGAGCTAAGCTCAAGGATTAGCTATAGATCTCTAATCAGATATAACTTTCGGATTAGTCTATCTCTAATCTTAATGCTTGATTCCTTAGATGACTAAACAATTTTGAAAAAAAAAAAATCATAATGAAATGTGTTTCAAAATGGAAAAATTCAAAATGCCGAAATCTACCATCACACCACACCACCGATGATGCCAACAATGTGATGATGAATTGATATACACAACGAAACTTTTGTTATTGTTGTAGATATTCGGAAACCCATGTTGTATTAAATGAGATGAACTGCCTTCCCTCATAACAAATACACACGTGTGTGTATATGGCGAAAAAAGATGTGTTTCATTCCCACCACCGCACCACATCGCATCACACCACCATCACCATTATCACCCGGTTCCCTCAACCTACCCAGCAGCAGACAACAAAAACTCTGAAGCGAAACCAAAAACAAAAATTAAAGACATTAATCATTTTGACTTATTTCTTCTTTCCCTTTGTTGAACATTTCATTTGGCTTTGCCTTTTTGTAAAAGTATTAGTTGTTATATACGTGTATGTGTGTGTGTGAGAGAGATTTTTTGGGTTTTCATCTTTCATTCTTTTGACTAAAATTAATCTCAAAGCGAAGCGTAGCGTAGCGACGGCAAATGAATATCATCATCGTGAATGAGAGGAGCCAGACAGACAGACATACAGACCTCCATAGACCACGAATAATGATTATAAGGGCAGTTAGTGGATAAGCATGGACGAGTATTAGGCAATCATCAAATCTTTTTAGGCATGCATGTGTGCGTGTGTGTGTGTGATATAATGGCATTAAAGGGAAGAGAAGTCTTGCCAAAGGCAAATTGTCTTCTTCATATGATAAGCTTGGTCTTCCGCCCATTGGGCATTAGAATCGTGGTTGTATCAGTTTACACTTAAGCTTAAAACCGTGCCAGATCTACTATCAAGAATTTATACAAAAACATAGATAGATCATTAAAACCACCACCATCAATTACACAGCGTCTCACTCATAGAGTATGAGTGTGTGTGTGTGTGTTTACGCCTGACAAAACCTTACTCAAAATAATGCCATTACTAATAAGTCAACCGCTGTTGTTTTTAATGTCACCACAAACCATTGTTTCAGCCTCCATTTCCCAGTCTAAAAGCGAAACACTTCTAAGCCCAAGGGGGCAAATCCTTTCTATAGCCTTTTTGTTTTTTTTCTAAAATTTAAATAGAAATTAAAATTTTCCCTATCGCCTTGTGGTCCAATGACTCTATAGCTCCCACGTTTCTATTTTTCGCAATTCCCAAACTCAATCCTCCGCCCTCCCCCTCATCGAAGTTGAAGATGAAACTCAATATCATATCTTACTCCACTGCGAAAGAGCAGAGCAGAGCAGGCCTGGCCGGCCCTAAGGTCCTTTTGGGATATGTTCCCGGCATATTTATTTATAGCGAGTTTTATTTACTTGAAATGGTTGAGTGCGCTGCCAGCGAGTTTGTGTTTTCCTTTTGGTTCCTCAAATGGCCATAAAAGTAATCTCTGGCATAATGAAACGTTTAAGTTAATCGGCGTAACAAATGGCCTGGCAAAGACGCATTTAACAGACCTTATATTAGGTGAAAACAAGGGAATTGAGTAATTTAGATGGGTATTATTGCTCTCGCTTTTTCGTTTCTTTGTTTTTTTTTTTAGGGGGGGAGGAATGTTTGTTGTTTTCGATATTTATTGAATAAGAAAGATGAAAGAGAATTAAGAAATAATAAACCCCCATCAAAATTTATAATTGATTATGATTTTGGGTTGAGAAGGATTCGATTTTTATCACATTGCCGCAGTTGGATTCTTTTGAAATGTTTTCAAAATTGCCATATATAATGATATTTTGATAAAATTTCTTAAACAAATGAAATTAGAATAGAAATGGAAAAAATTAAAATAAATATTTACCAAAAATAATTCTAATGAGAAGATGATTTCATTGAGTTTCCAATGCAGGATATTGTCCGGCTCCATTCTATTAAAAAAATTGGTAAAAACTTTCAACTAAAAGTAAGTACGAGGGCAGTCCCAAACATAGCCTACCTACCTAACAAAGAAGACACTACAAATTGGGAACATTTTTTTCTTTACTTCTCAACGTAAAATCCTTTTAGTTCAATACCTTTTATCCAACGATTTTCAATAGCATCGATACCCTTTTTGAAGTGAGAACTATCTAGCTCCTCAAAATAGCCATCAACCGAGTCAAGACAAATTTCATCGTCTGTGACAAATTTCAGGTCAATATCGGACTAAAAATGCACCTTTTATGGACGCAAGACCTTTAATCGAGAGATCGGACTATATGGCAGCTATATCCAAATCTGAACCGATATGAATCAAATTGAAGACGAATGTCGTAGAGCCTAACACAACTCACTATCCCAAATTTCGGCGAAATCGGACAATAAATGCGCCTCTTATGGGCCTAAGACCTTAAAACTAGAGATCAGCTATATGGCAGCTATGTTCCAATCTGGACCGGTCTGAGCCAAATTAAAGAAGAATGTCGAAGGGCCTAACACAACTCTTTGTCCCAAATTTAGGCGTCATCCGACAATAAATGCGCCTTTTATCGGCCCAAAACCTTAAACCGAGAGATCGGTCTATATAGCAGCTATATGCAAATCTTGTTCGATCTAGGCCAAATTGCAGAAATATGTCAAGAGGCTTAACTTAACCGACTTTCCCAAATTTCGGCGACATCGGACAACAAATGCGCATTTTATCGGTCCAAAACCTTAAATCGAGAAATCGGTCTACATGGCAGCTATATCCAAGTCTGCACCGATCTGATCCAAATTGAAGAAGGATGTCGAAGAAGGTCTAACACAACTCACTGTCCCAAATTTTGGGAAAAATCGGATAATAAAAATGGCTTGCATGGGCCTAAGGCCCTAAATCAGCGGATCGGTTTATATGGCAGCTATATCCAAATCTGAACCGATCTGGGCCAAATTGAAGAAAGATGTCGAAGGATCTAACACAACTCTCTGACCCAAATTTCTGTGGCTTTTATGGGCCTAAGACACTAAATCTGCGCATCGGTCTATATGACAGCTATATCCAAATCTGGACCGTTCTGCGCCAAATTGTAAAAGGATTTCGACGGGCCTAACACAACACACTGACCCAAATTTCAGCACAATCGGATAATAAATGAGGCATTTTTGGCCTTTAGACCCTAAATCGGCTAATCGGTCTATATAGCGGCTATATCGAGATATAGTGCGAGATAGTCCCATCTTCGAACTTAACCTGTTTATGAACAAAAAAAGAATCTGTGGAAAATTTCAGCTCAATTTCTCTATTTTTAAAGACTGTAGCGTGATTTAAACAGACAGACGGACGGACATGGCTAGATCGTCTTAGATTTTTACGCTGATCAAGAATATATACACTTTATCCAAAGCGAAAATGGATATTTCGGTGTGTTGCAAACGGAATGAAGCATTACATACATTGGGTCTCCAGTTTCAATTGTAAACCACTGCAGCAATGACCACTGCAGGAACCTATGGTACGACCAGGAATGTCAATAAGCTACTGAAGTCAAGAATGCGGCATACATGGAAACTTTACAGTCTGAAGCAACGCGCCACGCCAGGAGAGCGAGAGAGCCGGTGAAAAGGAGAGAAGAGAAACGTCTCTTCCGCAAATAGAAAAAAAATTGAAAAGACGAATGTGTGAGCAAATCGAGATGTTCGGGTACCAGAATGAAGTCCGAACATTCTACCAAAGAATAAAATATCAAGCCGATGGTTTTGGTACAGGCACATCCTCCGGCAGAAACAAAGAAGGAAATCTGGTAACTAATACAGATAGTGCGCTGAGGATATGGAAAAAAATTTCCCAGCTGCTATTGCCCTACATTGCCCTACAATGGCGGTAAAGAGAATACTGCAGACCCAGTACCTGAAAATAGTGTAGTATATGTACCCAACAGTCGCAATGAAGTCAACGTAATAGTAACCCGGCCGAAAAATAATAAGGCAGTAGGAGCCGACGGATTGCCGACTACTCTATTTAAGACCGAGGGCGTCGCACTGATAAGGCGTATGCTTCAGCACGTCTGCGCAATTTGGCTAGAAGAACTCATACCCGATTATTGGAATCTTAGCATACTATGTCCCGTACACAAGAATGGTGACAAAGGTGATAGGGTAAGTTTGCTGAGGATATGGAAAAAAACATTTTTCTCAGCTGCTAGTGCCCGAACGTCTGCACAGTTCGGCTAGAAGAACGCATACCCGATTATTGGAACCTTACCATACTATGTCCCGTACACAAGAAAGGTGACAAAACGGTACCGGCCAACTGCAGAGCAATATGTCTTCTCCCCATCGTATAATCGTTAAAGTCTAAAGACAACGAAATAATTGGGTTCAATCAGTGTCGATTAAGACCTGGTACCATCAACCATCCGGAAAAGACCCGAGAAGGACAAATCAACACCTACCATTTCTTTGTTGACAATAAAACCGCCTTCGGTAGCCCTATATGTTCAAATGTATTTCAAGCCCTGTCTGAGTTCGATATTTCTGCCAAACTGATACGACTTTGCAGGATGACGCTTGCTGATACCCGCTCCCCAGTTAAAATAGGAAAGCACATCTCCGAAACGTTCAATACCAAACGAGATTTCCCCAGTGAGACAGTCTATCGTGTGATTTCTTTAATATACTGCTGAAAAAGATTATAAGATATGCAGGTGTGCATGGCACACTACTTACAAGAGAACATATGCTACTCGCTTATGCCGACGACATCGATATTATGGTTCGGTCACGGGAAGAAGCAATTGCTGGCTTTGAAAGTATCGACAGAGAATCAATGAAAGTGGGTTTGGCAGCAAATGAAGATAAGACAAAGTGGATGGTATCAACTCCCATAAAGCCATGTAACCCGAACAGATAAAGAAAATGAGATACAATGCAATTTTGCCCATGTACATTCCAATGAGGAACAAGGGCACACTTCTGACGTATAAATGGGTGCTGCCAATTCAAGTTTATGCTCAATGATATGGGGCCTCTTTTTTATAGCCGAGTCCGAACGGCGTGCCCCAGTGCGTCTCCGGTTTCGGGAGAAGTTTTTACGTTACTGCCATACCATTTATTCAAATGTCATAGTCCTTTACAAATATGGCTAACCTTAGTAGGGAATAACCACCGATGACACTTTTTTCGGATCTTCTCGCGCAGATTCGAACCCAGGCGTTCAGCGCCATACGCGTACATGCTAACCTCTGCGCTACGGCGACCTCAACTTTGAGATAGTTTTTACTTTTTTTGTTCCATGCTTTTTCGGGATATTTTCAGATCTTCAGCCATTATGGCATGGATGTCGTTGCATATAAGCCATTACTTGGCAAACCATTTCAGGTGTTGTTGTAGTTGTTATACCCCCCACCATAGGATGAGGGTATACTAATTTCGTCATTCTGTTTGTAACACCTCGAAATATGCGTCTAAGACCCCATAAAGCATATATATATTCTTGATCGTAATGTCATTTTATGTCGATCTAGCCATGTCCGTCCGTCAGTCTGTCTGTCGAAAGCCTCCTTCCTTTCGAAGGAGTAAAGCTTGCCGCTTGAAATTTTGACAAATATATTATATTAGTGTTGGTCGGTTGGGATTGTAAATGGGCCAAATCGGTCCATGTATTGCTATAGCCGCCATATAAACCTATCTTGGGTCTTGACTTTTGTTCCTCTAGAGGGCGCCATTCTCGTCCGATTTGACTGATATAACTGCCATATAAACCGATCTGAGGTCTTGACTTCTTGAGCCACTATAGTGCGCAATTCTTATACGATTTGGCTGTAATTTGACTTCTTAAGCCAATAAAGTCCGATTTGGATGCACGTGGTGTTTTGCTATGACTTCCAATAACTGTGCTAAGTATGACGCAATTCGGTACATAACCTGATATAGCTGCCATATAAACCGATGTGGGATCATGAATTCTTGAGCCTCTAGAGGGCGCAATTCTCATCTGATTTGGCTCAAATGTTGAATAACGGCTTTTCTCATGACCTTCAACATATGTGTCTAATATTGATCAATAGCTTGATACAGCTCCCATATAAACCGATCTCCCGATTTTGATTCTTGAGCCCCTACAAGGCGCCATTCTCATCCGAATGAACTGAAATAATACACAATGACTTCTACAATGTTCAGCATTCAATGCATTTATGGTCCACATCGGACTATAACTTGATATAGCTCCAATGGCAGAACAGTTCTTAATCAATGTTCTTTGTTTGGGTAAAAAGAGATACCGCGCATAGAACTCGACAAATGCGATCCATGGTGGTATATAAGATTCGGCGCGGCCGAACTTAGCACGCTCTTACTTGTTTTCTTTAATTTATTCCTCCTTTTATATCAAAAGCTATGATGCAATTTAAATTAGATATATCTTATTTACAAAAAACGTATCACACACTTAACCTCCCCCATTTCCCAAAAACAAGAAATAATTAGAAATAGTACAAGCGCCTTTAAATATCTTAAGAATTTTGAGGAAGATCTAATGCTGATGCTTAATGCACGCAGATGTCATGCATCCCTGAAAACATCCCTGAATATTAGGTTTATTATCGTATAAAACACTCGCACACATATGCACTCATCCTTAATGGACGACCATCAAATATGGCAGTTTTAGACAAATGATGGTGCTATGTTAAGGCATTCTCGCACACACACACACACACTACTACATCAATAGGGCCAGCAGCCATAGAAGATACAACAGCCGGCAGTCAGGCAAGCCAGCCATCTATTTGGTTGGTTGGGCATGGCGTTTGTCATATGGCATTTTAATCAAATACAAAGTCTAATTACGTTTGATGTGGTTGGATATTTCCTTCTCTAATTTGGCCACCTTTTGTGTCTGTGCATTTGGTGTTTCTTTTTTTTTGGTTTATTTAATTAAAGGTAACCAAAAATAGTCTTCTTAGTGATATGCATCTCAAAACCTATTTAAGAATTAAGAATTTGAAACACACTTTTTCACGGTGGACACTGAGCAACACGAAAAACAAATTTCCTTTTGAAAGCAAAGTAAATTCAATATCTAACTATGAATGACTTGTTCTGGGAAAGCCAAAACAAATTATGGCAATTTCTTCTATACACCGAAAAAAGTCGTCGAGAAATGCTAGGAAAATCGAAACAAAATCTATCCTTAGATTTTCTTTTTAGAGCCTGTAGGGTAAACTTCTTATCTCATTTGGTACGAAATTTAAGCTATGTTACTACTTCTAGCATCCATGTTATGCTTGTTCCGAATTGGTCTACATCTTAGAACATCTCCCACAGGAGCGGTCGTCATTCACCGCCGGTACAAGCCTTATTAAATGATTGTAAGATTTTGAGTTTTTAAGCCCACCACCATAGAAATGCGGGAAAATTCATTAATTCATTCCGTTTGCAACACATCGATATATCCATTTCCGATATTTTTGATCGTATTAAAATTCTAAGGCGATTTAACGATGTCCGTATTTCTGTCCGTTCGTCTGTTGTAAACACGCTACAGTCTTAAACAAGTAAAAACGCATTTAGTTCGGCCTCGCCAAACTTTGGCGGGTATATATGTAAACCACCTATCGTCACAATTCGGTGAAAAATGCATTATTTATTGCACCCATAGCAGCTGTATTCAAATATGGTCCGATTTGGATCGAATTCGGCAAGGACATTGTGTGGTCTAATAATTACAACTTTCTGTTCAATTTTGTTTCAATATTGGTCTTTCTGACAGCTATATCCAAATATAGACCGCTCTGAACCCAAAAGGACAAGGATATCGAAAAGCCTCATATAAGTCACTGTGTCAAATTTCAGCGAAATCGGATAAAAATGCATCTTTTATGGGGCCAAGACCTTAAATAGAGAGAGAAAGAGAAGGAGAGAGATCGGTCTATATGACATCTATATTCAAATCTGGACCGATCTGGACCATCTTCAAGAAGGATATCGGGGGGCCCAACAAAACTCACTGTCTTAAATTTCATCGAAATCGAAAAAAAAATTCCCCATTTGTGGGCCTAAGATCTTAAATCGAGAGATCGGAATATATGGCAACTATATCCAATTTTGGACCGATCTGGTCCAAACTGAAAAAAGATGTTGAAGGCCCTAACACAACTAACTGTTCCAAATTTTAGCGAAATCGGAAAATAAATGCTCTTTTTATGCGGCCAAGAATTTAAAACAAGAGATTGGTCTATATGGCAGCTACATCCAAATCTGGACCGATCTGGGCCAAACTGAAGAAGGATGTCGAGTGTTCTTACACAACTCACTGCACCAAATTTCAGCAAAATCGGATAATAAATGTGGATTTTGTGAAAATAAGACCTTAAATCGGCAGATCCCGATTTCGTTGAAATTTGAATTGGTGAGTTGCGCAGAGGTTAGCATGCCCACCTTTGACGCTGAATGCTTGGGTTTGAATCCTGGCGGGAATATCAGAACAAATTTTCAATGGTGGTTATGCCCTCCTAATGCTGCCGTCATTTGTGAGGTACTATGCCATGTTAAAACTTCTCCTCAAAGAGGTGTCGCATTGCGGCACGCTGTTCGCACTCGGCTATAAAAAGTAGACCCCCTTACATTGAGCTTAAAATTTGAATCGGACAGCACTCACTGATATGTGAAAAGTTTGCCCTAGTTCCTTAGTAGCATGTTCATGAGCAAATTTGCATTTGAGTTGTTCAAAGACTCCCGACATCCGACTCACATGTTTCAGATCAGACTATATTTAGACATAGCTGCCATATAGACCAATCTGCCGATTAAGAGTCTGAAGCCCATAAAAGCTGCATTTTTACCCGATTTCGCTGGAATTTTGAAACAGTGAGTTTCTTTAAGCCTCCTTACATCCGACCTAAATATGGTTCAGATCGGTCCATATTTAGATATAGCTGCCATATAGACGGATTTGCCGATTCGTTGGGCTGGAGCTCCAAAGTCATCCTTGGAGCTCCTTGACCGTGTCCAGAGGCGGGCGTTGATGTTAATTAGAGATGGTAAGATATTCAACTCTATTGTTTCCTTTGAATATCGTCGAAATGTGGGTTGGATGACGCTGTTTCATCGATTCTTTCACGGTGTGTGTTCTTCAGAAATCAGTCTTCTGACTTGAGGTTGTTTGTCAGTAGAAGAGCAACGATTTGTTATCGATTGGCCAGCTGTTCGGACCATGCACTACAGAGAGAATTCTGTTTTCGCAATTACGGTTCGTTCGACTTCCTGCAGATGTCTTTCCCGCTAATTACGACATCCAGAAATTCAAAGCAAATGTCAATAAACCCTATTCGCTCTTTCCCCCCTCCTATCGTTAACTATCCTCTCCATGCGTATTGGTTAATTGAAAAAAAAAAAAATCGCTGACATTTTAAATAGTGAGTTGTTCTAATCCTCCCGATATCAAACCCAAATATGGTTGAGATCAGACTCTATTAGTTTCTAAATTCTGTAAAAGACCATTTATTTCCCGATTTCGCTGAAATTTAACACAGTTTCTTGTATTAAGCCTCCCGTCATCCGATCGGAATATGATCAACATCAGATTATATTTAGATAAATCTGCGGTCTATATACCTTCTTATTTTGGGTCTTAATCCCATAACAAGCGGATTTATTGGTGAAACTGCGACTTGTGTTAGAGTTCTCGGGACCTGAATCAAATATGGTCCAGACTATCCCCAGTTACATATGACTATGGATATGGTAGTGGAGTTCTAATAAAATAGGTAATTTTACTTGTTCAATTTCTTTTATTACCATTACCAGATATAAATACCGGTTTTAATTCTATTTATACCCTACGCCACCATTGTGGTACAGGGTATTATAATTTTGTCCATTTGTTTGCAACGCTAAGAAGCAGAAGATTTGGACCATTGATAAGTATACTGACCATCTAAGAATCACTTACTGATTCGATTTAGCTATGTTCGTCTGTCTTCTTGTCTATGTATTCTTCGCTCATTCAAATTTATTATTCAAAACAGCAAAAATGTTAGCTTAAACAGCAGTTTTTGGCTGCTGAAAATAGTAAAGCAGACTTTTCTGCTGTTTTAGCAAACATAGGGCTGCTGCATTAACAAACATTTCTTACTACTATTTCAATTAATAAAATCTGCTGTTTTGATCACACACGTCTGCTGTTTTGATGACACTAAAAAAGTGCGTATGCTACTTTTTAAGGTTGTCTGTTACTTGTTTTGATTACTTTAGGCATTTTATTGAATTTTCTTAGAAATTTTGTTGGAAGAGACGATTTTAATTTGTGTAATATTATTGTAAAGAAGCTACCTGATCCATTTACTGGTATTCATTTCGAAATGTGCCTGAGCTATCTCGCATTGGTGATTATAAACATCTACTGAGACAGACATTTACATTTGTTTTATTTTTATACCCTCCACCATAGGATGGGGGTATACTAATTTCGTCATTCTGTTTGTAAATACTCGAAATATTCGTCTGAGACCCCATAAAGTATATATATTCTTAATCGTCGCGACATTTTATGTCGATCTAACCATGTCCGTCCGTCTGTCCGTCCGTCCGTCTGTCTGTCGAAAGCACGCTAACTTCCGAAGGAGTAAAGCTAGCCGCTTGAAATTTTGCACAAATACTTCTTATTAGTGTAGGTCAATTGGTATTGCAAATGGGCCATATCGGTCCATGTTTTGATATAGCTGCCATATAAACCGATCTTGGGTCTTGACGTCTTGAACCTCTAGAGGGCGCAATTCTTATCCGATTGGAATGAAATTTTGCACGACGTGTTTTGTTATGATATCCAACAACTGTGCCAAGTATGGTTCAAATAGGTCCATAACCTGATATAGCTGCCATATAAACAGATCTTAGGTCTTGACTTCTTGAGCCTCTTGAGTGCGCAATTCTTATCCGATTGGAACGAAATTTTGCACGACGTGTTTTGATATCACTTTTATCAACTGTGCAAGTATTGTTCAAATCGGTTCATAATCTGATATAGCTGCCATATAAACCGATCTTGAGTCTTGACTTCTTGAGCCTCTAGAGGGCGCAATTCTTATCCGATTTGACTGAAATTTTGCACATACTTTTTTGATGTCACTTCCAACAACTGTGCGAAGTATGGTCCAAATCGGTCCATACCCTGAAATAGCTGCCATATAAACCGATCTGGGATCTTGAATTCTTGAGCCTCTAGAGAGCCCAATTTGTATAGGGTGATTTTTTTGAGGTTAGGATTTTCATGCATTAGTATTTGACAGATCACGTGGGATTTCAGACATGGTGTCAAAGAGAAAGATACTCAGTATGCTTTGACATTTCATCATGAATAGACTTACTAACGAGCAACGCTTGCAAATCATTGAATTTTATTACCAAAATCAGTGTTCGGTTCGAAATGTGTTCATTCACCGTAACGTTGCGTCCAACAGCATCTTTGAAAAAATACGGTCCAATGATTCCACCAGCGTACAAACCACACCAAACAGTGCATTTTTCGGGATGCATGGGCAGTTCTTGAACGGCTTCTGGTTGCTCTTCACTCCAAATGCGGCAATTTTGCTTATTTACGTAGCCATTCAACCAGAAATGAGCCTCATCGCTGAACAAAATTTGTCAAAATTTGAACACATTTCGAACCGAACACTGATTTTGGTAATAAAATTCAATGATTTGCAAGCGTTGCTCGTTAGTAAGTCTATTCATGATGAAATGACAAAGCATACTGAGCATCTTTCTCTTTGACACCATGTCTGAAATCCCACGTGATCTGTCAAATACTAATGCATGAAAATCCTAACCTCAAAAAAATCACCCTTTACAACGGCTTCTCCTATGGCCTTCAACATAGGTGCGCAATATGGTCTGAATCGATCTAAAGCTTGAAACAGCTCCCATATAAACCGATCTCCCGATTTTACTTCTTGAGCCCCGAATCGGACCATAACTTGATATAGCCCCTCCTCCTACTGCGTCCATATTCATTATTCTTTGTTTGCCTAAAAAGAGATACTGCGCAAAGAATTCGACAGATGCGATCCATGGTGGAGGGTATATAAAATTCGGCCCGGCCGAACTTACGCTCTTACTTGTTTCTTCTAATAGCCCCTTCATAATTAAACAGCAGCCATTTACAGGAAATAACAGACTTTTTAACAATAAGCCTACTGCTCTGGAATAGCAGTACTACTGCTGTAAGAGCAGAACTACTGCAACAATAGCAGCAAAATTAACTACCAATATTCAGTGTTTGTCAGTTTGTCAGTCAGTCTTTGCTATTTTCAGCAAACTCTTTTCTATGAGTGTTATAACCAAGGTACAGATCGCATTTGTTGTCCCACAGTCGTAAAATTTTATTAAAATTTTTTTTTGATGAAAATCGAACTAGATTTAAGCCCAGATTTCCATCCGATATGTCCTTTCAAAACTGTAGACATCACAATCTTGATCCGATCTTTAAAAAATTTGACGAGAAGTACTAATTTTAACGTTTTAATAATTTTTTTTTTGAGTGTAATTGCAGTGAACTATACTGCTCGACTCACAAACACAAACTCACTTCAAGTAGAATACTTTGGTGCCAAGATTTATGACTGCGATCAAGTATTTCCCGTTCCCGAAAAGATTTCTTTAATACTTTCTTTTCCTATTTGGCTACTTTTGTCATCGCCATCGCCATCATCATCATCATCATAGTCATCTTCTACACAAGTTCTCAAGCAGGAGTTTTACTATCAAATGGCAATAATCCGCCAAGGCTTATTTTTTTCGCGTTACTTTTTAAAGAAGATCTAATACGACGCACAGCAATTTCTTACACAAGTAAGGCCATTGCAAATGATATGCTTTTGCCAGACCAAAGATGTTGCAAGTGAGAAAAAGACTAATGTCTTTTGGGTGTATCCATGATATGTCGAAGTCGTAAATATTCCACACTGTTAGGTAGATATGGTTAAATATGTCAGTGTTCGCATAGACGAATTGAAGAAATGCGAGGTTTTAACAAGTGAATATCATGGCATCTGTCTTTTGGGGGGTTTAATTGAATTGATGGATTTTCAAAAGCCTTGTGAGTAGCAGAATGTGAATAAATTAAAAATGTCCAATAGGCTAATTTTAATCAAAAAGGGGGGAAATTGAATTTGAATAAATTAAAAATGTCCAATAAGCTAATTTTAATCAAAACGGGGGAAAAGTGAATTTTATCTTAATGAAAATCTTTAAGTCGATTTATAAAAACTCAGAAGTTTTTTCTAACATGTCTTAACCCTTATATGAAAATTTGAGTAAGAAGTTGGTGGCAATTTTGTTGAAAATTTTTCAAAACATGAAACACCTCTTTTCTAAGATATTTTTTCAAGGTTTCCCTTTCCATCTTCAAAGGTCCAATGCACACTTTTTGAAAACAGCATCATTTCATTAGTTATTGTGTTTTTATATACAGTGTTTCAAATATGGTTGCCATATCCCTTTATGCTTGTAACCCATACTCGCTCATATTCTATTGCAGTAACTTTTGTCCTTAGACATTTTGGCATATTGCTTTCTTTTTCCCTCTTACGTATTGCAGTCATACAATCTATCTCTCTGCCTTCGTTTGCCTTACAATTTCCCTATATCCTCAGTTGGTGTAGTTCAGCAACCCCTGGTTTTATCCTTTTATTCTTAATGGCAACATCGATGCTAGTGTTGGTGGCAGTGGTGGTGGGATGTTGCAAACGCTCTTGTCTGGAGTGGTGCTTACGTTCGTTTCATTGTCTGTCTGTGCATTATGCACTCTTTACCTACTTTAGATTTAACAATAGAATTTAATTTGTTTGCAACGAAATATGTCTGGGAATATGTTTAATAATTTATGGTGAATGCTTGATTTAAAGGACTTTTAAGGACATGGAAAGTCTATGGATTTTAAATAGCAAAGTTTAAATGAAAATTTTTATTTGAAATGTGAAATCTTGGGAAGCAAGAAAGTTAGAACAAGTCAGAGCGTGCTAAGTTCGGCCGGGCCGAATCTTATATACCTTCCACCATGGTTGGCATTTGTGGAGTTCTATGCGCGGTATCTCTTTTTAGGCAAACAAAGAATATTGAATAAGAACTGTTATGCTATTGAAGCTATATCAAGTTATAGTCCGATTCGGACCATAAATGAATGCTGAACATTGTAAAAATCATTGTGTAATATTTCAGTTCATTCGGATAAGAATTGGGCCTTGCAGGGCCTCAAGAAGCAAAATCGGGATATAGGTTTATATGGGAGCTGTATCAAGCTACTTATCGATTCAGACCATATTAGACACGTATGTCATGAGAGGTCATGAGAGAAGCCGTTGTACAAAATTTCAGTCAAATCGGACGAGAATTGCGCCCTCTATTGGCTCAAGAAGTCAAGACCCAAGATCGGTTTATATGGCAGCTATATCAAAACAAAGACCAATTTGAACCATGCTTGGCTCAGTTGTTGGAAGTGATACCAAAACACCACGTTCAAAATTTCAGTCAAATTAGACGAGAATTGCGCCCTCTAGAAGCTTAAGAAGTCAAAACCCAAGATCGGTTTATATGGCAGAAATATCAAAACATGGACCGACTTGAACCATACTAAGCGCAGTTATTTGAAGTGATACCAAAACACCACTTGCAAAATTTCAGTCAAATCAAACGAGAATTGCGACCCCTATAGGCTCAAGAAGTCAAAATCCTAGAATCGGTTATACGGCAGCTATATCAGGTTATGTACCGATTTGCGCCATGAATAGGTTAGGTTAGGTCGAAAAGAAGGTGCAGATATTAATCCGACCCATGCCACTATGGACATACACCTAAGCCAGTAATCGGCTTTTTGTGCGCTCTAGAAACCAGAAAGTAATCTCTAAAAAAATTTTAAGTTAGGAATTCCGTGCTACTTACAAAATCCTTAATTGTTTTCAATACCACTCCCCTAAGTTGGTTCATGTCTGATATTGTGTCTCCTCCTAAGTACCGGCATCTGTTGGACTGCAGTCCTCTGGCCTTCACTGCCAAATCGTCAGCCATTTCATTTCCCCTTACTTCGTTATGGCCCGACACCCAAACGATGCGGATTTCGCCATCTTCAGAGAAGTCGTTATTCTCCTTCTTACACAGCAAGACTGCAACCTTACCGTCCTGGTTGTTATTGCCCTTGTGGCAATTTTACTGTCGGTAGAGATGTTCACACTCGACGTCCTGCAGGACCGTATTATGGTCAGGCAGACTAAAACAGATCTCAGTCCCTGGGTTCACAATGTAATCACCCAGGCCCACTCTGTCCTCTAGCTTTGATTCATCCGTGTAACATGATCTTCCAAATGGCAATACTACGGTTCCATCAATCCAAGACTGTGCCGATGGCAGCAGTGACTTGCACTCAACTTCAAGGTTCATCTCAGGTTTCCGTTCGGAAACCTCTCCCCTTCCTCCCAGGTTTCCTATCGTCGCCTCGATTATACCGCGATAGTATGAGCTGCTTCCATCCTCAATCCATTCTCCCATCGCCTTAAGTCTCAAAGCCGCAGTTGCGGCCTCACACTTAATTTGTATGTCCATAGATCGGATATCTAAAATAGTCTCCAGTGCCCTATTGGGCGTGGTCCTCATCGCTCCGCCTATGCCAAGACAACATGTTCTCTGAACCTGTTGTATGGTCCTTATGTTGCAATTTTTCTCCATAGCAGTCCACCAAACTACTGAGGCGTCAGTAAGTATTGGTCTAATCACGCTCCTGTAGAGCCAGTAGACTATCCTCGGATTCAGGCGCCATTTCGAGCCTACGGCCCGTCTACATAGTGCCCAACATCTGTGAGCCTTCTCAGTACGCTCCTGAATATGAAACTTCCAATTTAGTTTCCTGTCCAAGATCACACCTAAGTATTTGACCTTGTAAGATATCAAAATCGTCTTATTGAGGAAACGTGGTGCTTTAAATTGGCCCACCTTCGTCTTCCTCGTGAACAGGCATATTTCAATCTTCACTGGGTTACCATTGAGACCTCTGGGTCTAGCCCAGTCAGATGCCATATGCAAGACCCTTTCGGCGATTCTGCATAGCTCTTTCGGATCCTTACCGCTTAGAAGTATTATAACGTCGTCTGCGTAGCAGACAGGTTCAAATCCCTTCTCACTCAGCATCCGTAATAGGTCATTTATGGTGGTCACCCATAAGAGTGGCGATAAAATGCCCCCCTGTGGCGTGCCCTGTGCCACTTTCTCCCTTACATTTATGCCATGAGACACACAATTTATCCACCTGTTCCTTAGCATATGGTTTATCCAGTCTCTGGGGACCGGGTCCACCGAGTACTGTTCTAAGGATTGGATCAGTGTGTCGGTCCGCACATTGTTAAAAGCTCCCTCGTGATCGGTTTATATGGGAGCTGTATCAAGCTATTGATCGATTCAGACCATATTTAACAGGTATCTTGAAGGTCATGGAAGAAGCCGATGTTCAGCCGATTTCAGCCAAATTGGATAATAACTGCTCCCTCTAGAGGCTCAAGAAGCCAAGATCGCAAATGGGTTTATATGGCAGCTATATCAGGTTATGTATTGATTTGCGCCATAGTTTGTACAGTTATTGGAAGTCATAACAAAACACCTCATGCAAAATTTCAGCCAAAAATTTGGTAATTATTTTGAAGTTCAAGCTTTCGCATGGGCCCCAACCAATTTTGAAAACATTTTTTATTCCCATATATGCTCCTCCAAAACTTCAATTTTTAAAGCTTCAAAAGAACGAACATATTTTCTTGATTCCAAAGTCAATGTCCATAGATATTTACATCATGATGAATGGAGCAAACACTGCCGCAAATACTAAACGGATGCTAAAGGGACAAAAAATATAAACATGTCCGCATACTTCAATATCCAATTATACAATTACAACGGGCCATTACTATGAACTCCCATTGATGAGATACGAAACCTAGTCTTCAAATATGTTCCATCTCCTCACAAATTTTCCCAACATTTGATAGGAGATGGAACATATTTAAAATTTTATTTTTTATTGTCAAACAGAGAAATTATCTTCCCAAACCCCTGACACAATTGTTTTTTTTTTTAGAATTCAATTAAATGAATGATACAAACTCCATGTCCACCTAATGCCTTAATGGCAACACCCTAATGTCGAAAAAGAACAAATATGATAATTCAAAATCAGCAAAGATGCAGAAAGAAATCAATGAAATTAAAAGATTAATGTATAACAAATTTACAAGAAAGGTGATAAATCAGGTGACAGCAAAATTAAATGAGTTATTTCAACAAGAGGCAAAGAAGGCCAGGAAGACAAGACACCTACCGTCGTCGATCATCAGAGCAAATAAAAGACTAACAACCAGCTCAGATAAACGGCGTGGCAGAAAGAGAACCAAAGTCTTTCCGCCAAACCATATGGCTCGCTTAGGCATTCCAAAAAGGCTTTAAACATAACAAAAACACCAACAAGGAAAGAAATAACAAACAAACAAAAAAACATCATCACCAACACCAAGCAAACTGCAATAATAACAAGTAAAAAAATGCTAAAGATGTTGTTAAACCAGAGTAGACAACGCAACACCATCCTCGACAACTCTTTGGACATTTGGAACCATATTTCCATAGGGCACAGATGCTTTGCGAGACAACGAGTCGTATTGAAGGAAAACGCATGCAGATGATGATAATGCCATTGGTGGCATAGGCAACGAGCATCATGGCAATGACGATGACTATGCAGCCCCAGCATATGAAGTTTGGAGTTGTTGAAGGCATCTCCAACTCAAATGGAAATTGAATAACAACTTTATTACTTTTCGGAATGGAAACGTAGAAATGATACTACAAGCAACATTAACACCCAGACAGCTATGCCACAATGCTGGGGCTGCTGCTGTTGCCTTCTTCGCTGATGATGCTGATGCTGATCGTTAAGACATGCAGCTCCGGGGAAGCATAGAGGAAAAAAATGATTTCCAAGCCTTGTTGGGCGCTGATATCACAAAAACACAGAATATGCATGGGGCAGGGCGTAGTGTTTGCTGTCTTTTAAATGATTTTGGGATTAATTTGTATTGTATTGGAAAATAACATGTGAATGAAGGCTACAACAACTGCAATAAAAACAACATCATTGACAACATGTTCTTACAATCTTTAATTTTTTCTCTTTTTTTTTTTGTTGAAAGAGATTTCCTGGCTGTTTTATTTTTTTCAACTTTTTGGATCCTTTAAGCCTTGTCACCGTCATTGTCGTCTGCCAGCAAGGAATCATTGGTATAAATACCGGTATTCGTACGAGTTGAAAAAAAACATGTAAAAGCGTGCTAAGTTCGGCCGGGCCGAATCTTATATACCCTCCACCATGGATCGCATTTGTCGAGTTCTTTTCCCGGCATCTCTTCTTAGGCAAAAAAGGATATAAAAAAAGAGTTGCTCTGCTATTAAAACGATATCAAGATATGGTCCGGTTCGGACCACAATTAAATTATATGTTGGAGACGTGTGTCAAATTTCAGCCAATTCGTGTTAGAATTGGGCCCAGTGGGGCTCACGAAGTAAAATAGAGAGAACGATTTATATGGGGTCTGTATCGGGCTATAGACCGATTCAGACCATAATAAACACGTTTGTTGATGGTCATGAGAGGATCCGTCGTACAAAATTTCAGGCAAATCGGATAATAATTGCGACCTCTAGGGGTCAAGAAGTCAAGATCCCAGATCGGTTTATATGACAGCTATATCAGGTTATGAACCGATTTGAACCTTATTTGACACAGTTGTTGAAAGTAAAAATAAAATACTTCGTGCAAAAATTCATTCAAATCGGATAAGAATTGTGCCCTCTAGAGCCTCAAGAAGTCAAGACCCAAGATCGGTTTATATGGCAGCTATATCAGGTTATGGACCGATTTAAGTCATACTTGGCACAGTTGTTGGGTATCATAACAAAACACGTCGTGCAAAATTTCATTCCAATCGGATAAGAATTGCGCACTCTAGAGGCTCAAGAAATCAAGACCCAAGATCGGTTTATATGGCAGCTATATCAGGTTATGAACCGATTTGAACCATACTTGGCACATTTGTTGGGTATCATAACGAAATACTTCGTGCAAAAATTCATTCAAATCGGATAAGAATTGCGCACTCTAGAGGCTCAAGAAATCAAGACCCAAGATCGGTTTATATGGCAGCTATATCAGGTTATGGACCGATTTAAGTCATACTTGGCACAGTTGTTGGGTATCATAACAAAACACGTCGTGAAAAATTTCATTCCAATCGGATAAGAATTGCGCACGCTAGAGGCTCAAGAAGTCAAGACCCAAGATCGGTTTATATGGCAGCTATATCAGGTTATGAACCGATTTGAACTATACGTGGCGCGGTTGTTGGATATCATAACAAAACACGTCGTGCAAAAATTCATTCCAATCGGATAAGAATTGCGCACTCTAGAGGCTCAAGAAGTCAAGACCCAAGATCGGTTTATATGGCAGCTATATCAAAACATGGACCGATATGGCCCATTTACAATACCAACCGACCTACACTAATAAGAAGTATTTGTGCAAAATTTCAAGCGGCTAGCTTTACTCCTTCGGAAGTTAGCGTGCTTTCGACAGACAGACGGACGGACGGACGGACGGACGGACAGACGGACGGGCATGGCTAGATCGACATAAAATGTCACGACGATCAAGAATATATATACTTTATGGGGTCTCAGACGAATATTTCGAGTAGTTACAAACAGAATGACGAAATTAGTATACCCCCCATCTTATGGTGGAGGGTATAAAAACAAAGATATCAAGCATAACTCTGACAAAATTTGTTTTGGCAACTAAGAATGATTGAAAAAGTACCCTACTTAAAATAAAAAAAAAAACAAACAAAATTGTTAAAAGTTCCCTAAAAACAAACTTCCCCTCATGGTTTTTTTTTAATTAAAATATTCTTATAAAAATCTATAACAGGGTAGCTGACACGAAGGGTTACTAATTTCCCACTGGTATATCTCTCAAACTATAAATGACAGCTACGTGATATTTGATAGCTCGTTATATTGTCTCAATTTATTTAAAAATAAAATTTTTCGTTAGGATTTTCAAACGAAATAACACAAAGTGATTGCATTATATTTGGTTAGCAAATAGGTTAACTAATCATCGTTTTTACCTAGCCGAACGCAAGTATAAAAGAAACAAAACAAATGGACAACCACAGTGGGCAGTAAAAACGCCTATCCCTCATGCAAGCACATATGTATTTTCGGTGGATCTTATTGCGCCCTCCGTCAGAACCATCCCGTTCCGTCAGGAGACCTTCCAGAGGCACGTTCGAAAGATCACCCAAATCGCAGAATAGCCGCCTCCTCAAAAAGGAGAGCCTGCATTTCCGCAGGCCCGGATAAGTCCTTATGGTGTCTTATGTCGGCACCTGCCGTGTTGACTCAATCCTGCAGGTCTCTTAACACCGTATGAATATAATGCGTCTACCAACGCCCCAACACATAGCCTAGACTATGCATGAGTATCAATTCGAGTTCATGTTGTCTGAACGTGTCCTCCCCCATGGTTACGAGCGAAGCACTATCTAAAACTCCTTCCGATCTATGGGTGCCGTGACCCAGTTCCAATGAACTACACATCAAGCTTGCGCTCTACTCGCAATTTGGGTCCAAACCACAGCCACCACGTTACTCCCCACAGGGGTCTGCAGGCCCGGACTTGAACGCAGCAAGTGCCCGATAGTCTCCTCCTCATTCTTATCAATGCAACTCCTGCAGATGTCAATGCACGGTATTCCAATGCGCGCCGCCATGGAGCCTATGGCACAGTGTCCGGTTATTACCCCTGTCAATGTGCTCAGCGACCTCCTATCGAACGCCACCAACTCCTTCATTCTCTTCGGACCGTTGACAGGCCAGAGTGTCTAAGCTGTCCAGCAACTACCCACTGAATCCCAACTCACCACCGACCCCACACTGGCCATCTCATCTACTATGTTCAGTAGTTTGACATATAGCACGTAGGCAAGAGCGATGTCTGGTTCATCCGGCCCAGACGAAGTTGTGTTGGGCTTCTCGACATTCTTGTTTAATACGGCCCAGATTGGCCAGATTTAGATGTAGCTGACCGATCTATCTTTTTAAGGTCTGGGCCCATAAATGGCGCATTTATTGTCTGATTTCGCTGAAATATGGAACAGTAAGTTTTGATAGGCCCCTCGATATACTTGGTTTGGCATTTAGGTCAGATCATACCAGATTTGGATATAACTGCTATATAGACCGATCTCCCCATTTAAGGTCTTGTACCCATAATAGGCGCATTTATTTTTCGATTTCTCAGAAATTTGGTATAGCGAGATGTGTTAGGCTCCTCGACGTCCCTGTTCAAAACGGCCTACATCTCCTGATAGAAGTTTTGTGGTCCATAAAAGTTGAATTTAATAACCGATTTTGCTAAAATTTGCTCGAAATTCATTCCGTTACAAATTTCGAGGTTAGATCGGTTTAAATGTCGGTCTATTTTTCGATGTAACTGCCATATAAACCGATCTCTCAATTTAAGGTATTGGGCCCATAACAAGCATATTTATTGACCAATTTTGCTGAAATAATGTAGCGAGATGTGTCAGGATACTCTATACGGTATAGATCGGTCCAGATTTGGATGCACCCGCCATATATACCGAACTCCCCATAAAAGGCTTTAGGCTCATTTAAGGTGAGCTCCCGATTAACGGTTTTAGGTAAAAAGGTGAATTAACCGATTTCACTGAAATTTAGCACATTGAGTTCCGTTAGGTCCTTCAAAATTCATACCAAGTATGGTCAAGATCGGGCTATATTTGGATATGGCTGGAATTTGTACCGATCTTCCGATTTCAGTTATTGGAAAATTTTAAATTTTGACACAATGGGCAGTGTCAGGCTCTTCGACATTCTTGTTCAATATAATTCAAATAGATCTTTATTTGGATATAGCTGTCACATACACATACAAATCTACCGATTTAAGTCCTTAGGCCCATAAAAGGTGCATTTTTTAACCGATTAATTTGGTACAAGGAGTTGTGTTAGAGCCTTACATAGCCTTCCTGAATATGGTGGAGATCGGACTATGGTGGAGATGGGACAATGGTGGAGATCGGACTACATTTAGGTAAAGCTGCTATGGTTAATATATACAACCGAGGTGGTGGGTATCAAAAGACCGGTCTGGCCGAGGTTGGGTTAAAAAGGGGATGCAGATGTTAATCCGTCCCATGGCGCTATGGATATACACCCAAGACAGTAATCGGCTTGTTGGGCGCTCTTTATATTAAAACGTAACCTCGAAAAAGAAACTCTGAGTCAGGAATGCCGTGCTACTTACAAATGCCCTTAATGTTTTTCATACGACGCACTAAAGTTGGTTCATGTCTAGTATTGTGTCCCCACCTAAGTGTCGGTATCTGTTAGACGCGAAACCGCGCAATGACATAGGAAATGCTCCAACGTCTCATCATCTTTCCCAAATGATCAACACATGCTATCACTTGCAGCTCCGATATTGCATAAGTGAGCTCGTAGCCCTATGTGTCCCGTATTGATACCGAAAGCTATACTGACCTCCTTCTTACTTTCTTTCAGTTATAGCCTCATCTTCTCACGATTCAGAACTTCCCATAGGATTTTCGGCGTCCTCCCGACCTTTTCGTACCCCACACCCTTAACTCGAACCGCGTAGACCCAAAGGGCTACGGGTTAACCAAGTTTATGGACGGCAGTTCTCAGGTCTTCACTTTCTAATCGTCTGCTCTTTCATTCCCCCTTACTCCGCTGTGGCCTAGAGCTGGTAAAGTATCGATGGCACTGTCGTTACTATCGATATTTTAGGTTTTGGCCGAATATCGATTGATATATTTTCCATCGATACTATCGGCAAAGTTCCACTATTTGCAAAATTGAACAAGAAATTAGCGATCGGATCATGAATGATTGTCTTTCTTTTTGAGTATTTTAAGTATCGTTCGAATTGACTTATAACCTAATATGGCTACATTATTAGCCTATAGAGGGCGTAATTTTCATCCTATTGGGCTAACATTTGGTACAATGGTTTCTCTCATGATTTCCAACTGAATTTATTAAATTTGTTTTTAATCGGACTCGAACCGCGTAGACCCAAAGGGCTACGGGTTAACCAAGTTTATGGACGGCAGTTCTCAGGTCTTCACTTTCTAATCGTCTGCTCTTTCATTCCCCCTTACTCCGCTGTGGCCTAGAGCTGGTAAAGTATCGATGGCACTGTCGTTACTATCGATATTTTAGGTTTTGGCCGAATATCGATTGATATATTTTCCATCGATACTATCGGCAAAGTTCCACTATTTGCAAAATTGAACAAGAAATTAGCGATCGGATCATGAATGATTGTCTTTCTTTTTGAGTATTTTAAGTATCGTTCGAATTGACTTATAACCTAATATGGCTACATTATTAGCCTATAGAGGGCGTAATTTTCATCCTATTGGGCTAACATTTGGTACAATGGTTTCTCTCATGATTTCCAACTGAATTTATTAAATTTGTTTTTAATCGGTCTATTGTTTTCATATAAACCGATCTCCTAATTCTTATTTCTCTTTTTCGATAGCTTGACAGCACTACTTGCAACTTATAACCGACTTAGGGCAATAGTCAAGGTAAAAGGCTGCTATATCGAGCAAATTATTATGAAATTAAGATTTCTTCCATATATTTCCATTTTAGCGATCCGAACATGAATGTTTCCCAATCATACAATTTCAATTGTCCTTCTTTTTGAGTACTTAAAGTATCGTTCGAATTGGCTTATAACCTGATATGGCTACATTATTCGCCTATAGAGGGCGTAATTTTCATCCTATTGGGCTAACATTTGGTACAATGATTTCTCTCATGATTTTCAACTGACTTTATTAAATTTGGTTTTAATCGGTCTATTCTTTCCATATAAACCGATCTCCTAATTCTTATTTCTCGTTTTTGTTTTGAATATAGTCGATAGGAAATTAGCGATAGCGTCGATACTACTGATATTTATTATAAAAAATATCGAAAATATTGAATGTTGCGAATATCGATAGCTTGACAGCTCTGCTTGCAACTCATAACCGAGCAAATTATTATGAAATTTAGATTTCTTCCATATTTCTTTTTACATTTGAATTTATAAAAAATATTCTTGCATAAAAATGTGGGCCTTTGAATTTAAAATATGAATTTAAAATATCTTCCATAAAACTCATCATTGATAAGATTATTCTCAATGAAACTTCAAGCTCTAGGGCAAGGGTTCATTTAATTTAAGAGAAATCGTTTTCTTTTATCCAATATTTCGTCTTTTTCATCGGGGATACTATATAAATAAGAAAGACACATATTGTTTATTCCAAAAAAAGATAAATAAATAATCCGATTTCATCACACAGGCCGAACTGCAATATTTTTATCCGGATGATCATTTATGTTTTCTATAGAACTTCTCATTGAGAATTTTAGCATCGTAACTCTGTGTACTAGGCTTCTATTATTTTCCGGAGTGACACCTTTTATATCTTCTCATTTTCTCCAACTTTGTGTACTAGGCTTCTATTATTTTCCGGAGTGACACCTTTTATATCTTCTCATTTTCTCCAACTTTTAATAGTGCTTATATGTAGATGATTACTGACTTAGGTGTATGTTCATAGTGGCATGGGGCGGATTTATATCCGCATCCTCTTTTCAATCTAATCTAACCTAACCTTTGTAGATGATCTTCAGTTAGAATGACTACGATATATTTTTCTTTGTTTTAAACTGAAGATCAATCATCAAAGTATGTTTTAAGGAATATGTCGCCAACGTCTTGATTAACTCAAAAAACCGCCAATAAAAGTATGTAAGGAATGCTCCAAAGGCATTCATGCAATAACACCTTGCTCTTTGTTTTTTGCAACAAACCAAAATCGACTTGGTTCTGCCCCACAAAAAACGACTTGAGATGTCTTTGTATGGCATATGAAATGCTGAGGTGTTGTTGTTGCTGCTGTCGCCTTTTCTGACCACAAGAAGACGAGTTGGAGTTTTGGAATCTCTTTCTCTCTCTCTCTCTTCTCGGAGTCTTCTCTGGCAACATGATGATATATGAAGTATTTCATTGTATGACATTAACAGCACACAGAACATGTACCTCAGTTATTTATTGAGTTTTCAGATATTTTGAAAGTATTAACATTGAAACAAATTATTATGATTAAAAGATTTATTAGGAGGTATCAAAAACAACGTGCAGTCAATAGCGATGAGACAGACACACGCTTGAGTGAGGCAAAAAATCGACTTTTTTTTTGTATTTTTGAGGCAAATGCAGAAAGTTAATCTTGGCAAAATGCCTCAAAATCAGTATGAGAGAAGTTTTTTGAAACACAAAAATACTTTCAATAATGATTTATGGTTTCGCCAAAGGGAATGTGCATTTTTAGGCCAACTGCAAAAATGCACAAACAAAGAGTTTTAGGGTTAAGCTCTTAATTTCAAAAAATGGGTGACACATTACCTGCTTTTTCATTGGAAACGTGCTGTAAGCAAAGCAAAGGGAGTTTGAAATGAAGATCCTGTGAAAAACACATGTCATAAATCATAATTTTTCTAAACAATATACACAACCATAGTGGTAGAAAAAAACAAATCAAGAAACTAAAATTGTCTTCCATTAGGGTAAAGAAAATTGATTTCCTACCTGTTTTGAAAATCCACGCACTATGTGAGATGAGCTATTAAAAAAAAACAACAACCATCAAGTCATGTCTTTAACAGCAAAAGTCATGTTCTTTCTCTATTACGTCGTTTAGCCACAGCCAGAGTTAATTACCCTTAAAAACGACTATGACTACCACCAAGGACACATATTAATTTTTATGAGCGTAGAAAATGGATTGCATAATTTCGAACAATGACCTGTGGAGGTTAAACACCTACGGCTAATGGTTAACTGCAATTTTCCTCGCCCATGCTACAATTATGCATAGAGCAGAAGGCAGGTGCCTTTTTTGGCGGTCTTTTTTGGTATCTTTGTGGTGACTTATGAGTTTTTTGTAGCGTGTAGCATTTTTGGGAAAATTATGAAAAATGCAAGTGACTGCATTTATGAATGTTTCAAGGTTATGTTGAGTTATTGTTGTTGGGTTTTCAAGGTCATTGAAATTCTTAAAAAAAAGGTTTGCTAGCTCCCTTTGTATTGGCAGGTAAGCTAGTGATCATTGGATAGGAAATATTTTTGTAGCAAGCAATTTTGAACTAAACGATAAGATTTTAGTTGCACTTTAATCTGTAGAAAGAAATGCTGTTTGAAAATGTCTCATATCTACAAGGTGATGACTTTTTGGGTTTATATTCTCAAAAATTATTTTCTACTGCACGAATGAATGAACTTTTGCCCAACAATGACTAAAATAAAATTTATTCCATTTGAAATTTTTAAATTCAATTTTTTTGAAATTCTTTAAATTGTTTTGGGCATGAGCTGTTTTTATCGAATCGCCTTATATTTAAGATTTTCTCTAAAATATGATATAAGAATATGAGGTTGTAAAAAAGTCATCATTTTTGGACGAAAAAATTCTATTCCTTCTATTGGAAGAAAGGAAGAACTTTAGAAGTATGATTCAGACTGGATTGTACATAGATTGGAAGACAATCCAAAACTTATAGCAAACAAGTAAAAAGGAGGTAAGTTCGGCCGGGCCGAACTTTGGATACCCACCACCTCGGGTATATATGTAAACCACCTTTCATCGAATTTCGGTGAAAATTTCATACCTTATGTCCCATATCAGTTATATCAAAATATGTTCCGATTTGGACCAAATACTAATAAGTACAGTAGCTATATCTAAAAATAAACCGATCTGAACCATATACGACACGGATGTCGAAAAGCCTAACATAAGTCATTGTGTCAAATTTCAGTGAAATCGGATTATAAATGCGACTTTTATGAGGCCAAGACTTTAAATCGAGATATCAGTCTACATGGCAGCTATATCGTAATCTGGACCGATTTGTGCCAAGTTGCATAAAAATGTCGAAGAGCCTAACACAAAGCTTTGTCCCAAATTTCGGCGAAATCGGACAATTAATGCCCAAAACCGTAAATCGAGAAACAGGTCTATATGGAAACTATATTCAAATCTGGACCGATCTGTGCGATATTGCAGAAGTATGTCGAGGGGCTTAACTAAACTCACTGTCCCAAATTTCGGAGACATCGGACAATAAAAAAGCATTTTATGGGCCCGAAACCATAAATCAAGAAATCGGTCTATATGGCAACTACATCCAAATCGGAACCGATCTGAACCAAATTAAAGAAAGATGTCGAAGGGCCTAACGCAACTCACTGTCCCAAATTTCAGCAAAATCTGATAATAAATGTGGTTTAATGGGCCTAACACCATAAATCGGAGGATCGGTCTATATGGCAGCTACATCCAAATCTGGACCGATCTGAGCCAAATTAACGAAGCAAGTCGAAGGGCCTAACACAACTCACTGTCCCAAATTTCAGCAAAATGGGAAAATAAATGTGGCTTTTATGGGCCTAACACCATAAATCGGCGGATCGGTCTATATGGGGGCTATATTAAGATATACTCCGATAAAGCCCATCTTCGAAATTAACCTGCTTATGAACAAAAAAAAAATCTGAGCAAAATTTCAGCTCAATATCTCTATTTTTAATGACTGTAGCGTGATTTCAACAGACAGGCGGACGGACATGTCTAGATCGTTTTAGATTTTTACGCTGATCAAGAATATATATACTTTATAGGGTCGTAAATGGATATTTCGATGTGTTGCAAACGGAATGACAAAATGAATATAGCCCCATCCTTCGTTGGTGGGTATAAAAAGTGTATTCCAATGGGATAAGATGCTCAAAAAGGAAGATTCGAACCATGCATGACATGGGTGTTGAAAGTCATAACATGTGCAATTTTTAGCCAAATCTGGTAAGAATTGCTTAAGAAGTCAAATCAGACTGTCGGTTTATATAGGAGCTACAACCAGTTAGTCCAACACCGCCTATTGAGAATATACCACACCGCACTTCACCAAATGTCGCATATGTGTCTGATCTAACTATAGTCCTATGTAAACCGAAATCGGGTAATAATTGTTTCTTTTGCGGACCTAACGCTTTTTATCTGGAGGTCGGTATATATCTATGAGCCGATGTGGATTGTATCGTATCGTGTATCGATACAGATGACGAATGTCAACACTCTACAAAGAAAGTGCAGTATACGCATTAGCGGATTTACATAAAAGATACAGGGTTGGTATTACCATGATACAGGAAGTGCGATGGCTTGGGAAAGGCGTCACAACAACACCAAACGGCGATGAAACGATGCATGAATTTGGGTGTGGATTTTTGGTTACTGGGAGACTGAACCACCTTGACTCCAGGTTTACTTCGATAGATAAGAGGCTAGTCACAATACTCATAAAGGCCAAATTCTTCAACATTATTCTCATTTGCACCTACACCTGGACGGAAAACAGCGACGAGCAGACCAACGTTTTTTCTATGAGCGCCTTCGGGCTATGGAAACCACTGAGACTGGATCATTGGAGGTTATACTGGGAATTCAGCTTACGTACTTGTTTATAAGGGAAACAGCGGAGAGGAATATTCTCAAATTATCGCAGTTTGGTTATATTGGATAGTAACATGGCGGTCTCCTAGACGGACTTTCAGATATGAATGGACGTGGTGGATAAGGGTTTCAGGCAATAACGTTTTTACAGATGAATCGAAGATGAAAAATGGAACAAGGTGGGATGTGTTTTCAGCGAACCCGGTGCCAACGTCTCCTTACAAGCAGAGATGTATGCGATGCCTGTAACAGCGACGCTTGTCTATTGAAATCGGAGTTTCATATTTTTAGTCAGGCAATGTTGAATGCGTTAAACTTTACGTGTGTGAGCACCTAAGTCTTGGGGCGCTATCGGAAGTTACTGACACGTCTACAGAAATACGTCTCAATGAGCGCTACAAAGAAAGTTGGTTAAGTCGCTGGGACGCAAACGAAGACTGTGAGCAAACGAAGCTAATATGGGACTAACGTTCTAAGCAGAACATAGAAAAGCTTTTGTCAATGGAGAAAATTGGGATCATAACTGGACGAATTAGAAATTATGGTATCTGTCGCTGGTGTCACGGTATAGACGCTACAAAGGACAATTTGCATTTCTAAGACGATCTAGAGATGTCCGTCCGTCAGTCTGTTGAAATCACGCTACAGTCTTAAAAAAAAAAGAGATATTGAACTGAACCTTTCAGCTCAAAAAAGAGATATTGAACTGAACCTTTCAGCTCAAAAGAAACTTTGCACAGACTCTTATTTTTTCCATAAGCAGGTTAAGTTCGAAGATGGGCTATATCGGACTATATCTTGATATAGGACCTATAAAGACCGATCCTCCGATTTAGGGTCTTAGGCCAATAAAAGCCACATTTATTATCCGATTTTTCTGAAATTTGTAACAGTGGGCCTAAGACAGTGGGCCCTTCAAACTTTTTTGATCTGGTCCAGGTCGGTCCAGATTTGAATATAGCTGCTATATAGACCGATCCTCCGATTTAGGGTCTAAGACCAATAAAAGCCACATTTATTATCCGATTTTGCTGAAATTTAGGAAAGTGAGTTGTCTTAGGCCCTTCGACATCTTTCTTCAATTTGGCCCTGATCGGATCAGATTTGGATATAGCTGCCATATAGACCGATCCCCCGATTTAAGGTTTTGGGCCCATAAAAGGCGCATTAAGTGTCCGATGTCGCCGAAATTTGGGACAGTGATTTAAGTTAAGCCCCTTGACATACTTCTGTAATATGGCACAGATCGGTCTAGATTTTAATATAGCAGCCATATAGAACGATTTCTAGGTTTTAGGTTTTGGGGCCATAAAAAGCGCATTTATTGTCCGATATCGCCGAAATTTGGGACAGTGAATTGTGTTAGGCCCTTCGAAATTCTTCTTCAATTTCACTCAGATCGGTCCAGATTTCAATTTCGCTGCCATACAGACCGATCTCTCAATTTAACGTTTTGGGCCAAAAAAGGGCGTTTTTATTGTCCGATGTTGCCGAAATTTGGGACAGGGAGTTAAGTTAATCCCCTCCACATATTTCTGCAATTTGGTGTAGATCGATTAAGATTTGTATATAGCTGCCATATAGACCGATATCTCGTTTTAATGCCTTGGCCCCAAAAAGGCGCATTTATAATCCGATTTAACTGAAATTTAACACAGCGACTTATGTTAGGCTTTTCGACATCCATGTCGTATATGGTTCATATCGGTTTATTTTTAGATATAGCTTCTAAAATTACTACTTATTAGTATTTGATCCAAATCGGAACATATTTCAATATAACTGCTATGGGACATAAGGTATGCAATTTTCACCGGATTTTGATGAAAAGTGGTTTATATATATATACCCGAGGTGGTGGGTATCCAAAGTTCGGCCTGGCCAAACTTAACGCCTTTTTACTTGTTTTTTCTTTCAGGCACTAGATGAACTCAGAGGCGTTAACCCAGTCAAATACAAGGCTTTCATCAAAACGGCTAAGTGATAACAGAAAGTACATTAAAACATGTCTTCTAGATGGTTTTTACTATTAAGAGAAGAGGAAGAGTTCAGAAGCCTACACCATCCTCTTCCAACCCTCTAGCTATGCAAAAAATATATCGATCTTCAAAAAAAAATATTTAGAACTATAAACGTTTGCCAAAAAAATCAACATGGATGAAATTCTAACTATAGCAAATGGCCATAAATAACTCAGACTTTCTTTCTACAGTGACAGAATATATTGGGTTGCCCAAAAAGTAATTGCGGATTTTTTAAACGAAAATAAATGCATTTTTAAAAATGAACTTTAATCAAATATATTTTATATTTTTTTTCTAAGGCAAGCTAAAAGTAACACCTGATAACTGACAGAAGAATGAATGCAATTACAGAGTCACAAACTGTGAAAAAATTTGTCAACACCGACTATATGAAAAATCCGCAATTACTTTTTGGGCAACCCAATAACAAAAAAGTGTAAACAATGTGCTCGTTTCATTCTTAAATACAAGGGATTTTTTTTGAATTTTTATTTTCGATTTTTCCAAAGTATTTCCAAGACAGTTGTTAAAGTAACCAAAACATACACATAAATACTTGCATACATATAGATGTATACTTTCACATACATGCGTATGCCATCTATATATTAAAGAATATAGATATGTTTTATTGGGAATATTGCGTTTTTTTCTCTGATTCATATGAAATAGTTTTGGTTTTTGCACTCTGCACACACGACATACTACATATAGATTTACAACGTAAAAATCATTTCAATTGTTTATATGTATAGCAACAACAATTACAACGACAACAGCTTAAAAAGCATACACATGTATTGAATATATGCAGTCTGCTGCTCCATGATGTAGGTATTTAAGTATGTTCGGAATTTTCCTGTACAAGTATGGATGTACGAAGAATGTAAGTGCATAACTATACATACTTTCATTTTGTATGTGTATGTACATGTGTGTAGGTATTTTTTGGTATATATGTCTGTCTGAATGTCGCATATCTCTTTGCAATAAATCATTGTCACCCTCTCTTGTGCAATGTCACTGTAAGCGCCCCCTGCTGGGCTGCAGCAAAAGTGCTGCAACAGAAACAACAACAACAACCAAATGAACCCAGCCGCATGGATAGCTAACCAAATCGAAAAGAAACAAAAACAATAACAAGAAGAAGAAAAAGAGCAAATGTACCAACATTTTCAAGTGTAGCCTCTTCCTCTTTTGAATCTCACTGTCTTCCTTTTACACTGTTGCACAAGAACAGGGACTCCTTAAGCAAAAACAATGTTGAAGATTTTATTTTGTGTTAAACTGTTCACAGGATATTTTATTAATTTCGATTTAGACATTATAAAGGAGATCTCTCCTATCAATGAATGCTGCTCGTAGTTTCAGCCCAATAACTACTGTGTCCAAAAGGCTTGCGGCAGAGTGGCTCCTCTTAGTAGAGAAATTAAAATGGTGTCAACAAAAGTGAGAAGATAAAAACCGCCAAAACAATTTTCTGAGGTATTGACCATGATTCGAACCTAGGCGTTCTCACCAGAATTCGAATCCAGGTATTCAGTGTCACATACTTACTTTTTTCGCACACTGAGAGTATGGTTTTAAGCAGAAGAACACAGTGCTGAGCCATTGTTGATGTTTGACGCCATAATAACAGGGGAAAAAATTAGCTGGGCGATGAATTTACTTTTATACCCACCACCATAGAATGGGCGGGTATACTTATCTAGTCATTCCGTTGGTAGGTTAAGTTAGAAAAAGAAAATCGAAGTCGGAAAATCCCTGCTCCGGGATGTCCGTGCTACTTACAAAATCCCTCATTTTCCGCCTATGACGCCAAATGCCAGGGTTCGAATCCTGGCGAATACATCCTAGCGATGATTTTCCCTTATCATTGAGCTTAAACTTGTATCAGACAGCATTCATTGATATGTGAGAAGTTTGCAACTGTTCCTTAATGAAATGTTTATGGGGAAATTTGCATTTTTTTTGCCGATTCTGCTCGATAGAGGTCGTTTTCGTTGATTATTTGGACTTCGTCCTCCTGCAGTGGAATATTCAACCTTCTTTGGATTTCTTAGATAGTTGGAGAGAAGTTTTACACGGCCTTACAAATGATGCCAGTATTAGGAGGGGAAAACCACCACTGAAAAACTTTATTGATAGTCTCGCCAGGATTCGAACGCAGGCGTTCAGCGTCATAGGCGAACATGTTAACCTCTGCGCTACGGTGGCTTCCTACGCTATCTTGCAGACTCAAAATACGAAGCCGTCATCTAATGTCGGGGTTTGTTGAGAGTACAGGGAACATCTCCGGTTCATTGGTAACCCCATCGAAATGATTGTGTCTCGGGCAAGCAATGATTATTTAGGGAGCTCAATAGTGAGCATTTTGGTGCTTTCTACGATGATTTCGCAAATGAGGATGAGTAATGAGTTGCAGCATGGTCAATACATTTAAGCCGTTTTTCCCGAAGAGAAATATATGGCTGTGGCTAAGAAACCATGACTTCGGGCCACTGATCAATCGTATAGGGGACGTCATGCAAGATGTAGGAAAGGCCGGCTTCTGCAAATTTGTGGGTTTGAGAAAGAATTGGAAACGACAGAGCAGGCAGAGGGTTATGGGTGAATATCCTTTTTATATCCACCACCATAGGATGGGTGGTATACTAATCTGGTCATTTCGTTTGAAATATCTTGAAAGATTAATCTGTGGCCCCATATTCTTGATCGTGTTCACATTCTGTGTCGATTTATCGAAATCACGATAGCTTTCGAACGCATATAGCTGACCGCTCCAAATTTATCCCAGATACTTCTTACTGATGTATGCCGTTGGGATTGCAAATGGGCCATATCGATTCAGAGCCATATAAAATGTTGCATCGAATTGACTTTTTGAGCCACTAGGAACCTCAATTTATGCTATGACAAGCAAGTATAGCTCAATTTGGTGTATAACCTGATATAGCTCCTGTATAAACCAATCTCCTGATTTTACTTCTTGAGCCACTGGAAGCTTAAATTTTTTTCCGATTTTTCAAAAATTTTACTCTTTGCGTTCTATTATGACTTCCAACATCCATTACTCCCGTATAAACCGATCTTCCGAATAGTTTTCTACGGCAACTAGAGGATTTAATTATACCCACCACCGTAGGATAGGGGGTATATTCATTTAGTTATTCCGTTTGCAACAGATCGAAATATCAATAGCCCGTCTGTCCGTCTATCCGTCCGTCTGTTGTAATCACTCTACTGCCTTCATAAATTGAGATATTAAGCTGAAATTTGACACAGCTACGTCTTTTTTATACACGCTGGTTAAGTTCTTGAACGGGCCACATCGGACCATATTTGGATATAGCTGCTATATAGACCGATTTTCCGATAAATGGTCTAACGTTCATAACAACTTCATGTTTCGTCCGATTTTGCTGAAATTTGAAACAGTGTGTAGTTTTAGGCCTACCGACGTATGACCCAAATATGGTTCAGATCGGACTATATTTAGATATGGCAGCCATATAGACCGATCTGCCGATAAAGGGTCCGAAGCGCATTAAAGCTTTATTTATTGCCCCAACAGTGGGTTTTTTAAGCCTCCCGACATGTGACCTGAATACGGATTAGATCGGTCCATATATAGATATAGCTGTCATATAGACCGATCTCCCGATAAAGGGTCTGAAGCCCGTTAAAGCTTTATTTATTATCCGATTTCGCTGAAATTTAAAACAGTGAGTAATTTTAAGCCTCCCAACATCTGACATAAATATGATTAAGTTCGGACTATATTTAGATATAGCTCCTATATATACCGATTTTCCGATAAAGGGTATAACGCCCATAACAGCCTTATTTATTACCCGATTTGGCTGAAATTTAAAACATTGAGTGATTTTAAACCTCCCGACATATGACCTAAATATGGATTGGATCGGTCCATATTTAAATATAGCTACCATATAGACCGATCTCCCAATAAAGGGTCTGAAGGCCACAAAAACTTTATTTATTACCCGATTTTGCTTAAATTTAAAACAGTGGGTTTTTTTGAGCCTCCCGTTATTTGACTTTAATATGGTTCAGATCGGACTATATTTAGATATAGCTGCCATATAGACCGATCTCTCGATAAAGGGTCTGAAGCCCATAAAAGCTTTATTTATTTCCCGATTTTGCTTATATTTAAAAGTGTGGGTTTTTTTAAGCCTCCCGATATCTCACTTTAATATGGTTCAGATCGGACTATGTTTAGATATAGCTGCCATATAGACCGATCTCCCGATAGAGGGTATAAAGGCCATAAAAGCTTTATTTTGTATCCGATTTCGCTGTAATTTGGAATAGTGCGCAGTTTGTAGTGCCCGGTGGAACTTTACTCATTCTTGTCTAGATTGTCTTCTGACACTTAAACTTCTTCTCAGTCTGCGCTACTCTATAGGTCTTAAGAAGACGGCTAGAGGGAACATTCGCTAACGAGACTTTATTTTAGACTTCGCTGCAATTTGGTACTCTGATTTTTCTGCCTGTAGGCTCATCTCTCGATTGAACTTGGGCTTATATAAAGCGGATTTTTAGAAATTTGGAGCAGTGAGTTGTATTTGACTCCTAAATGTCCGTGCCGAATATGATACAGATCAGACTATATTTAGGTATAGATGGGATATAAAACGTTTTCCCGGGGTTGAGGGTTTTGGACCCATTGAAAGGCTTATTACTTAATTTCGACAAAATTTAGAGCATTAAGTGGTTTTGGATACCTTGACATTCTTGCACGAACTGGTCAAGATCTGCATATAGATTCATATAGCTATATATATGCCGATCTCCTAAATAAAATTATTGACTAAAAGGTTAATTTTTCAGTATATTTCGTTGAATTCTAAATAGAAAATGTGTACGTAGTGGTAGATATTCAAAGTTCGGGCCGGCCGCACATTATATTGTATTCCTTCTAATAAAAGGCTTCGAATAAAGTTGCTAGCAATCGCGGTTCCGAGTAATTTGAAAACATTTGAGTACTTAATTTTGACAACGCCATAATGATTTTTTCTAGAAAATCGTTCAGTTTAGTTTAGGTTAGGGTACGGGTGAAAAGAGGCTGTTGATATTAGTCCGCCCTATGTCACTATATTACATAAGCCAGTAATCGGCTTGCTATGTGCCCTAAATGCCCTACAGTGAATCATATGATTTGGTTTGGAAAATCTTTTGTTTTCTTTGGTGTTCCCACCAAATACACCAGGACATACTAAACTTAGCACCAGATTGGTTCTTAATAGTACCTTATACTGATCTGCCATATACATTTCTCCATTTCGCTCCATTATCAAGCGTATCACAGCAAAAATTGCCCCAAACAACCTTCAGCGAGAAACTCTCACTATGTCCAAAGCTTCTTCAACAAATTACCCCCACTTCTTCACATGTTTTCCCTTTCCCTACCTTATCCTACACCCTTAAAACCAATCTAACTCTGTATGTCAAAAACTAACTTGACTTGTGCAAAGTGTTCCAAAAATCGAGGATAAAAAAACAAATAGAAAACCAAGTTTGCAAGCATTTGAAAACGCTTGCGAGTCCTTTGGCATTCCTACAGAATTTTGTTCAGTTACTTTTTTTTTGTCAGCACAACCAAGTGGCTCTACCGCATAAAGTCATACATCAAAATCACACAGGATGAAAGAAAATGCTCAAGGAGCGTAGCCCCAAAGACAAACGGACACTCTTACTCCACTCTTTGAGGTTTAAGGCAACCAAGGGGCAAAAACATGCAGTAAACACTGAGAAGGAAAGAAAAAAAAATCTTGCAATTGTGCATTTTGAGTGCAGCCCTAGAAAATGTGTTGCCAGACTGAGATTTTTCCACCCGCCCCCCAAAATTACTTCTTAGGGGGGGAAGTCTGGCTTGGGAAATATATTTTGCTACTGCTTTAAAAGTTTCACTTTGGCGAATTCGGTCTTTGTTTGTGAATTTACCACCCTGCCTGCCAGTTGTGATGACAGTCGGGCCAGACCTCACAAAAAGACAAGGAAGCTCCCTATACTCTAACCTTCCCCCAGGGTGTTGCAGGTTCGTCTGGGTTTTGCTACTTTGCAAAAGTTGCGCCAAAATTTTTACCAAACCGAAATCCAGCAAAAATCCTTTTGTCTGTCTGTACGTTTGCTGCAGTGAGCAAAAACCAATGTTGCAAAAGGCAAAACCATTGCAAACTAGCCGAATAAGACAAAAATACAACAAAAAAACGGGTGGTAAACTTTAGCAGAGATATTTTGTTGTTATTGTTGCTGCTGGTAGTTCAGCCACAGCAATTGCCGTTGTAGAAATGCTAGTATGAAACGAGGTTAAAGAGAACAAAACAAAGAACTTTCAGTTGTGCAAAATTAAAATCAATATTTGTGCTTTTGGGCCATATATACATATATTTTTCATTTGTACGCTCAGAGAGAATTTTTTGTTAAAATACTAGAAGCTAACAAACAACTTTACAAACCGGCGAAATAAGGTCCAAACGTAATAAAGCCGCAAACAGAAAATAAATAAGGAGCCAAACTTTTATAGATGACACAATAACAATGATTGGATTGGGAGTTTATTTTGTTTTTGTGGCTTTATTTCATATTAAAAATTAGGGCTTAACTTTATAATAAGACCCCAAATTTGGAATTGAAACCAGGCCCCAAACGAATTTTTTGTGCTTTCGGCCGGGCTGAATCTTGGGTACCCACCACCACCTCTAAAAATGTACACTTATTAACTGAGTTTGTATTTCTATTAATTTTTTTTCCAAACTCTTTGCCCCAAAAGTGGATATCAGATTCAAACTCCACTCCCGAAAATCACATTGGAGCTACATATTGCTATAGTCGGTATATATGTGTGGTTTAGGGGGAGTTTATGAGGTGAAGTGTCACTGAAACACTTGACCATGAAATAGATATAGATTTGAGCCCCTTTTAGCCATAACCCACAAATATTTTTCAGATTGAAAGGTTTGCAAGGTGGGGCGGCCACCCACTTACTTACAAAGAAACAAAAATGTTTGCCCATGAACATTCCACTAAGGAAAAGGGCAAACTTCTCACATATCAATAAGTACAGTCGGATTCAAGTTTTGAGCTCAAGGATAAGGAGCCTCCTTTTTATAACCGAGTCCGAACGGTGTGCCGCTGTGCGAGAAGTTTTACATGGCATAGTAACCCACAAATGTAGCCAGCATTAGCCCGTACTTAGCCCTGAAAAACTATCAGCATCGTGCTCTACTCTCAAATTTGTTTAATTTGAGCCCCAATTGCCATTAGTTTAGGAGGAGTTTATGGGTTGGCACGATCTCCAAACATTTGGCCTCAAACTTGGATATCAAATTCGCTTTTATTGGGAGGAGAGTGTCGGTCCCCCCGACGCTAAGACCCAAACGACAATTTATTTGAGTCATTTTTGTCGCGATCTACTGTCTTGCGGAACGGTACGACGTGACCCAGATACTTAAATCCTTAAACCAATATTATATTTGAAATATACTGTCATAGACCTTTCTTTTAATTGATATATTATCCCGATCGAACTACATGTCCTATTGAAGGCAGGTCCCAGACTCTGTCCTAATTGTGCATGCCAGATTCGTAGTTAAGTCCCAAAGACCTTCCCTTCGATACTCATTTTGTGACGTTGGACATTTATACCCGTTTTGGGAGATTTTCTCATACTCAACTCAACTTCCAAATATCTTTCGTTTGATATCCATATTGTCCCAATCGGTAAACATGTCCTATTGTGTGGTTTTGGGGGGTGGGGAGGCGACTCAGACGCCAAGGAATACATTTTTATAACAGCATAGAGTCCAATGCTGATATAAAAATGTATTCCTTGGTGTCTGAGGCGCCTCCCACTCCCCAAAACCCCTCAACAGGACATGTTTACCGATTGGGACAATATGGGTATCAAACCTTTAAATACAATAGTTTCATTTGATATCCATATTTTCCCAATCGATAAATTTGTCCTGCTGAGAGGTTTTGGGTGGTAGGCAGGACCCTCAGCCACCAAAAAATAATTTTTTGTCTCAGATTTGTATTCTACTATTAAATACATTTCATTTGATATCCATATTACTCAAAGCGGTTAAAATGGCCTGTTGGGTGGTGTTTTTGGGGGGTGGGGGCCCCCCCGACACTTAGGTTATCATTTTAAGGCCAAATTCGTACTCTACTCTCAAATACCTTTCATTTGATACCCATATGGCCCAAAGTGGTGAAAGTGTCCTCTTGGGGCTTTTTGGGGGGTAGAGTCCTTCCGAAACTTAAGAGTGAAATTTGTATACCAAATCGGTGCACATTGCCGTTCGGGTGGGTTTTGGGATGGGCGTCCCTCCAGATAATTTAACTCCAAAATTTTTTAGCAATTTCGTGTTTTTGGGCTATCATAAGCTTAGTTGTGGCCTATTTTAATTTTTACTCTAATTTTTCACCCATTTTCGGGTATTTAATTTATTTTCCTCTTAGGGTCATTTTGCAATGGGGCCTTATTTAATACCGCCTTAAAAATAAAAAAAAAGAATTTAAGGGATAGAATACCCCCGAATACGGGGGTTGCGCTTTATATTTCGGGATTGGACAACCTGTTGCAATCTGCCAACTGTCAGCTCTATTGCAAAGCTGGACATTTTTGATGTTATATGTACTCAGAACATTTTGACATATGAGCGCTATTTGTGTTATACACAGTAACCTGAAAGATTCATCTCGCCCAAAATATGGAATTAAATCGTGATGATTTTTGTGCTATTATTTTTTACAACTTTCGAAGTGGATTAACTGAACAACAGCACATTGATGAACTTAATTCAATTTTTGGCGATGAAAGCCCATCAAGGAGCAGTGTTTATCGATTGTATATGGTAAATTCAACCGATGTCATATTTCACTGCAAGACGAAGATCGTCTTAAATCAGTTGTTGATCCAAAAATCATTGATGATTGGACAACCTGTTGCAATCTGCCAACTGCCAGCTCTATCGTAAAGCTGGACATTTTTGATGTTATACGTACTCAGAACGTTTTGACATATGAGCGCTTTTGTGTTATACACAGTAACTTGAAAGATTCGTCTCGCGCAAAATATGAAATTAAATCGTGATGATTTTCGTGGTATTATTTTTTATAACTTTCGAAGTGAATTTCGTGAAGATCGTCTAAAATCAGTTGTTGTTCCAAAAATCATTGATGATGTGCGCCAACTGATATTGCAAGAACGTCATGTGACCTATCGTGAGATTGAAACAACCTTAGGTATTTGTGGGACCAGCATACATTCAATAGTGCATGAGCATTTGCCTGTCAAAAACTTTGTGTGTGTTGGATCCCACTCAATTTGTCAATCGTTCAAAAAAAGGCTTGTGTCGATTGGTCGAAAAAATGCTACAAAAATACGATCGCAGTACTTCGAAACACGTCTATGATATCGTGACAGATGACGAATCGTGGATTTACGCGTATGAGCCTGAAAGTAAAAAACAGTCGACTGTATGGATGTTTCAAGGTGGGCTTAATCGAACAAAAGTTTCTACCTCACGTAGCATTTCTAAGCAAATGATCGCCTGTTTTTTCGGAAAAACTGGACACAGAAACAACGCAGAACAGTCAATTCTGATTAGTACACAACCATTTGTTTGCCAGTTGTCTTCCAAGATATCATGAAACTTTCCGCGGAAGGTCACTTTTCACCACAACAATGCGAACTCTCACACATCGGCTCGAACAACTCCATTTTTGAGCACTCAAAACATTTTAGTGGTACCGAATGACTTCTATTTATTCCCGTACTTAAAAAACAAAATGATAAGTCAACGTTTTTCGACACCTGACGCGGTTTATACATTCAGAATGCATGTTTAGAAGATACCTCAATCAGAGTGGCAAAAGTGCTTCGACAATTGGTCCAAACGCGTGCAAAAGAGTAAAGGTCTCAATGGGAAATATTTTGAAAAACAATAAAGCCATTTTCGATTATTAATCTTTGTATTTGTGTTTTCCAAACCCGATATATAAAAGGCAACCTTCGTAAAATACTGGTCAATCTGGGTTAATACAAAATACAAATTTTGCGCATGAACATTTCACTAAGGAACAGGGGCAAACTTCTCACATATCAATGAGTGCAGTCCGATTCAAGTTTAAGCTCAATGGAAAGAGGCCTCCTTTTTAAAGCCGAGTCCGAACGGCGTGCAGCAGTGCGACACCTCTTTGGAGAGAAGTTTTACAACACAAATGTTGCCAGTATTAGAAGGGAAAAACCACCGCTGAAATTTTTTTTAATGGTCACCTGGGTTACTAAGTCTGCCTATAATGCTTAATTTCAGGATTCAAATCCTGATGAAAACATCAAAAAAGTTCTCCAATAGTGGTTATCTTTTCATTTATTTGGCAGCATATTTGCCGTATTTAATACAACTAAATTATTCTTTTCACTAATTTCTCTTAATTCTGTCATTCATTTTCGTTCATACCCTTTGTGAGATGACAAATGTTTTAGCTTCATATTCGTTTGTTCGATTTTTTAGAAAAACAAAAAAAAAAGATATATATAAAGCAAAATAAGAAACAAAGAAATTTGCCAACAACAACAAGAACAACAATGTCTGAAAATCAACATTTTAACTTGTTTGATTTAGAATTTCAAATATATGTAGGTTCGTTTAACCAAAAAGTACAACAACGGCAACAGAAAAACAAGTGAGAACGGGCTAAAGTTGGGCGAAGCCGACGTTTTTATACCCTACGCCACAGTGAATATGCCGACTAAGTTGTCAAATTTAAAATTTGTTTAAATTTGATGCAGAATTTCGATCAAACTCCGTACATATTGTAGGAGCCGTAGAGAAAATTTTAGTGCAACTTTTTGAGAAGATGGGTTGATAAATGGGTTAACAAAGGCCTTACAAGCGAAAATCATTTTCAGCTTTAGAGATATCTAAAACGGAAAAAATTTCTAAGAAATTCATCAGCCATCAGAAGAGCTATAAGAGAAACCCTCGTGCTAAATTTTGTGAAGATCGGTTAACAAATTACTAAATTATTGAGTATTATTCAAAATTGGACGAAAAAATATATGGGTGCTATATCTATATCTGAACCGATTTTTATTTAATTCGATAGCAATGCCAGGAGTCACAAGAGAATTCTTTGTGCCAATTTTCGTGTGAATCGGTCAACAAATGACAAAACCGATTTCTACAAAATTCTCCAAAAATGTCGAGACTTATAAGATAATTCCTCGTACAAAATATGGTGAGAATCGGTTAACAAATGACGATATAATTGCAATTTTAGTCCAAATCGGCCGAACATATAAAGGGCGATTTTTTTGAGGTTAGGATTTTCATGCATTAGTATTTGACAGATCACGTGGGATTTCAGACATGGTGTCAAAGAGAAAGATGCTCAGTATGCTTTGACATTTCATCATGAATAGACTTACTAACGAGCAACGCTTGCAAATCATTGAATTTTATTACCAAAATCAGTGTTCGGTTCGAAATGTGTTCATTCACCGTTCAGCGATGAGGCTCATTTCTGGTTGAATGGCTACGTAAATAAGCAAAATTGCCGCATTTGGAGTGAAGAGCAACCAGAAGCCGTTCAAGAACTGCCCATGCATCCCGAAAAATGCACTGTTTGGTGTGGTTTGTACGCTTGTGGAATCATTGGACCGTATTTTTTCAAAGATGCTGTTGGACGCAACGTTACGGTGAATGAACACATTTCGAACCGAACACTGATTTTGGTAATAAAATTCAATGATTTGCAAGCGTTGCTCGTTAGTAAGTCTATTCATGATGAAAAGTCAAAGCATACTGAGCATCTTTCTCTTTGACACCATGTCTGAAATCCCACGTGATCTGTCAAATACTAATGCATGAAAATCCTAACCTCAAAAAAATCACCCTTTATATGGGAACTATATCCAAATCTTAACCGATTTTTTCCAATTTGAAAAAGGCTTCGTCCCTGGGCCCAAGAAAATGCTTGTGCCGAATTCGCAGACGATCGGATGAAAATTGCGACCTGTACTTTGTGCACAAATTAATATGGACAGACAGACGGACAGCAGACTGACTGACGGACATAGCTAAATCGACTCAGATAGTGATTCTGAGTCGATCGGTATACTTATCAATGGGCCTATCTCTCTTCCTTCTGGGTGTTATAAACAAATTCACTAAGTTATAATACCCTGTACAAAAGTAGTGGTGTCGGGTATACAAATACAAACAAACATATCCGCAGATTATATACGAAATTTAAAATAATAAAACAAAAATTTTTGCTATGAATATATTTTCGACAAAAAGTCCCCATGATAAATTATGTTCGAAGTGACAATAACGGCTACAGCACAAAGTATACTTAATTAATCATTAAAAGCAGAAAACCTAATAAATGAGCAAAATATTTAAATGAAACAAAACAACAACAACAACAAAAGTGAATATACAACAAAAACACATACAAACCAATAGATAATGAAACAAACAATGCCATCTATGTTATATGTGTGAATTAGAAGAATGAAGAAGAAATAAATTAAAAACTTGGTCATATCTCAAAATGAAATCTACGAATGTAAAACGAGATATAGGTCTATGGACATTGAAAGAAGAGAAATTTAAGCAACATTTCCAAAATGATTCATTAGTCGTGACACAAGGTTTTTCTTTGTCATTTTGTTGAGAAACTCCAAAAGCCGTCGGTGGGTATTCAAGGGAAATCCTTTGGATAAACGAATCACGAAACTTACATTGATATGAAATTGTGTTTTAAAGAATAAGCAGGAATAGGATTTTTGTCCTGGAGATGTTTTTTAAAACATGTTATTATACCCGAAAACTTTTTGAAATTTTACCCAAAACTGCAGCAAATATTTATTAAGCAAGTAAAAAAGCTTTAAGTTCGGTCGGGCCGAACTTTGGATACCCACTACCTCGGCTATATATGTAAACCACCTTTCGTCAAAATCCGGTGAAAATGGCATACCTTATGGCCCATACCAGTGAAATCGAATTATAAATGCTCCGAGATACAATCGGATCATAAATAAATCTAGAGATCGCTCTATATGGCAGCTATATTCTAATCTGGACCGATCGGGGTCAAATTGAAGAAGGATATCCAGCCGCTTAACATAACCCATTATCCCAAAGTTCGGCGACATCGGACAATACATGTGCCTTTTTGGGCCCAATTACTTAAATCGAGAGTTTGGTAACAGCTTTATCCAAATCTGGACCAAATCTGGGTCAAATTGAAGAAAGATTTCGGAGGGCCTAACACATTTCAGTGTCCCAAATATTGGCGACATCGGACAGTAAATGCGCCTTTTATAGACCCAAAACCTTAAATCGAGAGATCGGTCCATATGGCAGCTATATTCAAATCTGGACCGATCTGAGCCAAATAGAATAAAGATGTAGGAGGGCCTAATACAACCCACTGTCCCAAATTTCAGAAAAATCGGATAATGAATGCGCCTTTTATGGGCCCAAGACCTTAAATCGGGAGATCGGTCCATATGACAGCTTTATCCAAATCTGGACCGATCTGGGCCAAATTGAAGAAAGATTTCGGAGGCCCTAAGACATTTCAGTGTCCCAAATATTGGCGACATCGGACAGTAAATGCCCCTTTTATAGGCCCAAAACCTTAAATCGAGAGATCGGTCCATATGGCAGCTATATCCAAATCTGGACCGATCTGAGCCAAATTGAATAAAGATGTAGGAGGGCCTAATACAACCCACTATCCCAAATTCCAGAAAAATCGGATAATAAATGCGCCTTTTATGGGCCCAAGACCTTAAATCGAAAGATGGGTATATATGACAGCTATATCCAAATCTGAACCGATATGAGTCAAATTGAAGAAGGATGTCATATTAATAAGGGTCCTCCATTTTATTGGCGGCTTATTGCAAAGCAACACCACTTAGTAGCACTCCCGGCACGGGATAGCTGTGAGCACCACATACGCTGGAACGGTGAGGTCCGTCCGTGTGGTGTTCATTGCTGTCACGAGAAGCTTAGCTGCGAGCTACCGGGCGCGTCCACAGGTTGCGGTTAGTGGAATGCTCCATACGGAGTAGCTGCAACAGCGGTATCGAGCGGAGAGTCTCAGTGAGAGGCCGGGCGGCACCGGCTCTTGCACAAATACTGATTGCCTATGATGCTCGATATGACAAGACGAGTAAATTGCGCCTATAGATGTTCCTGCGGCGATCGGTCCCTTGGACCGGAACGAGCTTGCTCACCAATAGAAGCTTGACGAGGATCGCCACCTTCACATGAAAATGTGGCTACAACGACAACGACGACGACTTAGTAGCACTAGGAGGGAAATATTGTGGCGTTATTATTATAAAAAATATTTTTAATTTTTCCTCCCCAAATCCGTTGATTGATAATGGAGGTTCCCGAATAATCGATTCCCGTATAATCGAGGTCCGTCTGTATAACTCTATAGAGTTCTGCCATTAAATTTTATAAAATTTAAAAGATCCGAGCAGCGAATTGGTTTAAAATGTATGCCTTGATTTTGTGGGTAGTCCTAAATTTCAATTTCACAAGCCTCTACTTCAGACAATGAATGCGACTTACATATATACGATTACATTGCACTCATACATATAAATACACATGCAAATCTGCACTCTCTCTCATCTTTTCATACAAAATTGCCATGTATAGCCTGCTGTGTGTCGTGCTTTTCCAAAATGCTTAACATATTTACACTTAAAATTTTTGTGTATAACACCATCAGCAGCAGCACCAACACTAGCCACAGCAGTCATCTTGTAGGTGTGAATGTATGCGTGCACAAGTCAAACTTTTGTGAGAAGTTATGGTAGCTTTGAACTTGGTACTTGGATATTTGAATTATGATTATTTAGCCGGGTTAATGGATGCGTTTACAACAAATCCATGCATTTGCATGTGCACAGACACCAAAATTTATGCATTCTCTTTCTCTAGCTCTCGATTTCATTTTGAGGCTTGTTCTGGCTCTCTTTTCAATTCATATCACATAACAAAGGCAAAGAGAAATGGAGAAGTAAGTGCATGTGTAAATTGTGAATCAAATGAAGCTTTGTGTGGCTCATAGTTCTGTGTTCAGTGTGGTTGAGTAATAGCATAGTTTCACTTCCGTTTTATGTCAAACATTGCACACTGCATGTTATTATAATTGTTGATGGTACGCGTCGCACCGCCTATGTGGCAGAGAAATTAATGTAATGACGAGTGTGATATACAATTAGTGAATACTGATTTAATCATATAGTACATAGATCCCATTTAAACCGATCCTCCGATCGGACTTTTTAACCTTCTGGAAAACACAATCGATATGTGTGATTCTCCATCGATATGAAGGAACTTTTCATAAGAAGTTCCGTCATAATTTTTCACATACCATGTATGGTTCATATTAGTCCATAACCGTATGTATGCTGAAGAATACTTCTAACAGCTATAAACGATCTGTCGATTTGATTTCTTGAGCACTGTATGGTTCATATTAGTCCATAACCTTATGTATGCGGAAGAACACTTCCAACAGCTATAAACGATCTGCCGATTTGATTTCTTGAGCACCGGGAAGGTTTAATATACATCCCATTTGTTGAAGTTGTAAACAATTCTACTAGTCCCATTGCAGGCCACCGCAGCGCAGAAGTTGGCATGTCCGCCTATGACGCTGAACGCCTGAGTTCGAATCCTGACAGGACCATCAGAAAATTTTTTAGCGGTGGTTATCCCCTCCCAATGCTGGCGACATTTGTGAGGTACTTTGCCATGTAAAAACTTCTCTCCAAAGAGGTGTCGCTCTGTGGCACGCCGTTCGCACTCTGCTTTAAAAAACAGGTACCTTATCATTGAGCTTGAAATTGAGTCGGACAGCACTCACTGATTTATGAGAAGTTTGCCCCAGTTCCTTAATGGAATGTTCATACTCAAATTTGCAATTTTCTCTAGTCCCATGATATTTAAATTATAACAGTCCCCTTTAATTCTGCAATCATTTTCAAACTGCCAAAATTCCACATCAATTTAAAGGCACCTCGTTCCAAATCTCCTACAGTTTATTACCCCAGCACACCGTCAACAATTATACGAAAATATGAATGGAATTTGTACGAAAGTTCATAAATTAAAAGCAACAAAAATGCTATGCAACAAACCTACACTTCATTATATAGCAATTTTATAGACTCGAGAAAAATACACTCTTAAATATGCGTATAGCTACAATACACATACATAAGTATGAGATATTGTCTACAACATCACATAGGCTGGTAGGCAAGCAGACGCAGACATGCAGTCCGGTAGTGACAATAACGACAGAAAAATGCAAAAATGAAAAATATTGAGTAAAAATGTTATCAATTGAAATAAATCAATAAATAATAACATAATAATTACTCTCACTATTACCAACAAAGGATGCAAGTTTAATACCCATACATACAAATACATGTGTGTGTGTGATGGCATAGATGATATAAAGTAATGCATTTATTTCAATGATCATACAAAATTTCATAAAAAGGATATATGTATGTATGCACATAAAGAGGACATAACAGGTAGAGACATTTTAAAGGCCTTAACTATGATGACCCCAAGGGGAAAAGCAACTATAAAAACTATTTATTCTTATGCACCTATTTTGCACAAAATTTTGACTTTTGATATTCGATTGTTGAAGCATACTAAATGTTCTATATTTACATATAACGTAGACTTTGAAATTTGAGTAGGGATTAGGACACCTTTCTGAAATTTTAAATAAACTGGACTGAGATGTTATAATGTCAAGATTCAGAACCTTTAAGTAACAAGGAAGCCTAATAAAAATTTGGTTGGTTTGCGAAATTTTATTTCTAGTCTGATTTTTATACCCTCCACCATAGGATGGGGGTATACTTATTTCGTCATTCTGTTTTCAAGACCTCGAAATATGCGTCTAAGACCCCATAAAGCATATATATTCTTGATCGTCATGACATTTTAGGTCGAACTAGCCATGTCCGTCAGTCAGTCTGTCTGTCGAAAGCAGGCTAACTTTCGAAGGAGTAAAGCTGCCATATAAACCGGTCTTGGATCTTGAGCCTCTGAAAGGCACAATTTTTATCCGATTTTATTTAAATTTCGCACGTAGTGTTTTGGTATCACTTCCAACAACTGCGCTAAGTATGGTTTACATCGGTCCATATTTTGATATAGCTGCCATATAAACCGATCTGGGATCTTGACTTCATGAGCTTTTGGAGGGAGCACTTCTTATCCGATATGGCTGTTATTTTGCACGTGGTGTTTTAGTATCACTTCCAACAACTGTGCTAAGTATGGTTCAAATCGGGTTATAACCTGATATAGCTGCCATACAAACCGATCTTGGGTTTTGACTTTTTGAGGCTCTAGAGGGCGCAATTATCGTCAGATTTTGCAGAAATTTCGCACAAAATGTTTTGGTATCACTTCCAACAACTGTGCCAAGTATGATTGAAATCGGTCTACAACCTGGTATAGCTGCCATATAAACCGATCTTGGATCTTGACTTCTTGAGCCTCTAGAGGGCGCAATTATCGTCCGATTTGGCAGAAATTTCGCACAAAATGTCTTGGTATCACTTCCAACAACTGTGCCAAGTATGGTTGAAATCGGTCCACAATCTGGTATAGCTGCCATATAAACCGATCTTGGGCCTTGACTTCTTGAGCCGGTAGAGGGCGCATTTCTTATCCTATTTGGCTGAAATTTTGCGTGAGGTGTTTTGTTGTGACTACCAACAACTGTGCTTAGTATGGGGCAAATTAGTACATAATCTGATATAGCCGATCTGGGATCTAGAATTCATGAGCCTCTAGAGGGCGGAATTCTTATCCGACTTGGCAGAAATTTTGTAGCACGTCTTCTCTCGTGGCCTTCAATATACGTGTACAATATGGTCTGAATCGAACTTTTTGCTTCTTGATCCCCTACAATGCGCAATTCTTGTCCGAATGGACTGATATATTACACAATGTCTAGCATTAAATTCATTTATGTTCCGAATCGGACTACAACTTGATATAGTTCCCATAGCATAACAGTTCTTATACATTATTCTTTGTTTGCCTAAAAAGAGATACCGCGCAGGAAACTCGACAAATGCGATTCATGGTGGAGGGTATATAAGATTCGGCCCGGCCGAACTTAGCACGCTATTACCTGTTTTGTTATATTTTAGCCAACGGCAGTATGTAACGTTGGCTTAAAAATTACAAAAAAATTTAGATGTCCGAAAAATAAGTGAAATTCTTCAAATATATTTGTTGAAGTAATCATTCACTATCCAGAAATGAAAATAGAAAGATTGTTAGAAAATCGATACCCAAAAAATCTTTCTTAGGACCGAATTAATCAACTTTGAGGATTACAGTGAACACTGTGTACAATTAACACATTCTGCTTTACTCATTCCAAGATGAATAAAAAGATATCAAATGTTGTCCTCAGAGAAATTCATATATTCTACACCATTATTATACATCTTCAATACAAGGTTTTTTATATCTCTACAGAAATGTTTTTATGCTTTTCTTCGAGTCATACCACAAAGCTAATGTCAAGTGAATGTCACTATTTAAATACCCGACGGTCATTCAATTTTAATTTATTTTATAATTAAAAGTTTTACTTTAAACAAGTAGAAGCGTGCTAATTTGGCAAGCTCTCTGAATAACTTTTTTAAATATATATGAGTTAAAACAAGTTATTGACCAATATAGACCGTACTTGCCATGGCTGTTAGAGTGTCAAATTGGAAGATCGGCTTAATTGACAGCTATATAAGGTTATCAACCAATTTAGACCATACTTGGCACAGTTAGTGGAAGTCGTACCAAACCGACATATGCAAAATTTCCATCAAATTGGATAAGAATTGCAACCTTTAGAATCTCAAGAAGTCTAATTGGTAGATCGGTTTATATGGCGGGTATATCAGGTTATGAACTGATTAAGACAATACTTGGCCCAGTTGTTGAAAGTCATACATCAACGATATGTGTAAAATTTCACCCAAATCCGATAAGAAGATCTAAAAGGTTAATCGGGAGATCAGTTTGAACTATACTTAGCACAGTTATTGGCAGTGATATCAAAATACCACATGCAAAAATTTAGCGAAGTCGGATAGGAATTGCGCTTTCTAAAAGCTCAAGAAGTCAAGACCCACGATAGATTTATATGGCAGCTACATCAAAACATGGACTGATTTGACCCATTTACCATCCCAACCGACCTACTCTAATAAGAAGTATTACTGTATAATTTAAAGCGCCTACCTGTACTCCTTCTAAAGTTAGGGTGCTTTCGACAGACGGACGGACAGACGGATGCACATAGCAAAATCGACGTAAAATATCAAGACGATCAAAAACATATACTTTATGGTATACTAATGACGAAATTAGTTTACCCCCTTCCTATGGGGGAGGATATTAAAAAGCTACAATTATTTAGCACGAGTCATGTTCCATGTTTATGTTCCACCTCATATAATCTTTCTTAGAAAGAGGTCCAACAAATAATGATATTCGCTTGAAATTTTGGTCAGATGCTTTTTATATCCACCACCATATGTTGGTTGATTGCTAATCTAGTCATTCCGTTAGTAACACATCGAAATATTGATTTGCGACCCCATAAAGTATATATATTCTGGATCGTCTTGACATTTCAAGTTGATCTAGCTATGTCCGTCCGGCCATCCGTCCGTCTGGCGAAATTTCGACAGCGTTTGAATCCGTAAAGCTAGCCGCTTGAAATTTTGAAGAGATACTTACTACTGTGGTAGGTCATTGGGGTTTGCAAATGGGTCATATCGGTTCAGGTTTAGATATAGCTCCTTAATAAATATAAACCAGTCACACGATTTGACTTCTTGAGCCCCTGGAAGCCGATATTTTTGTCTAATTTGGCTAAAATTTTGCATGTGGTGTTCGGTTTTTTCTTCCAACAACTGTATTAAGTATGATTTAAATCGGTCTATAACCTGATATAGCTTCCATATAAACTGATCTTCCGATTTGACTTCTTGAGTCCTTAAAAGACGCAATTTGTGTCTAATTCGGCCCAAATTTGGCCTGCGGTGTTCTATTAAGATTCATCCCGGCGGAACTTAGCACGCTTTCACTTATTTTGATCTAAGTCGTTGGGGATTGCGAATGGGCCGATATCCCGATTTGAGATCTTGAGTCATTGCAAGTTGCAATTGTTATAAGATTTCGCAAAAATCTTGCAGGTGGTGTTCTGTTACGACCCCAATGAACCAGTTGGGGATGAATATGTAAGCAATATAAACATCAAATGTAAGTTTGATACAGAAAAATTCTGTAAATGCTTAAACTGACCATCTTGAATTTATTCGTAATACTTCCGATCTGCTATTGAAAGATGATTCTCCAGTTGGAAATCGAACTGACTGCGTTCTCAATAAAAATCTTAATGTTAAAGATTGTGTAGTCTATCACACCGGTTCCGCACAGAAGCAAATGAATTGCTTAATAAATTTTCAAATAAAGGTCAATCCGTAATCCGATATTTTGTGTTTTGTTGAAATTTTATTAATGATATCTAATATTTGTCCGCCCATATACTTTTGCACCAATGGAAATTTTTTTAACCAAGAGCAAACGCTATATATTATTCCAAAATCGGTTCAGTAAAATCGGTTTAACGAGCATCGTTTAGTTAAAAAGAGGTAGCAGAAAAAGTATCGATTTTGGTACGCAACCGCATTTTTGTGAACAAATTCAACGCACCTATTTTATTTGGAGAAAGCTCCCACAAACTTCCACCAACGGACTGGGATAAAGCGGCAAAATAATCGTAAATGTAATAAGCGATTTACACTTACGTAAAGGGTTTTTAAACAGGGGCTACATTTCTCTTCAGTAAGGTTTACCATTTCAAGATGGAATGATATACGAGCCAACAACGAGTCGAAATTATTAGAGTTTACTACTGAAATTCGGAGTCAGTGGCCTCAACGCTAAATGCTTCAGCGATGAGGCTCAATTCTGGCTGAATGGCTTCGTCAATTAGCAAAATATGCATTATTGGTCAGAGATTAATCCACACGTGCTACATGAGTCATCATTGATGACTCAATTCAGCCATGATTCATTGATGGCTCAATTCAGCCAGAATTGAGCTTCATGAGCCACATGCCGAAAAAATACGATTTGGTGCAATTTATGGGCCGGCGGCGTCACTGGGCCGTACTTTTTCCGTGATGATCAAGAACGGCACGTTACTGTGAATGGGTATCGCTACCGCTCAATTATAACAGAATCTTTTTGGACCCAATTGAATGATATGGACTTGGAGGACTTGTGGTTCGTTCCAACAGGACGGCGCCTAGAGCCACACAGAGAATGTCACAATCAATTTGTTGGAAAACAAGTTTGGAGAATGTGTTATCTCGGAAAATGGTCCAGTCGATTGGCCGCTTCGGTCGTGCGTTTTGACGCCGTAAGGCTATATCCTGTGGGGCAAAGTCAAGTCTATGGTCTATGTCGATCTAGCCATGTCCGTCCGTCTGTCCGTCTGTCGAAAGCACGCTAACTTTCGAAGGAGTAAAGCTAGCCGCTTGAAATTTTGCACAAATACTTTTAATTAGTGTAAGTCGGTTGGTATTGTAAATGGGCCAAATCGGTCCATGTTTTGATGTAGCTGTCATATAAACCGATCTTGCATCTTGACCTCTTGAGCCTCTAGAGGGCGCAATTCCCGTCCGATTTAACTGAAATTTTGCACGTAATGTTTTGGTATCACTTTCAACAACTCTGCCAAGCATGATTCAAATCGGTTCTTAATCTGGTATAGCTGTCATATAAACCGATCTTGGATCTTGACTTCTTGACTTCTTGAGCCAATAGAGCGCGCAATTCTCATCCGATTTGGCAGAAATTTTGTACAACGGCTTCTCCCATAACCCCTAACATACGTGTATAATATAGTCTGAATTGATCAGTTGCTTGATACAGCTCCCATATAAGCCAATCTCCCGATTTTGCTTCTTGAGCCCCTACAAGGCGCAATTCTTATCCGAATGAACTGAAATATTACACAATGACTTCTACAATGTTCAGCATTCATTTATGGTACGAATCGGACTATAACTTGATATAGCTCCAATAGCATAACAGTTCCTATTCAATATTCTATGTTTGCCTAAAAAGAGATACCGCGCATAGAACTCGACACATGTGATCAATGGTGGAGGGTATATAAGATTCGGCCCGGCCGAACTTAGCACGCTTTTACTTGTCTTTATTAAAAAAAACTTTTTTAGCCCCATTATTGAAAGACCCTATATATGGCCGTTGTAAAAAATAATCTCAACGGTACTGCACTAAATTAGCACGAATTTTTCGCATAGCAAGGTCAAACATCAGGTATCCTACACTTTTGTCGTTTTCGGTTTGTACCCTTCTTGATTTATTTTGTGATAATAATTCAACTAATGTTCTTCGCTATGATTAAGTTTTGCTTAATGTTTTTCTAAACATGATGCGATATGTTTGCTAATGATTTTAGTATAAATGCGCCAGAGGAAACATATTCGCTTAGGAACTTCCGGAATTTGAACTTCGTCAATTTACAATGTATTTTTTGACGAGTTGACTGGAGTGGAATCTACTCATATTCATTCAATTGATCACCAGCTTGATTTTCTTCGGAAAAATATTTTAAATTTCTACGATGCTATGATTCCCATTCGAACAAAAAGGGTAACTTCAAAGATTCTGCATTGGTTCAACTTGTTTGTCAAGGCGTTTATGAAGGATAGAGATAATGCAATTTACAGGTGGAAATGGTTTAGAAAATTGGAATTGCACGAGGAATTTAGTACCGCCGGAAAATGGGGGATATTTGCATTAGTGCTGCGAAAAAGAAATATTATTCCAGTAGACTTAGCTCTGGTAAAGCAATATGTATTACTCCAGTAATTTTAGTTCTGCTATAGATACCAAGAGTAGATGAAAAATAATTCAGGATATTATATTGGCTTCTATAAATCCAAAGCTTTTGGTCATTGTCATGGTGATACTGAGTTCTATTAACATTTTTCAACACTTCGGCTGTAGGAGCTGATCACTCGTTTTATGATGTATCGGATTGTGTATCTAGTGAAGAAAACTTCCAATTCCGTTGTGTCACTCATGATGAAGTCCTGCATTGTTGTTTAGGAGTCAAATCCAACGCCATCAGGTCTGATGAAGTGGATTCCAAGTTTTTTCGAATTCTTCTTCCCTGACTCTACTCATATATAACATTCTTCTTTAATCGTAGTCTTACTACAAACACTTACCAAATACTTTGAAGCATGGTAAGGTTATTCTTGTTCCGTAACACATTTTGCCCGATTTTGATCCTGTGCTCTTTCTTCAAAGTTTTTGAAAAAAAAAGTTCATATGCAAATGAAGGAGTATTTACGGCCTTCAGACCCAGTGGAAAAATGGCGAATGTATTACATTTGGAATATCCATTATAATTCGTTAAAGGATTGACTATCTATAAGATATCTCAAAGAATAAGCGGAGTAATTCTTTGCACATTGATTACCAAGTGAAATACCATGTCAAATGATGTTGGAATGTTAAGTTTTTGTGAGTGACGATTCTTCTTCATTTCGGAACTATGCTGTTTGTTGTAGCCGTCTTGTCGAGTCAAAAAACATACATGATTTAGTTTGCTTTATATTGTGCAGAATGAAAGACGTTTCTAAGTAAAGCAATTAAATTTTTCATTTAAATCAGGGCCTTTTCATTGGCTATTAAACAAATGGCCTGATTTTGCTAAAATGTTTAGCAGTGAATTGTATAACAGCCGTCCCATCTATACATAATAAACATTTCTTGCCTCCTAAAAGAGCAAATTAAAAAAAAAAAAAACAAGTAAGAGCGTGCTAAGTTCGGCCGGACCGAATCTTATATACCCTCCACCATGGATCCCATTTGTCGAGTTCTATGCGCGATATCTCTTTTTAGGCAAACAAAGAATATTGAATAATAACTGTTATGGTACTGGAGCTATATCAAGTTATAGTCCGATTCGGACCATAAATGAATGCTGAACATTGAAGAAGTCATTGTGTTATATTTCAATTCATTCGGATAAGAATTGCGCCTTGTAGGGGCTCAATTTAAGGCAAAAAGTGCAACTTCTTACCATATCCATGCAATGCCAAAAATAAAAAAACCCTCGAAGTCAATTAAGCTAGACTTTGGGGGCAGTATATATAGAATACTCTGCCAAAGTAAATTTTTATACTTTCCACTATAGGTTGAGGGTATAATTATTTCGTCATTCCGTTTGTAACACCTGTGCCTCTAAAAAAAGTACATATATTCTTGATCATCATGACATTTTAAGTCGATCTAGCAATGTCCGTTCATCTGTCCGTCCGTCCTTCTGTCGAAAGCACGTAAACTTTCCGAGAAACAAAGCTAGATGCTTGAAAGTTTGCACAAATACTTTTTAGTAGTGTAGATCGGTAGGGATTGAAAATGGGCCAAATCTGTTCATATTTTCATATAGCTCCCATATAAACCGATCTTGGGTTTTGATTTCTTGCGCCTCTAGAGGGCGCAATTCTTATACGATTTGACTGAAATTTTGCACCTGGTGTTTTGTTATCACTTTCAACATCTGTGCTAAGTCAAATGGTGCAAATCAGTCGATAACCTGACATAGCCGCCATATAAACCGATCTCCCGATTAGACTAATTGAGCTTATAGAGGGCGCAATTCTTATCCAATTTGGTTGAAACTTTACATATGTCGTTGTGGTATGACTCTAAATAACTGTACCAAGTATGGTCTAAATCGGGCGCCCAGGTAGCCGAGTTGGTAGCGTGCTTGTATTACCAGTGGGTTCGATTCCCGCCAGAAGCCTTGGTCTGTCGCTACTGTGGTATCACAATGGATTTAAAATTGTCTTAGTTAGTCTGTAAAGAACTGCCACTCCTACTTAATCTAACCTAACCAAGGTCTAAATCGGCTGATAACTGATATAGCTACCATATAAAACGATCTCCCAATTGAACACTCTGAGCCACTCGAGGGCGAAATTTTTACTCGAATTGCCTGAAATTTTGCAGGTGGTATTTTTCTAAGACTTCAAACCGCCATGACAAGTACGGTCCATATCGGTCAATAACTTGATGTAGCTCATATATATATATTGAAAAAGTCATTCAAAGAACCTGAAAAATGCGATCCATTGTGGAAGGTATATAAGATTCGGCCCGGCCCAACTTAGCACGCTTCTTTTTATTTCAATTTTTTTTTAGATGTTCCTTGTCAGATGTTTAGACCAATCAAAGCTTTTACGGTAAATGAATGGAAAAAAACTAAATACCAAAAGATTTCCGGGATTTGACCTTATTGATGGGAAAGTGTTGAAAGCATTACCTAAAAAAAGCATAATCTATTTAACTGTACTTATCCTATCCAATGGAAACATGCTTAAATTATTATGATTCTTAAGCCAAACAAATCTGAAAATTCCGTTTTGTCTTATAGGCCCATAAGCTTGTTACCAATAATTTCTAAAATAGTTAAAAGACTGGTACAAAAGAGGCTGGTACCTATTTTGAACAAACTAAACATCATTTCCAATCATCAATTTCGGATTTCGGCAAGGCCATGGTACCTCGGAACAATGCCAAAGCATTGATCAAACAATAAGATATAGCCTAGAGAAGAAACAATACTGCTGATCGGTCTTCCTGGATGTAAAACAAGCTTTCGACAAAGTTTGGCACAACGGACTTTTGTATAAGTTAAAAACTCTCTAGCCTACAACTTTTTATTTACTTATGAAATCTTACTTGAGCGAAAGACGATTTTTTGTAAATATCATTGATGAAGATGCTGTTAAAGGGCATATAAACTCAGGAGTTGCCCAAGGAAGTGTTTTGGGACCTGTTCTTTATACTGTATATACCCATGATTTTCCTGTCAATGATAGTGTTACAGTCGCTATCTAAGCGGATGACACTGCAGTTTTGGCCGTTAGTAATGACCCATCACATCCATCACAATTAGTACAAAGCCACTTTAACACTGTAGATACATGGCTTGGAATATTAAAGTCAATGCTGATAAATCAACTCACGTAACGTTTACAATGAGAAAAGGCGATTGTCCCCAAATATCTTTAAATAGCGATGCTATTCCAACATCCACGTGTGTTAAGTACTTGGGCTTAAACATAGATAGACGCTTGACTTGGACAGCATATCATATCAAAATGAAAGCAGCTTGAAACGAAAACAAAGCGAATGTACTGGCTATTGGGCTCAAGATTGCAACTAAGTTTAGAAAATAAAGTATTACTGTAAAAAACTATTCTAACACCGATTTGGATACATACTTTAATTAAGTTAAAGTATATATTAAGTTAAAGTATTTATATTAATTAATTTTATGAAAATTTGCCTATAATTTTCTTTTGTAAATAGATCGCAAATAAAAAAATACTTACGTTTAATCCTTGACTCTGGCTTCTTTTACTCCCAAAAAAAAAATTGTTAGTTACACTGGACTCATGCACCGAACTTTAGTTTTGGATGGTTCAATACAGTATCACTTTGTTTTATATTTAATTCCTTAAGTTGGGTGATATTTTTTGGGGAAAATTAAAAACTAAGCACTGTGGTGCCCAGAATTTGTTTACGATTTTTTCTTCTTTTAAATCTTAAAAAATACACACAGGGATATTTCTGAGAAAAATTATTGCTAATTTTTTTGAGACTAGATAGATTAACGGTATTATTTTAATTTATTTACTATAATGAAATTTTTTATTTATTTTAAAAATAAACTTTTGGCATTGATTAGTTAGTTGTTTGCTTTATACTATGAATTAAGTTACGTTTTTTAATTAATTTAATAAAGTTGTGTGTGTGTTTTTTTTTATTTAAAACCAATGTTGTGGTAGTTTATTTTTGAAATATTTAAATATTGGCACCTTAAATATTTGCGGTGATTTTGTTTTTAATTTATTTTCTTTTTTTTAATATATTGCACTTTTGTTTTTTTCTCTTTTGCATATATATTTTAATTAATTATTTTTTTTTGTTTGCCTTGATGATTTATTGTGTTGATAGTCTTGCACTGTTGTTGTTTTTGGCTTTCTTATGTTTCAGTAATTTATTAAATTTTTATTGCCATTCTTCATCTACCGGCCATGATTTTGGATTTTTCTTCTTTTTTCTGTGGTGATACACTTTTTTGTTCGCCCTTGCATACTTTGAATTTTGATTAACGTTTTAATTTGGTTTTTATTTATTGTTTGTTTTTGTTTTTACTAATTCTCAGGTGGCAGTTAGTCAATACGTCATTAAAGACGTATCATGAGGAGAGAAAAGCTTTCTTTTGTTGCAGTAGTTGTTATTGTTTTTGTCTTGTATAATGTCTTTAGTAACGCGCTACCGTGTTTTGTTTGTGATGACTGTAAACATACGAATAAATTTCAGTTTTTACGATTATTGTTATGATTATTTTTATGACTGACTGATGGGGGATGACGGCAACCGAGAAGGCCAGAGAGAGGACCACCGAGTAGTAGTAGTAGTAGTCAGTCGTCAGTCTACTATGAACGGCAAACGCACAACAATCCGGCGAGATGTGGCGGCGATGTATTGCTATAGAGGACGCTATTTGCGGATGGATTGTGATGATTTTTTGTTTGATGATGGCTGCTGCCGTCTTCTATGACTGCCTGCCTCCCTGTTGGTGTGAGTATGTGTGCCTCTGCTCGCAACTTGCACTGGTTGTAGCCACTGTGATGTTCGTGCGTTCGTTCGTTCGGCTGTTGTTATTGTTGTTGTTGTCACTGTAATGCCGGGAGTGTGCCTTCTACTTCCCCTAAGAACAGTAACAGAATCATCAGCCGACAGTCAGCCAGCCACCACTTGTGACTTATTTCCTCTGCTTACGCCCCGATGTGATAAACGCGAGCGGTGTATGGCTCAGTGCGTTCTTCTAAAGTCTGTCTGTCCTTAGGTCTTGGATGCTTCTATGGTGTTTTTTTTTTGTTTTGTAAATTGTGTCATAAAACTATGTTAGCAAACATTTACGAGGGCAGTTAGTTGTTGGTTCACTAACAGCTGTAGGGTCCATAGCATTGAAAATGTTTTTTAAGATCTAAGCGAATGCCACTATTTTCAGGAGTAGGCCCTCTGAAGAACTACCGTTTTGAAATAACAACGACATTTCCGCGATTATTTTTATTTATTTTTTATTCATAACACCGTTATGTTATTATTGTTTAGTGATCTCTTTGGGCACTCCCCTCTCTTGTTTTCTGAATCTCACACAACACTCTCTCTCTCAATCACCCAAATAAAGTGTTTTGAGATTTTATGGCTATTATTTTATTACTATTATTATTGTTTTGTGATGATGTTGATTTCTTTACGACTTCTATCGAACTAAACCCATAAACTATACGTTTCGTGGCATATACATGTGAAAAATTCGAGCAAAAACACACTTGGCTCTGGCCCCTGTGTATGTGTGTGTGTGTTTGTTGTGTGCTTTTTCCCGTTGCTTTTTCTGGTTCTTCTCGCGCCGCGTCGCATTTGCTCTGTTGTGCTGAAGAGCGTCACATAAAAATGTAGAATTTCTTAATTCAATTCGAGCCAAGTCTTTGTAGTCGTCGCCGCCGCCGCCGTCACATGGTTAAAGAACAAAACAACAACAGTGCGGAGAGTCGTACATTTTGAAAATGTAGTGTAAAAAGAAATTTATGGCTTTGCCGTCATACGAAAGCGTCGCTCTGGTGAAGCCACGCCGCCGCAACTTCGCTATTCAGAGAAGCTTAACGCACATGGCTGAAGAAAATAAAGTTTGAGAAAATCTATAATCAGCCATTGAAAAAAAGGGGAAAAGCTACTACGGTGGCAGCGTAAATGGAGTTGGAAGGCCTATAAACACTGCAGAAAATCCTCAAAAGTTCTCATATAAATAAGCCGCACATATGTATGGTAACCAGCAAAATAGCCTACATTCATTCATACTCAACTCTCGACTTTGTATATTTTGCTGAAGGGGGATATAGTGGGGGTATTGTATAGAACCCTCTGCCTGCCGAGTTGTTGACGTTCATTTGTGCTCTGTCGCCCAATTCCAACAGTATATAAATAATCTTATAAGAAACTCAGCAAAGTCAAAAACAAACACACACACACACACACTAAGCACAGCAAAGAAGACAAAGAGTGCCAGCAAAGAAGACAAACACCAAACCCCCCACTCACATCAACACGATAATATGCTCTCCCAGCGAAATTTTGTATTGTATAACCCCACCACACCACATCGGTCCTTTGAGTATTTCCCTAAAATGATCCACTGTGCAGCGTAAATGCCTTCATTCCTTTGTTATGTTCTGCTCTGAAAACAAACTCTCTAACTCAGCGGGTGTTCGTTCGCTCATATTTGATTATTTATGTGCTCAGAGCTGCTGGCGTAAACTTTACTGGTGCGTCGCGGTCGACAGCACATTTGCGTTGCGTCTCGTAAATTTTGCGGCAAGCAACTGTTTTGAGTGACCACGCGTAGCGCCGAAGCAATAAAGTATTCTTGGGTCGGTTTTGCGAAATTTATTGTGTGAATTTTTGTTGTGTTGTGTATGTTGGGTCTTTTGAATTTTTTTTTTTCGTTTTTGCCTTCGCTCTTTGAAATTTGAAATCTCGGGCCCAGAGAAAGAGAGCATATTGCTGTATGGCCCTTTGTATGGGGTTTTGCCAAATTTTACTGAGTTGAGAAGTGCACAACTGAGTTGAGTGAGTTATTGTGATTTGTGTTGCTCTATTCATGTGGCTTTTTCGTTGCTGGTAGCTGTTGTCTGGGCCGTCGCTGCCGTAGAGTTTTGGCTGTTTTCTTTATATTGAGTTGGGCATGAAAATTTCTTCCTGCTGCCACAGAATTTATGTGAGAATTTTTTACACATTTTGTTTTGTGCGTGAGTGAGTTCCTTTTTCTGTGTGTGTAGGTTTTTTTTTGTTGGGTTCCAAATTTTTTGTTTTCCGCTACATATTGTTTCAAAGAATTCAAAACGTGATCGATTGAAATTGTGATTCAGTTATTGATCGAGTTTAATGTGTTTATTGGTAATTTGTGGTGATAAAAATCGTGTAGGCATCATTATTTTAATAATAGGTGTTTGATTAATCTAAACGATAGCAGAGTTGCCATGTGTTTAAAGAAATATAATTTTAAGGGAATTATAGAAACATGAAATATTTTTGTAGTATTATTAAGAATGTTAAACCAAAATATTGTAAGAGCTGATGAAGTTTAGTTCTTATTCAGACGATATTCAGACAAAAAATAAAATATCGATAGTGCCTTCGATACTTTACCAGCTCTTCATTATATGCCCAATAAATTCGTAATATCAGCTCAAATGTTTTGTCTTATTTGGTCGTTCTATTCCATTACACAGGCAACCACTTTTCACTTTGGCTAGAATAAAGATAGCCGATCTGTATATATAGACCTTTCTATTACATAAGTTAGATAACTTCCAAGCTAATCACGTCCTCTAAATTTTTGCAGCTCTTATTTCCCCCACTGGAGACTTTTTTCCATTATCATTTAGAAAGTTATGATTGTTAGTTTAAATATGTCTTCGAGGTGTCAAAAGTAACATTGAAGTGATTGGAGTATTCCACTATCCGAAACCTGTGGACTATCGGAGGTCAAAGTTACAACCTGTGGGTGCTTATAGTCACCCACAGGCCCCACCGAGATGGGGTATATTGCCAGGAGCATACATTTTGTCCATGTAAGCTGAGGAAAAGTCTTTGTGTAAAATTTCTGTCAGATCGGATACGAGTTGCGGTCTATAGAAGTCTATTCAAGAGATCGGTTTATATGGAAGACAAATCTAAACATGTACCGATTTGGCCCATTTAGAATTCCAACCGACATACAGTAATTAAAAGTAATTATGCAAAACTTCGAGCGGTTGGCTCAGAAGTTAGTGTGCTTTTGATCGATTTAAATTTGTCACGACGTTCGGCCGGGCCAAATCTTGGAAACCACCACCATGGATTCTGCTAAAAATGTTCACAAAGTAAATTTCTGACAAACCAGGCAAAAATGGAAGCTTCTGGGAGCCGTAGAACGCTAAACGGGGGATCAGAGCTATGTCAGGTTATAAACCGGTTTGAACTGTACTTGGCACAGTTGTTGGAAGTCGTAACAGAAAACTGCGTGCAAGGTTGTAGCCAAATCAGACAAAAATTGCGGCTTGCAGGGGCTCAAAAAGATCGGGTTTAATGGGAGCTATATCAGCTTAGGGTGGGACTCATATAGGAGCTGAATCAAGACTGAACCGACATGGCCTATTTGCAATTCTCAAGGACCTACATCAATAATTCTATGGGGGATCCTAATCGTGAGAAGACGAGGCTATTACAGAAAGGAAGTAAGTAGGAGGTCAGTATAGCTTTTGGTATCATAACGGGACACATAGGACTGCGAGCTCATTTATGTATGATCGGTGCTGCAAGTGATAGCATGTGTAGGGCATGCGGGAATGATGATGAGACATTGGAGCATTTCCTTTGTCATTGACCGGCTTTCGCGTCTAACATATTAATGGCTAGACATTAATGGCTACCAACGCAGAAAAAAAACTAATTTTCAACTAAAATTTTAATCAAAATTATATTATTTTCAATTAAAAAACTAATTGATTCAATCTTTTGTTTATTGAATATGACACTTTTTCAACAACAGTCGTGATTGAAATTTTTTCCATATTCAATTACAAAACTTAATGATTCAATTAATGTTTTAATTGAATCTGAAAATGTTTTAAAATTGCAAGCGCGATTAAAAATTTTGCAATATTCAATTAAAAAATTAATTTCAGTGATTTCAAAGATCCATACGTCCCACATTTGACAAATCATAGCAATACCATGGCAGCCGGTTAAACCGGATAGAGTCCTCCACTACCAAAAAACCCCCAACAGGACTCTTTCACCGCTTTGGGCAATATGGGTATCAAATGAAAAGTATTTAAAAGTAGAATACACATCTGACAAAAAAGTTTATTTTTGGTGCCTGGGGCGCCCACCCCTCCCCACCCCCCAAACCCCCTAGCAGGACATATTTACCGATTGGGACAATATGGGTATCAAATAAAAGGTATTTATGAGTAGAGTACGAAATTGGCAGAAAAATGGCACCCTAAGTATCGGGTGCGGTTCCCCACCCCCCAAAAACAACACCCAAAGGACACTTACCGCTTGGGGCTATATGGGTAGCAAATAACCCCGCAAAACACCCCGGCAAGACATCTGAACCCATTGGGACTATATAGATATCAAATAGAAGGTATTTAACAAGTAAAAAGGCGTTAAGTTCGGCCGGGCCGAACTTTGGATACCCACCACCTCGCGTATATATGTAAACCACCTTTCATCAAAATTCGGTGAAAATTTCATACCTTATACTCATATACCTCATACCGATCTGAACTATATATGACACGGATGTCGAAAAGCCGAACATAAGGCACTGTGTCAAATTTCAGTGAAATCGGATTATAAATGCGCCTTTTATGGGGCCAAGACTTTAAATCGAGATATCGGTCTACATGGCAGCTATATCCAAATCTGGACCGATTTGGGCCAAGTTTCATAAACATGTCGAAGAGCCTTACACTAAGCACTGTCCCAAATTTCGGCGAAATCGGACAATAAATGCCTCTTTTATGGGCCCTAAACCTTAAATCCAGAGATCGGTCTATATGGCAGCTATATGCAAATCTGGACCGATCTGGGCAAAATTGAAGAAGGACGTCGAAGAGCCTAACCAAACTCACTGTCTCAAATTTCAGCGACATCGGACAATAAATGCGTCTTTTATGGCCCAAAACCTAAAACCTAGATATCGGTCTATATGGGAGCTATATCCAAATCTGGACCGATCTGTGCGATATTGCAGAAGTATGTCAAGGGGCTTAACTTAACTCACTGTTCCAAATTTCGGGGACATCGGGCAATAAATAAGCATTTTATGGGCCCAAAACCATAAATCAAGAAATCGGTCTATATGGCAGCTATATCCAAATTTGAACCGATCTGGACCAAATTGAAGAAATATGTCAAAGGGCTTAACTTAACTCACTGTCCCAAATTTCAGCGAAATCGGATAATGAATGTGGCTATTATGGGCCTTACACCATAAATCGGAGGATCGATCTATATGGCAGCTATATCCAAATCTGGACCGATCTGAGCCAAATTAACGAAGGATGTCGATGGGCCTTACACAATTCACTGCCCCGAATTTCATCAAAATCGGATAATAAATGTGGCTTTTGTGGGCCTAAGACCCTAAACCGGAGGATCGGTCTATATGGCAGCTATATCCAAATCTGAACCGATCTGGACCAAATTGACGGAGGATGTGGAAGGGCGAAAGACAACTCACTGTCCCAAATTTCAGCGAAATCGGATAATAAATGCGTCTTTTATGGGCCTTAGACCCTAAATCGGAGGATCGGTCTATATGGCAGCTATATCCAAATCTGAACCGATCTGAGCCAAATTAACAAAGAATGTCAAAGGTCCTAACACAACTCACTGCCCCAAATTTCAACAAAATCCGATAATAAATGTGGCTTTTATGGGCCTAAGACCCTAAATCGGCGGATCGGTCTATATGGGGGCTATATCAAGATATAGTCCGATATAGCCCATCTTAGAACTTAACCTGCTTATGGACAAAAAAAGAATCTGTGCAAAATTTCAGCTCAATATCTCTATTTTTAAAGACTGTAGCGTGATTTCAACAGACAGACGGACAGACGGACGGACATGTATAGATCGTCTTAGATTTTAACGCTGATCAAGAGTATATATACTTTATAGGGTCGGAAATGGATATTTCGATGTGTTGCAAACGGAATGACAAAATGAATATACCCCCATCCGTCGGTGGTGGGTATAAAAATATAGTAAAAAGCTAATATAAAAACGTATTCCTTGGTTTTTGAGGGAATTTTTGCAATTGCGACTTAAATAAAAGGAATTTAACAGTAAAGCTCGATGCTGACATTTTTTTAGTTCGTGAGTGGGCGTTCCACCCTATATACCCCTCAAACTGTACATATTTGTGGATTTAGCAAAAATGGGCTCAAATCTGATATATATTTTATGGCCAAGTATTTTGAGGGAGATGAGTCTCATAAACCCCTCTGAACCACACATATAAACCGACTATAGCAATATGTAGCTCAAATGTGGCTTTTGGGAGTATAGTATGAATCTTATATCCACTTTCGGGGCAAAGGGTTTGGCTACTCCAATCCACCACAAAAACCCAAAGAATGAAGTAGATCTAACATCCAAACTTTTTTCAAAAAGGCTTGATTTCGGAGTTGAGTGCACCGATTAAAGCGAAATTTAGAATGTTTATAAAACTCGAAAAGAGAAATTTGGTTTACAAATGGAAATATGGACTAATATTGACAATATTAGGACCAAATGAAAGAAATGTGAGAGTAAAGCACCAATATGATATCCACATTGGGGTGAAATATTTGAAAGGCCGTACCAGCGCCACCAAACAGGACTTTCTTCCTGGCCGTGCCAATATAGGGCTCAGATAAAATAATAGAGTAAAAGAAGGCGCAGCGGAGCGGACCCTGTCCAGCTAGTCTTCTTATATAAAAATCAATTTGTGTTTGTTGATTTTCACCCAACCCATAATACCAACCATATAGGAAGTATTTCCTGATCGTTGCAATATAGGGCTCAAATAAAAAGTATTTTAGAGTAGAACAGGGATCTGACATCTTTTTTCAGGGCCAAGTCACTGAGTGGTCATGCTTGCCGACTATGGAAATATGGGGTTCAAATAAAAGGTATTTCGGAGTAGACCACGAATCTGATCTCAACATGCGAGACCATCTGTCTAGGGGACGTCCTACACCAATATCAACCCCCAAATAGGACTTATTTGCTCACCAAGACAATTTGGGTCTTCAAGACAGTGGTGCTCGATATTGATAGTTATTAGGGCCCATACCCCAAACCGGACATAGTTGCTGACTTTTGCAATAAGGGGTTTAAATGAAAGGCATTTGAGATTAGAAAACGAATTTGATATCTAATTTCGAGGCCAATGGCAATATGGGGTACAAATAAATGATATAGAGGTATGTGAGAATAGAGCACCATGCTGATATATTTTCAGGGCTAAGTGTTTGGGTTTTGAGTTTTGTTTTGCGAGATGGGGAAACTTCTCTTTAAACAATGAGAGCTAAAGTCAGAAGTTATAGTTGTTAACTTCCAATGTCTGTCCGAATATTGTGAAAGTCTATTTCTTTAATGCAAATAACGAAATTGAGGAGTCTTAGAAAACAAACATTCGAAAACAACATAAACTCGTTCAGAACATGGTAACCCTTGTTTTAGAGTACAATTTATGTTTTAAAATTCAACCAAAAATTGAGCTTATAAACCACACACGAGAGTACGGAAAAGTCTGTTGAATAAAATGAATGCCAACAACTAGAGAGGACAAAAAGAAGGAAAGCAGAAATGTGTAACACATTCTCTGCGAAAAATCTCAACATAAAATATTAAACTCCCCATACATTGAAGGCAGCATTGGCATAGTGGAGCGTAATCAAAGCACTGGTGTACTTAGCTTTAGCCTCATGCAGAGAATACTACAATCCCTTGGCAAGGGTTTTCGGCTACGAGTACTGTGTAGCTCCATCAAGCTCAGAAGGATGTTGCTTCCTGGGGATGCGGTAATGAGAGTGTATTAATGAAACAAAGCAGGAGTAGGAAAACTAAAGAAAAGTCCATTGTCACAATGTTGAAACATAGAAGATGGAACAAACCACAGAGACAGAAAGAAGTTGCCTTAAGAAGGGGCGCAGAGGATGTTCAGAGGCACACAATTGAGCTTTTCACAACTGAGCGAAGAGGGACGACGGAGGCCCATGCACATACGCAGATACACTCTAATGCTCAAGGTTGACGGTTGTGCCTTGACAAAGTCCTTTGAGCTTTTTCACTTCGTTAGTTTTATGTTTTATGGCTCCTTAAAGGCATTCTGCTAAGCCTGATACGTAACCAAATGAAACGGGAACAGTTAACCAACAGACAGCACTTGCTCCACATGGGGTGCTTGGAGTTTAAGTATGCTGCTAGTACCAGCAGATATCAGCGAGAGAAGAAATTCCACAGGAAATGCCAAACAGAGAAATGCTTACAAAGTATCCAAAGTTTTAAAAATTTCCGTAATTGCATTATTCGAATAAAAAAATATTTTAAAAAGCGGCCTAAAAACTGGAATATTTTAATAGCTTATGATTTATGAGCAATCCACTTGAAATGTAAAAGACAGACACCACCAAAGAGGCAGCCATCCACCACCGACACGCCAACATACACCATCAGTTTGGAAACAACGTTTAAAGCAACCATATTTGCCGTCGGCAAAACAATCATGGCGTAAAATCTAAACAACAACATCAATAACGGCGGCGGCTGGCTAGCCGATTGAGAACACCAACCACCACCACATCAAGATAAATTACAACAACTGTATTGTTTATGAGCACAACACTCAATTTCTCACATCATTCATTCATGTTAGCTGCTGTCCGCACAAGCGAACCCAACAACAGAACACTGGTCGCATCGAGCACACACAGAACTAACCACCCTAACTAAAACCCCACACTCAACCTCTTGGGCTTTGGAGTCTCTTTACATTTTATGCTCTCTCTCTCTCGCTCTTTCACTTCTCTTTGCCAAATTAACTTCTTCTTTGGAGTGTTCTCGCAGATAAATAACCACGTGCGTTTCACACAGCCACACAAAAAAAACTCTTCCCTAATTGAAAAAGACCGTTTGACGCGTGAAAACAACAAACAGTCAACGGCAGCACAACAACAGCAACCATCCTCAACCATACCCACTTCCAATTGGCAATAAAACCGGGCCACAAACAGGGAGGAGCCGAATTCATAAAGCATTTTCATTTCAGTTTTATAAACTGACAGCCGTCGCAGCTGCAGTAGCAGCCCTCATAACGGCGCAGCATCTTATTCTGCCAACGTCGCTGTGGCCAATACGTCATTGAAACTGATGGCTACAGTTGTGCGATGTTAATGTGTGTGTGTGTGAGCACTGGCAATGTCTGACGATGTCTGCTGCGAGAGTAATTCATAAAGATGAATGACTGTGCGAGAGGGAGATGATCGTATTCTAATATCATGAAGGAGTGAGTAGTAAGGCATGCGTTCGGATGCGTTAAGTGTGACGAATTACGTTATTATTTTGCTTTATGGTGTGTCCCTTGTGAGTGAGCCATGTTGTTTTCTTTGCGTCTTTGGCTTCGTTACCATTGTTGTTGCTATTGTTGTTATCTTCTTTGGTTGTATTGTTGTTGTTGTTGCTATTGCTCAATTCCTTTTTTCCCTCATCTCTCTACTCAGGGTAAAGTATTCACACATAAATTTTATTTTCAAATGATGCCTTCGCTGCCAGCATCACTGCTGGCTCTATGGCATTTAGCTACGGGACTTGCCGTCAGCATAACTTTGCAGCAACGTCCTTAACAGCAGCCTTACAAATTGTATTTCGTTTTTATTGTTTGCTCAAATTTTTGTATTACTGACGTCGTCAAATTGTTATTGCATTGGGCCAAATGAAATGGACATCAAAAAAATTAGTAAAAAATCAAAACAAATCATAAAATGTGTAATTTATTTTTTTTATTAACTCCATGTCCGAATACATGCATTTGCGTAGTCGCTGCTGTTGTGGCCGGCCGGTCAATTGCATCTGCCAACATTTTTGTAAACCTCCCTGAGGTGGCAGTAATAGAAAGTTGAGATATAAGTGGGCATTGAAGTAAAGGCCTCTATAAAATTGTTAGGTTTTATGGTGTACGAGTACATAGTACCTCAGAAGTTACGGAGGATATTATCACTTGTAACCTTCAGGGTAGACTCCAAATGTGTGGCACTCACGCCTACTAAGGTTAGAAATTGTGGGACCTTTAGTGGTTTCATAATAGGTTTGGTAGTGTAAAAATCGTGATGTTGCAATTCTTTCACAAGTGTAAGTCGGAGATTTTATAAAAATAATTTCTTAATCTTTATTGTAAGTACTACAAAACGCCAAATATTTTAAAAAATAGATCCATAAATCGACGCCAATGTTTTGAAAATACTTTTGGCCTGCTACATGTTGAGACATTAAGGACACATCGATTATTTTTGGTCGATTTAAAAATAATGCTAATGCGAATTTGCCCAGGAATAGTCCATTAAGGAACAGAAACAAGATTCGAAACCTGGCGTCCAGCGTCATAGCGTCATGCAAACCACTGCACTGTGATGGCCTCCTGTGATCTAATGGCAACCGAAAATACCAATATGAAAAAAAAATTGGTCCAGCCATATAAACTGGCTAAAAATTGGCATCTCTTAACGGATTTTGACACAGCTACAATTTGTTTTCAAAAATTCTCGACAAACTCTTTTCAGTGATACCCTTCACATCAATAAACATTGAACATACGTTTAATGACTTAAAAAAAAACTCTATTATAATAGGTCGGAGGCTCACATTTTTAGTAGACTAGTGCACTTCTGCGTACCTTCCTTATTTCTACCAGATACGCCAACCACTTTGAGAGTCGCATTTTTCTGGGTTTTGTCCTAGGACAGTAAGTAAGGCTTGAGGGCACGCAACTGGCAACCTCGGTTGCTGGCCGCTTCACTCGGAGACGTCAGGTCCATTTAATTCGCACTTCGAAGAAGGAAAAATAACATATAGAGATACATCATAGCCCGGAGAAAGGCCAACACACAAAACATAAAAATTAGAGAACCAGGTGGATCGGGAAGAAATTCTCACCGGTGAGCGTATGGTTCAGTCAGCCAATCAGGCTTCTACAGAACTCCTGGATGACAAGAGGACTAAGTGATTGGGGGAATCCAGGCATGAAAGAAGATATCGATCACAATCTTGTGCCTTCATCTCGCAATTGCGGGTCAGCGACACCAAAGGTTTTCCATCGTCTCCAACTCACCCTCGTCATCGTACACCCTGCAGAAGTCTGCCGCTCCCTATCGACATCAAAGACCTGACACTGCAGTGACCCGTAAGGAATCCTGAAAGCAGCTCGATGTTATGCTTCCGCAGCACACTGATAAGCAACGTTCCGTTGAGCGAAAAAATCGTTTTCACGGCCCTTGCCATCCTGACTCACAACACCACTCCACGCCTCATTCGCACGGTCATAGAAGCAGGCATCCACACTTCCAAGATGCTCGTTGCACGATCTATGCATATGTTAGTATACCTCCCATCCTATAGTGGTGGGTATAAAAAAATACATCTTTATTAGTTGTTTTTCTTATGAATTTTTCAATTTGAATTTCCGTTTCGGAAAATTTCAATTTAACATTATTTTGGAAACCGAAATAAAGATTTGGCAGCACAAAAAATTTTTCGAAATGTTGGGGTGATCAACTTAAGGACCCAGTTAAAAGGCGCCCGGACCTAAAAGGACCTTGAAATTTTGCACTTGATCTCGATAATACCTAAGCTCTAACCACAAAATTTCAAAGAGTTATCTCTACCCGTTCTCAAATGGCAGATTTTTTACTAGTTCTTTTTGCCATTCAATCCCACTGTGCAACGTCTATCTTCCTATTATGTCACATTGTCCGCTTATCGTTACTCCCAAGCGAATTAAAACGTTTCGAACTTTAAGTTATTGGTTCCAAACACTATTGGCACCTTAGATAGATCGTTCGTACTCATCAAAAGCGTGCTGATACCAATGCAAAGTGTTCAGACACCTCACCTACGTCTGTCTTGTTTGGTAAACATGTTGTTCATATTACGAGTCCTGTTTGTTAGGTAACACGAGTCTGAGACCGTGAATATTAGACTGACTACCGGGAGACACAATAACAGGGCCAGTAAAGCCAAGCTGCGTACGGACTTGGACCTGTACAGGGAAGTTTCTAAACAAGGACAAGAGCGAGGTGGAATCGTTCAAGAAGGGGTCATTGGCCTGCTATAAAGGTGCATGAGTTCTCCAAGTTCTCTGAAGACCCGAAAACCCTTGGGAGCTCTGAGACAGGGTTTAATAATGCTGCAAGACTGGATTACCAACGCAACTAGCGGAGGGATCAATTATGAAGACTGTGACCAGAGATATTCCGCAAGGTGGGGTTTTATCCCCTCTTTTGTTTATCCTGCTTATCAATGGGATTCTGAGGTCTTTAGAAAAGTACAGGGTGAAGTTCGTTACCTACGCGGATTACGTCGTCATCTTGGTGGGTGCTGTTTCCTCTCGACAATTTTTGACCTTGTTCAGTGGGCTTTGGGGAAAAATGAATAGGGCAAGGGGCTTGGCCTAAACCCTGGCGGGACTGAGTTGAAACTTTTCACCAGAAGTAGAAAGCTGGTTGTTTTCAGGGGACCAGTCTTAACTGGGGTGGTGCTGCCGCTCTCTCCGGTGGCCATGTACTTGGTCGTGACCAGATACTTGATGAAGAAGGTTTGTCGAGGAAAGGGTCAAAAGACGACGCTTTACTTCTGTCGCAACGCGATAGACAGGTGTAGGGGGCTTAGGCCGGCTCCAGTACACTGGATGTTTACGGCGGTTGTTTTGCCGATTCTCATTCATGGATTCTTTGTGTGTCAATGTGCTGTGGACTACTGTGACGTCCACAGGATAATCGAGAAGGTTCGAGCGAATTTTTTTTAAATTCTCTAGAATTATACACCCAAAAAAATACTTTTTCAAGTTGCTAATTAACTTTTTAATGCTACATGCAAAAACATAAAATGTTTGGTAAATTCTTACGACAATCGAAATTCTTTTATCACGAAGTTTTTCCTTTATTGTAACGTTTCGTGAAACGTTTCGATTCAACATATCAAACGTTAACCATAAATGTATAATTATTGAACATAACCGTTTATTGTAAACCTTTTATCGGGGCCGCCGTAGCACAGAGGTTAGCATGTCTGCCTATGATGCTGAACGCCTGAGCTCGAATCCTAGAAGAAATGTTCAGCGGTGGTTATCTCCTCCTAATGCTGCCGACATTTGTGAGGTATTATGTTATGTAAAAACTTCTCCCCAAAGAGGTGTCGCACTGCGGCACGCCGTTCGGACTCGGCTATAAAAAGGAGGGCCTTTATTATTGAGCTTAGAATTTGAATCGGACAGCATTCAGTGATATGTGAGAAGTTTGCCCCAGTTCTTTAGTGGAATGTGCATGGGCAAATTTGCATTTGCAAACCTTCGCTTCGTCTTCGGTAAAAGGCCTTCCTTTAGTTGTAAAACCAAAAACTCTCAGACACGCCCCTCCCTATAAAACCCTTCAACAGGACATATTTACCTATTGGGACAATATGGGAATCAAATGAAAGATGTTTCGAAGTTGAGAACACATCTCTTATACAAATTTGGTCCAAGATGTCTACGGGACCTTCCCAACCCCAAAAACCACTAAAACGTCATAGAATGGGCATCAAATGAAAATTCTTTATGAGTTGACCACAAATGTGGTACACATTTGGGACAGAGTCTGGGACCAGCCCACCCACTAAATACCCTTTAAAAGGACGTGTAATTCGATCGGCATAATATGGGAATTTAAAGAAAGGTGTATGACGTCATAGAATGGGCATGAAATGAAATTTCTTTAGGAGTTGACCACGAATGTGGTATACATTTGGGACAGAGTCTGGGACCGGACAACACCCACCAAATACTCTTTAATAGGACGTGTAATTCGATCGGCATAATATGGGAATTTAAAGAAAGGTGTATGACTGTAGAGTTCGAATCTAATGTTGATATAAAGATTCAAGTGTCTGGGTCAGGTCCTGTCGTTCAGCAGGACATGTACATAGCGACAATAAAGGAATCAAATAAAATTTCTTTTGTGTCGTAGTATCGGGGGGATCGACCCTCTCCTCCCAATGATAACAACGCCAAACTAGCATGTGTGACGACCGAGAATATGTTATACTCAAATGAAAGGACGTGTCAGGGGATAATCCCCATCCCCCATCCTACCAAAAAAACAAGTAAAAAGGCGTTAAGTTCGGCCGGGCGGAACTTTGGATACCCACCACCTTGGGTATATACGTAAACCATCTTTCGTCAAAATCCGGTGAAAAATTCACACCTTATGCCCCATAGCAGCTATATCGAAATATGTTCCGATTTTAACAAAATATTGATCGTTTTAGCAGCTATATCTAAAAATAAACAGATCTGAATCATAAACGACACGGATGTCGAAAAGCCTAACATAAGTCAATGTGTAAAATTTCAATGAAATCGGATTATAAATGTGCCTTTTATGGGGCCAAGACCTTAAATCGAGATATGGGTCTATATGGCAGCTATATCCAAATCTGGACCGATCTGTGCCAAACTTAAGAAAAATGTCGAAGGGTCCAATACAACTCACTGTCCCGAATACTGGCGAAATCGGACAATAAATGCGCCTTTTATGGGCCCAAACCCTTAAATCGAGAGATCGGTCTATATGGCAGCTACATCCAAAGAAGAAGGAAGTCGAAGGGCCTAACGCAACTCACTATCCCAAATCTTGGCGAATTGGGATAATAAATGCGCCTTTTATGGGCCCAAATCCTTAAATCGAGAGATCGGTCTATATGGCAGCTATATTCAAATCTGGACCGATCCAAATTGAAGAAGTATGTCGAGTGGCTTAACATAAGTCACTGTCCCAAATTTCAGCAAAATCGGATAATAAATGTGGCTTTCATGGGCCTAAGACCCTAAATAGGTGGATCGGTCTATATGGGGGCAATGACAAGATATAGTCCGATATAGGCCATTTTCGAACTAAACCTGCTTATGGACAAAAAAAGAATCTGTGCATATACATTTCCGACCCTATAATATATAAATATTCTTGATCAGCGTAAAAATCTAAGATGATCTAGCCATGTCCGTCCGTCTGTCTGTTGAAATCACGCTACAGTTGTAAAAATAGAGATATGGAGCTGAAATTTGGCACAGATACGTGTTTCTGATATACGCTGGTTAAGTTTTTGAACGGGCCAAATCGAACCATATTTGGATATAGTTGCTATATAGACCGATTTTTTCGATAAATTGTCTAATGCCCAAAAAACATTATTTTTCATCAGATTTTGTTGAAATTTAAAACAGTGAGTAGTTTAAGACTTCCCGATATAGATATAGCTACCATATAGACCGTTCTTCCGATAAAGGGTCTGAAGGCCATTCAAGCTTTATTTAGTACCAGATTTCGATAAAACTTGAAACAGTGAGTTATTTTAAGCCTCCCGACATTTGACCTAAATATGATATAGATCGGACTATATTTAGATATAGCTGCCATATAGACCGATCTCCCGATAAAGGGTCTGAAGTCCATTAAGCTTTATTTATTACCTGATTAAGCTGAAATTTGAATCAGTGAGTAGGTTAAGACCTCCCAAAATCCGAACTAAATATGGTTCAGAACAGACTATATTTAGATATAGCTGCCATATAGACCGATCTGTCGATAAGGGGTCTGAAGCCCATGAAAGCTTTATTTTTAACCGATTTCGCTAAAACTTGAAACAGTGAGCTATATTTAGCCTACTGATACCCTACCTATATATGGCTCAGATTGGACTATATTTAGATATAGCTGCCATATAGACCGATCCGCCGATAAGGGGTCTGAAGCCAATAAAAGCTGTATTTACTTCCCGATTTCTCTGATATTTGAAACAGTGAGTAGGTTAAGACCTCCCAACATCCGACCCAAATATGGTTCAGAACAGACTATATTTAGATATAGTTGCCATATAAACCGATCTCCCGATAAAGGGTCTGAAGCCCATAAAAGCTTTATTTATTACCCGATTTCGCTGAAATTTAAAACACTAGGTTATTTTAAGCCTCCCGACATCTGACATGAATGTGTTTCAGATCGATATAGCTGCCATATAGACTGATCGGCCGATAAGGGGTCTGAAGCCAATGAAAGCTGTATTTACTACCTGATTTCGCTGAAATTTGAAACAGTGAGTAGGTTAAGGCCTCCCAACATTTGACCTTATTGTGGTTCAGAACGGACAATATTTAGATATAGCCGCCATAAAGACCGATCTGCCGATAAGGGGACTGTAGCCCATAAAAGCTTTATTTATTACCCGATTTCGCTGAAATTTGAAACAGTTAGTTCTTCTGAGCCCCACGATATCCGACCTTAATGTGGTACAGATCGGTATATATTTGGATATGGCTACCAAAAGGACCAATATTTTGTACTACAAAATTTAACAATGACTTGTACTTATTAGACCTTTCAATATCGGTGTCTAATTTGGTTCAAATCGGAACATATTTCGATAAAGCTGCTATGGGGGCATAAATTATGCATTTTTCACCGGATTATGAAGAAAGGGGGTTTACATATATGGCCGAGGTGGTGGATATCCATAGTTCGCCCGGCCGAACTTCATGCCTTTTTACTTGTTAAATTATAGATTCATGGTTAAATTATAGAGCAAACTAAAGATGTTTGACAGTGAAACAAAACATTAAACTTGCGTGAGCAATTTAAACCAGTGTTGCCAAAAAGATAATAGCTAAAAAATCACACTTTTTTGCTGGCTTTTAATTGAAAAGAAAAAAACTACATTTGGAGTCAAAGTCGAGAAAATATGAAGTTTACAGATCAACCCAGAATCATCTCTCATTTGGTTTGAACATGTCAGCCCGTATATCTCTACGTTCGTGTATTCAGGGTACAGGTCGGTTTTGATATCCCGCAGTCATTAAATTTGATAAAGTTTCGCTTATGTGTCTGACGTATTATTCAAAATAATCAAAGTTAATGGTATATACCATTATATAGTTGGCTCCTTTTGACTTTTGCCCTTTCTTGTGTGGTTTGAGTGATCTGCACTCACTCAAGTTTAGTTCATTCGTACCAGGATCCTCCTATACATGTACACATTTCTCTAACTATCACACCGATGCATAGTACTCGAAATATGTTTGGATTAATAGATATTGGGTTGCCCAAAAAGTAATTGCGGATTTTTCATATAGTCGGCGTTGACAAATTTTTTCACAGCTTGTGAATCTGTAATTGCATTCTCTCTTCTGTCAGTTATCAGCTGTTACTTTTAGCTTGCTTTAGAAAAAAAGTATATTTGATTAAAGTTCATTCTAAGTTTTATTAAAAATGCATTTACTTTCTTTTAAAAAATCCGCAATTACTTTTTGGGCAACCCAATATTTCCAAATGCATATGTCTTCCTACACCATTGACATTCGAAAAATTTCTAAATTTTGGCACATTCAAGGGAACATGGAATGAAATTTCAACTTCAAAAGCAATCCATTGGCATGGCAAAATAAATTGCTAACATGGCTCCAACGTTGTTCGCGTTGTGTTAGGGTAAGAGCCAAATTGAAACTGACAATCCCTAACACGGACCTTGAACAATGAAACGTGATAATTAATATACTCGCAAATGTTTAACCCTAAACGAATTGTTGATGGTGACAAATGTCCGACATCCTTTAACTAAAATCAATGTCATCCAGCTTATGTTTGTTGTAGTTTTCCCGTCTCCACCGACCAGCTTTATGACCTGATGTTGTTCTTGTGTCCGTTTGTTGTCTTGTCTCCCATAACACTAATGTTATCATGACAATTCGATGTTTCACCTCATAAATTGTGTTTGCGACTTCATCGATCACTTTTGTTGAGCTTGAATGCATTCTGCTGCGCCGTGTCGTTTGTCCATATTTGCAGCACGCATAAATGTTGGATGTGCCCCATACAACCAGTGGAAAAATGAATGGACTGGACCAGGCCGCACCGACCACTCGGGAAGGCACGCGTTTTATGTTTCTTTTTTTCTTCACAATGTAGTCGGTTTTTATGTTGTTTTTGGGGGGAGATTTTTGTAGGCAGTGATGTCGCCTTGGCCATTATGGAGTTCTTCGTTCAACTTTAGCTTTCGGAATTGCTTTTTAATCACTGGCAATGGCAAAACGGAAATCAAACCTGATCGCAGTATGGATGAATTCGTTGGCTGAATGTTTGTTAAGTCTACTCCAACTAATGCAGCAACTGTTGTAGGTTCCAATGATGGTGGTGGTGATGCCTGAACTACTCGCAAGGATGCGTGAGTATTTATGAATTGAATAAATCTTCGATTTGATTTAAAGTCCAACAACTGTTGTGTGTTATGGTATGTTTCTCAAGAGGTGTGAAATGGTTTTCAAGGATATTTTGTTTGAGGAACATTATAGTGGTTAAAGACAACACAAGTGACCCTACTGAGAGCTTCGAAATCGGAGGAGAGGGATTTATCAATATGAGTATGTATTAGACAAAGTCGTGGGAATTTGGAGACATTGAAATTAATAAATGGAACATTCAATAAGCCTTTATGTTTAAATGTTTACAAAAAAGTAAATATGGCCTCAAATTCGGTGCAGGTGAATCGCGCAATTAAGCATATTTTTAGCAGGTATTGAACGATTTAGGGACTTGGCATGCAAAGTCAAATTTCATATCTTATATATAAAAATCAATTTGTGTTTGTTTGTTTGTATGTTTGTGTCTTCCTTATAGACTCAGAAACGGCTAAACCGATTTTCTTGAAATTTTTACAGATGGTGCATAATGACCCCGTGGTGAAAATAGGGTACTACATTTTTTGATATCTGAAGGGGGGCGGACCCTCCCCCTTACCCTAATTTTCAGAAACGCCAGTTCTCGGAGATGATAGGTGCGATTTTAAGCGAAATTTTGTGTGCTCTCATATAGAACCCCAAAAATAAAAATTTGGTATCCAAATTTCGTATGGGGTACCTAGGGGGGCTGTCCCACCCTAAAGCCTATCAAACATATATTTAGACCAATCACGACAATATGGGACTCAAATGAAAGGTATTTAGGACAAGAAAACGTATCTGATATCCAATTGTCGGAGCAAGTTCTACCCACCCCAAGCCCCAAAACACCGCTAAATCGGACATATTTACCGACCATGGCAATATGGGACTCAAATGAAAGGTATTTGCGAGTAGAATACGAATCTGATATTCAAATGTGGGACCACGTTTCTGGGGGTCCACCCCTGTTTCAAAACTCCCCACAAACAGGACTTTTTTATTAACCATGGGAATATGGGGCTTAAATAAAAGGTAATTGAATGTAGAATAGGAATCTGATATCAAAATATGGGACCAAGTGTTTGGAGGCCACCTTTTCCCAAAAATATCCCCAAAGGGGACAAATTTACGACCATAGCAATGTGGGGCTCAAATGAAAGGTCTTTGGGAGTAAAGCACGAATTTGATATCAATATTCGGGAAAAGTGTCTATGGGGCCACCCCACCCCCACAACACCACCCGGGCTCAAATAAGGGGGTTTTTAAAGTGAAACACGAATCCGATATATATTTGCAAGGCCAACTCACTGAGTGGCCGCCCATCTCCCAAAACACCCTCAAGCCGTTCATGTTTGCCGACTATGGAAATATGGGGTTCAAATTAAAGGTATGTGGGAGTAGACCACGTATCTGATATCAACATTAGGGGCCAACTGTCTAGCGGATGTCCCACCAACATAGAAACCCCCAAATAGGACGTATTTGCTCACCAAGACAATTTGAGTCTTAAAGAGAGTGGAACTAAATATTCATAGTTTTTAGGGCCAATACCCCAAACTGGACATATTTGCTGACTTTTGCAATAAGAAGTTTAAATGAGATTAGAAAACGAATTTAATATACAATTGGCAATATGGGATTCAAATAAATTATATATAGATATATGAGAATAGAGTACGTTGCTGATATATTTTCCGGGCTTAGTGTTTGGAGAACCACCCCCCACAGCACCCCTAAATCGGGCATATTTACCCACCATGTCAATGTGGAGCTTAAATGAAAGGTATTGGGGGGTAGAGCAAGAATTGATACCCATTTTTGTAAGAATTGATACCAAAATATCCCACAAACAGCAATTTTTTAGTGACCATCGCAATGTGGGGGTAAATAATAAAGGTATTTGGGAGTAGAATACGAACTTGATATCCAAATGTAGGACCATGTACTTAGGGCATCACCCCTTTCCTAAAACACCCCCAAAGGGGAAAAAAATTTTCAACCATGCCAATATGTGGCTCAAATGAAAGGTATTTGAGATTAGAAAAGGAATTTGATAACCTATTTTGGGGCCATGTGTTTGGGGGACGTCTCATCCTGTAAACTCCTCTTAAGCCAATGGCGAGATGGGGTTTAAATAAGTTGTATTTGAGAGAAGAGCACGATGCTGATATTTTATTCAGGGCCAAGTATCTGGGGGACCACCTCTCCTCCTAAAACACCACTAAATCAGACATCACGAGAATATCGGACTGAAATGAAGGATTTTAAGAGTGGAGTTCACCTTACATCCAATCTTAAATTCGTAGACCAATAAAGATAATATGGGATTCAGATAAAGGCACTTATATTGTTAAACTTTTAGTCAAGCGATATACTATTTTCGTAGCATGGTTTTTCTCTAAAAGATCTTTAATTGTCGAAAATAAATATTCCAAGGAAACTTTTGTTCCATATAAAGTAAAATAAGGCGCAGCGGAGCGGGCCCGAGTCAGCTAGTATAATATATAAACCATTTAGAGAGGAGATTCAGTGCCTTGAGCATAACAAGTGAAGCCCTTCCGATTTTTTAGGTCCTCATTTGCAACGAATAAACTGTGCCGCCAAGGTTGCACTTAGAATGAGGGAACTCGGCATGCGGAAAGAGGAAGACTACGACCATTTTGTAGACTATAGATGCTCAGAGAGAGGTACCAGACATTTTAGTACAGACACCGATTCATGATAGGATTTTCAGTACACTAATTCCCAACAGAAAGGATTGGACTAGATATAGGGGACTAGATATATAGGCTATAAAAAAAGAGCCCCTAATATTCAGTTTTAACCTGAACCAGGCAGCACTCATACGAAAGAAGTATCCTCGTTATTCCTGTATGGAATATAAGTGGGTAAATTTGCAATTCTATTGATACCCTCCACCATGGGATGGCACTCATACGAAAGAAGTATCCTCGTTATTCCTGTATGGAATATAAGTGGGTAAATTTGCAATTCTATTGATACCCTCCACCATGGGATGGGGGTATACTAATATCGTCATTCAAAATATACGTCCTTTTGTCCGTTGGTCTGTCAGTCCTTCTGTCCGTAGGTTTGCTCGTCCGTCTGTCGAAAGCACGCTATCTCTCGAACAAATAAAGCTGGGCAGCTGAAATTTCGCAAGAATACTTCCTATAAGTGTAGGTCGGTTGGGATTGTAAAGGGGTTATACGGTCCTTTTTATACCCTCCACCATAGGATGGGGGGTATACTAATTTCGTCATTCTGTTTGTAACTACTCGAAATATTTGTCTGAGACACCATAAAGTATATATATTCTTGATCGTCGCGACATTTTATGTCGATCTGGCCATGTCCGTCCGTCTGTCCGTCCGTCTGTCTGTGGAAAGCACGCTAACTTCCGAAGGAGAAAAGCTAGTCGCTTGAAATTTTGCACAAATACTTCTTATTAGTGTAGGTCGTTTGGTATTGTAAATGGGCTATATCGGTCCATGTTTTGATATAGCTGCCATATATATCGATCTTGGGTCTTGACTTCTTGAGCCTCCAGAGGACGCAATTCTTATCCGATTGGAATGGAGTTTTTGCACGATTTCCATTCCAATGGTTCAAATCGGTCCATAACCTGGTAAAGCTGCCATATAAACCGATCTTGGGTCTTGAGTTCTTGAGCCTCTAGAGGGCGCAATTCATATCCGTTTCGAATGAATTTTTACACGACATGTTTTGGTTTGATATCCAATTACTGTACCAAGTATGGTTTAAATCGGATGACAACCTGATATAGCTGCCATATAAAGCGATCTTGGGTCTTGAATTCTTGAGCCTCGAGAGGGCGCAATTCTTATCCGATTAGAATGAAGTTTTAAACGACGTATTTCGCTGACTTCCAACAACTGTGCTAAGTTAGATTCAAATCGTTCAATAACCTGATATAGCTATCATATAAACCGATCTTGAATCGTGACTTCTTGAGCCAGTAGAGGGCGCAATTCTTATCCGATTTGAATGAAATTTTGCACGAAGTATTGCGCTATGACTTCCAACAACTGTGCCAAGTGTGGTTCAAATCGGTCTATAATTTGGTATAGCTGTCATATAAACCGTTATGGGGACTTGCCTTCTTGAGCTTCTAGAGGACGCAATTCCTATCCGATTTGGTTGAAATTTTGTTCGACAGATCCTCTCATGACAATCAACATCGTGTTTATTATGGTCTGAACCGGTCTATAGCCTGATACAGCTCCCATATAAATCGCTCTCTATTTTACTTCTTGAGCCCCCAAAGGGCGCTCATTGGCTGACATTTTACACAGGTCTCCAACATATAATTTAATTGTGGTCCAAACCGGACCATATCTTGATTTCGCTCTTATAGCAGAGTAAATCTTTTCTTTTATCCTTTTTTTGCCTAAGAAGAAATACCGGTAAAAGAACTCGATTTATAAGATATATAAAATTTGGCCCGGCCGATTGCTTTTACTTTTTTTTGTTTAACAAATACCTTATAATGGCGTCAATATTTTAAGTACAAAGCTACACAACACTTCTGGCGCGATGGCAACAATACAATTCTGACGCCGTCAATTATTAATAGCCTCCTCTGTCTGGCATTGAATTGATGCCAAATGGTATTAAAGATCCTTGCCAATGACGCGAACAAAATAATACCAGACAGTATTGGCAAAGTACCGTAATTTTTCTACCTATATAGGTACTTGGACATCAACTTTCGATCTACTCCCGAATACCTTTCATTAGAGTCCCAAATTGTGGCTCCTTCCGGACCACTCCCAAGAATGTGTGAAAATTTCAAAGAAATCGGTTTTACCGTTTTTGAGTCAACAAACAAACAAACGCAATTAAATTTTATATGCATAGATTGGCTATTATAATAAAACTCTTTTATTTTTTTAAAAAATATTAATTTAATGTATAAAATTAATCCTAAATGCAATAAAAATCCTTTCAATGAAGGTAAAGACCTACTGCCTACCACCGAGTAGATCTGTCCAGAGGGTGTTCACTGGAGCACCCACCTCTGGTCGATGTTGTCAGAATGAAATATTAGAAAATTAATAGAAAAATGCGTGCGTTGTAGAATAGTTTGAGGAGGGGAAAAAAGCAGGGCATAACAATAGGCGAAATAAATAAATAACATAAAATATATTTGTGGATGTATGGTGAAAAAATGAAGAGAAAGCAGAATGATAGTTAACGCCTTTTATGGCCTACAACGCACTACCCAAAAATAGGAAAATCAAACAAATGTTCCTTGGATGTTTGTTTTCCTATCACTACAAGCTTTTGATTGGAGTGTATATTAGAGTGTAACGAATAAGGAAAGTTAATATTTGCATATTTTAATAAACCATCAAGATTGAAAAAATTCCACGCCCAATATTGTGGAGATCAGACCAAAATTCTAATGCCTTAAAAGTCCATATCGGATAAAATATATATATGGTGGCTATATCTAAATCAGGACCTATTTTAATGCAATTTTGCGCACGTATTGGGACTCCAAATAAAACGTCTCATGCAAACTTTTGTAAAGATCGAACCAAATTGTAGCTTCTAAAACTCGGCTTAAAACTCGGATGAAAGATATATATGGGAGCTATATCTAAATCTGATCCAATTTTTATGAAATTTTGAACACGTATTACCATGTTAAATAAAACACCTCGCGCAAAATCTTTAGGATCGGACCAAATTGTGTCTTCTATAGCCTTAAAAGGCCATATCAGATGAAATATATATGGCAGCTATATACAAATCTGAAATGATTTTCATGAAATTTTGCAAACACTTTAGGACGCCAAATAAAAGACCTCGCGCTTTATGTGGTAGAGATAGGACCAAAATAGTGGTTGTTACAGCCTTACAATTCCATGTCGTATGAAAGATATAAATGAGAGCTATATCTAAACCTAGACCGATTTTGATGAAATTTTGCACACATATGCGGACGTCAAATAAATGACCTCATGCTGTATTGTGTAAAGGTCGGACAAAAATTGTGGCTTCTACAGCCTTAAAAGGCCATATCGGATGAAAGATATATATGAGAGCTATATCTAAACTGCATCGATTTTCATGAAATGCCCTTCTTCTTCTTAGCGTTGCAAACAAATGCACAAAATTATAATACCCTGTACCACAGTTGTGGTGCAGAGTATAACTATCGTCTGAAACAATGTAGATTAATTTAAAAAAAAATCCATTAACGATTGTTTCGGAGTTCAAAAATTTCAAAGTGCTTCCTTCAAAGCTAGAAAAGGTTTATTGTAAAATCAGCAGACAATGTTTGATGATATCACCAAATTTATTTTTCTGGGTGTATATTACGTTGTACTCTATTTTGAACTATACTTACCACAGTTGTTGGAAATTATAACAAAATACTCCGTGCGAAATCCCAGCCCAATTGCGACTTCTAGAGGCTCAAGAAGTCAAGATCACAGATCACTTTATATGGCAGCTATATCAGGTGATGAACCGATTTGAACCTTATTATGCACAGTTGTTGAAAGTCAGAATAAAATAAGAATTGATAAGAATTGCGCCCTCTGGAAGCTCAAGAAGTCAAGACCCAAGATCGGTTTATATTGCAGCTATATCAGGTTATGGACCGATTTGTACCATACTTGGCACAGTTGTTGGCTATCATAACAATACACGTCGTGCAATTTCATTCCAATCGGATATGAATTGCGGCCTCTAGAGGCTCAAGAAGTCAAGACCCAAGATCGGTTTATATGGCAGCTATAACAAAACATGGACTGATATGGCCCATTTACAATCCCAACTGACCTACACTAATAAAAAGTATTTGTGCAAAATTTCAAGCGCCTAGTTTTACTCATTCGAAAATTAGCGTGCTTTCGACAGACGGACGGACGGACAGACAGACGGACATGGCTAGATCGATATAAAATGTCACGACGATCAAGAATATATATGTAGCTTATGGGTTCTCAGACGAATATTTCGAGTAGTTGCAAACAGAATGACGAAATTAGTATACCCCCATCCTAAAGTGGAGGGTAAAAAACTACCCTTCACCATTACTTGCTCCTTCTTTGTAGTAACTCTTTGATGTTTTAGAGCGTACAACAAGCCGATTAGTGGCTTAGGTGTATATGGTGGGGCGGATTAATATCCGCACCCATTTTATACCCTACACGACTACAGGGTATTATAGTTTAGTGCATTAGTTTGTAACACCAAGAAGGAAGAGAGATAGACCCATTGATAAGTATACCGATCGACTCAGAATCACTTTCTGATTCGATTTAGCCATGTCCGTCTGTCTGTCTGTTCGTCAGTCCATATTAATTTGTGTACAAACTTCAGTTCGCAAATCGTCTTCAGACATGTTTTTCGGAGACGAAGCCTTTTGAAATTGTAGAAAAATCGGTTCAGATTTGGATATAGCTTCTATATATATGTTCGTCTCATTTACAGTAATAATGCAATAAAATGGTCATTTGTTAACCGATTCTCTAGAAATTTGGTACGAAATATTCTCTTTTAACTCTCGACATTACTAATGAATTTCATAGAAATCGGTTCAGATTTAGATATAGCTCTCATAAATATTGTATATATCAGCCGATTTTCACTCCTAGAGCCACTGCAAGCGCATTTATTGACCAATCTTGCCAAAACTTTGTACAACACTTTCCTCGACGACTTTTACAATATCCATAAATTTTTCTCGAAATCGGTTCAGATTTAGATATACCTCGTCCGATTTGCAGTAATAATGCAATAAAATGGTCATTTGTTAAACGGGTTCCCGAAATTTGACAGGAAGAATTTTGTTATGACTTTCGACATTTCTGGTGAATTTCATAGAAATCGGTTCAGATTTAGATATAGCTGTTATGCACGTATATCGGCCCAATTGTCCCTTCTAGAGCCACTGCAAGCGCATTTATTGACCAATCTTGCAAAAACTTTGTACAAAGCTTTCCTCATCAACTACCACAATATATGAGAAGTTTGCTCCAAATCGGTTCAGATTTTGATATAGCTCCCATATATATGTTCTTCCGGTTTTGGGAAATATTGCAATAAAGTGCTTATGTGTTAACCGCATTGCATTATTACTGCAAGCGCATTTATTGACCAATCTTGCAAAAACTTTGTACAAAGCTTTCGTCATCAACTACCACAATATATGAGAAGTTTGCTCCAAATCGGTTCAGATTTTGATAAAGCTCCCATATATATGTTCTTCCGATTTTGGGAAATATTGCAATAAAGTGCTTATATGTTAACCGTTGTTATTACAGTTTGAAGATATTTGCTCAAAATTTGATACGGGTTGTTTAATAACCCATCTGAAAACATCCGCCGAAGTCCATCAAAATTGGTTTAGAATTGGATATATTTAGCTCCCACATTATCCTTATAGGGTAGGTGTAGGGTATTATACTGTCGTCACCGCCCGACTTTTGCCCTTACTTACAGGTATATCTTGTCTACGTATTGTCTTATAATATTTTCAAGCACCATTAAGAGATTAAAAATCGAATAATGGAGAAAATTAAACACAAGAATGAGAGGCAGTGTGAAAGTACTGGGCACGCAGTATTTTTAAAGTTTTCTCTCTTTCCTTTCCAACGTTCTTCAGTCTATCTGCATCTAATTTTATACAGAACTTCAAATCACATCCATCCAGTGGGGATGTCTCAGATCATTCGACAATCGTTGTTATCCCGTGCAGTAACCTGAGTCATAATTCGGGCACTTTTATATCTCCGACCGTAACGCATCAGATTCGGCTTCCTTAGGGTTATCTCAACCCTTTCCTCGCAGCCTATCTCGACAATCTCCTCTGTGACGTTTCAATGAGGAGACTCATGTGGCTGCACGGGATACCAACGATTGCCGAATGATCTGAGACATCCCCACTGGATGGATGTGATTTGAAGTTCTGTCTAAAACTAAATGCAGATAGACTGAAGAACGATGGAAAGGAAAGAGAAAAAACTTTAAATATATTGCGTGCCCAGTATTTTCACACTGCCTCTCATTCTTATGGATAATTTTCTCCATTGTTCGATTTTTAATCTTTTAATGGTGCTTGAAAATATTGTTTCGGTACAACCCAATGCATTCATGTTTAGGATCTATTTATTCATGTATTAGTTGTGGTAGTCGCTTGCCAATGGAAGGATGTTTGGCCATATTGTAATATATGATGTGGCAACACATTTTCGGAAAAAAAAATTAAGTTTCACCCTACAACTGTTTTTGTTGTGTTTGTATTTTGGTGCTTCCTTCGAATCGCCTCCCGAGTGTGGACATGGTAATATTGTTTGGTATGGATGCGAATGAGAATAGGACAGTACAATGTGAATACCACCGAAGCAAGAAGCGTGCACGCACGAAATTTTCAAGCATATAACACAACACATGGCACATATTGACTTCCGGTGCGTGTTTCAATGTAAAATAAATGTACATCCTGAGTTCGACTGTATACCAGTGTGTGTGTGTGTGTGAGTGTGTGTGAGTGTGTGTGTCTGGGTGGTACAAGATAGATGGGTGCTACTTGAAGAAGCATTTTTGCACTTACTAAGTCCCAAATGCCACGAAACACAAAAGACCTCCGAGCAACGTTGCGTTGCTTCGAAGGGTGTAAAGGAGCAGCAACAAAAAACAAGAAAATCAACAGCATCCTCAAGCGAGACCACCAATGGGAACTCCAATAAAAGGATATCGGCTAAAATGCCACAGTATTCTTGACGAACAATGGGGGATGTATATTTTGAATTAGGAATTTATCACCTGTATTTGGAGAGCCAGGACAATTGTTATCCCTTTTGATTGCATTAGCGTTAGGCCGTAGCCCCTGGGGGGAATCGAAACGATTTTTTTGAAATGTTCACAGATTTTGGAGGTTGGTCTGGCAGCAATAAGTGGTTAAATAATTTTCGATATATTATGGGCGTCGCACCCCTTTCCTAAGTGCAAATTTATCTTCCCATGTGGAAACGATTCGGTCGAAGGCCAGTACTAGCCTATTGTGCCTCCCAGATCAGAACTAGAAACGAGATAGGGAGATTAAGTAATGTAGGAAAAACGTAAGTGAGGAACAGCGTTTTCCGACATGAGAAGACCCCCTTCTCAGATACGTTCACACAGATTAGAGAAAAAGTGTCTTTGCAATATGGGAAGCATATGCCCCTGTAGACCTGGACACGAACTAAGCATATGCCCAATCGTCTTATCTTCGTCAAAAAAGATTTTACAATAATCTTTTCGGCAATGTTCGTCGCCATATGTCCTTCAGTAATGGGGCTAATTTACCTCTTATCGTAAGCCAGCAGCATGTTCCTGGCAATCCGGCATGATTCTCACCTCGTCACCGATTCTGTACTGCCCATCCCCATTGCTATATTCAATAGTTAGACAAATGGCTTATATGCAAGACCGGCGAATTTCGCTCTAAGAGGGGTTTGCGGCGTATTTGTCCGCCTACTTAAGTTACCGATATACCATGGCGTACGGGAACCCAAGTCAGAGTTGTATTATAAGCCTGCGGTTCATATACATGACAATATCTGACTAAGAGTCCGACCCGTCCCCAAAAACCCCATAGGCTGCACATGATGAACAATAGTGACTAAAAATGTGGGGCCATATAGGGGCCCACCCATCGGACCATATAGGGGCCCACCCAGGACCATATAGGGGCCCACATTTTTAGTCACTATTGTTCATCATGTGCAGCCTATGGGGTTTTTGGGGACGGGTCGGACTCTTAGTCAGATATTGTCATGTATATGAACCGCAGGCTTATAACACAACTCTGACTTGGGTTCCCGTACGCCATGGTATATCGGGGCCCACCGCCATGGTATATCGGGGCCCACCCACCACCAAAAAACCCCACACTGCAGACATTAAGAGCAATTAGTATGCTATGATACTTCATTAAAATATATTTTCAGGAAGAGTACGAATTTGGTAACCAATTTGGAGCCAAGTGCCTGGCGCCAATCTTTAATTGAAAAGTTTTCCATATCAAATACCCGCTTCCAAGTTTCCCTTTTTAATTGAGGAACTATATCTTCCAATGTGCATTGAAAGGACAGAAAATTGTTTGCTGAGCAAGAAGATAAAACTGTTCCCCCGAACTCCGAAATAGAAATACATTCCTTTGTGTGCTCTTATCAGTATGATTTGTGATTTTGGGTGTCGTCTGTTGTGTGGCACTACTTTTTTTCATCATCATCGCCATCATGATTATCATAATGTGGAGACCTCAACCCCATACTGTTATCCCTGCAAATGCTTACACGACTCTCACTCTGATGTATGTTTGTATGTGTCCCTTTTCCCGATCTGTTTTCCTCCCAAACCCAAAGGGCATTGGGAAGTGCGGCAAAAAGCACAGGACATGAATTGTAGAAATCGAAGATACAGGAGGAATGTTTTTCACATACTTTAACACCCACTTTGGGAACAACAACTGCCGACACACGCACTTCCAAAATACAAAAAATTTGGTTTTTGCCAAAACATGAAGAATGTTGCGATGCCAAACCTCGCCTCCCATTGGCAGGCAGCGTTTGGTGGAGGTTCCGTTCCAACTCCTACACATTGCGGCCGTGTTTTGCTTGAGGGGGGAAGAAATTTGTTCTGCATGGAAAAGCGTGTGTGTGTGAGTGTGTGCTTAGCTCCTTGCAATGCCTTGCTGCGGAAGCATATTATGGCAGTTGTTAGCTTCCTTCAAGGACATGCCCGAGAAGATTCTCATGTATTTCAATATAACGAGCATTTCTCATATATAAATATCTTTGAATGGCAATTTATCTTTCCGCTTCAGCAGCTGACAGCAGTTTGGTGGTATATGTATATACGTATGGCGAAACTCATATCTTCTATTTAGGAATGCGTCACTACATTTGGTTTGAAGATGGAATAGAAAAATACAATTTTTATGAAAGTACTTCACGGAAAACAATGTTGCTGTTCAGTCTTGTTCTGAAATTGGAGTTAAGTTACAAAAATGTGCAGTTTGCATTAGTTTTGCAACAGTTAAAATCAGTAAAAGCGTGCTAAGTTCGGCCGGGCCGAATCTTATATACCCTCCACCATGGAGCGCATTTGTCAGTTCTTTTCCCGGCATCTCTTCTTAGGCAAAAAATAATATAAGAAAAGATTTGCTCTGCTATTAGAGCGATATCAAGATATGATCCGGTTTAGACCACAATTAAATTATATGTTGGGGCTCAAAAAGTAAAATATATGGGAGCTGTATCGGGCTATAGACCGATTCTGACCATAATAAACACGTATGTTGATGGTCATGAGAGGATCCGTCGTACAAAATTTCAGGCAAATCGGATAAGAATTGCGATCTCTAGAGGCCCAAGAAGTCAAGACCCAAGATCGGTTTTTATGGCAGCTACATTAGGTTATGTACCGATGTGAACCATACTTGGCACAGTTATTGGATATCATAGCAAAACACATCGTGCAAAATTTCATCCCAATCGGATAAGAATTGCGCACTCTAGAGGCTCAAGAAGTCAAGACCCAAGATTGGTTTATATGACAGCTATATCAGGTTATAGACCGATGTGAACCATACTTGGCACAGTTATTGGATATCATAACAAAACATGTCGTGCAAAATTTCATTCCAATCGGATAAGAATTGCGCACTCTAGATGCTCAAAAAGTCAAGACTCAAGATCGGTTTATATGGCAGCTATATCAGGTTATGAACCGATATGAACCATACTTAACACAGTTGTTGGTAGTGATACTAAAACACTATGTGCAAAATTTCGTTCCAATCGGATAATAATTGCGCACTCTAGAGGCTCAAAAAGTCAAGACCCAAGATCGGTTTATATGGCAGCTATATCAGGTTATGGAACGATGTGAACCATACTTGGCACAGTTATTGGATATCATAGCAAAACACGTCGTTCAAAATTTCATCCCAATCGGATGAGAATTGCACACTCTAGAGGCTCAAGAAGTCAAGACCCAAGATCGGTTTATATGGCAGCTATATCAGGTTATCAACCGATGTGAACCATACTTGGCACAGTTATTGGATATCATAGCAAAACACGTCGTGCAAAATTTCATCCCAATCGGATAAGAATTGCGCACTCTAGAGGCTCAAGAAGTCAAGACCCAATATCGGTTTATGTGGCAGCTATATCAAAACATGGACCGATATGGCCCATTTACAATACCAACCGACCTACACTAATAAGAAGTATTTGCTTTCGACAGACAGACGGACGGACGGGCGGACGGACGGACGGACGGACAGACGGACGGACATGGCTAGATCGACATAAAATGTCGCGACGATCAAGAATATATATACTTTATGGGGTCTCAGACGAATATTTCGAGTAGTTACAAACAGAATGACGAAATTAGTATACCCCCCATCCTATGGTGGAGGGTATAAAAATTAACAATTCAAGCAGTATGTTGGCTAGGGGTCTTTTAGTTTAGGGGGGATATGGCAAGGCTTAGCCCTTGCAAGCGTACAGGATGATGACTCAAGAGGGGGTTTAGCCTCTTGGCACAGATTGAATCTACCCCATGATATTACAAAAGGGCTTCGACTGTTTCCCTTACAGGTACGTTGCTTTGTTTCGGTCTTGTGTTATGAACTTCAACGAATCCCTATTTTGGAATTGGGTGAAGGTTAGGTTAGTTTAGAGGGGGTTAGAGGTTAGAGGGCACGCGACTTCCAACCTCGGTTACTAGCTGCTTCAATCGGAATGAGTTCATCCTTGAAGAAGGTAGAAATGAAAAAGAAGATTGGGAAAAACAGCATTGTGCAAGACAGCTAAGAGGACAGAAAAAAACAAACTAATCCATAGGACAAGACGAAGATCTCTCACCGCAGAGAACGACAAGAGTTAGAACTACAAGGGTCATTCTGGAGTTATAAGTGCGCGGTGGGAATGCAGGCACGGAAAAGGTGTTCACCCAATGTCCTGTATCTTCTAATCGCAATTGCACTTAAGTGTAGCAAGAGGTGATCGACTGCCCACAACTCCTCTTCGTCCTCACACATCCTGCAGAAGTCTGCTTCTCCCTGTGTCCAACACGATGCCAATAACCAGACATTGCAATAGGAGTCAGGACGCCTATCAGCAATCCGAACTATTTCTACCTTAGCCCCACCCCGTTTCAAGAAATATTCGGCCACAGCGCTTTTGACATCCTTCAACCAATAGCAACAGCCCACGACTCACTCGTGCGGCCGTCGTAGGTGGTGAACGCCCTACCAAGAAGCCCGCACCGTGAAGGGCTCACTGATTGCATAGCACGATCTTTGTCTATAAGCGATCAATTCCTGGCCAGCTTATCGGCCACTTCGTTGCCGACCAAACCTTGATTGCCTGAGATCCAACACAGTCTGACAGACTTTCCCATGGAGAGTTTCGACCTAACATGGCCCGACGCTAGAGCCTTAAACGCCGCCTTAGGTTAGGCTAGTTGAGCAAATAAAAAAGGCATTAAGTTCCGGGCCGGGCCGAACTTTGGATACCCAACACCTCGTACATATGTATATGTTAAGCACCTTTGGTCGTAGTCCGGTAAAAATACATAATTTATGAACCCATAGCTGCTTTATCGAAATATGGTCCGATTTGGATCAAACTCGGCACGAGCGTCGAGATGTCCGATAGATACAATTCACTGTTCAAGTTATTGAAATAGAATATTGGTCAAATATAGGCCGATTTGAACCATATATGGCACGTATATCGAAAAGCCTAACATAAGTCATTACGCCAAATTTGATCGAAATCGAAAAATAAATGTGCCTTTTATGGGTCCAAGACCTTAAATCGAGAGATCGGTCTATTTGGCAGATATATATCTAAATATAGACCAATGGAGACCATATTGAATGCGGATGTCGGCGGGCGTAACAAAACTAAGTGAGCCAAAATTCAGCGAAATCGATTAATCAACGCTGCGTTTATAGCCAAAAGGACTAAAGTCAGGAGATCGGTATATATGTCAGCTATATCCGATATATCCCATACTCGGTACGAGTGTTAAGGAGTCTAGCGCAACACACTGTGCTAAATTTCATCGAAATATGGCAGCTAAATCCAAACATAGCCGAATGATGACCACATTCGACACGAATGTCAAGGAGTCTAATGCAATGCATTTTACCGAGATTTTAGCGAAATAGGATAATAAACGCGCCTTAAATGGTCCCAGGACCTTCAATCGGGAGATCGCTCCATATGGCAGCTATATCCAAATATAGCCCCATATAGTCATTTTCGAAGTTAACCCGCCTAAGGATAAAAAATGAATCCGTGGAAAGTTCCAACTAATTATCTCCATTTTTAAAAACTGTAACGATTTCAATAGACAGACGCCATACATCTTCGCCATACTTCAGTGGTGGATATAAAAAGGGTGAAGATATTAATCCATCCGATGCCACTATGGATATACACCTTAGCCAGTAATCATCTTGTTGTGCGCTCTAAATACTAAAAGTAACTGGGAAAAAACAAAATCTAAGTCAGAAACTCCGTGCTATTTATAAAATCCCGAACTATTTTCCATACCTCGTCTTTAAGTTGGTTGGTTGGTTTCCAGTATAGTGTCCCCACCTAAGTGCGAATGACTTTTGGCCGCGAAAGTCGGGCAACGAAATAGTAAATGTTCCGACGTCTTCTCATCATCTTTCCTGCATGCCCTACACATGCCCTACACATGCTATGACTTGCCGCACCGATTTTACATAAGTGAGCTCGAAGTCCTAGGTGTCCCGTTATGATACCGAAAGCAATACTGACCTCCTTCTAACTTACTTTTAATAATAGCCTCGTCTTCTCACGATCCGAATCTTTCCACAGGATTTTTGTGCATAGTTTCACCATTATACGGTGTGTTACTGCGCATTCATCACCCACTTTCTTAACTCTGAATGAGTCGTCCCGAAAGACTTCGAATTAACCAAGTTTATTGACAACAGTCCTCTGACCTTCACTACCAATCGTCTGCCCTAACTCTTCAATGGTCCGTCACCCAAATAATGCGGATAGTGTCATCCTCAGAGAAAGCGTTAATCTCTTTCTAACTCTCGAAGATTGTTCGTGACCTTACCGTCCTGGTTGTTACTGTTCTGATGGCTAGTTTACTCTCCGTAAAGATATTCACGCTCCAAGTCGTCGCGTTAACACCACACCAACTCACGCATTCCATGATCGCCCAGATCTCTGCCTTCAGTACCGTATTATGGTCAGTCAGTTGGAATTAGACCTTAGACCCTAGGTTCCAGGCCCACTATGTCCGCTAGCTTTGATCCATCTGAGAAGCATGAACTTCCAGACCGCAATTGTCGTCTCAGGTATCCAATCAAAAACCTGTTTTATTCCTTCCAAGCTTCCTACGTCGCCTGGATTATACCGCGATGGTGTGATCTGCTCTTATTTTTTGCTATCCATTCTCCTATCGCCTTAAGTCTAATAGCCGGAGTGGCCGCCTCACACTTAGTCTGTATGTCTATGGTTTGGATATCTAGAATAGTCTTCAGTGCCCTAGTGGACATGGTCCTCCTCGCTCCGCCTATGCCAAGACTGTTGTATTATCTTTACGTTTCTCTTTTTCTATTGGGTTGCCCAAAAAGTAATTGCGGATTTTTCATATAGTCGGCGTTGACAAATTTTTTCATAGCTTGTGACTCTGTAATTGCATTCTTTCTTCTGTCAGTTATCAGCTGTTACTTTTAGCTTGCTTTAGAAAAAAAGTTTAAAAAAAGTATATTTGATTTGAGTTCATTTTAAGTTTTGTTAAAAATGCATTCACTTTCTTTTAAAAAATCCGCAATTACTTTTTGGGCAACCCAATACATCCTAGCCCTCCTACTACTGAGGCGTAAGTAAGTATTGGTTTAGTTACGCTTCTATAGAGCCAGTGAACTATCCTCGGATTCAAGCCCCATTTCGAGCCTACGGCCCAATATCTGGGAGCTTCACGGAATGCTCCTGAATGTGATTCAGTTTCCTGTCCAAGATAATTTTTAAGTATTTTACCTTGTCAGGTATGGAAATCTTTCTATTGAGGAAACGTGGGGTGTCAAGTTGGCCCACCTTCGTTTTCCTCGTGAATGGGCATACTCCACTGATATGCGCTGCACACGTCCAGAAGCCTTAAGCCCTGCTTACAAGGAATTCAATAAAGACTCCAGCAACGGTGCCCATATCCAATGTAGACACACCCGTATATTCAGAGAGAACCGGAAAGGGCAGTGTGCCACAATTCCAAAGATCCCTTTTCAGGAAAATGGCGCCCAACCCGTCACAAAAGAAGGAGTACCCTGGTATATAATCAGTCGCGGCGCATATACTATGCCGCCACGCCGTATCTGCATTTACCTGCAGAACGAAAGAATGCCCAATGTTTGGCGAGCGCCTCACATCTAACATACAGAGGCAAAGACCTATGATCGAGATATGAGGGTATTCTTCATACTGAAAATGATGGTGACAACGTTGGAGAGGACTCTGGTCTTTTATATAAGAAGCAGGCTGAGGAAATCTCTCTTTTCTAGATGCCATCACGAATACATATATCAAGGGTACATAGGTAGAAATTATTTCACCACTTACGATGATGTCATGATTATTCTTGTTACCGGCATATTCTTGGGTGTTGCTTTCGGAGTTTCAGCCTTTTGTGCTATACTGGGTCTTGGTTACACCTAGGAAGAAAAGTGTCTAGTACAAATGTAAATTTGTCTATGAATATTCCTTTTTGGACCAGGTGCAAACGTCTTACATATTACTGAGTGCAATTCGGTATAATCAATTTGGCGTTGGCGGACCTGCAGAAGTACTTATTGCTAAGGGTGGACATTGTGGGCCACAGGTATCATGTGCTAGTACCTACCTCGGCGGAGTGCCAGATAAGGCGGATAAGGTTTGTGATGTTTATACCCACCACCGTAGGATAGGGGGTATATACATTTAATCATTCCATTTGCAACACATCCGAATATCAATTTCCGACCCTACAAGGTACATATATTACGGATCGTCGTAAAATTCTACGACGATTTAATGATATCCGTTTGTCTGTTCGTCCGTCTGTCCGTCCATCTCTCCGTCCGACTGTCTGTCCGCCCGTCTGTCCCTCCGTCCGTCTATCCGTCTGTCTGTCCGTCCGTCCGTCTGTCCGTCCGTCCGTCTGTCCGTCTGTCCGTCTGTCCGTCCGTCCGTCTGTCCGTTGATGCACGCTGGTTAAGTTTTTGAACGGACTATTTATGGTCATTTGCCGAAAAGGGTCAAATGACCATAAATGCTCTATTTTTTATCAGATTTCGCTGAAATTTGAAACAGTGAGTAGTTTAAGGCTTCCCGACATCTGACCCAAATATGGTTGAGATCGGGCTATATATATATAGCTGCCATATAGACCGATCCCCAGAAAAAGGGTCTGAAGCCCATAAAAGCTTTATTTTTAACCAATTTCGCTTAAATTTGAAACAGTGGATTAGTTCAAGCCTCTCGACATCATCAAAATATGGTTCAGATTGGACTATATTTAGATATAGCTGCCATATAAACCGATCTCCCCGATTAAGAGTCTGAAGCCCATAAAGTCTTCACTTTTTGACCGATTTCGCTTAAATTTGAAACAGTGAGTAGCTTTACGCCTCCTTACATTGGACCTTAATATGGTTCAGATCGGACTACAGTTAAATATAGCTGCCATAAAGACCGATCTGTCGATAAAGGGTCTGAAGCCCATAAAAACTCTATTTATTACCTGATTTCGCTGAAATTTAAAACAGTGGGTAGTTTTTGGTCTCCCGATATTTAGTTATAGCTGCCATACAGACCGATCTGCCGATTAAGTGTCTGAAGCCCATAAAAGCTTTATTTATTATCCGATTTCGCTGACATTTTAAACAGTGGGTTATTTCAAGCCACCTGCTATCCGACCCAAATATAGTAAAGATCGGACTGTATTTAGATAAAGCTGTCATATAGACCGAAATGCCGGTTAAGGGTCTGAAGCTCATAAAAGCTTTATTTATTACCCGACTTTGTTGAAATTTGAAATACAAAATTCAACAGTGACTTATATTTACTAGACCACTCAATGTCCGTATCGAAATTGGGTGCATAAGTTATCCAATTTTCACCGGGTTGTGACGAAAGGTGGTTTACATATATACCCGAGGTGTTGGGTATCCAAAGTTCGGCCCGGCCGAACAAAATGCCTTTTTACTAGTTTTTTTTTTTTTTTTTTTTACATATAAATCGAAAATACATAGTGGAACCGAATGTTGTATCCATGGAGCAGAACTATACATCAATGGCTCAGTTTATATGGGGATGATTGCAGCATCTTCAGGGTATCTTCATGGTTGGGACTCTCTTAGGTGAATGCATAGGCAAGACAAGGTCACCCGATGTTGGATCCAAAGTCACGATGATAAAACTGTAAACGAAAGTGTTGTCTTTAATAACCACCCAAAGAAATTAGTCTGCTTTTATCAGCGATGACTGTCCGATGATACTAAATTAAAAATTTTAAACTTTTGAATGAATCCATACAAAATTTTTGAATTTCTAAACATCAATTGAGGCATTTGTTCTATATGCATTGGAGGCATTAAAAGGACTAAATCGAGACCATTAAAATAATTTATTCCGTCATCAAAGTGATGCGATGGAGTAAATTGATTAAGCTTGGGTTACCAGAGGCGATGATACTTGGATTTCCCGTATCCAAGAAAGAAAGGCAATTGAGGAATCGAAGGGGGTCACACGATAAGCTCGACAGATGCCCAGCCCTCTTATGTCTGGTATTATTCTCTTCTAACCTAACCTATACGCCTCTTAGGTTTTCCTATTTAAGGTGAATCATAAGCACGGATTTTCCATTACTGCAAAAAGCGCTCAATGCTCATATTCCTGAGCAATATGGGGGTTAAGCCTGACAGATAGTCAGCTCCAAAACTTTTGTAACTTGTTGTACATTAGTTTGCTTGGATTCAAAAATAGCTTTCACAATTACTCTAAATAACCATGTTGTAACTCGCATTTATATTTTTAAGACAAACATTTTTTGAGAAAACTTGGCTTTTATAAATCCCTCTACTTGACCATGGGAATTGTGCCACTATCAACTTTTACAAAATTTCTGTCTTATGCCAAGTTTTTTAATATTGTTAGTTTCTCTCTATAATATTAGAAGTTTCCCTTTCCAGTTTTGTTTAATTTGAAATGGTTCGCTTAAAGTTGCGTAGTTACTTTCATCATCAAAATATTCAAGTATTCTTGAATTCGGGCACAATTGTAGCGGAAACCCTCTGCTCGCTTTTAAAAGTGCTTAATAAACTTAACTAAAATAGAAACCAACCAGTTGAGAAATATAAATAATACCTCATAATGTTGTGCAATATCCGCAAATGTGTAGAAATGATATTCGTACCTCAAATTATGATGGCTTTTGTTATGGACAGACAATATTAGCAACAGCATGAAGACGAGCAACCTTTGAGTTATCGCGTCTTAAATACCACATAAAAAAAAGAAGAAATTTACCTAAGATGTGCACAAACGTATCGTCAACTAGTGCCAGTGCGAATACTAGTTTTTTGGTCTCTGTCTGTCTGCTTGTCGGTATGTTTTACAGCAAATAAATATCAAAGCGGTGTTTTGGCCATGGTTAAAGGAAAAACACACACATAAAACCGACTGAAAACTAAGCGATATGGTTTTTTTCTTCTCTGTCGAAAAGCCTATTTTATACTAAACAGGCAAAAAATTTTTATTATACTACCATAAAATGGAGGGCATGCTTGTCTCGTCATTATGTTTGTGACAACTTAAAAGATTGGAACATAATTTAGATGCATCAGAATGTCTCAAAGGGCAAACACATACCCTCATTTATTTTCCTTATGATACCATTGAGCAAAAAACGAAATATAGTATCGGCAATCGGTTATCAATAACATGTGGCGATAAGACATCTAAAATAGGATGTAGTACAGGATGCGCCAGAAAACCTTACTTATTTGAAAAACCGAGCGGTGAGATGGGTGGGAAGGGGGACGACAGTAGGAGCATCTGAAGGGGAAAGTCCCCAAGATTTTTCTCTCTTCATTCAGTTGCCATAATCCTCTGGTCTAGGAATCAGCGGGCCTCCTCCGCCGAGAGCTTTCTTTCGCCAAAACCCTGAAATAGATTTCAACCATCAGAACTCTGGAAAATATCGTTATAGTGGGGCATTTAGTGCGTTCTCCACGGTGTGATTGCAGCTCGTTACGAGGATTTATTTCTTCCAAGCTTCGAGGAAATGAACTATGAAAACGTGCGGTTTCAGCAAAATAGAGCCACTGCATACATAGCACGAGACTCAAAGAATTTGTTTCGACAACATTTCCCCGTCCGCCTCATCTCTCTCAGAGGCGATCTCCAATGGCCGGTGCGCTCTCCAGATTTGAATCCGTGCGATTTCTTTTTGTGGTGTTATTTGAAAATCCTCATTTATGTCGATAGACCACGGATATAGTACACATCAAGAACAACATTCGCGATGAATTGCCAACATACCGATTTTTATTGACCTCTGAAGTATGTAAGTTTCTCTGGAGCACCCTGTCCTTTCTAAAAGTTCCAGTTAAATCTTTTGTGTCTTGGAATGTGCAGATTTTTCGTCTTTTTCGATTTTCGTCCACTGTGTGCCAATGCACAGTTTTTATACCCTCCACCATAAGATGGGGGGTATACTAATTTCGTCATTCTGTTTGTAACTACTCGAAATATTCGTCTGAGACCCCATAAAGTATATATATTCTTGATCGTCGTGACATTTTATGTCAATCTAGCCATGTCCGTCCGTCTGTCCGTCCGTCCGTCTGTCTGTCGAAAGCACGCTAACTTCCGAAGGAGTAAAGCTAGCCGCTTGAAATTTTGCACAAATACTTCTTATTAGTGTAGGTTGGTATTGTAAATGGGCCATATCGGTCCATGTTTTGATATAGCTGCCATGTAAACCGATCTAGGGTCTTGACTTCTTGAGCCTCTAGAGTGCGCAATTCTTATCCGATTGGAATGAAATTTTGCACGACGTGTTTTGTTATGATATCCATTAACTGTGCCAAGTATGGTTCAAATCGGTTCATAACCTGATATAGCTGCCATATAAACCGATCTTGGGTCTTGACTTCTTGAGCCTCTAGAGTGCGCAATTCTTATCGGATTGAAATGAAATTTTGCACGACGTGTTTTGTTATTATATCCAATAACTGTGCCATGTATGGTTCAAATCGGTCCATAACCTGATATAGCTGCCATATAAACCGATCTTGGGTCTTGACTTCTTGAGCCTCTAGAGGGCGCAATTCTTATCCGATTGGAATGGAATTTCGCACGACGTGTTTTGTTATGATACCCAACAACTGTGCCAAGTATGGTTTAAATCGGTCCATAACATGATATAGCTGCCATATAAACCGATCTTGGGTCTTGACTTCTTGACCCTCTAGAGGGCACAATTCTTATCCGATTTGAATGAGTTTTTGCACGAAGTATTTCTTCATGATATCCAACAACTGTACCAAGTATGGTTGAAATCGGTCCATAACCTGATATAGCTGTCATATAAACAGATCTGGGGATTTGACTTCTTGAGCTTCTAGAGGGCGCAATTCCTATGCGATTTGGCTGAAATTTTGCATGACGTATTTTATTTTTACTTTCAACAACTGTGTCAAATAAGGTTTAAATCGGTTCATAACCTGATATAGCTGTCATATAAACCGATCTGGGATCTTGACTTCTTGACCCCTAGAGGTCGCAATTATTATCCGATATGCCTGAAATTTTGTACGACGGATCCTCTCATGACCATCAACAAACGTGTTTATTATGTTCTGAATTGGTCTATAGCCCGATACAGATCCCATATAAATTGTTCTCTCTATTTTACTTCGTGAGCCCCAATGGGCGCAATTCTTATACGAATTGGCTGAAATTTTACACAGGTCTCCAACATATAATTTAATTGTGGTCCGAACCGGACCATATCTTGATATCGTTTTAATAGCAGAGCAACTCTTTTCTTACATCCTTTTTAGTCTAAGAAGAGATGCCGGGAAAACAACTCGACAAATGCGATCCATGGTGGAGGGTGTATAAGATTCGGCCCGGCCGAACTTAGCACGCTTTTACTTATTTTTTTTAAGATTGCTATAAGTTTTTGTGTGTTTCTAAGAAATCGAACCTGTGTTTCATTCAACCCATGATTGTTGTGCCTTACCACATTGCACCGCTGTCACTTATGTAAAACTTTTCACCTTTCTTTGATTGGCTATGGCAGAACCCTTGTCCCATTAGCGAACTTAGAATGGCTTTCCAAACGACTCGATCTTCTGCGCTCCTCCAATCTCTAAAACCAAATTTTAAGATGTCTTTCATCACGTGATCTTTGCATCGGAGTTTTGGTCGTCCCGGCTTGCGTTTATCACGGTGCTTACCTTCAAAAGATTTCTTCGCTTCTTCATTCATTCTGACAACATGAACTAGCCAACGCGACCCTTGTGTTTTGGAACGTTTAATTATGCTAGCGTTGTCATATAGGGCATACAGTTTGTTCTTCATTCGACGCCGAGACTCTCCATAAATGCAAACTGGTCCATAAATCTTACAAATCTTTCTCCCAAACACTCGTAGTACTGCCTTGTCTGCTTTCACAAGTACACATACCTTGGAACCATAGTTGGGTAGTATCATTGTCTTATATTGGAGGCCACTGTAGCGCAGAGGTTAGCATGTCCGCCTATGACGCTACACGCTTGGGTTCGAATCCTGGCGAGACCATTAGAAAAAAATGTTCAGTGGTGGTTTTCCCCTCCTAATGCTGGCAACATTTGTGAGGTACTATGCCATGTAAAACTTCTCTCCAAAGAGGTGTCGCACTGCGGCACTCCGTTCGGACTCGGCTATAAAAAGGAGGCCCTTTATCATTGAACTTAAACTTGGATCGGACTGCACTCATTGATATGTGAGAAGTTTGCCCCTCTTCCTTAGTGGAATATTCGTGGACAAAAATTTGCAATTTTGCATTGTCTTGTATGTGTATAATTTTCGTCTGTCGAGAGGTACGCTTGTTTCTAAACTGCTTGCTTAATACAAAGCAGCATCTGTTAGCCAATATTATTTTTCGTTTTTTTTCAGAACTGGTGCCGTTCGTTTCGGTTACGGTGGTGCCGAGTTAGATAAAGTTACTGACTGTCTCAAAGTTGTGGTTCCCAACTTTCTCCATTTTCTTTATCTGCTCGGTTATGCAAGGCTTTTTGGGAGTTGAACCATCCATTTCTTCTTATCTCCATTTACTGCCAGACCCATTTTCACTGACTCTCTTTCGGCTCTTTCAATGCGCAGTTACTACTTCCGGTGACCGACCCAAGATATCGATGTTGTCTGTATAGGCGAGTAGCAGGATATTCAAGACATCACACGATTAGCTTTCCTGTCTGAAACCTCGTTTGTTATTGAATGGTTCAGAGGGATTCTTTAATTTTCCTACTGACGATCGTGTATCGTTAATCGTCATCCTGCAGGGTCTTATTAATTTTGCAGCAAAACAAAACTGATTGCTTGAAATAGCTTTGAACGTAAAGCTGTCGAAAGCTGATATGTAGTCAACGAAGAGATTGTAAGAGTTAACCTGTCCTTCTCGGGTCTTTTCCAGGATTTGGCGTAGCGTGAGTTTCTGGTCTATGATGGTTTTGTCTGGTTTAAAACCGCAAACAAATTATTCCATTGACTGTAGGTTTTAATCACAATACGCTCCAGAGTATCTTGTATGCGATGAGTAGGAGACTTATCCTCTATAATTGACACATTCCGTCTGGCCTCCTTTCTTATGTACGGAACAAAGTATGTTAAGGTTCAAATCATCGTCTATGCGTTCTTCTAACCAGATCGAGCAGACGACCTGATGCATACGCCTTATCGGCGTGTCGCCTCCGGTCTTAAATATTTCGGGTAACCCGTCGGCTCCTGCTGCCATGTCCTTCTGCCTGCACCAAAGTAATCGGTTAAATGTTAAATTTATTGGTAAAATTTCATTCTGACTTTTGAACATCGCATTTCGCTACATTGATGTCTTTCCATTTCCTGTTTCTTTCTACGTTTTTCCATCTTTCCTCTTCTCTCCGATATCTGACGCGTTGGTACTGAATGTTTGCTTGCTCTGCCGAATTCTTGGCTTTGGCTGCATTTCGACACTCTTGGTCGTACCTGGGGTTTCTTGGGGGGAGGCCGCTAATACCCAAGAATAGATTTTGCGGCATTTTCCATGGAGAGAGCACTGCGTCGTTATATCATCGAGACTAGCAGTGCCTTCTTCAAGCATATGGGTCTGTCGAGTGGAGTATGGAGTTTTGTTTGCAGCTCTTCAATGTCCAGCTTCCGTGCAGCGCCAGATAGCACTTTTCTCGCCACGCACAAATGGGTACGAAGCTTCTATGCTACAAGGTAATGATCCGAGCCTTTGTTCGATCCTCGGATGGATCGTACATCCAATATGCTGGATAAATACCTTCTATCTATCACAATGTGATCAATTTAGTTTCTTGGTTCTTGATCAAGGGACAACTATGGGACTTTGTGACTTTTTTCATGTGGAAATTTGGTGCTGCTAACTACCATGTTTTTTGCTGGGCATCTTCATTGAGGACGCAGAGACTGAGTTCTGTTTCCGGATATCCGGGCGGCCATTGAGTGAGTCAGGTGTTCCGGTATAATAGCGAGGTAGTAGGTTGGCCATTAAGGCTATAAAACGAAGATGGTATATTCATGGATTATCTTGGAGTTTAAGAAGGAGATTAGCACATTCTCAGAGGATGACACGATCCGCATAGTTTGCGTGCAGGGCCATAACGGTGTATGGTTTACAGTCAGTTCTTTGACTGTAAAAGCCAGAGAACTGGGATCAACAAATTGATGAAAGCGAAACCTTTTGGCGACTCAGTATGAGTTAAGATGTGGGAAATAAGCGCGCTTATTGCATTGTGGCACAGTGAGACGGTTGACAAAGCGTCAAAAATCCCATGAGGGATTCTGATCGTGATAGGACGAGGTCATTATAGAGTGAAGTTGGAATGTAGAACGTGTGGTTCGCTACATAGGACTACGGGCGCACTTATGTAGAATGGGTGACGTTAATGCTCCGTTTTTACGGTTAAGAGATTCCAGCATTTAAGTGCGATTACCATACCAGACTTGAACTGACTAAGAGGCATATAATGAAGAAGGATTAAGACTTTTGTGAGCAGGACAACAAGCCGATTGCTGGCATTGGTATACATACTCGTAACCTGATATAGCTCCCATAGAAACCGATCTTCCGATTATACATCTTGAGCCCCTAGATGGCGCAATTGTTATACGACTTGGCTGAAATTTTTCACGATGATTTCTGCTTTTACCTACAATATCCAAGAGAAGTGTGGTCTAAATCGTTCAATAACCTGATATAGCTCCCGTATAAATCGATCCCGGATTTGACTTCGTTGCCTCTAAAATCGACCTCTAAAATAGATTGGCAAGAAAGGCAACTCTTATCCTATATACCTGCAAGGAACCACTGGTTAAAGTTGGGGATTTAGACCGCGTGTCATGCATTCGGTACATACTGCAGTTGTCAGACCTATTGTGCTATATGGTGTTGTGGCCTGGTGAACGGCGCTTCAAAAGTCCACCTACTGCTCAATACTTAACCGGATCCAAAAGATGGCTTGTTTGTGCATCACAGCCGCACTGAGGACGACACCATCTGATGCAGTGAATTTAATACTACAGCTTATACCTCTGGACATTGTGGCTACCCAAATTGCAATGACCACTGCCGTGAGGTCTAGGGAGCTTTCTCATTGGTCATATAGCAGCTATGGACACTGTCTTATCCTTGATACAATATCCGATGTTCCAGGCTGTGTGGATTACACCCTACCTGAGCCGCTTTTTTATAAAAAGTACTGTACCACTTTTCCTGATAGAACCGATTGAAACTACGATATCCCTAGTAACAGAAGTTACATAGACTTCTAAACGACCCGGTGGGCTTTGGGGTGTATTCTAAAGATCTAGAACTGGTCATATCGAAAAGGTTCTGAACACAAAAACCGCCCTCGACTGTCGCAGATCTCTCAACGAGACGGCTGAACAGTTCACAATTCACCTGTTCTGGGTGCCGGGCCACAACAGATGAGCTTGCGAGACTAGGAACTACCCTACATATTCCAAGGATATTAGAATCTGTGGGCATGCCTCTAGCGACACTCAGACCATATTTAGATTTAGCTCTCATATAGACCGATTTCCCGGTAAAGGGGTTTAATTCCATAACAGCCGCATTTACTATCCGAATTTGCTCAAACTAAGAACAATAAGGTTGAATAGTCCTTCCGTTGTCCGAATCGAATATGGTACAGATCACACCTAATTTCGTTATATGTACATAAATGCCATATGACCGATTTAGGTTATTTTCCCACAACAGTTGACGTATTACTAGATTTTGTTGAAATTTACAATAGTAAGTTAGATGAGTACCCCTGATTTCAGATGCGGATATGATCCAGATCATATAAAATTTCGATATACCTTTCATATAGACCGATCCGCCGATATAGGGTATTTCGCCCGTAAAAGCCTCATTATTACCCGATTGTATGAATCAATTATGGTCAAGATTGAGTCAAGTTTGGATATATCTGCCATTTAAACCAACTTCTGATTAAGGGCCTTGACCCCATAAAAGGCGCATTTGTTGCCCGATTTCGTTAAAATTTGGAACAGTGAGTTGCACTAGGCTTTGGAATGTCCGAATAGAATATGGTTCAGATGGGACCATAGCAGCCACATGGACCTACCTCCCAGTACAGGTTATTAAGACTATACTAACAGCATTTTCCTCCCGATTTTGGAATTTGGAGCAATAAGGTCGACAAGGATCCGTTGTCCGAACCGAATGTAGCTTAGATCGGACCAGGTTGCGATATAGCTGTCATATTGTCCAATCTTTCCCATAAAATACACCTTTATTGCACGATTTCGCTAAAGGATTTTTTGACCTATTTCACTGCCATATTTAATGTGGATAATTCATATATTGATGGTGTAGGGTATCCAAATGCGTTCTTATTTGCTACATCTTACTTCGTATTTGCATCTTTCAGAGTAGAGAACATCCAGAATTCGTTTTTGGCTTCCTCCAAAACTCATCTATTTTACTTATTTTTGTATATCTGTAGCTGAGTTAAACTCCAGATGTATTCATCGCCGTCTTCGTCATCATCTTCATCATCATCGCGGTCGTCGTCGTCAGTGCCATCGTATGCGTATCCAAACACAGATACTTTTCTACATACATTTATTATTATAATGCGGATAAAGAGATACAATTTCATTGATATCGTCTAAAAGTCCAATATAAGAAGATTTATTGCTTGGTCACTTGCAGGGAAAATAAACGAAGACGACGACAATGATGATGGTGGCGGCTACGTGAAAAAAGTACCCAAAAATTTTCGAATGCAGAGGCAGAGCCTTAGGAAGATGAAGATGCCGTATTCAATGTCTTTGTGTGGTGGTAGGGGGAGCTAACAAGCTTATGAGATTTTGACTTTTCATATTTTGCAGAAGAAAAAATGCTGTTGGATCGTTGTTGGGCCGTCCGAAAACTTTCGTTGTTGTTATGAAAAATGTCGTTCTTATGATTTCTTTTATTCACATATGGGATTTTCCACAAAACAAATATTCTCTCAAAACAAGTGGTTAACAGTGATGAAGCCTCGAAAAATATATATCTTGTACAAATAATTATTTGGAGAGATTAAGCTCTTTGTATAAGTTATTATATGTTAAATGTCAAGATTTAAATGAGAACAAGTAAAGAGGCGTTAAGTTCAGCCGGGACGAACTTTGGATACCCACAACCTCGGGTATATATGTAAACACCTTTCATGAAAATCTGGTGAAAAATGCATATCTTATCCCCCGTAGCAGCTTTAACGAAATATTTTCCGATTTGGACCAAATACTAATAAGTAAAAGTCACTGTTCAATTGCGTATAACAAAATATTGGTCTTTTTAACATAACTCGCAGTGTAAAATTTCAGTGAAATCGGATTATAAATGCGCCTTTTATGGCCTCAAAACCTTAAATCGAGAGATCGGTCTATATGGCAGCTATATCCAAATCTGGTCCGATTTGGGACAAATTGAAGAAGAATGTCGAAGGGCCCAACTCAACTCACTGTCCCAAATTTCGGTGACATCGGACAATAAATGCGCCTTTTATGGACTCAACACCTTAAATCGAGAGTTCGGTGTATATGGCAGCTATATGCAAATCTTGATCGATCTAGGCCAAATTGCAGAAATATATCGAGCGGCTTAATTTAACGCACTGTCCTACATTTCGGTGACATCGAACAGTAAATGCGCCCAATCTAGGCCTATCTGTGTAAAATTTAAAAAGGATGTCGAGGGACATAACACAACTCACTGTCCCAAATTTCAGCAAAATCGGATAATAAATGCGGCTTTTATGGGCATAAGACCCTAAATCGCGTTATCGGTCTATATGGGGACTATATAAGGAACTTAACCTGCTTATAGACAAGAAAAGAATCTGTGCAAAGTTTCAGTTTATTATCTCTATTTTGAAAAACTGTAGCGTGATTTCAACAGACAGACGAGCGGACATGGCTAGATCGTCTTCGATTTTTACGCTTTTTAAGAATATATATACTTTATAGGGCCGGAAATGGATATCTCGATGTGTTGCAAACGAAATCCTTCGGTGTTGGGTATAAAAATTAGTAATCAAGGGCTTAATTGAAATGTTAAGATTTAAATGAGAATAAAATGAGATTTTACAAAAAAATAACTTAAAATGCTTCATATCCCCTATTAGAGGTCAATTTCGAAAACATTGATACATGTCCAGTACACATATATCAAAGTATACATTGTATACACTACACCACTACTATGAAATCCACCAGATCGCATATTATGTTCATCCGATATATCCCAATATTGCAATTTTGTACCCCAATGCTCGCAAAATTAGACTTATCTTTCATGTTTCTAGTCTTTATACCCTCCACCATAGAATGGGGTATACTAATTTCGTCATTCTGTTTGTAACACCTCGAAATATGCGTCCGAGACCCCATAAAGTTTACATATTCCCGATCGTCATGTCATTTTAAGTCGATCTAGCGATGTCCGTCCGTCTGTCGGTCCGTCAGTCCGTCTGTCCATCTGTCTGTCGAAAGCATGCTAACTTCCGAAGGAGACAAGCTAGCCACTTGAAATTTTGCACAAATACTTTTTATTGGTATAGGTCGGTTGGGGTTCTAAATGGGCCAAATCGGTCAATGTTTTGATATAGCCGCCATATAAACCGATCTTGAATCTTGCCTTCTTGCGCCACTAGAAGGCCCAATTATCGTCCGATTTGACTAAAACCGATGAAAACCGATCTTGGGTCTTGACTTCTTGAGCCTTTAGATAGCGCAATTCTCGTCCGATTTGACTGAAATTTTCCACGTAATGTTTTGGTATTACTCTCAACTACTGTGTTAAGTATGATTTAAATCGGTTCATAATCGGGTATAGCTGTCATATAAACCGATCTTGGATCTTGACTTCTTGAGCCAATAGAGCACGCAGTTTTCATCCGATTTGGCTGAAATTTGTATGATGTGTTTTGTTGTGATTTTGAATAACTGTGCTAAGTATGGCGCAAATCGGAACATAACCTGATAGAGCTGCCATATAAACCCATCTGGGATCTTGACTTCTTGAGCCTCTAAAGGGTGCAATTCTCATCCGATTTGGAAGACATTTTGTACAACAGGTTCTCTCATGACCTTCAATATACGTGTCTTATATGGTCTGAATCGATCAAAAGTTTGATACAGCTCCCATATAAATCTATCTTCCGATTTTGCTTCTTGAGCCCCTAAAAGGCACAATTCTTATCCGAATGAACTGAAATATTACACAATGGAGGCCGCCGTAGCGCAGAGGATAGCATGTCCGTCTATGATGCTGAACGCCTGGGTTCGAATCCAGGCGAGACCATCAGAAAAAATTTTCAACGGTGGTTTTCCTTTCCTAAAGCTGGCAATATTTGTGACGTACTATGCCATGTAAAACTTCTCTCCAAAGAGGTGTCGCACTGTGGCACGCCGTTCGGACTCGGATATAAAAAGGAGGTCCCTTATCATTGAGCTTAAACTTGAATCGGACTACACTCATGGATATGTGAGAAATTTGCCCCTGTTCCTTAGTGGAATGGTCATGGGCAAAATTTGCAAATTTCAGCATATTTTTATTTAATATTATTTGTTTGCCTAAAAAGTGATACTGCGCATAGAACTCGACATATGCGATCCATGGTGGAGAGTATATTAGATTTGGCCAGGCCGAACTTAACACGCTCTTACTTGTTACTTTTGAATTTCTCTGAAATAGGTGAAATTTTGATATGGTTCACTTTTATGTATCCTGGAATGTAGACTTTTAGAGCTGTAGCAAGTTCATTTTTCAACCGGCCGTTTCAAAATTTTGCACGATATTCATGATTACCACTAAGTGTGCTGAATTTGATTAATAGCTATTCAGAGCTAGAATTCACTTAAAAGAAAGTAACTCCAATATTTAATGGATCTCTACAATATTTGGTACTTAGTGTTTTATTATCCAACGAAACACCTCTGCCGAAAACCTTTAAAGTCTGTTCAAATTAGTAAATTATGTCTATATAGTGGTACCATCAAACTAATAGTAATGGTAAAGGTGTAGAGTATTATATAGTCAGCAATTGATTTTACCTTAAATTTTCTCCTTTAACATTTTGAACATTCTGAGCATTTTGAAATATTTCATCATATTTCGGCAATACCCCATACAATTTTGTATCACAATTTTGGTTGCTTAGGACTTATCGCTCCCTTCGCCCAAATTTTGAGACAGTGAATTTCTTTGTCTACTCATGGTTTGTTGTTGCACGATGGCGAAATCATCTTTAAATTTATCACAATGAAGCTACACGTTCCTTTGTATCTATCCATCTTAAAGATAGCAACATCGTCACATAATGCTATGGCCAAATGTATATTTCTATTCTATTTTAACTTCTTCCTTTATATCTGGGATTGGGCTATTCAACATTGTGCCTTTGTTGATAGCCCCAAACAAAGGGACGAAACATGAGTGTGAACAAATGATAATTGATAACACCATAATTTTTGTATATAATTTGGTTTTTGTGGTGAAAATTCCAATTCTTTTATTCTTTGGCATCATTATTAGGCTCATAATTTTTATTTTCAATACATGAATGTTTTTATTTACAATGTCTTAACAATTGCGGTTGCTGGTTTAAGACTCTTAAGTAAATAGTTTAATAATAAGAAAAAAGTCTACTTCAATTGAGAATAAGTTGAATTATATAATAAATTGTTGATAAACTTGCTAATATTAATACTTAAAAATTGGAATGGTATTTACAAATTGTTCTAAAACGCTTTTCTTTTTCTAAAAATTGGCTCTTAGCTGAGGCGAAGAGTAACGAACAAGTTAGGCATATTTGTTTAACATTTTAATCATATGGATTGATACAATAACTACTGACTCTTCTGATCAAGAATCTCTGAATCGTTTTGTCAATCCGGGTATTTCTTAAGATCATGGTTTTTAGAAATTTCGTGGGTCCTTCAGGAAATTGACCAAAGATTTCCTTCTAACATCCCAACAGTATGTCTCGGACAATTGTTTTGACAGAATCTCACTTGGCATTTCATTCCATCAGGCGCTCCCCACATAGCTATAAATTTCTAAAAATTTTAAACATATTGCAGACGTTGCTAATGTCTCCAACCTCAGAATGCCCATCCGATCTGTGCGAATTGATTCCTGGTAAGTTAACATTATAAGTCGCTGGCAATGGTAAAAAATGTTATTCATCACAAATTTTGTATTCGTTGGAATGACGAACATCTAAAAAATCTCCACAAGCGCAACATATGGAAAAATCCAATGAAAAATTTTAAAGAAAACACAATGATTGTTATTAAGAAAGATATTTTCCTTCCAGTCTTTCGGAAGTTGGATGCAATAAACAAGGTCCACTTGGGGACTGAAAATCGTCATACGTTTACAGTCAATCATGCGTGGTAATAACTCTAAAGCTTACAGTAAAGGACAGTCCCATCAACAAAAACGATTACAGAAGTGCCTTTGTCGAATTTGTAGAAACCTAGTCCTCTGCGAAAATTCGGGATCGAAAAGAAGTAGCAATTCGTCGAAAGTGGTGAGCAAAATTGATCTAAGCACTCTGACGTTAAAAAATGAAACTGAATGCCCAACCCCTAAGCTAACCTAATTTAAAAACGGCCCCAATCGGCATTATTCTAGGGGTAGACATTTACGCCTGAATCACAAGTGATAGCTTCACAAATAGAGCAGCATCACCAACTGCACAGAATACCGTAATCGGCTGCTCCCTCTATGGTACTTTCTGGCCTTATAAATTAATACCGTATACTAAATTTTGTATATTTGCCCATAAACATTTCATTAATTAACAGCGGGGATAATTTTCTCAAATAAATTAGTGTTGAACCTCCCCCGCCCGTCACAGGATAATTATGAGTACCTAACAGGCTGGAACTTTGTGCCCCGACTTGTATGGTATTCAAAGTTATCCCCAAATGTCAGTTGATGACCCACGTAAGCGAAAACAGTACCATGATTTTTTACCATCAGACTCACCATTGTGATACCAAAGCAACAGAAGAAGCAACATGCCTTCTAGTCCCTACCGTTCAACCATCCAGATCGCTTTAAAAAGCCCAACAACTTGCGAATGTTCACATTCGCCAAATCAGACAGGTTCTCAAAAAATGAGAACCTAAAGTGAAACACCTTCTAACTGCTAGTGGGGGACACACACACAGAAGGTGTTCTATAGTCTCTTCTTCCTCGATGTCCCTACAGCTTCTGCAAAAGTCATTGCAGGCAACCTTCAGTCTGTCAGCATGTCATGACGGACACAATGACTGAGACATCTGTTCTAGCCAATGACAGCGAAGTAGTAGACCTCTTCAAGTCTAGATGAGGCCACATAGGTTTGAAATACTCACAGCCCTCTCTTCGTGACCATCTATCATTCGTTGCCCTTCGGGCCTGATCCTGAAAACTTAGCTTACATGTCGCTAGAGGCATACCCACATATTATAGTGTCCCTGGAGTGTGAAAGGTAGTTCATAGTCTCGCAAGCTTGTCCGCTTTAAAATTCCCTGGGATATCTCTGAGGTCCGGCATCCAGAACAGGTGAATTTTGAACTGTTCAGCCATCTCGTTGAGAGATTTGCTCAAGTCGAGGGCGGTTTTTATACCCACCACCGAAGGATGGGGGTATATTCATTTTGTCATTCCGTTTGCAACACATCGAAATATCCATTTCCGACCCTATAAAGTATATATATTCTTGATCAGCGTAAAAATCTAAGACGATCTAGACATGTCCCTCCGTCTGTCCGTCTGTCTGTTGAAATCACGCTACAGTCTCTAAAAATAGAGATATTGAGCTGAAATTTTGCACAGAGTCTTTTTTTGTTCACAAGCAGGTTAAGTTCGAAGATGGGCTATATCGGACTATATCTTGATATAGCCCCCATATAGACCGATCCGCCGATTTAGGGTCTTAGGCCCATAAAAGGCGCATTTATAATCCGATTTCACTGAATTTTGACAAAGTGACTTATGTTCGGCTTTTCGACATCCGTGTCGTATATAGTTCAGATCGGTATGAGGTATATGAGTATAAGGTATGAAATTTTTACCGAATTTTGATGAAAGGTGGTTTACATATATACCCGAGGTGGTGGGTATCCAAAGTTCGGCCCGGCCGAACTTAACGCCTTTTTACTTGTTGTGTTCAGAAATGCGTTTTCCAGGGATTTAATCGCTGCCTGGCTGTCTGAGAAGATATTTATGCACATTGTCGTAATAACAATATATCTCAGCCATTCCACCACTTCCTTAATTGCAAGGATCTCCGCTTGATACACACTGCAGTGGACGGGTAACCTCTTCGATATGATGCACAAACAAGCCATCCTTTGGATCCGGTTAAGTATTGAGCAGTGGCTGGATTTTTGAAGTGCCGTCCACCAGACCACAACAGCATATAACATAATAGGTCTGACAACTGCAGTATATACCCAATGCTTGATACGCGGCCTAATTCCTCAACTTTTGCCATTGGCTCTCTTGCAGGTGTATTGGGAAAGAGTGGCCTTTCATGCCCTTTCCAAAATATTGGATCTAAATGGGACATTCCCTCCACCCAAGGAGATAGGTTCCACTGTAGGCAACTTGTATCTCCTGCTGAAAAGAACTACTTCTGTTTTGAACGGATTTATACCCAGACCACTTTCGGTAGCCCACTTTGCTGTTGCATGTAGAACTTCAAGTGTTGGGAATCTTTCCCCTAACAGCAATTGCCACGTCATCAGCATACGCGACCACTTTTACACCTTTTTCTTCCAGGGGCAATAATATATTGTTAATGACTATATTCCAAAGTTCCTTTTTAAAGCCGAGTCCGAACGGCATGCCGCAGTGCGACACCTCTTTGGAGAGAAGTTTTACATGGCACAGCACCTCACAAATGTTGCTAGCATTAGGAGGGAAAACCACCGCTGAAATTATATTTTTTTCTGATGGTCTCGCCAGGATTAGAACCCAGGCGTTCAGCGTCATAGGCGGACATGCTAACCTCTGCGCAACGGGGGCCTCCATCTTTTAGTAGGTAAATTATTAATAAACTTTCTTACGGTAGAGTTGATGCCTAGAAACAACTCCTGCAACTCCTCCATGATTGACGTCGGTTTTACATTATTGAAAGCACCTTCAGTGTCAAGAAATGCTACCATTGTATATTCCTTGACAGCGAGAGAACCCTCTATGTAGTCGACTGGGTCGTGAAGGGCTGTTTCAATGGATTTGCCTTTACTATAGGCATGATGCTGCCGCGACAGGCGATCTTCAGGGATCTTTGCCCTAAGATATGTTTCTATCAACCTCTTAAGAGTCTTCAGTATAAAGGATGACAGACTAATAAGACGATAATCTTTTGCCTTCGTGTGGTAGGGTTTTCCTGCTTTCGGAATGAAAATGACCTTCGTGTCCCTCCATCCATCCAATCCAATAGTTATGGCCTTGTATGGCGATTTTAATTTCATAGAATATTTAGCCTTCAAATTTTCTATTAGCTTAGTGAAAAAGTCCTTGTATTGTTCATAACATTGATCAAGAAAAAGACGATCTTCTTTAATTGCATCAATTAACTTTTGTTTTATGATGGTTTTAGGTCTGTTATGCCATAACATGATAACCAAAAAGTGCTGAGTGTCTTTTTGTTTTAAATACACCTGAACTGCTATACCTTTTACACTGCCTTACTTTTGATTCCAATTTCAATAGGAAATTCCTTGACTTGACTTGACGTCAGCTCTATTTCTTTTGTGAGTATTTTATTACATTTCTACTGTTAGAACATCCTTCGGTGATGTTTCGTATGTAAATGTTTCAAGCTGTTGAGCGAATGTAGCACAAGTATAGGGGTGGTAGTAGTGCGCGATTTCTTACAGCTATCTTTATGTCCTGAGCACTGCCTCAGCCTATTTTATGATCCAAAACAAATGAGGTAATAATGACAAATAAAAGGTGTAATTGTGTGGCTGGAATATTTAGTGCAAGGCCACCACAACCATTAAACCAAGCGAAACCAAGGCAATTGCCTGCAACGACTTAGTCGATTATCAAGATCAAGGTTAATTGTTTCACTCAACTCTGTAGAGAGGTGGTGGTGGAAAATTGTTCCTTGAAGAAAGTGCAAGTGTTTGTTTTCCGTAAAATTTTAATAAATCCTGTCTGTGTTGATTATAATCTACTTTTGTAGCTATCCGGAAATTGATTGTAAATCTGAGGATTAGAGGGCGTAGTATTGCATTGCGTTCTTCAGTGAAACTATTGTTTTGATGGAAAATGTCTTTAAGAAATTTTATGAGGTCATTAAAGGTTATTTGGAATGACACAACTGTTGCACAAAAGTCAATTGACTTTTTTTGTTAAAAAAAAAAATTCCAACAAGAGGTAATGGAACCGAGTTTGGAGTGAAATTGCCTTTTGCAACATAAAAGTGAAGGACAAATTCATATTTTAAATTAAAAACAAAAATCATCATTTGAGATAAAGGTGCAGTGAGATTTCGAATGTTCGTATGTCAAAATGTTGTTATTGTTGGAGCAGTATGTTGTACACTGAGGTGGCAGATCTTACCGATGAAGAACTCCATCGGGTCAATCCGGTACGTACAACCGGCTGCCAAGGGATTGTGTCAAAATGTTGAACTATTTTATACTTAACGCCATGGAATGGAGGGGAGTTTAAACATAATGCGATTAAGGCGACAACTGGAATCACCTTCAAAAAATATTCTCTTTTAACTTTATAAAAAGTGAAAAGACGTTAAGTTCGGCCGGGCCGAACTTTGGATACCCACCACCTCGGGCATATATGTAAACCACCTTTCATCAAAATTCGGTAAAAATTTCATACCTTATACTCATATACCTCATACCGATCTGAACTATATACGACACGGATGTCGAAAAGCCGAACATAAGTCACTGTGTCAAATTTCAGTGAAATCGGATTTAAATGCGCCTTTTATGGGGCCAAGACTTTAAATCGAGATATCGGTCTACATGGCAGCTATATCCAAATCTGGACCGATTTGGGCCAAGTTGCATAAACATGTCGAAAAGCCTAACACAAAGCCCTGTCCCAAATTTCGGCGAAATTGGACAATAAATGCCTCTTTTATGGGCCCTAAACCTTAAATCGAGAGATCGGTCTATATGGCAGCTATATGCAAATCTGGACCGATCTGGGCAAAATTGAAGAAGGATGTCGAAGAGCTTAACCAAACTCACTGTGTCAAATTTCAGCGACATCGGACAATAAATGCGTCTTTTATGGCCCCTAAACCTAAAACCTAGATATCGGTCTATATGGCAGCTATATCCAAATCTGGACCGATCTGTGCGATATTGCAGAAGTATATCAAGGGGCTTAACTTAACTCACTGTTCCAAATTTCGGCGACATCGGGCAAAAAATGACCATTTTATGGGCCCAAAACCATAAAACAAGAAATCGGTCTATATGGCAGCTATGTCTAAATCTGAACCGATCTGGACCAAATTGAAGAAATATGTCAAAGGGCCTAACACATCTCACTGTTCCAAATTTCTGCAAAATCGGATAATGAATGTGGCTTTCATGGGCCTTACACCATAAATCGGAGGATCGATCTATATGGCAGCTATATCCAAATCTGGACCGATTTGAGCCAAATTAACGAAGGATGTCGATGGGTCTTACACAATTCACTGTCACGAATTTCATCAAAATCGGATAATAAATGTGGCTTTTGTGGGCCTAAGACCCTTAACCGGAGGATCGGTCTATATGGCAGCTATATCCAAATCTGAACCGATCTGGGCCAATTTAACGAAGGAAGTCGGAGGGCCTAAGACAACTCACTGTCCCAAATTTCAGCGAAATCGAATAATAAATTTGGCTTTTATGGGCCTAAGACCCTAAATCTGAGGATCGGTCTATATGGCAGCTGTATCCAAATCTGAACCGATCTGGGCCAAATTGACGAGGGATGTCGAAGGGCCTAAGACAACTCACTGTCCCAAATTTCAACAAAATCGGATAATAAATGTGGCTTTTATGGTCCTAAGACCCTAAATCGGCGGATCGGTCTATATGGGGGCTATATCAAGATATAGTCCGATATAGCCCATCTTCGAACTTAACCTGCTTATGGACAAAAAAAGAATCTGTGCAAAATTTCAGCTCAATATCTCTATTTTTAAAGACTGTAGCGTGATTTCAACAGACAGACGGACAGACGGAGGGACATGTCTAGATCGTCTTAGATTTTTACGCTGATCAAGAATATATATACTTTATAGGGTCGGAAATGGATATTTCGATGTGTTGCAAACGGAATGACAAAATGAATATACCCCCATCCTTCCCTGGTGGGTATAAAAATGTTTATATTGATATCTAATACTTGGCTGCAACTCTTCTCTAAAATTATAGCAAAAATCTGTTCAGATTGAGTTCAAACACTCGTTTGCGATAAAATTTTAAAGATTTTTCATCTTTTCTTTCTACGAAATTGAATCGACTGGATTTCCCCTATGATTTCGAATGAAGAATACAATAGAATATCACAATAATAACTTGTACGAGTATGTCCACCCACTCCAAAGGCATTGGCATCATCCCCACAACAGGAAGCTGTTCCACACATGTTCATTGCTCTGATGATGATTGGTGATGGTGTTGTTTCTTTTTTTTTTGGTTTTTCAATTGTGGTGAAGCAGGAACAAAAATGTTCTTTCTAAAATTGGATAGAGGCATACAAAACAATTTTTTGAAAGAAAAAGAAATTGCAATGAAGATATTGTGTGGTTACGGTTACGGTATTTTCTTGTATTTTTTTAGTCAGCTTCTCAAAAGGGATGTATTCGCGGAATTATTCATTGGTTGGTAACATGGAATAGTGTACTACAATCAATGAAAGCAAGTCAAAAACGCATTGTACAAAAACTTTGGATATATAATTATGCTATTTCATTATACGAGGGTAGCCTTTTATATTTCGGGATGGGACAACTCTTGTATTGCAATCTGCCAACTAATAACTGTATCGCAAAGCTTGACATTTTTGAGGTCATTCGTGCTCAGAACGTTCTGACATACAAGTGCTATTTGTGTTGTTTACAGTAACATAAAAGATTGATCTCGCTCAAAAAAATTGATTTAATTCGTGAACATTTTCGTGCGATTGTTTTTTACAACTGTCGACGTGGATTAACTCAACAACAGCGCATCGATGAAGTTAATTCAATTTTTGACGATGAAGCTCCATCAAGGACCAAAAATGCTCTAAAAATACGAAACAACTGAAAATACCTCAATAAGAGGGGCAAAAGTCTTCGACAATTGGTTCAAACGAATGCAAAAGTGAATAGATCTTAATGGGGAATATTTTGAAAAATAATAAAGCGATTTTCGATGATTAATATTTGTTTTTGTGTTCTCTAATCCCAAAATATAAAAGGCAACCCTCGTACATAACTCTACTATATCCGTAAGTTTATCCAAAATTTGAAATTTCAGCGAAATCGGTCGAGGTCCATACTCGTTTAAGGCATAGCGGCAAAGTGCAACTCTCGGTTCTAAATTTCAGCGAAATCGGCCTTCACTAACAGTCGGTCGGTTTACAGAGTCTTTCAGGAGGTGTTTGGATTCATTACGATTCAGCAGATTGTAGCCAAAGAAACTCCGTAAGGAGGTGTTCAATTCATTCTTTTGTGTCTTCCGCTTATCAATGGGATTCTGAGGCCTTTCGACGGAGAGAGGGTCATGGTTGTTGCCTATGCGTATGACATCGACACCATGGTTAGGCCGTTTCCTCTGTTCTATTATGGACCTCATTCTGAAGGCGTTGAGGAAACTCTCTAGATAAGCGAAGGTCAAGGGGCATGGCATAAACCCTGGAGAGACTGAGCCGTAACTTTTCAACAAAAGGAGAAATTTGGGTGTTTTCAGGAAACTGTGTGTTCGGTATGGGGTGGAGCTTCCAGTTTCCCCGGCGACTAAGTACTTGGTCGTGACCAGATACTTATTGATTCTTACCTATGGGTGTTTGGAGTGACATTGGTCTTTGAACAATTGTGCACTTCGTATGACGATCAATCGGTACCACGGTGGTGCTGATCTCTGCAGCAAGGAAGAAAGCCCTAAGAGAGGTGCTAAATGGCTATCTTAATCTTAAGTGTGGCAAAAAATATAAGACAGGGAGTGGGGTACCTGGCGCTATTCTAGTGTACCCCCATCTTATTTGGTCACCCCCAGAGGATCGAGGTACACTAATCTCGTCATTCTGTTTGTAATACCTCGAAATATTGATCTGGAACCAAAAAAGTATATACGAGGTCTGATCAAAAATAAGCGTTTTTATGAAATTTCGTGAGTTACGTTTGCTCGATTTTCACATGTATTATACCCACCAGGTTGGGGTAATCTAATCTAGTCATTCCGTATGTAATACCTCGAAATTGATATGAAATACTATAAAGTATATATATTCTTGGTCGTTCTGAGTCGATCTAGCCATATCCGTCAGTCTGTCGAAATCACGATAGCGGTCGAAGGCTAGCAGCTTGAAATTTTGCACAGATATTTAATATTAATGCAGGTCATTGGGGATTGCAAATGGGCGATATAGGTTCAGATATATAGATATAGGTTCTTGAGCCAGTACAAGGCGCAATTTTTGTCCGATTTTGAAGAAATTTTGCATATAGTGTTTTTTTATGACTTCCAACAACTGCGCTTGGTACGGTTTGAATCGGTCTATTACCTGATATTGCTCCCATATAAACCCATCTCCCGATTTGATTGGAAGCCGTTACTTTGGATCGATTTGGCTGAAATTTTGCATGTAGTGTTCTGTCATGACTTCCAACACCTGTGTTTGAATCGGTCTATAACCTGATATAGCTCCCTTGGAAACCGGTCTCTCCATCATTCTTGTTCGGTTCCTAGAAGCTTTAATTTTTGCTAATGTGACAGAAGTTTGGTAAGTAGATTAAAATTATGCCCTTCAACTAAATTTTTTTTTGTACACGTTTTTAGCGGAATGAATGGTGGTGGGTTCCCAACCTTCTGCCTGGCCGAACTTAACAATTTTTGTCCGTTTGAGCTGAAATTTTGCATGTAATGTTCTGTTATGACTTCCAACAACTGTACCAAGTGCGGTTTAAATCGGTCTATAATCTGATATAGATCCCATATAAACCGATTTGTCTTCTTGAGCCCTTACAAGCCACAATTTGGCTGAAATGTTTCATTTTGTGTTACGTAATGACCACCAACAACTGCTCCATGTACGGTATAAATCGGTCCATAACCTGATATAGCTTCCATGTAAACCGCTCTCTCGATCATCCTTGATCGGTTCCAAGAGATATGTAGAATAAAATAAAATAATGCCATTCAACTAAATTTATTTTGTATATATTTATAGCAGAATCCATGGTGGTGGGTTCCCAAGATTCGGCCCAGCCCAACTTAGTACGATTTTTCTTGTTGATAGATAAAAGTGCTAGTCGTGTTTTGGTGTGCTCTTCGATTTTTTACTTTTTGAGAAAATGGATCAAAGAAGTGGGCCAAACAAAAAATCTGTCATTACACAAAAACACATTCATTAGAAAAAGTACATCTAAAATGACGGGAAGATTTGGCAATTATATCATAGAGCCGTTTAAATTCAATATAAGTACAACATACCAACGTACCTTCGCACCTAATATGACCGACGAGAAATTCTAACCAATTTACGAAATGATCTGGCTTTACTTTTCCATTTGCAAGAAAAAAATCTCTGATCATTGAGCTCGTCTCGAAAGAGAAACAAACAAAAATTGTAAAATTTAATGATCTTCGCTCTAACAGGCAAAAAACTTAAAAATGAAAGAATTCCATGATCTAATGTTCGAAGCCATCAATACAACTTCCAATAGATACACAGAATCATGTGCATACCATGAGGGTAGTGTAATTTTGTAGACAAAAAATCTGCCATTACACAAAACACATGCATTGGGAAAAGTAAAGCTAATAGGCAGGGTTGTCGAGCGTGGTAAATATGGCATTTATATCAAAGAGGCGTTTAAATTCGGTATAAGTACAACATACCAACGTACGGCGCTTGAAGCCTTTACACCTAATATGGCCGATTAGTATTTCTAACCAAATTACGAAACGCGTTCCATAGTGGTTGGTGTGTGTTGCGATCTCTGGCTCGTCTCGAAAGAGAAACAAAAAAAAAAAAATGTAAAATTTAATGATCTTCGCCCTAAGTGGCAAAAATCTTGAAAAATAAACTGTATTGAGTTTTGTCTTACCGAAAAGCACTTTACAGACGTCGTTTTTTCAAAGTGGAATCTCCGGGTATCCCGCCCTTCACGGGACCTTCTGCATACATTTATTGGTCTTAATTGAATAAGGGCACCGTGGTAGGAGTCTTAATTGAGTTCCTTGGAATCTGGTAATCACGTAGGTTTTTTGACCCGTCCAGTTTCAAGCGGAGGTTTTTGCGATCCTGTACGCACTGAAGACGATGTCGATGCGGGAGCGGCGGTTCGATCTTCTGCTCCGAAGCGGGTGACAGGCTGGCCTGATCGGTAAATGTTGTAGATCGTTTAGTGTGGATGCCCCTTTTTATGACCGGCGAATGAGGCATAGAGTGGTGCTGTGGGTCAGGGTGGCAGAGACCCTGAGGAAGAGCATTTCACGGAATGCGACGTTGCAACGTGTGCTGATAAGCAATGGGCAGGATTCCTGATGCGTCACCGCAACGTTAGGTCTTTGAAGTCGACGAGAACGGCAGGGTGTGCGATGTCGAGGATGAGTTGGAGACACGGAGAACCTTTTGTGTCGCTGACCTGCAATTACGCGAATAAGACACAGTATTATGGGTGAACATCTTTTCTCATCCCTGGATTCCCCTAGTCTCCTAGAACTCTTGTCATCCAAGATTTCTGTATAAGCCTGATTGGCTGACTGGACCATACACTCACGGGTGAGAATTTCTTCCCGATCCATCTGGTTCTCTATCTTTTTGTCTCGAGTGTTAATTTTGTTGTTGTATTTTGCTGACCTGTAAGAGATTGAGTCGATTGAGAGATTAGTCGCGTGCACGTTAAATAACATAAGTATTTGGTTTGCCGTTCCACCCCCATCAATCCCTCCAAGCCAGGTTATAATCCCTTCGGAAGCCATTGAGTACACTGAAGCTTACCATCTTTTATATTGAAGACTCTTCAGAGCTGAATGGAAACATATCTTGGGTCTAAGATCCCTGGAGATCGCCTATCTAGGCAACAGCGCTTCTCGCTTTCAAGGAATACACATTTCTTGACATTGAGGGTGCTTTCAATAATGTAAAACCAACGTCAGTTATGAGGGAGCTACAATTTCTAGGCATCACTACTATCGCAAAAAATTTTATTAATAACTTACTTACGAAAAGATGCATTACGGCAGCCTTGTTATTTGAAGATCTACAAAGATGGGTTAGTAGAGGAATACTCCAAGGAGGTATACTGTTTCTTCTACTTTGGACGATAGCTATTATTGAGTCTGGAAGAAAAATATGTAAAAGTGATCGCGTATGCATACGACGTAGTTGTTGCGGTTAAGGAGAAGTGTCTCAGCACTCTCCAGGAAGCTCCACGTAGGACAGCGTGGGGCTTCCGGTCCACGACAGTGGTAGTCAGAAAGAGGGCTAGGTGAAAATTCGTCTGAGATATAAGTAGTTCTTTTTAGCGAGCGATACAAGTTTCGCTCAGTGTCAACCATCTCCTTGGGAGGAGAGAATGTTCCGTTTACTGAAAGATCGAAACACCTGAGTGTTTTGCTGGACTGAAAATTGAACTTCAAATCAAACATTTTGAAAAGGACAAGAAATGCAACTCTTGCCCCATATACCAGCAAGAGAGCCATTGGCAAAAGTTTGGGGTTTAAGCCGCGTGGCATGCACTAGGTGTATACTGCAGTTCTCAGATCTATATGGTGTTGTGGTCTGGTTGACGGCGCTTCAAAAGTCCAACTACCATTCAATTTTTCTATTCAATGCATCACAGCCGCCTTGAGTACGAGATTTAATCCTATATTTAATGCCTCTGGAATTTGTTGCTAGTCAATTTTTTTCTACCACTGCCGAGAGGATAAGGGTGCTTTCTTTTAGGCCAAACAGGTGCAACGCGCTGATCATTGATGCAATGACCGATATCCCAGGATGTGTGGACTACATATTCTCAGAGCCACTTTTGATAAAAATTACTGTACCACAATACCTGATAGAACCGATTGGAGCTATAATATACCTGGTTAAAGAAGGTAAGTAGACTCCTTTACGGATGGTTCTAGACTAGACGACCAGGTGGGCATGGAGGTAGATTTCGAAAACTTTGGACTGGATGTATCGAAGAGGTTTCCCGAACATAGTAGTGTGCATCAAGCGAAGATATGATCAAACGAAGCTTAACATAAACATCTTACCCCAATTATTGCTGAACTTGAAAGCTGCATTTAACTGTTGTAGATGTCTCAAAGAAACGGGTGAACTCTTTAAAATTCCTATGGAATATACAGCAGCAAAACTAGGAACTACTTTACAAATTCCAGTGGAATCAGAATCTGTTGGTATCCCTCTGGCAACATGTAAGCTAGTTCTTCAGTGTAAGAACCAAAGGGCGAAGGATGACAGATTGTCAAAAATTGGAGACTGTGAATACCCTAAAATGGCGTGGACAAATCTAAGCTTGAAGAGATCTCTCGTTTGCTGTCGTTTGCTAAAAACGAAGTCTCATCGTGTCCTTTGTAACAGGTTACTACTTCTAAATTTCCCATGAACATTCTTCAAAGGAACAGGGGATACTTCTCTCATATCAATGAGCGCAGTCCGATTAAAGTTTAAGCTCAATGATGAGGGCCTCCTTTTTAGGCCGAGTCCCAACGGAGTGCCGTATATCGACACCACTTGGTAGAGATGTTTTTTTAATTTTTTGCAGAATACCTCCCAAATGTAGCCAGCATTAGCGAAGAGATAACCACCGCTGAACATTTTTCTGATGTTCACGCTGCGATTTGAACCAAGCCGTTCGGCGCTAACCTCTGCGCCGCTGTTACTCATTGGAAAACATGGCAAAAAAGGATTTCAGCAGAAACTGTAAGGAAGCCTATGTAGAGGAAACTATAGATCATATCCTTTGTGCCTGTCCTACACTGGCAAGAAAAATAAGTTCATATTTATGTTCTTATTTCTTTGAGGACTTCTCTGAATTAGTGGAAGATAACATCTGTAAGTTATTAAGGTTTTTAAGCGATCTGGCCTGAACCAACGGCATTATATTTCTCATGTTTTTGTAGTGTCATAGTTGGCCAACATCTCTTAGCCTGATTTCAGACCGCCACTAAAACCTTACTTAATTTTAACTAGGCTTTCTAAATTGATCTGGTTGGTTTAGTAATAGCAACTAGAACCATTCGTGACCGCTATGGCCTAAATTAACCTTACCTAGGTTAGGTAAGGCAAGAGTGGCAGTGCTTTTCAGACTCTCTTTGACAATTTTAGGTCCATTGTGATACCACAGTAGCGACAGACACGCTACTGTGTGTGGAGGTCCCACGACCCCTACACCGGTAATCCAAGCACGCTACCAACTCGGCTACCGGGGCGCCCTAACCTAACCTAACCTTACCTTACTTTAAACGGATATTATAGAACAAATTTACTTAGTTTTTACTACATCCATGATGGTGTTACATTTCTTTGAATGAAACGTAAACACTTGTCGAAGGTGAAAAGTTGCCAATGCTTAAGAAACCAAAACTTTTTGATGCGAATTGTTGTGTTTTTCCATCTATTTTCCTCTTGAATTTTCCCCAAAGCACCAAGAATCTCTTTTTATTGTTCTCAGCCAAAATAAAAAAAAGAAGACAAACTTTTCTGGGTTTTGTGTAGGCCGGTTGTTTTTCCCTAAATCAAATTGAACAAAAAAAAAGGGGAAGATTCCAAGTTGATTGCTTTTGACAAACTTTTTAGGAAACAGAAAAATTCTAAACAATTTCTTTAGGATTTGTAGATTTGTTGTTTATGGCCTTTGTTGGGCAAAGAAAAACTTGGTTGGGCTCTTTCGCTATTTGCGGATATGCGGATGTCTTCTCCCAGTCTTCCTTTTCATCATTAAGTGTATCATTGGCAATATTTGTGCTATGCCTTCTTCTGGGGGGTAGATTTTTCTGTCACACCGCCATTTCCTCGCTCTGTGGTGTTTTAGGCATCTCCTCAATTTGCTCTTGAAAACTCCAAATCCATCGAAGCATTTTAAGTAAGCAAAGAAAACTCGATTTGAGAAATTTTCGTAATGTATCTGAATTTATTGTAATTTTATGCCATTGACAAATCGGAAATGTTTCAAAAATTCAATGAGGTAGAGAGGCAGTCGTCCTTCACAGCGGTTTGATGACTACGATGCTAGGATGTTGGTTAGTGAAGTGGTGGGTGGGTTATTTTGTGGATAATTTCGATGGTTTATTTCGATTTTCAAGCCACAAAAAAGAAACTGCCATCATAAATTATGGTTAAATCCATAAATTACTTTAATTACTTGTTTTTCTGGATACGGAGAGTTGCTATTCCTTTTCTTCGTTGAGTAGAAACTTTGAGAACAAAATGTTTTCTTTGAAGTTTTCTGTTTGGCATTAATTTTATGCGTTTGAAAAAGAACGGAACCGTGAATAGAAGGAAATTGAGAATTCATCACCCAGGATATTTTTGGTACGAAGTTTTCAACAATATTCCATTGGGACTTACACTTAAAGTAGGAGTTTTCATTGGGAGGACAAAAAGGGACATTAGGATAGCAGTCCCTTACAGATTCGCTTCAGTTGCGAGGGACGAAAACCCTTGTCGAGTGTGCCATCGATTTCGAGGCCGAGACGTTTGCAGAAAGTTTAGATTAGTTTCGTTAAGAAGTGGTTGAAGTGGTTGTCTGTAATCACATTCACTTGCACGATTTCGTCCATTGTGTGCCTCCTAGTTTCTTCTACTAATTCAGATAAATCCTTAAAGAAATGAGAACCTACACTAGGACATTCTCTGGTTTCCAGTGCAGGACACACACGCAGCAGATGTTATATAGTCTACTCTTACGATACTCGTCGTCCCCATAGCTTAACAGTAATCCTTCAGTCTTTCAAGTTGCATAGGGTTGTATACGGATGGTTCCAGACTAGACGATCAGGTGGGTTTTGGGGTGTACTTTGAAGAAAAAGGCCTGATCATATCAGAAGGTTACCCGACCATTGTACTGTGTATATATTCACCTGTTGTGGGTGCCGATCCACAACGATATCCTAGGGAACATACGTGCTTGCGAGATTAGGAAATATTTTCACATTCCAGGGCAACAGGAACTGGAATGAATCTGAGGTATGTCTCAAGCGACATGTAAGCTAAGTATGCAGCATAAAACCGAAAGGCAACGGATGACAGATGGTCACAATGTTGCTCAAAACCACATTCCAAACTTATGTGATCCAATCTAGAATTTAGGTTCTCAATTCTTTGAAAACGTGTCTAATATAGCGGATGTGAACATTCGTTGGGCTTTTAAAAGCGATCTCCTATTCCTATGGTATCACAATGGCTGAAAACGTCTTAGTGAGTCTAACCTAACCCTAGGAGACATTTAAGGTAATAAACCCAAATGGGTTTCTGGGGATCACATTTTGAGAACTCGCTGGAATTTTCCAATTTTTTGATAAAAATTTGCCTATTTTGTGTTACATATATAAAACCCGTTTAATTTGGCCGTTGTTTTTCAAATTTCACTTAAGATGCATATTCAACATATCTACTTTACAAAACTAAACAAATAAAAAAGCGTTAAGTTCGGCCGGGCCAAACTTTGGATACCCACCACCTCGGGCATATACGTAAACCACCTTTCGTCAAAATCCGGATGAGAAATGCATACCTTATGCCCCATAGCAGCTACATCGAAATATGTTCCGATTTGGACCAAATACTAATAAGAACAAGTCATTGTGCAATGGTGTATAACAAAATATTGATCTTTTTAGAAGCTATATAACAGATCTGAACCATATGCGAAACGGATTTCGAAAAGCCTAACATAAGTCACTGCGTAAAATTTCAGTGAAATCGGATTATAAATTCGTCTTTTATAGGGCCAAGACTTTAAATCGAGATATCGCTCATTATGGTAGTTATATCTAAATCTGGGCCGATTTGAGCCAAGTTGCAGAAAAATGTCCAAGAGCCTAACACAACTCACTATCCCAAATTTCGGCGACATCGGACAATAAATGCGCCTTTTATGGCCCCAAAGTATCGAGAGAACGCTCTATGTGGCAGCTATTATATCCAAATATGGAGCTATCTGGGCCGAATTGACGAAGGATGTCGAAGGTCCAAACACAACTCACTGTCCCAAATTTCGGCGACGTCGGACAATAGATGCGCCTTTTATGGGCCCAAAGCCTTAAATTGAGAGATCAGTCTATATGACAGCTATATCCAAATCCAAACCGATCTGGGCCAAATAGAAGAAGGATGTCGAAGGCCCTAACAAAATTCACTGTCCCTAATTTTGGCAAAATCGGACAATAAATGCGCCTTTTAAGACCCCAAAACCATAAATCGAGAGATCGGTCTGTATGGCAGCATTATCCAAATCTGGACGGATCTAGTCCAAATTGAAGAAATATGTCGAGTGACCAAACACAACTCTGTTCTACAAATTTCAGCAAAATCGGATAATAAATGTGGCTTTTATGGCCACTAAACCTTAAATCGAGAGAACGCTCTATATGGCAGCTATATCCAAATTTGGACCGATCTGGACTAAACTGAAGTAGAATATTGAAGGGCCTAATACAACTCACTCTCCCACATTTCAGCGATATCGGACAATAAATGCTCCTTTTATGGCCCCAAAACCACAAATCGAGAGATCGGTCTATATCCAAATCTGGAAGGATCTAGTCCAAATTTAAGAAACATGTCGAGTGGCCTATCACATCTCCCAGCAAAATCGGATAATAAATGTGGCTTTTATGGGTCTAAGACCTTAAATCGGCGGATCGGTCTATTTGACAGCTATATCCAAATCTGGACCGGTCTGCGCCAAATTAATGAAGGATATCGAAAGGCCTAACACAACTCACTGTCCCAAATTTCAGCAAAATCGGATGTTAAATGTGGATTTTATGGGCCTTAGACCCTACATCGGCGGATCGGTCTATATGGTGGCTATATCAAGATATAGTCCGATATGGCCCATCTTCGAACTTAATCTGCTTATGAACAAAAAAGAATCGGTGCTAAGTTTTAGCTCAATATCTCTATGTTTAAAAACAAACAGACGGACGGACATGGCTAGATCGTCTTAGATTTTTACGCTGATCAAGAATATATATACTTTATAGGGTCGGAAGTGGATATTTCGATGTGCTGCAAACGGAATGACAAAATCAATATACCCCCACCCTTCGGTGGTGGGTGTAAAATAGCAAGTCTTTAAATATAGACTAAACTACCAAAATACAGTTTTTTACGAGTTCTAAACTTTTCTGTAGGGATTTTTTAACCACTATTCAGGAAAAGAATTGGGAATCAGATCGGATCAGGCCGAACAAACTTTTGAAATGTCGAGGTTCAAACTTAAGGCGCCTCCCAAGCGGCGCACGGACCACCTATGGCCTCGAAATAGCACTCGATCGTGTCAAAACTTCAGATCTAACCATTAAGAATTTCTTAGAGATATCTCTTTCGTTCTCCAACGTAACATGCCGAGGTGACCAACTTTGAAGGCCCATCAATGGGTCCCTGGTACTTCTAGAGCCTTGAAATTTGCATACAAACTGAATAACACCTCAGCTATAACCATGCTATTTCATAAAAATATAGCTATCCGTTCCAAAATGGCAGACGTATTTCCACTTATTTTTTTTTCCATCCCACTGTGCAACGCTAGATTTTTTACTAGTTTTGTTCGATTTTATTCCCCAGTGCGACCAGAGATGCTAACTTGCCCCAAAAAGTACCACCTAGTGCCAGACGAAAAAAAACACTAATAAAACGTTTTTTCCGCATCTGGTTAATGCTTTATAACTTTTTGAAAATTTTTATTTTTTCGGTCACGGGGAGACAACGCTCATTTAAGTTTCTCCTATTATTTTAAGAATATTACTATAAGAATACGAAAAACTTGTCTCATATAAATGAACAAAGTCCGATTAAAGTTGTAGGCCAATGAACAGAAAGAACTTCTTGCACAGTGCGAACGGCGTGCTGCTTAACCACACCTATTCGTAGAAAAGTCTTAAACGGTTGATAAAACCATTGACAACTTTTTATGAGGCTCTACCAGGGATATGAACCAAGGCGTTCTTATGGGTAAACCAAATCAATATCTGATCGATCAAAGTGAAGATATTCGATAACGATGGACCATTATTTTTCATTATTTCGTTGTGATATTGCGGTTGCAAATCTTTTTGTTAAAATGGTGTAATGGTTGTAAATTTTTCACAAATCTGGGTTATGTTAGATTGGGTCTGGTTGAAAAAAGGGTGCGGATATTTATCCATCCCATTCCACTATGGACATCCACCTAAACTAATAATCGTTTTGTTGTGCGATCTGAATACTAAAAAAGTAACCTCGAAAAAGAAAATCTGATCGTGCTACTTCTACTTACAAAATCCTTTATTGTTTTCCATGCCCCCTAGGTTGGTTCATGTCTGGTATTTTTTCCCCCGCCTAAGTAACGGTGTCTTTTAGCCGCGAAAGCCGGGCATTGACATAGGAAATTCTCCAACTTCTCATCGTCTCCCCACATGCCCTATACCTGCTATTACTTGCCACGCCGATTTTACATAAGTGAGCTCGTAGTCCTATGTGTCACGTTATGATACCGAGAGCTATACTTACCTCCGTTTCGCTGTTCCACAGGGTTGCATGCCCACTCATCGCCCACGCCCTTAACTTGGACTGCGTCGACCCGAAAGGATGTGGGGTTAAGCAAGTTTATTGACGGCAATTATCTGGCCTTCACCGCCAAATCGTCTGCTTTCTCATTCCTAGTTACTCTGCTATGGCCCGGGACCCAAACGATGCGGATCGTGCCATCCTCAGAGAAGGCGTTAATTTCCTCCTTATATTCCAAGACTGTTCTTGATCTTACCGTCCTGGTTGTAATTGGCCTTATGACCTGTTTACTGTCCGTAAAGATGTTCATACTCGACGTCCTCGCGTTAACACTACACCACCTCACGCATTCCTTGATCTCCCAGATCGCCGCCTGCAGGATCGTGTTATGGTCAGGTAGTCTACAACAAATCAAAAATCTAAGTAAGTACCTTTACCCCCTTTTTATACAAAGTTTTACACTTTTTACCCTTTCTTAATAGTTTGTAACGCTTTTTGCTGGTAAATTGTTGGTAACACTGAGTGCGACACCTCTTTAGGGGAAAAGTGCTCGTAATTGCGGGGCAGTGATATAAGCGCGACGTCAAAGACTTGACATTGCAATGACCAGTCAGGACATCTATTAGCAGTCCTAAGTCATGCTTTTTCAGCCCCAGGACAAGCGACGTCCTGTTTAGCGAAATACTCGGATAAAGGGCCTTTGATGCACCCTAGCCTACAACATTTGGAACAGGCAAGTTTTTCGGCCTAGAGACGAAGCCTATTGAAATTGGAAAAAATCGGTTCAGATCTGGATATAGCTCCCGTATATATGTTCGTCCGATTTTCAGTAATAATGCAATTAAATGGTCATTTGTTACCCGATTCTCTCGAAATTTGGCAGGTAGAACTTTTTTACGACTATCGACATCACTGGTGAATTTCAAGGAAATCGGTTCAGATTTAGATATAGCTCTCATATGTATATATCGCACGATTTTCACTCTTAGAGCCACTGCAAGCACATTTATTGGCCAATCTTGCCAAAATATTGCACAACGTCTGCCTCGATGACTACCACAATATACAAAGAGTTTCGGTTCAGATTTAGTTATAGCTCCCATATATATGTTCGTCCGATTTCCAGTAATGTTGCAATGAAATTGCCTTTTGTTAACCGATTTTCTCGATATTCTGCAGGAGGGATTTTCTCTTGACTCTCAATAATAACCGGTTAATATCATAGAAATCAGTTCAGATTTAGATATAGCTCTCGTATATATATATATATCGCTCAATTAATTTCTAGAGTCACAGTAAGCGCATTTATTGATCCATCTTGCCAAAATTTTGCAAAACGCTTTCGTCGACGACTGCCACAGTATCTGAGGAGTTTGCTCGAAATCGGTTCAGATTTAGATATGGCTCTCATATATTTATATGTTCGTCTGATTTTGAGAAATATTGCAAAAAAGTGATCATTTGTTAACTGATTCTGTCGAAATTTTGGAGGAAGGATTTTCTTATGACTCTCAATATTACTGGTGAATTTCATAGAAATCGGCCCAGATTTCGATATAGCTGTCATATATGCATATCACCCGATTTTCACTTTAAGAGTCACTGCAAGCGCATTTATTGACCAATCGTCGACTACGACAATATCAGAGAAGTATGCTGTGAATCGATTCAGAATTAGATATAGCTCCCATATATACGTTCGTCAGATTTTGGGTAATTTGCCATAATGTTGTCAACCGTAGTTTTTACAGTTTGAACATATTTGCTCGTCGAGGTCCGTCAAAATTGGTTCAGAATTCGATATAGGTACCACATTGTACTTATAGGGTAAGTGTAGGGTATTATACAGTCGGCACCGCCCGACTTTTGCCCTTCCTTACGGGTTTTTGTTATGATTTTATTTAAAAATTTATAATTTATATTTAATATCAGCAGACAGTGTTTGCTGATATCAGTAGATTAATTTCTCTGGGTGTGTATGATATCAGCAAGCAACGCACTTTGTCCCTCTGCCACTTTTGTATGTATGGAGTTTTATTAAGGGGCAGAGCTTTTTCTTATTCATGCCCTGATTTCACTACACCTAACATATATTCCATTCACGTTTTAATTAGATTTTCTGAGGTGTTGTTCGGCAGAATGCTTGCCAAAATTCATAAAAGATTCCAGCCCTCGGCCATGGCAGTGAGGAATAACAAGTTTGCTGTAGGACAGAAATCAAAACTCCAATCTGCTTGGCCTGAAGAACAAAAACAATATCACACATTCCTTAACACTGTGTGCTGACTGTATGGAACTTAGCCGTCGAGTGCATTGTATTGCATGTAAATATGCTCATCACTCCAAATGGAAAATTATAATGTACTATGACGATGATGACATTCCTACACATGAGGATGGTAGGAGTAATGCACATCCATATCCATGTTCATAATGTTGCAGCAAAACATTATTTGGCTGATATATGAAGGCTTCAGAATGATGGTAAATGTAATATAGATGTATTTTTTGTTATTATGAACTATTATTGTCTTATATCAATTAGCTAGCCATTACAACTTTCCACTCAAAATCTAAATAGCTTATCCAAAACTTGTACCGTTTGGTAAAAAAAAAATTTAAAAAAGGTCTTTGATGGCGTCGTATAAACAAGAGTGGATCCACACACAACAAGAATGGATATTGCATTTACGTCTGCTGTCGACTCTCTATTCCGTAATGATTATGGTGACAATGTCACTAAGGCTGATTACAATGGTTTGCTGGACACGTATTGCAGAAATCAGCAGCACATCCAACCACTGAATTCAGGGAAGCCAAAAGCTGGACTATGGTGAGACAATGACATATATGTATATACGAAGGCTGCTATAAAAGTTTCTGGCCTAGGCGACGCTAAGTGTTGCCAGATGCAATCTGCCATTTCCATTGGAGAGTTTGTCATATTCTAGCAAAATCGTACTCAGAATGTTTTGACAATCATCATTTGCAATGTTTACAGTAACGTGAAAAAATGTATTTGACAAAAAATAAAATTAACTCCTGAAAGTTTTTCTGCGACCAGTTTTTACAACTTTCGACGTGGATTATGACGAAGAAAGTGCATTAGGTTAGGTTTAAGTGGCAGTCTGCCATCAGACCCACTTAGATGTTTTCGTCCATTGTAATACTACAGGAACAGAAGAAGAAAGATGCCTTCTAGTTCATACCGTTGAACTATCCAGATCGCTTTAAAAAGCCCAATAACTTGCGGATGTTCACATCCGCTAAATCAGACAGGTTCTCAAAGAAATGAGAACCTAAAGTGCAACTCCTTCTAACTGCTAGTGCGGGACACACATACAGAAAGTGTTCTATAGTCTCTTCTTCCTCGATGTCCCTACAGCTTCTGCAAAAGTCGTTGCTGGCAACCTTCAATCTGTCAGCATGTTTTCCGATGAGACAGTGACCTGTCATGACAGACAAAATGACTGAGACGTCTGTTCTAGCCAATGACGACAAAGCAGAAAACCTCTTCAAGCCTAGATGATAGTTTCGGAATGCTCACAGCCCCCTCGGGCCTGGTCCTGACATACCCACAGATTCCAGTGTCCCTGGAGTGTGTAAGGTATTGGGTTGCCTAAAAAGTAATTGCGAATTTTTTAAAAGAAAGTAAATGCATTTTTAATAAAACTTAGAATGAACTTTAATCAAATATATAATTGCCATTTTGTTCGATAACCTTTTGCCATCTTCCTGGCAAATTTAGTATTCCACGCTCATAGAACTTCAGGCCTTTATCTGCAAAAAACTGCGATTTTATAGCCTCATTATTGCCGAAAGTTTTTCCAATTTAGGAGTTCTGCAAAGATCGAAATAAATGGTAGTCTGATAGTGCAAGGTCAGGGCTATATGGTGGATGCATCAAAAGTTCCCAGCCAAGCTCACTCAGTTTTTGGCGAGTGACCAAAGATGTGTGCGGTCTAGCATTGTCTTGGTGGAATATGACACCTTTACGATTGACCAATTCTGGTCGCTTCTCCTTGATGGCTGTATTCAATTTGTTTTGTAAACATCCGAATTAATCGTTTGGTTCCTTGGAAGCAGCTCAAAATATACCACACCCTTCCAGCATAACCTTCTTTTGGTGGATATCAGCCTTTGAAGTGGTTTGAGCTGGTTCACCATGCTTGGATCATGATCGTTTTCGACTAAGGTTGTTGTAAACAATCCATTTTTTATCTCCAGTTATGATTCGTTTTAAAAAAGGATGGAATTCATTGCATTTAAGGTGCATACCACAAGCGTTGATGCGGTTTGTTAAATGAATTTCTTTCAATACATGTGGTACCCATATTAAAATTGACGCCAAACAAACAAATGTAAACAAAATTTCGGGCACTTTTTTTTTAAGCAAGCTAAAAGTAATAGCAGATAACTGACAGAAGAAAGAATGCAATTACAGAGTCACAAGCCGTTGAAAAAAATTTGTCAACGCCGACTATATTACTACTATATAATCGACAATTACTTTTTGGGCAACCCAATAGTTCTCAGTCTCGCAAGCTCGTTTGCTTTAGAATTCCCTGGGATATCTCTGTGGACCGGCACCCAGAACAGGCGAATTTTGAACTGTTCAGCCATCTCGTTAAGAGATCTGCGATAGTCGATGGCGTTTTTTGTGTTCAGAAATACATTCTCCAGGGATCTAATGGCTGCCTGGATGTCTGAGAAGATATTTATGTCAATAGTCGTAATGACATTATGTCTTAGCCATTCCACCACTTCCTTAAATGCCAGGATCTCTGCTTGAAAAACACTGCAGTGGTCGGGTAACCTCTTCGATATGACCAGTTCTAGATCTTTAGAGTACTCCCCAAAGCCCACCTGGTCGTTTAGTTTGGACTCAACCGTATAGAAGTCTATGTAACTTCTGTTACCAGGGATATCGCAGTTCCAATTGGTTTTATCAGGAATAGTGGTACAGTAATTTTGATCAAATAGCGACCCAGGTAGAGCGTAATCCACACTGCCATGAACATTGTATCAAGGATAACACAGTGTCCGTAGCCGCTACATGACCAATGAGAAAGCTCCCTTAACCTCACGGTAGTGGTCGCTGCCACAATGTCCAGAGGCATAAGATGTGGTATTAAATTCACTGCATCAAATGGCGTCGTCCTCAGTGCGGCGGTGATGCACAAACCATCCTTTGGATCCGGTTAAGTGCTAAACTATTGACCAGTCGGTGGATTTTTCAAGCGCCGTCCACCAGACCACAACACCATATAACATAATAAGTCGGACAACTGCAGTATTTACCCAATGCATCACACGCTGTCTAAACCCCCAACTTTTACACCCCTCGGGCCTGGTCTCTTGCAGGTGTATAGGGCAGGAGTGGCCTTTCTTGCCCTTTCCAAAATGTTGGATTTGAAGTTAAATTTCCTGTCGAGCAAAACACCCAGGTATTTTGCGCTTTCTGTAAATGGGACATTCTCTCCACCCAAGGAGACAGGTTCCACTGTATGCAACTTGTATCTCCTGCTGAAAAGAACTACTTCTGTCTTGAACGGATTTATGCTCAGACCACTTTCGGAAGCCCACTTTGCTGTTGCACGTAGAGCTTCCTGAAGTATATCTCTTAGAGTGCTGGGAAACTTTCCCCTTACAGCAATTGCCACGTCATCAGCATACGCGACCACTTACGCCTTTTTCTTCCAGAGACAATAATATATTGTTAATGGCTATATTCCAAAGTAGAGGAGACAGTACACCTTCTTGAGGTGTTCCTCTGCTGACTCATCTTTTTAGATTCACATATCCCAAGCTTGCCATAATGCATCTTTTAGTAAGTAAATTATACATAAACTTTCTTACTGTAGAGTTGATGCTTAGAAACGCCAACTCATTCATGATTGACATCGGTTTTATATTATTGAAAGCACCTTCAATGTCAAGAAATGCTACCATTGTATATTCCTTGACAGCGAGAGAAACCTCTATGTAGCCGACTAGATCGTGAAGGGCTGTTTCAGTGGATTTGCCTTTACTATTTATATGCATGCTGCTGCCGCTACAGGCGATCTCCAGAGATCTTTGCCCTAGGATATGTTTCTATCAACCTCTCAAGAGTCTTCAGCATAAAGGATGACAGACTAATAGGACGAAAATCTTTCGCCTTCTTGTGGTAGGGTTTTCCTGCTTTCGGAATGAAAATGACCTTCGTGTCCCTCCATCCCACAGGTATATATGACATTCTGATACAAGCTGAGTATGTCACCCTTACCCAGGAAACCACCCTTACCCAGGAAACTTTCAGACACAGCTTGTATTTCAACCGGTAATACATCATCAGGGCCTGGCGACTTAAAGGAGTCGAAACTTTTTATCGCCCAAAGGATTTTCGGCTCAGACACAATTTCCCTAATGGCCTCCCACGAATGCATACCAGTGACAACCTCTTCTGGCGCCACATTCTCCGTTGGAGAATTTCCCAGGAAATGTGCATCAACGAATAGTTCTAGTGTTACCTCACTAGACGTTATCCATACATTCTCTGACTTTTGGATATACCCCACCTTAATAGGTCTCGAGGACAGAATCTTCTAAGAATCGTCTAAAGGCCTCAGATGCATCCTCCACGGAACTGCAGATTTCTATCCAGGATTTGTTCTGAGCTTTTCTAAGCTCGCCCTTATATTTTTATACCCTCCACCATAGGATGGGGAAATATGTGTCTAAGACCCCATAAAGTATATATTGGGTTGCCCAAAAAGTAATTGTCGGTAATATAGTCGGCGTTGACAAATTTTTTCAAACGGCTTGTGACTCTGTAATTGCATTCTTTCTTCTGTCAGTTATCAGCTGTTATTTTTAGCTTGCTTAAAAAAAAAAGGTCGCGAAATTTTGTTTACATTTGTTTGTTTGGCGTCAATTTTAATAAGGGTACCACATGTATTGAAAGAAATTCATTTAACAAACCGCATCAACGCTTGTGATATGCACCTTAAACGCAATGAATTCCATCCGTTTTTAAAACGAATCATAACTGGAGATGAAAAATGGATTGTTTACAACAACGTTAGTCGAAAACGATCATGGTCCAAGCATGGTGAACCAGCTCAAACCACTTCAAAGGCTGATATCCACCAAAGAAGGTTATGCTGTCTGTCTGGTGGGATTGGAAGGGTGTGGTATATTTTGAGCTGCTTCCAAGGAACCAAACGATTAATTCGGATGTTTACTGTCAACAATTGGACAAATTGAATACAGCCATCAAGGAGAAGAGACCAGAATTGGTCAATCGTAAAGGTGTCATATTCCACCAGGACAACTCTAGACCGCACACATCTTTGGTCACTCGCCATAAACTGAGTGAGCTTGGCTGGGAACTTTTGATGCATCCACCATATAGCCCTGACCTTGCACCATCAGACTACCATTTATTTCGATCTTTGCAGAACTCCTTAAATGGTAAAACTTTCGGCAATAATAAGGGTATAAAATCGCACTTGGTTCAGTTTTTTGCAGATAAAGGCCAGAAGTTCTATGAGCGTGGAATACTTAATTTGCCAGGAAGATGGCAAAAGGTTATTGAACAAAATGGTAAATATATATTTGATTAAAGTTCATTCTAAGTAAATGCATTTACTTTCTTTTAAAAAATCCGCAATTACTTTTTGAGCAACCCAATATATTCTTTATCGTCGTGACATTTTAAGTCAAACTAGCCATGTCCGTCCGTCCGTCTGTCCGTCCGTCTGTCCGTCCGTCTGTCCGTCCGTCTGTCCGTCCGTCTGTCCGTCCGTCTGTCCGTCTGTCCGTCCGTCCGTCTGTCCGTCCGTCCGTCTGTCCGTCCGTCCGTCTGTCTGTCGAAAGCACGCTAACTTTCGAAGGAGTAGAGCTAGCCGCATGAAATTTTCCACAAATACTTTTTATTAGCGTATGTCGGTTGGGATTGTAAATGGGCAAAATCGTTCCATGTTTTGATATAGCTGCCATATAAACCGATCTTGGGTCTTGACTTCTTGAGCCTCTAGAGGGCAGAATAAGCGTCCGATTTGACTGAAATTTTAAACATAGTGTTTTGATATCACTTCGAACAACTGTACGAGGTATGGTCCAAGTCGGTCCATAACCTGATATAGCTGCCATAAACCGATCTTTAGTCTTGACTTCTTGAGCCTCTAAAGTGCGCATTTCTCGTCCGATTTGACTGAAATTTTGCACATAGTGTTTTGATATCACTTCCAACAACAGCGCTAAGTATGGTCCTAATCGGTCCATAACCTGATATAGCTGCCATATAAACCGATCTGGGGTCTTGACTTCTTCATCCTCTGGAGAGCGCAATTCTCATCCGATTTGGCACACATTTTGTACAACGGCTTCTCCCATGGCCTTCAAGATACGTGTGCAATATGGTCAGAATCGATCTATAGCTTGATACAGCTCCCATATAAACCGATCTCTTGATTTCGCTTCTTGAGCCCCGAATCGGACTATAACTTGATATAGCTGCTCCTCCGTCCATATTCATTATTATTTGTTTACCTAAAAACAGAAACTGCGCAAAGAACTCGAAAGATGCGACCTTGGTGAAGGGTATATAAGATTCGGCCGAACTTAGCACGCTCTTACTTGTTTTAACTCAGCCTTATTTTAACTCAGCCTTATAGATGCCCCAATCGTATGGTGCTCTTGTGGCTTTTGCTCTGTTGAAGAGGTTTCTGCAGTCCTTCCTTGGAACAATCAGCTCTGGGGTCCACCATGGCGGTCGCTCTTTGCCCCTTGGCTTGGCACTAGGGCATGCTGACACAAGCGAGTCATTCAGGGCCTTCGTGATCTGCTTGACCATTATGTCTATATCTTCCGTAATTTCCATTTCCGTTTCTAGTCTGGAAGGGATAGTGGTTCAGAATTTGTGCCGAAATCCCAATCCGCCTGTCTTCTGTTTAGCCACTACTTCTCTCTCCAAGGCTAAAACTAATATAACGATGATCAGAGAAGCTTGGTCATCCAACACATCCCAGTCGCATGTTCTTCCACTTATATCTTCCGATACAAAGGTAATATCCCCTTTATTACAAATCGCCTGATTGCAACTTATAATATATTTAATAAGCAGCTCACCCCTTTCGTTGACATCCGAACTTCCCCATATCTGGTGATGTGCATTAGCATCACTTCCTACAATGAGGCTTTTCTTCCCTACAGAAGCAGCTTCAACCAGCGACTTAAGGACTTATATCAGTAAGAAGTATCTGTTCCAAAGACAATTGGACAACACATGCAACTTGCACATGGATGGAGATGGACATGGCTAATTTGTACCGGAAAGTGATTCTAAGTCGATATGTATGCTTGACTATGGGTCAGGTCTTCTTCTCCTTAGCGTTGCAAAAAAATGTATAGAGTTATTAAACCATTTTATAATACCCCCAACAACAGTATAAAGTACACACATATGTCCATTATGATTCATGAAATTTCTTATACTTAGTTGAGTCATATACGTATTTTTAAAACCTATTGAAATTATAATGGCGTAAGAGGAAGTAATAACTTCGTCTAAAATAAAATTCCAAAGTCCACAACATGAGTCTATGTGGAGTAATGCAACTTACAATAATTCAGTATTGATATATAAATGCCATTATGGCACAATGCAAAAGTGTCTAGATGGCTGTCAACGTTGGTCTTACCATACACAGAAGGCAATGCATGACACAAGGCACGCACAGCACGATGTGGTGGTGGTGCATTGTAAGCACTGTGGCACATCTAAAATGAGAGTGATTTGCAGTCATAGTGCAACATGTAAAATTAGTTTTTTTTTCAGTTTTATAACTTTTCATTTCCAGTTGGACTGAGGACCCACTTGACAGGCTCGTAGATGGTCTGTCTGGTGGACACTTTATGCGTGTATAACTTGATGCATTTTGACTAAGTTTGGTTGAAAGCGAACTGTTGTCTGTCTGTGTGTCTGTCATGTCCCTTTGTCGTTTGTTTGTTTTAAACATCAGACACGTATTCAAATTAGGATTTGTTTTTGGTTTTTTTCTTCACTAGGCTAGACCTTCCTATTTTTATTATTTTGTGCTAATTTTTGCAAATACGTTGCAGGAATAATATGCTTTGTTTCGATTTTGTTGGACAATCGTCACACAATGACTAATCGGATGGATAGATGTATAGTATAAAGTTTGGTTGCGACGATGGTTGAGGGTTACCATTTTTGACGAGCCAAATTGCTAGAATGTGTTGGAATTTTTATGGTTTCTCTTTTGTTGCGTTTACCAAAAACTATGGACACGACATCGATATGTTTCTACCTACCACATGCTTCGCAAAATTAGTTGAAGGTGGTAAACACATATCTTTTATGGCAAATTGCTAAATCATATCAGCAGGATAAAATCATATTTCCAACAAGTAATAAAAATCCCATCAATATGAGGTGTGAAGGTATTTGGGTAAACATTATTGTCAGTTACGAAATTCCTTGTATGAAGGTAAGAGTATTTATTACCAGAGAAATAAATACAACCACCTGCGTTAGAAGTGTAACAGAGTTTTTAAAAATCCAAAGCATTTTTATACCCACCACCGAAGGATGGGGGTATATTCATTTTGTTATTCCGTTTGCAACACATCGAAATATCCATTTCCAAACCTTCAAAGTATATATATTTCGGTTCGTCGTAAAATTCTAAGACGATTTAACGATGTCCGTGTTTCTGTCCGTCCGTCTGTTTGAATCACTCTACAGCCTTCAAAAATTGAGATATTGAACTGAAATTTGGCACAGATACGTCTTTTTGATGCTCGCTGGTTAAGTTCATGAACGGGCCAAATCGGGCCATATTTGGATATAGCTGCTATATAGACCGATTTTCCGATAAAGAGTCTAATGCTCATAAATGCTTTATTTTTTATCCCATTTCGCTGAAATTTGAAACAGTAAGTAGGTTTAGGCCTTCCAACAACTGATCCAAATATGGTCCATATCGGACTATATTTATATATAGCTGCCATATGTACCGATCTGCCGATAAAGGGTCTGAAGCCCATAACAGAGGGTTATCTAAAGCCTCCTGATATCCGACCCAAATATGGATCAAATCGGACTATATTTAGGTATAGCTGCCATAAAGACCGATCTCCAGATAAAGGGTCTGAAGCGAAAAAAAGCTTTATTTTTTATCCGATTTTGCTGAAATTTGAAAAAGTGAGTAGTTTTAGGCCACCCGCTATCCGACCCAAATATGGTAAAGATCGGACTGTATTTAGATATAGCTGCCATATATATCGATCTGCCGATAAACGGTCTGATGCTCATAAAATCTTTATTTATTACCCGATTATGTTGAAATTTGAAATACAAAATTCAACATCGGCTTATGTTTATTAGCCCACTCAATATCCGTGTCGAATTTGGGTGCATAAGTTATCCAATTTTCACTGGATTGTGCCGAAAGGGGGTTTTCATATATACCCGAGGTGGAGGGTATCCAAAGTTCGGCCCGGCCGAACTTAATGCCTTTTTACTTGTTAAAAGATATTTTTTTACTTTATGGACCACAAATAGAAATGGTAGGGGTTGTAACCGACACAAAAAGGCACTTGTTTAGATAAAGCTCCAATGTAAATCGATCTTCCGTTTTTAAATTTTAAGCCCCCAAATGGTCTTTAACATGATATTAGATTAGCTTAGTTTGAAATAGGCCCGGCAGATACGCGATAACTATGAGCACCACACAGGCTGGAACTTTGAGCTCCGACTTGTGTGGTGCCCATCGTTATCACGGGAAGCTTAGCTGAAAGCTAACGGGTGCGTCCACAGGTTGCGGATGGTGGAAAGCTCCGTTTTTATGCGGAGTAGCTGAAAATGCGGCCGCGGCCAGTCAGCGATTTTCAAAAGGAGAGGCTCAGTGAGGAGTCAGGTGGCACTGGCTCTTAATTAAATACTGAGTGCCAATGATACTCGAGATGACAAGGAAAGCTATTGGCGCCTTTAAATAACCAATGGCTAACATCAGCGTCTGTTCTCAGGTTAGGGGCGGATGGCGGCGAGCGTCGGATCTTGGAGCAAGCGGCTCGCCACAACGAGGGATACCTGTGCAATCCCACAAAACCCATGCGGTTGGGACGCTGGGCCAGTAACCCGCCCCCGGAAAACATGAACTACTATGAAAAACAAAGAAATAGTAATAACGGACCCCCTCAACGTTGACGACCACGAAAACGAAAAAAGCACCGTGATTTGCGGATATGAACCTGGTATGTCTGCACTCTTTATAGAGAAGGTGCAGTATACGCGCTGGCGAATGTATTAGAGAAGTACAAGCCAGATATAACTGCCTTACAGGAAGTGCGATGGACTGGGAATGGCGTCACTACAACACCAAACGGTGACGAACTATACTATAGCTGCCATAACACGGGGCATGAATTTGGCTGCGGATTTGTGGTTAGTCGGAGACTGAAACACCTAGTCTCCAGCTTTACTCCGGTGGATGAGAGGCTAGCCACAATCCGCATAAAAGCCAAATTCTTCAACATCAGCCTTATTTGTGCCCATGCCCCGACGGAAGACAAAGATGACCAGACCAAGGATATTTTTACGAGCGCCTAGAGAGAGAATATGACCGCAGCCACGCTCATGATATTAAAACCGATCTGGGAGATTTTAAGGCGAAAATAGGGAAGGAAGACATTTTTGGTCCAACAGTCGGAAAGTTTAGCCTCCACGAGATAACGTCCAGTAATGGGTTGAGGCTGACAAATTTCGCCGCGGCAAAAACATGGTAGTTAGTAGCACCAGATTTCAACATAAACATATTCACAAAGCCACATTGCTGTCACCCGATCAAAACACGAGAAACTAAATTGATCACGTTGTGAAAGGTGGAAGGCATTCATCCAGCGTCTTAGATGTACGATCGATCCGTGGAGTGAATATAGATTCGGATCATTACCTTGTTGCAGCAAAGGTTCGCACCCGTTTGAACATGCCGAGGAAAGTACGATCTGACACTGTACGGGAGCTGGACATTGAAAAGCTGCAGACACAACAAATGGCAGCGACATACTCCACTCGACTGACCCAACTGCTTGTTGAAAGCACTCCTTGTTCCGATGATATAATCGTAGTGGCAAACTAATGGAACCGGAAGCCTCCTCCAAGAAACCCATGGTACGACCAAGAGTGCTACTGAAGCCAAGAATGCGGCATATAGAGCAACCCTACAATTAGTAGCAACGCGCCAGATGAAGGAGAGGTATCGGGTGAAAAGGAGAGAGGAGAAACGTCTATTCCGCAGAAAGAAAAAGGAAATGGAAAGACGTGAGTGCGAGCGAATTGAGATGTACAGGAGTCAAAATGAAGTCCGGAAATTCTACCAAAGAATTAAACATTAAACCGATGGCTTTGGTGCAGGCACATCCTCCTGCAGAGAGAAAGAAGGAAATCTGGTTACTGACACAGATTACATGCTGAGGATATGGAAAGAACATTTTACCCAACTGCTAGTAACCGATGTTGGTGGCGAAGAGGATACTGCAGAACCAATCAATGATGATGGTATAGAATGTTTACCTCCTAGTCAGAATGAGGTCCAAATAGCAGTGACCCGACTAAAGAACAACGAGGCAGCAGGAGCCGACGGGTTACTCGCTGAACTATTTGAGACCGGAGGCGACACGCTGATAAGGCGTATGCATCAGCTTATCTGCGCAATCTGGCTAGAAGAACGCATACCCGATGATTGGAACCTCAGCATACTATGTCCCGTACACAAGAAAGGAGACAAGACGGAATGTGCCAACTACAGAGGAATAAGTCTCCTCTCCATCGAATGCAAGATACTCCCGAGCGTACTGTGTGAAAGAATAAAACCTAAAGTCAATGAGATAATTGGGCCCTATCAATGCGGCTTTAGACCTGGTAAATCCACCCTAGACCAGATATTCACACTGCGCCAAATCCTGGAAAAGACCCGAGAAGGACAAATTAATACCTACCATCTCTTTATTGACTACAAAGCCGCCTTCGATACTCCTTTACGTTCAAAGGTATTTCAAGCCATGTCGGAGTTTGGTATCCCTGCAAAATTAATAAGACTCTGCAGTATGACACTTGCTGATAGGCGTTCCTCAGTAAAAATAGGAAAGAATCTCTCCGAACCATTTAATACCAAACGAGGTTTCAGACAAGGAGACATCCTATCGTGTGATCTCTTTAATATCCTGCTGGAGAAGATTATACGAGATGCAGAAGTGAATAGATATGGCACACTAATCACAAGAGAACACGAGCTACTCGCCTATGCCGACGGCATCGATATCATAGGTCGGTCACCGGAAGTAGTAACTGCAGCCTTTGAAAGAATCGAAAGTGAGTCAGTGAAAATGAGTATGGCAGTAAAAGGAGATAAGACGAAATGGATGGTTTCAACTCGCAAAAAGCCTTGCACAACCGAGCAGATAAAGAAAATGGAGAAAGTTGAGAACCACAACTTTGAGACAGACAGTAACTTTATCTACCTCGGCACCGCCGTAACCGAAACGAATGACACCAGTTTTAGATAAAGCGTAGAATAATACTGGCAAACAGATGGTACTTTGGACTAAGTAAGCAGTTTAGAAACAAGGCCACCTCTCGACAGACGAAGATTACACTATACAAGACGCTGATACTACCCGTTACCGTTACCGTTACCTGTTATATGGTTCTGAAGCATGGGTACTTGTGAAAGCAAAAGAAAGCAGTGTTTGGAGTATTTGAGAGAAAGATTCCTCGTAAAATATATGGACCAGTTTGCGTTAATGGAGAATATAGGCGAAGTATGAACCACGAGCTGTATGACGACGATAGCAAAGTTACACGCATCAAAATACAAGGGTTGCGTTGGCTAGGTCATGTTGTCGGAATGGATGAAGAAGCTCCAGCAAAGAAGTCTTTTGAAGGCAAACACGGTAGTACACGCAAACCGGGAAGACCAAAAGCCCGATGGAAAGATCAAGTTGTGGGAGACACCTCGAAACTTGGTATCAGAGATTTTAGAATGAGCGCAGAAGATCGAGGCGCTTGGAACGCTATTCTACGTTCGGCAAGTGGAACAAATATTCTGTCATAGCCAATTAAAGTAAAGTTAGTAGTTTGAAATAAGATTCGGATACTAATCCGCCCCATGCCCTGCTGGACATATACCTAAGCCAGTAATCGGCATATGGCAGGAATTCCGTGCTACTCCAAAAATCCCTAATTGTTTTCCATTCCACCCCCCTAAGTCGGCTCATGCTGGAATTGTGTAAACATCGCTTAAAATTTTTCTGATCTTCTTGCTAGGATTCGAGCCAAGGCGTTCATCGTCAGAGGCGGACATGCTAACCTTTGTGCTACGGTCGACTTGGTCCCTGTAATCAAGAGTAATGCTTCAAGCTCGCAAACAAACAGTCGCCGAACTAACGATAACCCAGATGGATGCGCAGTTCGTTTCCAGCCTTTAAGTAAAGGGTGTGTTTCCGATTATGACTCAGACAGTGACAGAGTCAATGAAACATTAATCGAGAAATTCGGGATGATGGAGGAAGCGAGCGAGGGCTTTGCTAAGCTTACAAGAAGACCGGAAAAACAATTGGGGGCGCGAAGAAGGAGACTGTGGAGTATGTACCGGCAACACAATCGGGCGAAAGTGCAGGAAGCTGCTATAGATAGAACCAACATTCCAACCACTTTCTCGGAAGCGGGAAAGATAATCAGATCCCCAGAAGAGCATAACAATACGTTAGCGCTGTAAAAGGAAAAGGGATCCCGCTATCAAGCACTCTGTAAAGACCAAGCCAGACCTCCTTCAATGGAGACTGGATCCTACGGAGTGAGACAAAGTCGGAAAAGAAACGAAAGAAGCGCGCACGGCCCCTGAGTCTTGATGGAAAACTGTGACTTCCAGAAGGACGCCACAGCCATCACTGAGAGGAAGGTAGTCGTTGAAAAAGGCACGGAGCCTCCCCCTTACGCCAATGTGGACATGAATCACAACGGAGACGAGCTGACGAACGCATTAATCGATATCGGCAGTGCATCCGGTAGGACTCGCCAAATGTAGTGAACTCTGAAGATGGTCAACTCTTAGAAATTATGAGCTGCAGTGCTTTTTATAATGTAATGATACTGTCAAAAAGCACGGTATCATTCCACGTCCTCCCTTGGAGGGCCCAAAGCTGAACCTGGTGAGAAAAATGGACATTCTCCAGTTCACAAAGGCAACGGTCTTCATTAAGGATGGTGTAGCAAAGTCGCGACAGAAAGCATTGCGAAAGTCTTAAGCGTGAAAAACTATGGTTTGATCGCTTAGTAATGGAAGTTCTTCCACTCCATGTCTCCATGACAAGTATGGATAAGACTAAATGCAAGCCGTATCCAAAGCTGTCTTTTCAAGATTGCGAAGACTACGATAGATAAAGATCCTCTTATTGAGACATCAGACAGTGCAGCGGCAGGACACTCCATGCCGCCTAACGATCCGACGACGAGGCCATCTAACGGGCTCAAGAAGCGAAATCAGGAGATCAGTTTATATGGGCGCTGTATCAAGCTATAGCTCGATTCTGACCATATTGCACACGTATATTGAAGGCCATGGGAGGAGCCGTTGTACAAAATTTGTGCCAAATCGGATGAGAATTGCGCTCTCTGGAGGTTTAAGAAATCAAGACCCAAGATCGGTTAATATGGCAGCTATATCAGGTTATGAACCGATTAGGACCATACTTCGCACAGTTGTTGGAAGTGAAAGCAAAACACTATGTGCAAAATTTCAGTCAAATCGGACGAGAATTGCGCCCTCTAGATGCTCAGGAATTCAAGACCCAAGATCGGTTAATATGGCAGTTATATCAGATTACGGACCGATTAGGACCATACTTCGCACAGTTTTTGAAAGTGATATCAAAACACCATGTGCAAAATTTCAGTCAAATCGGACAACAATTGCGCCCTCTAGAGGCTCAGGAAGTCAAGACCCAAGATGGGTTTATATGGCAGCTATATCAGGTTATACACCGATTAGAACCGTACTTCGCACAGTTGTTGGAAGTGATATCAAAATACTATATGCAAAATTTTAGTCAAATCGGACGAGAATTTCGCCCTCTAGAGGCTCAGGAAGTCAAGACCCAAGATCGGTTTATATGGCAGCTATATCAGGTTATACACCGATTAGAACCGTACTTCGCACAGTTGTTGGAAGTGATATCAAAACACTATGTGCAAAATTTCAGTCAAATCGGACGAGAATTGCGCCCTCTAGAGGCTCAGGAAGTCAAGACCCAAGATCGGTTAATATGGCAGCTATATCAGATTATGGACCGATTAGAACCATACTTCGCACAGTTGTTGGAAGTGATATCAAAACACTATGTGCAAAATTTCAGTCAAATCGGACGAGAATTGCGCCCTCTAGACGCTCAAGAAGTCAAGACCCAAGATGGGTTTGTATGGCAGCTATATCAAACATGGACCGATTTGGCTCATTTACAACCCCAACTGACCTACACTAATAGAAAGTATTTGTGCAAAACTTCACGCGGCTATCTCTACTCCTTCGGAAGTTAGCGTTCTTTCAACAGACGGACGAACGGATGGACATAGCTAGTTCGACTTAAAATGTCACGCGATCTAGAATATATACACTTTATGGGGCTTAGACGCATATTTCGAGGTATTACATACAGAATGACGAAATTAGTATACCCCCATCCTATGGTGGAGGGTATAAAAATCAAGCAATGTAGGGACGATAAAGTCAACACAGCCTAACGGACAGGAAACCGTCCATGAAACCACCGACGACTTTCTCAAAATTCGGAAGACTAGGATAGGTAAAGATCCTAATATTGAAACATCAGGCAGTGCAGTGGCAGGAAACTCAATGCATCCTAAGAAACATGGAGCTGTCGATGAGACCATCACCTACTCCGAAGAAGACAAAGAAGGATAGCCAAAGATTCCAAAATTGGAAAATTAGACAGTGCAGGGACTGGAGATTCAATCTTATGGCAGCCCTGCAATCGTGTAGTCTGAAGTAAAGCGCCAAGCTAAAGAGAAGTATCTAGAGAAATGGAGAGAGAAGTTACTTTCATTTCGCAGGACATGAGTGCGAACAAATCGAAATATTCAGTATGGATGTGAAGTACGAAAAAGCACATCCTTCTGCAGAAACAATTAGGGAATCTGGTAACAGATAATTGGTGACTTTTTACGAGTTTTCCGGGGTTTCAGCACTGGGTGATAATTATGTTCAAACGTCATCTGTGAAAGTGCAAAGTGTATAGAATACTCTGCCATTTCATCATGGAAAAATTCACAAACGAGTAACGACCACAAACCGTTAAAAATTACTATCAAATTTGAGCTCTGTGACAAATGACATACATTTCTATTCAGCGATGGGGCTCATTGTAGGCTTAATGGATACGTAAACAAGCAGTCGTATAAGAGTTGCCGATGCATCCCAAAAACGACACTTTGGTGTGGCTTATGGGCTGGTGGAATCATCGGTCCATATTTCTTCAAAGACGACTGTGGAAGAATAACATCGAGCCATGATACGTTACATTTTGCCTTTATTGGCTGAGTTGGACTTGGTTGAAATTAGGATTCAACAAGACGGTGCCACATGCCACACATCTCGTGGAACAATAAACACATTGAAAGATGAATGATGAGCTGCTTTTTAGCAGCGAAATGGCACTGTGAGTTGACCGCCAAGATCATGTGATTTGACGCCTCTTGACTATTTTTTGTAGGGTAATGTGAAGTCGTTAAGGTTTCAGCTAACTATACCTATTTTAAAAGCCTGTAGCGTTATTTCAACAGACAAACGGACGGATGGACAGACGGACGGATAGATGAACGGACAGACGGACGGACATGGCTAGATAGTTTCGGATTTTTCCGACGATCAAGAATATCTATACTTTATAAGGTCGGAAATGGATATTTCGTGAAAATGTGGTACAAACGGAATGGCAAAATTGATGTACCCCATCCTTCGGTGGTGAGTATAAAAAGCCATCCCAACTAGTGGTATTTAAAAATATTTTGTGAATATACTTAGTGGATCAAATGTCCTGTAGCAGTCAACTAAGAACGAAATAAATTAAATTTGAAAATAAATTTAATGCTAATCTTTCAAAACAAAAATCAAATTTATTTAAATTAACTATGAAAAGAATACAAACTCATATTTATGTACTTTTTTACTTGTATATACATATTCAAGGATACGGCATAGCTTATTTAGTATGAATGTTGCACACCGATGGCATCCACTGAAATGAATTAACACGAATTCTTATATTAAAGTTTTTTCAACAGAGTTTGCATTATGTTAAGTTTTTGTTTTTTTTTTTTTTTATTTTAACTTCGTTGTTGCTGTTTTTGCTTGTGGCAACTTACAATAAACTATAATGGGCTACTAGCATTTATCTTCGGGATATATGAATGTATGTTTGTTAGTTAGTATGTGTTACGAGTATAAAACAACAAAATTTGTAATATTCTCATTTCAATTCAACATTTGTTATCACACATCTGGGAATATCATCAATTTCTCCATCTTCTGCTTCGTTTGTTGACTGCTTCTTCTTTTTCTACATCTCCAAAACTTAGCTCTCGGATGTTTTTGTACCATGGCTAGTTAGGAAATGAATGAGGAATGGTCTGAAAAAAGGAGCAGATGAGGAGATTGGGTTTTCATTTCCTTGCGAAAAACGACAGCAATCCACCAGAATACAAAATACAAAATAAATGGTATGAAGATGAAGATGATGATGATGATGGAAAACGGTGAGTAACGAGTAGTGCAGTAACATCCGCTTCAACAACGGTGGTTGGGAACACCAGGGATGGCAACAACAGCTACCAATTATTTTTCGATTAGTTTCGCTATCATTCCTGCCAGTGAGCAGTTTGCCATCTATCCATTCCAGCCATATTTGGCACATCCTTGCGAAAAGCCAGTACATTGAAGAGTATTTAAATAAGTACAGATGAAGTAAATTTGTGATTAATCGAATATATACGAGGGCGGCAGTGTATCATTGTATGACTTATGTTTGTTTTATGTCTTCCAATAGTAAGAGGCATATTTCCAAAACGATTGTCCCATGACAATTGGTTGTAAGTACCGGATTGGTCCGATGGATTCCTTCATCGGCAAGGGCTGCCGCCTCAGTATACAACACACAACAAACTATTAATAGACAATTTTCGTACGAATGAACTTAGTACTGGGCTTAAAAGGGAAAACTGGAGAGTAATAAAATCGAAGAATACAGATTAAACTCGATCATAGTACAATGAAAGCTGTTTTCAAGCCTTAAGTTGTTGTTAGAAGCCGATTCTGCAGGAAAAAGATCCTTATTATAAGAAGTGATGCTAATGCACATCACCAGACATGGGCAATCTCATGGCAGATAGTTGTACATACCGGATTGACCCGATGGAGTCTTTTAACGGCAAAGGCTCCCGACTCAGTGTACAACACACTGCTACAACAACAACAATAACCGAATATATTGTAAGTTGTAATCTGGTACTGGGCAGGAGGTACTATATGTTACCTTTGTATCAGAGAATATCAGATTAAGATATGTACCTGAAAAGTGTTGACTACAGCTTCTCTGATCATTGTTGTATTATCTTAAGCCTTAGAGAGAAATTGGATAAAAAATTCTTCTCTTATGGGCTCAACACTCTATATTGGGAGATTAATCTATATGACAGCAATATCCAATTATGGTGCGATCTGAGCCACATTCGAAAAAAGGTGTGGAGGTCTACTAAAACTTACCGTTTCCAATTTGTTCGAAATCACAAAACATGGTCCTTTTATAGGCTCAATACTCTATACCGGGAGAATGGTCTTTGTAGCAGCTAAATCTAAGCTAGGTGAACCGGGCCCGCTCCCTAGCCCCTTCTTATACCTTTTATTTGAGCCCTATATTGCAATGGTCGATATATAAGTCCTGTTTTGGTAGAGTTTTAAGATGGGGAAATTTCGCCCTGAATGTGGATATGGAATTCTTGTAATTAAAACGCAGAGGTAAGCAAGTCCACCAATGGTGCTAAACGTGTGGATTCAACTCCTGGCGAGAATATTAGAAAAAATTTAAGTGGTGGTTATTCCCTCCTAATGTTGGTGACATTTGTAAGGTACTATGCCATGCATAGAAGTCATGTGGAAACTTCTCCCCATAGAGGTGACGCACTGCGGGACGGCTCGGCTATAAAAAGGAGGTCCTTTTTCATGGAGCTTAGACTTGAATCAGATAGCACTCATTAATATAGGAGAAGTTCTTTAATGAAATGTTCTAGGCAAATTTTTGCTCCGCTCTCTTGTACCTTTCTATGGACTCCTATATTGTAGTGGGTAAATATGTCCGGTTTGGGTGTATTTTCGGAGTGAGGTGGCAATCCTGACACTTGGCTCTTAAAGTAATTATAAGCTTTGTGCTATACTCTCAAACACTTTTTATATGAGGCTCATATAACCATAGTCGATAAATAAGTCCTTTTTCATTTGAACCCTATATTGTCGCGATTGATCTTTATATCCATTTGGGGGGAGTGCTTTTTGAAGGTGGGATGGTACCTCAGACATTTCTCCCAATTAAGGATGGCAAATCTGTGCTCTACTCCCAAATACGTTTCATTTAAGCCCAAAATTAGCATGGCCGATAAATATATATGTACGGTTTGTGGCTGGGGCTGGTACTCCGCCATTTACCCTGAAAACAGGTATCAAATTCGTTCTTTACTTCCAAAAACCTTTTATTTGAGCCCCATATTGATTTGTTAACGTCATTTTCCTAATTTAATTCCAAATTGCTTTCATTCAACAAACAGGCTGGTAAGATCACGAACAGTCTTGGAGTCTAAGAAAAAGATTATCACATTCTCTGACGAGGCCACCGTAGCGCAGAGGTTAGCATGTCCGCCTATGACGCTGAACGCCTGGGTTCGAATCCTGGCGAGACCATCAGAAAAAAAATTTCAGCGGTGGTTTTCCCCTCCTAATGCTGGCAACATTTGTGAGGTGCTATGCCATGTAATACTTCTCTCCAAAGAGGTGTCGCACTGCGGCACGCCGTTCGGACTCGGCTATAAAAAGGAGGCCCCTTATCATTGAGCTTAAACTTGAATCGGACTGCACTCATTGATATGTGAGAAGTTTGACCCTGTTCCTTAGTGGAATGTTCATGGGCAAAATTTGCAAAATTCTCTGAGGATGGCGTGATCCACATTGTTTGGGTGTCGAGAGCCATAGCGAAGTAAGGAGGAATGAAAGAGCAGGCGATTTGGCAGTGAAGACCAGAACAGTGTCGTTTTTCCTCATATCTTGGAAGATAACTGGCAAATTAATGTGTTGTGTACCACTCAAAAGTTGCTGTTCTGCGTTGTTCTAGTGGTACGATTGCGGCATGTCCAGTTTTGTCGAAGAAACAGGAGATTATTTTGGATTTGACTCATCTTGAAATACCCATACAGTCGACTGCCGTTTACTTTCGGGTTCACACGCGTAAATCCACGATTCGTCACCTGTCACGATGTCATAGACGTGTTTCGAAGCACCGCGATCGTATTTTTGGAGCATTTCTTTCGACCAATCGGATCGAACCTTTTGGTAGTCAGAAGCAGTATTCTGTGTGGTTAACTCCAACCAGGTGCACTCACCTAGTTTGAGTTTTTTTTCTTTTTACAAATCATGAATGGTTCATGGGTACGCCCGGTGAGTTTCTCTCGTGTATTGTCTGGGAAGCCAATCAAGAACATGTCTTCAGGATTTTCCATTCTAAGGGCTCATTGCAGCTGCCATTACACAAATCTGGGTCTAGGATAGATCCTTGTGCTGCGCTATATGTGATCCGAATCCTCTTCTCATCTGCACTTATGGTATATAACGAATATAACCTTTAAGTAGTTCCATACTACTTCCCAGTGATTGTCGGAATCGCGGCATTTGTGTAGCGTCACACAGTGGGCCAAATGGCAAAAAAATTGGAAATAAGTCTACAACTTTTTATCTGTTGATTTTAGCCATACAAAATGTTCTAGACATTTGTAGAGGAGGACATAGGCTTTCAGAAAAGTGCTGTTGTTGGTCCATATCTTTAATACAGGGTGAGCTACAGGGTGTCAAAGTTGACCACTTTTGACTTCTCCAAGCTTCTGGGGGCCATAACTTTTGATCTACTCAACCGATTTACATGATTTAGGACTCTAGAGAAAGAGCTTGACAAGATCTAAAAAACTTATGCATAAAGTACCATGCCATCGTGTACTGTTAAGGAGTTATGAATTGTTTAATTTTAAAATATGAAAATTTGGCCTTGGTTTTTTTCAGTGTTTTTTAAATAACTCCGTCAATTTTAAAGCTATAAACTTCATACTTCACACAAATTATGCCAGCATATGTGTGCATAAAATACAAAAGGAATCACGTGAATATCTTTGGCGGTTTAAAAATGGCATCGTTTTCAATATGAAAAATATTTTTTTTGTCAAAAAATTGCAAAATTTTTCAAAAAAGATACTCCCATTTCCTTTAAGTTTTCGCAAACTTTGGCCGTCAAAGCATTATCATTTCTTTCCATTTTCACAAAGTCGAGGTATTAAGAAAAGTTTTAAGTGCTAATTTGGCTAATTTCGATATCAAACAACACCGTTATCTTAAGACCAAAATGGCCAATTTTTTTACTAAACTTCAAAAGTTTCTCACTGGAAAAAAAGTTCCACGGGGATTTTTTCGCTTTTTTTGAACTTAAATGAAAGCTTAAAATGTTCCCAACATTTTAAGGTATGTCTCGCCATATCCTAGCCATAAATGAGATCGTAGCGATCAAAATACTGAAAAAAGTCAATTTTCAAGTAGTGCTATATTCATTGCTAAAAAACAAGTATTACGTCACATTTTATTGCAAAGATGTTAAATAAACTTTTATTTGGTAACACTTCTTCTACAAAACACAAAAAGAATCATGGAAATATCTCTATTCTATTCCATTTTATGGAACCGGCAATAAAAAAGTCAATTTTTCAAAAAAGTCGAATTTCCCAAATTTTGTTTTTGTTGTCCTAATTGCACATGACACACTATAGCCATATTTACGCAACATACCTTATCGTAAAGGAAATTTTCATACCTTTCCAACGATGTATAAAACATTTCTCAACTCGGATTCTATCTACTCTAAAATTCATTTACACTTCATTAAACTCTATATAAAAATGTCTATTTGTGAAATGGAACCTTATATGGGGCCTACACTAAAACATTGATAGATTTGCCCAGGGTTTACAATACAAATGTGTTAGAATAAAAAAAGGTCTCCTGCCAAAGTTTAAAAAAATTGGAATAAAAATATGTGTTTTAGAGCGAAAACACTTCGCATCGGCGTGCGTTTGTATAGTACCTACATCTATTTTTAATGTAAGCTGATGATTTTTGAATAAAAAGTAACCTAGAAATATACCTGCATATATATATATATTTGTGTTAAGATTTGATGCAGACAAATGTTACCTGTTTCGCTATGTCGAATTCCCAGGAAATCCACCGTATCAATGAATGTGAAAAAACCTACCCATAAAAAATTCATTGTCATTTTTTTTAACCAAATTCGAGTCCAGGTAAATAATTATAGAAGAGTAAGTAAAAAGAGGCACTTTGGACCCCTTTTTACGATTGCGTCTGATACCTGAAATGGGTCATTAATTGTGAATATATTGCATAAATATTTGAACAAAATCCAAATTTTCTTCATTATATTTTGTCGAGGCGTAAAGGACATTTATAAGTTATGGAAGTCATACTGAAGTATTCCACTCTTTCGAAAATTGTATGGGACATCAAAAATGATTCCAAATCATACACGGAGTCATTTAAGGAACTTGTTTACACTTTGGACCACATATATGGAATAAGGCTAAATAAAGACGCTTTAGACAAACTTGAAAAATTCTACAAATCATTTGAGAGAAGGTTGCCAGAATGTTCATTCGCAAAAATCAAGTTTTTCAAAATGTATGAGAAGTGGCTGAAATCGGATCTACTTATTGAAATTAAACCGCTGATTCCCGGCCGGCCTAGCAAAGCATACGACGAAGTTACGGAGAAAACCAAAAAGAAAAAACAAGAGGAACTATTGGCGGCACATCCGCCAAATTTAATAAAAGATACGTTCAAAACAGCATTGTTAAAAACACAACCAAAAAATGTTGGACGAATTGTCGATGTTTTACCATTAGCATCTCCGAAAAGGGTAAAGAGAATGGTAGAAAGTATTCCAACTCCAAAATCGACTACAGAATTCACGGAGGAAGATGCACTGGCCCTGATTTTGAACCTAGGCCTCTCAAGAAACAAATACTCAACAATGAGGAAGGCTCTTCGTGAAAAAGGATGGGGTTGTTTACCCTCAAAACATAAATTGTACAACACCAGGACGAAAATGGTGCCATCAAATATATACGTGGACGAATTAAAAGCAAGAGTGAAACTTGCTGATCTTGTTGAAAATACAGCTGTTAGAATTATTTCTAATTTTACTGAAGAACAGTTGAACACATGTAATAATTCCGAAGTGGTTTTGATCAGCAAATGGGGTTGTGATGGATCATCTGGATTTTCCGAATATAAGCAACAAACAGAAATAGATACCAACTTCGCATCAATTTTCATGGCATCATTAGTACCATTGAGAATGAGATTGTACAAGGACCAATCTTCATCATCGAAAGAAAATGCATTTCAAGATATATGGATAAATAGAACACCTGGGTCAAAATATTTATGTCGCCCAATTCGGTTTGAGTATACAAAGGAAGACCGGAACACAACACGATCTTTGGTGAACGAAATAAAGGAAGAAATTGCTGCATTACCCATGATTGTTATAAACCAATTGGGAAGAAATATAAAAGTTTCGTTTCAACTACAACTCACTATGATCGATGGAAAGGTGGCAAACGCATTAACTGGCGTTATGTCCAATTGGAGATGCAATATTTGTGGCAAGAAGAATGGGCAATTCGAGGACAAGTCTGATGAAAATTTAGTAAACGAAAATGCGCTCAATTTCGGTATTTCGCCCCTGCACTGTAGAATTCGATTCATGGAGTATTGTTTGCATTTATCGTATGACCTTAAATATCGGACTAGCCCTGGAAACCGCGATGTCTCTGCTAGAAACAACCAAGATCTTCACAAAATGAGGCAGGAAGAGAAGAATCGAATCCAGTTGGAGTTTAAACAAAAGGGACTTATAATAGATAAACCTCTTTACGGATACGGAAGCACAAATGATGGCAACTCGGCAAGGCGGTTTTTTGAGGACCCCGTATCGACATCTAAAATAACCGGTCTTGATGAACACTTGCTAAGACGATTCAAAGTGATTTTGGCTGTAATCAATAGCAAAAAGATGATAAATTCAACCAAATTTGAAGCTTATAGTAATGACACAAAAAAACATTTTATCTGATTTATATTCGTGGAAAGCTTTAACACCGACAGTACATAAAGTCTTACATCATGGCAAGGAAATTGTGGAATACAACATACTTCCGTTAGGAGAACTTACAGAAGAAGCTCAGGAATCCCGTAATAGAGATGTTAAACAGTTCCGGCTTTTCAATACCCGAAAGAGCACCAAATTTAACCAAAATTATGATTTACTTCAATATTTATTGTTATCGTCTGATCCGGTTACTATACAGCATCAGAACTAAATGGCTACCAAAAATATGTGACGATATAGATAAGGACGATCCCGATGCCATTCAAATTAAAGAGCTTTTAAATTTTGATACCTTAGATTATTTGGTAGAGAATAAAATCAAATAATACAAAACTAAAATGCTTTTTTATTTTGGGAGTAGCTAATATACATATAAACGCACGCCGATGCGAAGTGTTTTCGCTCTAAAACACATATTTTTATTCCAATTTTTTTAAACTTTGGCAGGAGACCTTTTTTTATTCTAACACATTTGTATTGTAAACCCTGGGCAAATCTATCAATGTTTTAGTGTAGGCCCCATATAAGGTTCCATTTCACAAATAGACATTTTTATATAGAGTTTAATGAAGTGTAAATGAATTTTAGAGTAGATAGAATCCGAGTTGAGAAATGTTTTATACATCGTTGGAAAGGTATGAAAATTTCCTTTACGATAAGGTATGTTGCGTAAATATGGCTATAGTGTGTCATGTGCAATTAGGACAACAAAAACAAAATTTGGGAAATTCGACTTTTTTGAAAAATTGACTTTTTTATTGCCGGTTCCATAAAATGGAATAGAATAGAGATATTTCCAATGATTCTTTTTGTGTTTTGTAGAAGAAGTGTTACCAAATAAAAGTTTATTTAACATCTTTGCAATAAAATGTGACGTAATACTTGTTTTTTAGCAATGAATATAGCACTACTTGAAAATTGACTTTTTTCAGTATTTTGATCGCTACGATCTCATTTATGGCTAGGATATGGCGAGACATACCTTAAAATGTTGGGAACATTTTAAGCTTTCATATAAGTTCAAAAAAAGCGAAAAAATCCCCGTGGAACTTTTTTTCCAGTGAGAAACTTTTGAAGTTTAGTAAAAAAATTGGCCATTTTGGTCTTAAGATAACGGTGTTGTTTGATATCGAAATTAGCCAAATTAGCACTTAAAACTTTTCTTAATACCTCGACTTTGTGAAAATGGAAAGAAATGATAATGCTTTGACGGCCAAAGTTTGCGAAAACTTAAAGGAAATGGGAGTATCTTTTTTGAAAAATTTTGCAATTTTTTGACAAAAAAAATATTTTTCATATTGAAAACGATGCCATTTTTAAACCGCCAAAGATATTCACGTGATTCCTTTTGTATTTTATGCACACATATGCTGGCATAATTTGTGTGAAGTATGAAGTTTATAGCTTTAAAATTGACGGAGTTATTTAAAAAACACTGAAAAAAACCAAGGCCAAATTTTCATATTTTAAAATTAAACAATTCATAACTCCTTAACAGTACACGATGGCATGGTACTTTATGCATAAGTTTTTTAGATCTTGTCAAGCTCTTTCTCTAGAGTCCTAAATCATGTAAATCGGTTGAGTAGATCAAAAGTTATGGCCCCCAGAAGCTTGGAGAAGTCAAAAGTGGTCAACTTTGACACCCTGTAGCTCACCCTGTATTAAAGATATGGACCAACAACAGCACTTTTCTGAAAGCCTATGTCCTCCTCTACAAATGTCTAGAACATTTTGTATGGCTAAAATCAACAGATAAAAAGTTGTAGACTTATTTCCAATTTTTTTGCCATTTGGCCCACTGTGCGTCATCATAATGCTTATTTCTTGACCAAAAAAGTCTTTCTAACACTCATACGATCGCGGTATAATCAAAGCGACGAAAGGAAACCTGGAAGGAAGGGAAGAGGTTTCCGATCGAATACCTAAGATGAACCTTGAAGTCGAGTGCGACGCACTGCTGCCATCAGCAAAGTCTTGGATTTACGGAACCCTAGTATTGCTATCTGGAAGATCTTGTTACACGGATGGATCAAAGCTAGAGTACAGATTGGGCCTGAGGGATTACATTGAGAACCCAGGGACTGAGATCTGTTTTAGACTGCCTGACCATAAAACGGTCCTGCAGGCGGAGATCCGGGCCATCACGGAGTGCATGAAGTGGTGTGGTCCTGACGCGAGGACGTCGAGTGTGAACATCTTTACCGACAGTAAAATTGCCATAAGGGCAATAGCAACCAGCACGATAAGGTCACGAACAGTCTTGCAGTGTAAAAAAGGGGATTAACGTCTTCTCTGAGGATGGCAAAATCCGCATCGTTTGGGTGCCGGGCCATAACGGAGTAAGGGGAAATGAAAGGGCAGACGATTTGGTGGCGAAGGCCAGGGGCCGTCAATAAACGTGGCTAACCCGAAGCCTTTCGGGTCGACGCAGTCCGAGTTAAGGGAGTGGGCGACGAATGGGCATACAACATTGTGAAATAGCGAAATGGTCGGTAGGATGGCGAAAATCCTATGGGATATCCAGATCCTGAGAAGACGAGGCTATTACTGAAAGAAAGCAAGAAGGAGGTCAGTATAGCTATTGGTATAGCAACGGGACACATAGGACTACGAGCTCACTTATGTAAAATCGGTGCGGCAAGTGATAGCATGTGTATGGCATGTGGGGAAGATGATGAGACGTTGGAGCATTTCCTTTGTCATTGCCCGGCTTTCACGTCTAACAGATACTGTTATTTAGGTGGAGACACAATATCAGACATGAACCAACGTAGGGGAGTGGTATTGAAAACAATTAAGGATTTTTTAAGTAGCACGGAATTCGTAACTTAAAATTTTCTTTTTAGAGGTTACTTTATAGTTTTTAGAGCGAACAACAAGCCGATTACTGGCTTAGGTGTATGTTTATAGTGGCATGGGGCGGCTAAATATCTGCACCCTCTTTTCAACCTAACCTAACACCCAGTATACCAAGGTGTGTTTTAGTAGTTCCACTTCCCGTTCAAAAAGCTTCTTCAGCATAAATAAAGTTTTGTATGGTGAAAGCATTGCTGAATCTCTACTCCATTTATGAACCCTAATGGAGACTATCGCGGCGCAAAAGTTAATAAGTCCACCTATGACAATATCGGGAGATCGGTATATATGGCAGCTATATCCAAATAGGGTCCGATTTGTGCCACATTTGACAGGAATGGGTAGGGGTGTACCAAAACACACCGTGCCAAATATCAATTCGGGTAATAAATGGGTCTTTTATGGCCTCAATACCCAATATCGGAAGATCGGGTGGTGGGACTAAGGGCAGCTCCATCCAAATATAGTCCGATCTAAATCGCACTTCACAGAATTGGATAGGGGTCTACCAGAACTAACTTTTCCAATTTTCATTGAATTCGAATGAAAAATGAATAATTTATTGCCTCAAGACTTTAAGTTTGAGATAGGTCTATATAGCGGCTATATATTGGGTTGCCCAAAAAGTAATTGCGGATTTCTCATATGGTCGGCGTTGACAAATTTTTTCACAGCTTGTGACTCTGTAATTGCATTCTTTCTTCTGTCAGTTATCAGCTGTTACTTTTAGCTTGCTTTAGAAAAAAAGTGTAAAAAAAGTATATTTGATTAAAGTTCATTCTAAGTTTTATTAAAAATGCATTTACTTTCTTTTAAAAAATACGCAATTACTTTTTGGGCAGCCCAATATAACTAAAATCCGATTTTATGAGATCAGAAGATCAAGTTTATATACAAAGAATACGAAATCATCAAAAAATTTTTGAAAAATGTTTTCATACCCAAGATATCTGCAAAATTATGAAAATGGGTAAATACCCGGGTATTTACCCATCTCCCATCTCTGTCCATCACTAACGGCTGACGATATTCATGACGTAATCAGTTGTTCAAATCTTCTCTACTAAAAGGTGTCGGTCTGCGACATTTCGGACTTGGCAATAAAAAGGAAGTCCCTTATCACGGAGCTGAAAACTTGAATCGGTCAGGCTCATTTTGTACCTGAGTTTTATGGCTCCTTCCTTAGTGTATTGGTTGCCAGTTCCTTTGAGGCTGGATTCGGAGAAGTGAGGCAGGATTTGGTGTCGTACTAAAGCCCAATTGATTCGCAGGGAAACTGTCTATTAATTAAACCCCAAAGACTTCATTCGCCGCAAGACCATAAACAAAAGTTAGAGAACAACACCCAAAAAATGTAACATAACCGACTTGAATAATATTGGGAGTAAGTGTTGGAGTATAGGGTTATATGGAAGTTGTGTCTACACTTTGAGCAATGTTTGAAGTTTTCCAATTCCAACTGACTTAGGTACATCAACAAAAATCATTTGAGCAAAGATTGCATAACCGTTATGGACCCTTTGACAGGCAAATAGACTGAAGTATGGACAGGGGCGTTGTAAATTAGTGTTGAATGTGAGATATTGAATTTTTAATAAAATTTCATTTTCCAATGTGTTTGGTACACATTTTAGGTGATCAACAGTGTATGTCTCAAATGGTATAAATAAACAATACCAACAACAGCAACAAAGACAGTAGCAATGAAAAAACATCCATCTTTCTATATTCGCAAACGGCAACTACAACATTACTAACAGCCAAGAGCGCCACCATCACCATTACCATCACCACCACCACTACCACTTTGGAAAATGCAAACACCATTGAATAAGCATCGCTACCACCATCGGCCTCGCCATCATAGTCATCATCATCATGAGAACAGGACAGAAGCAACTCACCCCAATGAGCAGCAACAAAAAAGAAAAAAACAGGAGGCCCGAAAAGGAAAGTTTAACGAAAATATGTTACGGGCTTTAGACTCCTACACCAAAACACACAACTTCACACTCATGCACACACAAGCTGGCACGCTAAAATACATAAATATGTATCACAGAGAGGCAGCATCAGAAAAAAAAATAAATAAAACATATAGAAAAACAACAATAACAAGACATACACACATACACCCCCAACACCAACAATGGCAACAACAACAACGACGCCAAAAGAAATAAATCTTACTAAAAAGCCATAAAGCATTTTCACCATTCGCAATTTAATATACGAGCAAGCAAAGCGAGTGTTTTAAGGGTACATAAACAGTAGCAACTACAACAACAACGAACGGAACACCAACACCCCAATGTATCCGTGTGACGAACATGTGTGTGGGTACGCGCACGAATATGTATGTGTGGGGGCATTCCTGCCATTTACATTGAATACTGCACGCATCCTAAGACACAAGCACACACCCTGTCGTACTGCAGGATGGGTACAGCGCACACAATGCCATACACACTGTCAGGACACATTAGAATGCTCAAAGAAATTAAAGTTGTACCCTTATCAGGAGAAAAGAAAGATAACGTGAATCCACGACACGGAGTTCAACGAAGCTTTAGCACACTTCTGCAAGAACTTAGAAATTTCATTGATTTCCTTGAAAATGCGTTCCTAAGACAGTATAAGAATAATTATATCTCCCTATATGCGATTCCAACTTGTACGACCGGGAATCGCTTGAAGTTCTTCGTTTAAATATTGTTAACAAGTAAAAGCATGTTTAGTTCGACGGGGCCGAATCTTATATACCTCCCACCATGGATCGCATGTGACAAGGTCTTTGAAAAACTTTTTTCAAATTTATAAGAGCTATATCAAGATGTACGCCGATATGGATCGTACTTGTCATGGCTATTAGAAGTCATGGAAAAATACCGTCTCCTAAATTTCAGGCAAATCGAGTAATAATTGCGCCCTTCAGAAGCTGTGGAAATCAAATTGGGAGATTTGTTTATATGGCAACTATATCAGGCTATTAACTGATTGAGACCATACATTAGGGAAACCATCCCAGCTTTCTGGTTGACTAAAACCCTTTGAATAGCAATAAAATGAGCAAATTTGTCGAAAACAATGAAATTTTTGAAATTCTGGTGGGTTAAACATTTTACGGCGGGTGCTTAGCCCTCCCCCAGAGGCCTTTCTACGCTTATGATGACAGCTATATCAGGTTATAGACCGATTTGAACCATACTTCGTTCAAATCGGAAGCCATAACAAAACGCAATGTGCAAAATTTCAGGCAAATCATAGAAGAATTGCGTTCTCTAGTAGCTCAAGCAGTCAAATCAAGATATCGGTTTATGAGGCAGGTATATCAAAACATGGACCGAACTGGCCTATTTACAATCCCAACTGACTTACAATAATAAGAAATATTTGTGCAAAATTTCAAATTCCTTGCCGTACTCCTTTGAAAGTTAGCCTGCTTTCTGTAGACAGATGAACGGACAGACCTAAAATATCATGATGATCAGGAATATACACAGTTTATGGAGTCTTAGCAGAATATTTGGAGGTGTTAGAAACGGAGTGACGAAATTGGTATTCCCCAATCCTATGGCGGAGGGTATAAAAAATATGTTTGAAATATCGCTGGTTTGCCCTATGTTTGGTGGACATTCAGTTGGATTGACCTCAAGGTTTGCGATAACGGGGAAGGATGGAACCCAAAGAGTACATCAACTGCAGCAGATAGTGAAACATCTAAGGAGGAATCGTGGATCCTGTGTATAAGTGGATCCAACACATTCTCAACTGCGCCTGGATGCTCAAGGAAATTCATAGTGACAAGATCGAACGAATCTTGTCAGGATGCAATCCTGCGACAGTGGTGGAAATTTTGAATCCTGTCTATGGTATGGTCTCTGCAGATAAATCTCCACCACTGTAAGACCGCCTCGTTAGCACTAAAGGTCCTTCTGATGGCAGAAGGATTTGACTTGGTTCTTAGCCAGGAGCAATGGGTGTGTGGAGCAATGGTTCATGGACTAAAAATTCCTAAATTTGAACTTCTCCAGGGTACGGGGTATGCGAGCCAAAGAGTCTGTATTCTTGCAAAGAGTAGTCAAATTGTGTTTTTGCTTCCGTCGCTAGCCAATGAAGATGCAGTAGTAGCCAGCCTTAAAATTAATAAGTCTCCTTACTGGCAGGGAAAAAGAGCTTCATTATTGGAAGTAATTGTAATGCCCATCACCAGACATGGGATAATTCGAATATAAACGAAAGGGGTGAGATGTCTGGAGATATAAATTGAGAAAGGTTCGGAACATATTCTTCAATTCTGCAGCTCCATGAAGGCTATATTTGATACCTCTAGACAAGTGAAGATTTTATGTTTGAAACCTTTACGGTAGCATATACGCAGAAGTCAGAGAATGAATAGTGAGAAAACACCAGAACTACTCTTTGAAACAAATTTCCCGGCGCTAGGACAACCTAGCGCCGGAAGAGGTGGTCACTAATACGCTTTCTTCGGAAGTTGTTGAGAAAATTGTGTCTGAGTCGGAAATCCCTTGGGCGATAACAAGTTTTGAGTCTTTCTAATCGTCAGACCCTGATGATGTATAACTGGTTGGTTACAATCTGTGTCCGAAAGACTGGGTCTTTGGCTAAGGGAGATATAGTCTGATTGCATCAGCATGTCGTACATAAAATGTAATTTTTTAGCTATTATCTTTTCGGCAACACTGGTTTAAACAGCTCACCCACGTTTCGAGTTTTGTTTCACTGTCAAACATCTTCAGTTTGATCTATAATTTAACAAATTAATCGTCTTAAAAACGAACAACGCCTGCAAAATATTGAATTTTTTTAAACAAATATGTTTTTTGTTAAAGAAGTTCATCGCGAGCTTCTTCCATTGTACAAGAAACTCATTTTTGGCTCAATGGGTACGTAAATAAGCAGAATTGTCGATTTTGGAGTGAAGATCAGCCAGAAGCAATGCGAGAGCTACCAATGTATCCAGAAAAAGTCACAGTTTGGTGCGGTTTATGGGCTGGTAGCATCATTGGACCGTACTTCATCAAAGATGATACGAATCGTAACGTAACGTAATGGTAGGCGAAACTGTGAGATGATATTGAACTTTTTTTTTTGCCCAAAATGCAAGAGCTTGATTTACACAGCACGCGTAAAAATGGACTGGTTGAGAGGCGAGTTCGATGACCATTATATTTCCAGATATGTGCAAAATTATAAATATCCAGCTTTTGGTTTTATATGGATAAATACCGGGGTATTTACTTAATCTATAGGGTGAATACCTTTTGAGTTGGTGTATGTCTTTAGTAGTGTATGTCTAGGCTTAGGGGTATGTATATAGTGGGATGGGAGTACACAAGGGTCATTTTCATTCCAAAAACATATAAACCCTAACCACACAAAGGCGAAATATGTTTATCCTATTAGTCATCCTCTGTGCTGAAGAGTCAATTGAATATCTTATGGCAAAAATAGCTGGAAATCGCCTATCTTGGCAACAGCATACATATATAAAAGGCAAGTCCATTGCCCTTCACGATCTAGTCGAGTACATAGAATGCTATGTTGCAGTCAAGGAATTTACAATGGTAGCATTTCTTGACATTACAAGTGCTTTTTAGTAATGTAAAGCCGACGTCAATCATGAATGAGCTGGAGTTTCTAGGCATCAATACTGCCGTAGGAAATTTAATTAATAACTTGCTAAAAGCTGCATTAGGGCAGGCCTGGGATCTGTAGTTGGAAAAAGATGGGTCAGTAGAGAAACAGCTCAAGGAAATGTACTCTCCCCCCTACTTTGGAATTTAGCAATTAACAAGTTGTTATTGCCTATGGAAAAAAAGTGTAAAAGTGGTCGCATATGCTAATGATGTGTCTATTACGTTTAGGTGAGTCAGCGAAGTGGGGTACCGAAAGTAGTCTAGGCGTGGAACCTTGTAAGACAGAAGGAGTTTTTTTCAACTGGAGATACAAGATACCCACAGTGGCACCTGTCTCCTTCGGAGAGAATAATGTTCGTTCCATTTACTGAAAGCGTATCTGGGTGTCTTGCTGGACTTCAAATCCAACAATTTGGAAAGGGCAAAAAAGGCAACTCTTGCCCTAAACACCTGTAAAAGAGCCATTGGCAAAAATTGTGGGTTTAAACCGCGTGTCATGCACATGTTTTATACTGCACTTGTCAGACCTATAATGCTATATGGTGTTGTAATCTGGTGGACGGCGCTTCAAAAGTCCACCTACTGTAAAGATGCAAGGGATGATTTGTTTGTCCATCACAGTGGAACTACGGACGACACCATCTGATGCACTTAATTAATGCTCCATATTATCTCTCTGGACATTGTGGCTAGACAAATTACTGCGATTATTTCTGTAAGACTAAGAGAGCTTTCTCGTTGGTCATGCGGCGGCTACGGACTCCTTGTTAAGCTTGAGACAATTCCCGAAGGGAATGTAGATTACAAATAGTCTTGGAATTACCATATACCTGGATGGTTCTAAACTAGACGACTGGTCATATCGAAAAGGTTACCCGACCACTGTATTGAGTATCAAGCGGAGATCCTTGCATTTTAGGAAATGACGGAATGACTGGAATATAATGTCATAACGACGATTGGCATAAATGTCTTCTCAGACAGACAGACAGCCATAAAATCATGGGAAACATATTTCTGAACACAAGACCAGCCCTAAACTGTTGCTGATGTTTCACGAGATGGCTTTACAGTTAAAAATTCAACTGTTTTGGGTACCTGGCCGCAGATCTATTCCAGTAAATTGAAGAGTAGACGAGCTTGAAGAGGTCGATCGCTTTGCTATCGATAGCTATAATAGACGTCACAGTCATTGTATCCGACATGACAGCTCACTGTCTAATCGGTATACATGCTGACGGACTACAGATAGCAAGAAACGACTTCTTCTGCAACATCTGCTGTGTGTGTTCCATACTGGCGGTCAGAAGACACTATAGGTTCTCAATGTTTTGAGTACTTGTCTGATTTAGCGAGCTTTTTAAATCGATCTATATAAATTCACGATGGGAACTAAAAGTCATCTTTTTCAGCAGGTCCTGCGGTATCACAATGGAGGAAAATGTCTAAGTGAGCTTGATGGCAGACAATCACATAAACCTAACCTATTCAAACATCGCTTTGGCAATAAACACAAAATATCATTCATTTTGCGAATCCGTAAACCGAAGCATTGGGGTGAATCCAAAATGTGTCACTCTTGGCTCCTAGTGGCGTTATAGAGCTGGTCTTGAAAATCCCTTATACACTGGAAAGAAAATTATTAAGCATAGTTCTGCTATCTCTTTCCATCAAAAGTGTCGAATTAGCAATAACGAGTGGGCAGGTCCGTTATGGTGATGCTATATCTATGCTTTGATGGTCCACAAGTGTGGGAATTCTTGCAAATGCAATGCTAATTTGCCCATGAACATTCCGTTATGGATCAGGTTTAAGTTTAAGCGTCCGATTCAAGTTTAAGCGTCCTTTTTATAGCCTATTCCGAATAGAATAGTGAGACACCTCTTTGGGGAAAGGTTTTTACGTGGCACAAATGTCGCCAGCTTTAGGAAGGAATAACCACTGCTGAAAATTTTATATGATGTTCTCGCCAGCACTTGAACCCAGGCGTTCCACGTCATAGGCGGACATACTAAACTCTGCGCTACGGTGGTTTCCAAGAATTACTTCAAGGAATTTTTAACGATTGCAATAGCTCCAAGGTTGTGCTATGCAGTCTTGGTAGTCTGAACTCAGTGGCCCAGGTATTCAGTGACATCCGGGCCCAAAAATGGACAGGAACGAAACTAGACGAGTATCACCACATCGCCCGCATACGAAACAACCGTAATCCCTCATACGGGTAAGATTGACAAGCAGTGGAAAGATTATCCCACTGTGCGGTTCTTCGATTCGCTTGCTTGGAAATCATGTTGTGCGTGCAACTAGCAACCTCGGTCCATTCTGTCAATTCAGAGCTCTATAGAACTCCAGAATTGTGGTAGGACTAAGTGACTAGAAAATACACCCTTAGAAAAATGTGCGTGTGAAATTGTGTGGACACAACTGGTGCTCGACCATCTCCACATCCTCCTAGTCATCGCATACCTTCGGGAGGTGTCTGCCCTCTAAGGAGCCGTAAAGCGATGTCGTATACTGAGGCGTCTTGCAAAAGTATTTTCAACAGACCCGTGCTCTAGCGTCAGAGGGCTGTGGCTGTTGCTTTTGTTGTTGTTATTTAAAGAAACTGGTAGCTATACCAGCTTCTAAAGGGTGATTTTTTTGAGGTTAGGATTTTCATGCATTAGTATTTGACAGATCACGTGGGATTTCAGACATGGTGTCAAAGAGAAAGATGCTCAGTATGCTTTGACATTTCATCATGAATAGACTTACTAACGAGCAACGCTTGCAAATCATTGAATTTTATTACCAAAATCAGTGTTCGGTTCGAAATGTGTTCATTCACCGTAACGTTGCGTCCAACAGCATCTTTGAAAAAATACGGTCCAATGATTCCACCAGCGTACAAACCACACCAAACAGTGCATTTTTCGGGATGCATGGGCAGTTCTTGAACGGCTTCTGGTTGCTCTTCACTCCAAATGCGGCAATTTTGCTTATTTACGTAGCCATTCGACCAGAAATGAGCCTCATCGCTGAACAAAATTTGTCAAAATTTGAACACATTTCGAACCGAACACTGATTTTGGTAATAAAATTCAATGATTTGCAAGCGTTGCTCGTTAGTAAGTCTATTCATGATGAAATGTCAAAGCATACTGAGCATCTTTCTCTTTGACACCATGTCTGAAATCCCACGTGATCTGTCAAATACTAATGCATGAAAATCCTAACCTCAAAAAAATCACCCTTTATAAACTCTACTTCATCCAGCAGATACTCAACGCAACTCCTTAACCTTTATGGACTTAAGTCGCTTTTCTTAGAGGGTCATGTGGAAACACTTTAATCACCCGTTGGCTCACGGCACATATTCAGTCAGAGTCGTCAAAAAAAAAAGATTGTTGTGCTTGGAAATCTTTACTAAGTTCGGCAACAGGACTAAATGGTCTGTGGAAACAAACTTAGCAAGTCAGTGAGTAAAGAGTTTTAAAATCCCAAACTCCCGTCTAAACAAAGCTAAGCTAGAGAAGAATGCATTGTTCTAATGTTTTAGCCTTGATAGGAACGTGTGCCTCCTGGAAGACCTTCTGCGAATAGGTTGATAGCGTTACTTACGCCGCTAAGATGAAAAAGTTTCTCACAAACTAAATCGTTAGTAGACGACATGGGAGCCAGCCAACGGAGGAGCAGAGTCAAAGGAGGAGCAGAGTCAACGGAGGACCTGTTGAGGCTTTTGATGAAAATGCATTTTCCATAGGATACGACGGTACTCATGGAGAAAATTGTGTCTTGGGCTAATGAATTTGGTCGACGGCTTATCATTACAGATATTATTAGAAAGTAAGTTTTGAGTGAAGGAGGAAGACCTGTTGGAATATTTCCGGCCTTACTACAGAAAGAGGCCGAATATCTGGCCACCCATGTGGTCACGGTGTTCATAGCGGCCTAGGACTTATACTCCGAAAGCATGGCAAAAGGCAAGGGTGATATTTATATCCAAGCCTTGAAAGGCATGTTATGCGACAGCGAAGGCCCACAGACCTTTAAGCTTTACGACCATTCTATGGGACAATATATCTAAATCTGAACCGTTTTTGACGAAATTTTGCACACATTCTTGGAATAAAATTTCTCGTGCAAAATTTTATAAAAGTCCGACCAAAACTGTGGCTAATACGGCCATAAAAGTCCATATCGGATGAATGATATGTACGTGAGATATATCTAAATGCGAACCGATTTTGTTCAAAATCAATAGCGTTTGTCCTTGACCCAAAAAGTTCAAAATTGTATGACAATCGGACTACATAAAAGGGACCTGAAACTTGATCATAAGAATTCATGAACATTCAGACAGACGGATATAGCTTAATATAATCAGGAAGTGATTCTAAGCCGATCGATATACTAATCAATGGGTCAAGTTCTTCTCCTTCTAAGCGTATCAAACAAATGTACAAAGTTATAATACCTTGTACCACAGTGGTGGTGTAGGGTATTAATAAAAGAATCCTTCGATGCCAACACGTATACATTGGTGGTATGCATTGACATCGAGGGGGTCTTAAGCAATGTGCGGACCGACACACTGATCCAATCCTTAGACTATTACCGGGTGGACTGGGGCCGCGACGGAGTTTCTGACTTGGATTTTATTTCGTGTTTACTTTTAGTATTAATAGCTCACAATAAATCGATTACTGGTTTAGGTGTATGGCCACCGTGGTATGGGGCGGATTAACATCTGCACTCTCTTTTCAACCTAACCTTACTTTGATTTGAGCTCAGGCATTCTTATGAGTCGACTAAATCGGCAGCTGGGCGTTCAAAGTGAAAACATTCGATTCCAATATTCCATTATTTTTTTATCTTATTTTAAGACCAATCCTAATGCTAAACCATGATTGTCCATATCTTCTTATATACACAAATCAATTTGTGCTTGTTTGTTTGTGTGTTCCTTATAGACTCAGAAACGGCTGAACAGATTTTTTTTGAAATTTTCACTGATGGTGCATAATGATCCCGTGGTGAAAATAGGGTACTACTACTTTTTTTGATATCTGAAGGGGGAGCGGACCCTCCCCCTTACCCTTATTTTCAGAAACACCAGATCTCGGAGATGGGTGGTGCGATTTAAGCGAAATTTTGTGGCTCTCTTATAGAAAACTACAAAAAAAAATTTTTATCCAAATTTCGTATGGGAGGGCGCCCCACCCCAAAACCTACCCAATATATATATACACCAATCACGACAATGCAAAATGCAAATTTTGCCCATGAACTTTTCACTAAGGAACAGGGAAAAACTTCTCACATATCAATGACTGCAGTCCAATTTATGTTTTAAGCTCAATGATAAGGGGCCTCCTTTTTATAGCCGAGTCCGAACGGCGTGCCGCAGTGCGACACCTCTTTATAGAGAAGTTATACATGCCATAGTACCTCACAAATGTTGCCAGCATTAGGAGGGGAATACCACCGCTGAATATTTTTTCTGATGGTCTCGCCAGGATTCGAACCCAGGCGTTCAGCGTCATAGGTGGACATGCTGACCTCTGTGCTACGATGGCCTCCAATCACGACAATATGGGACTCAAATGAAAGGTATTTAAGCTTAAAAAACGTATCTGATATCCAATTGTCGGACCAAGTGTTTGGAGACCACCCCAACACCCAAAACACCTTTTAATTGGACATATTTATCGACCATGACAATATGGAACTCTAATGAAAGATATTTGCGAGTAAAATACGAATCTGATATCCAAATTTGGGACAAAGTTTCTGGGGGTCCACCCCTTCCCCAAAAACCCCCCAAACAGGACTTATTTACTGACCATGGAAATATGGGGCTTAAATAAAAGATATTTGAGTGAAGATTACGAATCTGATATCCAGATGTGGGACCAAGTGTTTAAGGGCCGCCCATCCCCGAGAACATCCCCCACAAAAGACAAATTTACGACCATAGTAATATGGGGCTCAAATGAAAGTTCTTTGGAATTAAAGCACGAATCTGATATCAATGGTCGCAAAAAGTGTCTATGGGGCCGCCCCACCCCATAGCACCACCCAAATTGGAAGTTTTTGCTGACCACTTCAATTTGGGCCTCAAATAAAAGGTATTTTAGAGTAGAACACGAATTTGATATATATTTTCACCCACCCCATCCCCCAAAACACTCCCCATACTGGTCATGTTTGCCGACTATGGAGAAATTGAGCTCAAATGAAGGGTATTGGAGAGTAGACCATGAATATAATATTAATACATTCGGGACCACCTGTCTAGGGGACGTCCCACCACCATAACAACCCCCAAGTAGGACGTAATTGCTCACCAAGACAGCTCCACTGTCTTGAAGAACCAAGACCCAAACCGGACATATTTGCTGGCTTTTTCAATAAGGGCTTTTTCAATTTTGAGGCCAATGGCAATATGAAGTTCAAATATATGAGAATAGAGCACGTTGCTGATATATTTTCAGGGCTTTGTGATTCGGGTACTACCCCACTCTGCAAACGCCCCTAAATCGGTCGTATTTATCGATGTCAATGTGGGGCTTAAATGAAAAGAATTGGGGGGTAGAGCAAGAATTGATATCCAAATTCGGGACCAATTTTCTGGCCATCGCAAAATGGGGCTCAAATAAAGGTATTTGGGAGTAGAATACGAATTTGATATCCAAATGAAGGACCATGTATTTAAGTCATCACCCCTTCCCCAAAATACCCCTCAAGGTTATAAATTTTTCGACCATGCCAATATGTGACTCAATGATGAGATTAGAAAACGAATTTCATAACCAATTTCGGGACCATGTGTTTGGAGGACGCCTGATCCTGTAAACTCCCTCTCAAAACCCATGACAATATGGGGTTTAAATAAATGGTATTTGAAGGAAGAGCACGATGCTGATATTTTTTCAGGGCCAAGTGTCTGGGGGACCACCTCACCCCCGAAAACACCCCTAAATCAGACATCATGAGAATATCGGGCTGAAATAAAGTATTTTAAGAATGGAGTACACCTTACATCTAAACTTAAATAAATAATTTCCCTTTTTAAAATTTTTCTTACGATTTTGTATTTTTGACAGGAGTTCCCTCAAAACTTAAGAACAATCATCAATGCCAACCAATCCAATGTAGAGACCATTATAATAAAGAAGCCAGCGAAAGCAGAAAAAAAAACACTGAATCAGAAGGAGGCTGAATAATTTCCTTGCTACAGATACTGGTGATACTCGTTCTTATATTGAAAACAACAAAAAGAACAATCAGCAAAAACAAAAAAAAAAAACCAAGAAAAAGGAGAGACCTATGCACGCACTAAGTGTGATATATTTTCCGGGATTATATAAAAGAATGTTTTATTATCACAAGTTCTTGTTGTTGGCGTTGCTGTTGTTGTCCTTGCCTACAGAGTTGTTGGTGTTTTCACTGCTGCTAATACCTCTACTCAAGTTGTTGCCTATCGTTCTTCTTGCTGTTGTTGGTGGTGGTATTGGTCTTGATAAAGCAATAGAATCGACAAACACAACCCGGGAACTCTCTCACACAGCGAAAGACCGAGCAAACTCATTTAAAAGTGCGAAAAGAAAGGATATTAAAGGTACAAACAGTAGAAGGATATTAAAAAAATACAACAAAAACAACAGTAGCAGAAAATACTTTGTACGCAGAAGAAAGCCTTGCTTTTCCATCGAAAGTCCTGCAAAAGTCTTGAGGCACCCCCCCATCAACGCCATCCAAAGTTCTATACACGTTCGAATTGTACAAAAACCCGTCGACCAAACGCCCTTTTCTCCCCGCCACTCTGTTTTTTTTCGCCCTCTGTTCCCTTTTCCCTGGCCCCAACCCCTCGGCGCCCTGGTGCAGTAAACAGCATCTGTCTTATGTTTTAGAAGGAAACAAACGGAATGAATTATTCGTTTCGTATTTCACATTTTACTGCCTCATCTTGAATTATTATAGCGGTTTAATGATAAATGTATAATTTAAAAGTTGATTTTTTTATTACACTTGCTGGCTGGTTTGCCTTTGTTTTTCTTTTGTGCCTTTTCTCAGCTTCGTCTTCCTTTGTGTGCATCTGTATTTCCTACTTTCCGCATGGGGGGATTTTCAACATCCAATCCCTTCGCACTCTACATTTCATCAGGTGTTAGTTAAGAAGATTAGAATTCCTCACTGTACGCTGTAGTTGCATCTTGAATTACAAGTTATAGGTCTTAGTTAGTGGAATTAATAAGAATAAGGGAAACATTTACGAAGGCGGGGAAGAAAAGTTACAGCGAAGCAATAAATTGATATCTTACACATAATTTGAATTTCTATAGAATTTTTTAAGCATGCCATTGGAAGTTTTTTGGCCTTGATTTGTGCTGTTTTAGGTTTAAGTAGCAGTCTCCTATTGGACTCTATAGGAGTAATCACACAATCTTCGTCTGTGGATAACCTACATTCCACATCTCGTACGTACAAGAGGCTCAAAAGGATTTTCGATATAGTTATGGCATTGAGCGATGTCTGGTGGGTCTTTAAAACAAAACGAAGCACTGGAAAAGCTGTTCTGTATGAATGTAATTGAAAAACTAACTGCGAATAATCTCAATGGATCACAATACATTTACCTCAATGGTAGGCTGGTGGTAATTATGATGATTTCTATGATTCGATAATTCTAAACAGCTATACGACCGAAGGGTATACCATGGCGACTTTATTGGATATTGAGTGGGTGATTAACATCGTGGAGACGTGATCGCTAATCGCACCTCTGGAACGCACGAGCATCCATTGAAATATCTCCCTATAGTTAAATGCTATGGAGAACTGGCAACACGGGTTTGGCAAATGATACATTCTGAAGACGGGTGACATGGAGCCGATTCTCTGAAACCTCGGAATTGGCAACATTTCAAAGGATCTCCAAAAGGAACACAATCGTGCTGCTAGTGTGGGTCATAGTTATGTCCATGATTATGTGTAACTAAGAAGACCATTGATTTGAATCACATTGGGCATTGGTTTAGAATAAAAATCCCAGGGAGATGGAGCTGTTGTTGTACACTCGATAATATAAAACACCATAATTTAGACTCGGGATTCAAAACTGAGGTACTCCGCCTCTATCGAAGGAAGCGAAATACCTAGGCCTACTCTTTCATAAGGAGTCTTTATTTAAAACATTCTCGAAAAGGAATGTAAGGGAACGTAGCAGTGAAGAACAGCAAAAGAATATTTAGAGTAAAGTTGGGAGTTAGCCCAAGGTTGATCAATGTGAGGTGGTCCTATTGTCATTCTATGGTGATATAGAGAGCGGTGTTATGCTGGTAAACTGTTGATAGAAACCTCGTATTCAAGAGTTCGATATGATTCAAAGACAATGAAAGTTCGGATTCACTGTAATTCTGAGGTCTACATGGCAGGATGGCCTGGCAGCGATGTTGAGGTCTTATGTTCGGAACTGTTTATAGAAACCTCGTAATCAAGAGTTCGATATGATCCAAAGACTGGGATGGTTCAGATTCACTTTAAATGTGAGGTTTACAGGGCAGGCTGGCCTGAAAGCGATGTTGACGTCTTATATTCGGAACGGTGGGATCATGGTTGTACTTAGATGGAAGTAATTCTGAATGCTGTAAAAAGAGAGCCAAGGTCACAGTTTAATTTGGTATCGTATGCGACAAATGGTGGAGGAAACATGAAGAACTCCGTCTTAAGACTAAATTAGGATAGGATCTTCAGTTTATGTTTTTTTAATTAAAACGATTTGTCGGCAGATGATTTGTATTTGAAGAAGATGGAATCTTCATCTTTACGTATGTTTTTAAGATGTAGTCGGAAACGGAAGGTGTTTAACTTTGTTGTACTTACAATCGGCATGATGTAGAAACTGTATACTAAACCTTGTATAAGGGATGGCCAATGCGTAGGCGAGGTCAATGTGGAATTATATGTGGCTACCAGTTTTCCTGGTAAACGGAAAAGGGCTGCTTGTTTTTGCAAGAGCTACTGAGTGCCTCTCTCTGAGTGCCGTCAGAGAACTCAGTAGCTCTTATCAGGAACCGCGATACTGTATACTTTAGACAAGCAATGTGCAGATTGCAGATTTAAAACTATATGGAGCATATTGAGAGCACATGCTAGAAATATAGCCAACCCCACAACGCCACATTTCTTATAGATAAGCTTATAATAAATGTAAGATGGGGTTTTATGGGTTCGATTCGAGGCAAGAATACTAGAAACAGTTTTCAGTGGTGGTTATCCCTAATTAAATGCTAATACTTGGAGGCCACCGTAGCGCAGAAGTTAGCCTGTCCGCTTCTTTCACTGAACACCCGGATGGAAGTCCTGCAGAGAACATCAATAAAATTTTCAGCGTTATTATCCCTCTTAATGTTGGTGACATTTGTGAGGTGTCGCACTGCGGCACGCCGTTTGGACTCGGGTATAAAAAGGAAGTCCCTTACCATTGAGTTTAAACCTGAATCGGATAGCATTCATTAATATGTGAGAAATTGGACCTTGTTTTTAATGGAATGTTTGTATTGTATCCATGATTTTGGGACTCACACCTCTTCTTTTATTTATCACACTTTTTTCACTGGGGTTTCACTTTGGACCAAAAGGGGCCTGTTTTTTTTGTGCCCCACTGAAGATCTCCAGTTTCAGTTCTTCCCAGCTTTCAGGTCAATTAGTTTCTCCACTATGTTTTGTATAATAACGATGACACACTTATGGTCCTAAAATTCATTTTTGTGATGGGGTTTATTGCCACCTTGGTTGCTCTTTCCATTTTTTTCGTCGCCATGCCCTTGGGATGTAGAACCATGCCTAGCTTGCACTGAAATTCCGAATTAGCCATGGCACTGGGAATCTTAGAGATCACTTTGCGCAACCCAAATGCCCAACTATTGCCTTCCAATGCTCCACAGAATTTCACCTAGGACGACATCATCGCTCTGCTCATCTTATTCTCGACCATGCCCAGCCTTTGTCGCGTTCTATCTTTAGCTTTGCCTTACTAAAAAATCCTTTCTAAGCACCATCAGCTCCAGAGTCCATCATGACTAATTTGACTTGCGGGGCGGCACCTGGACATGCCTTTAGAGAGGATTTATCCAGGCACTCCTTAAAAAAACTCTCCCTGGCGTTCCATATCGGGGACGCCAGTTACTGCATACGCTCCCTGAACTCTCCTAGTTGGTCTTCCTCGAACTCCTGTACTGCCTCTTCTTTCCTATGCTCACCCTGATTACTTATTATGCACTAGTCCGAGAAGGAGCACTAGGTAGAGATTCCAGTTTTGAACTTTTACCGTGTCACTACTAGTTAAAAGCGCTATATATAGCACATGTTCCCAAGTCCGATTGCAAAAAGTTGCAAAGTGCAAAATGTTGCATAACTTTTTACCTGTTGATCTGTTCTAGACATTTGTAGAGGAGGACATAGGCTTTCAGAAAAATGGTGGCTATCTATCTTTAATACAGGGTGTCAAAATTGACCACTTTCCTATCAAACCATGTTATCTTACGACCAATATGGCCAATTTTTTACCAAATTTCAAAAGATCCACACTGGCAAATTAGTTTCACGTTGTTTTTTTTATACCCTCCACCATAGGATATAGCTGCCATATTAACCGATCTTGGGTCTTGATTTCTTGAGCCTCTAAAGGGCGCAATGCTTATCCGATTGGAATGAAATTTTGCACAACGTGTTTCGCTTTCACTTCCAACAACTGTGCTAAATATGGTTCAAATCGGTCTATAATCTGATATAGCTGCCATATAAACCGATCTTGGGTCTTAACTTCTTGAACCACTAAAGGGCGTAATTGAAATGAAATTTTCCATGAAGGATTTTATTATAATATCCAACAACTGTGCCAAGTATGCTTCAAATCGGTCTATGGCCTGGTATAGCAGTCATATAAACAGATCTGGGGACTTGACTTCTTGAGCTTCTATAGGGCGCAATTCCTATCCGATTTGGCTGACATTTTGCATGACGTATTTCATTATGACTTTCAACAACTGTGCCAAATAAGGTTTAAACGGGTTCATAACCTGATATAGCTGCCATATAAACCGATTTGGCATCTTGATTTCTTGAGCCCCTAGAGGTCGCAATTATTATCCGATTTGCCTGAAATTTTGTACGACGTATCCTCCCATGACCATCAACATACGTGTTTATAATGGTCTGAATCGGTCTATAGCCTGGTACAGCTCCCATATAAATCGATCTCTCTATTTTACTTCTTGAGCCCCCAAAGGCCGCAATTCTTGTTCGAATTGGCTGACATTTTACACATACATATCTTGATATCACTCTAATAGTAGAGCAAATCTTTTTATCCTATTTTTGCATAAGAAGAGATGCCGGGAAAAGAACTCGACAGATGCGATCCATGGTGGAGGGTATATAAGATTCGATATAGCACGCTTTTACTTGTTTTTTTTTTGTCTCTCCATATCCTACCCATAAATGGAGTCGTGTAGTTAAGTATCGATAGAGTAAGTAAGTAAGAAGTAAGGGGTTATGACCAGGGGATGTACATTTATCGAAACAACTTCTTATCCTTACAGCTAAAAACGGCTGAGGTAGACCAGCAGTTGTCCTGGGTTTACTTTTGAGAACCCACAAACCTTAAATAATAACACACTTAAATATTCTTTTCGAGCTACGCAATCTAGATTTTATTGATAATATGTTTCCGTTATTACAATTCACGATGGTGTTCTAAGCTCTTAAGTTCAGGGTGTTGATTGGTGTCAATCAGTGCAGCGCTTCGCTTCGCTTATTATTGCGTTATCTGGCGGTTGGAGTGCGAACGGTTCAGCATTAGGGAGAGAACGAATCAGGGTTAGGGTGCGAGCAAGTCGGAACGAGTCGCAAAAGGGTATGTCGGAACAAGTCGCGTTAAAATGCGAACGGTTCAGCGTTCAAATTCGGAACGAGTCGCAATAGGGTGCGAACAAGTCGAAACGTTTCGCACTATGGTTCGAACCAGTCGCGTAAGGTGGTAACATCGCATCCGTAAGTTTTGGTACAAACGTATCGCGTTAAGTGATGAACTCTCTCGGGTTTGAAAAATTTTTGACTGCGGACCGCGCTTACCGTCTTACTATTCCGTCTGCTCGAACGACTCATCATTGTTTTGCAATGTCCGTTCATTCTTGTGCTTCTTTCATAAAATCTTCTGTCAAAGTTCTTTAATGAAGGAAGAAACCAATTTCTGACATAATTTATTTTGTTAAAAAAAGTCATATCTGCAAAGCTACTGATGATGCATATAGTAAAGTTTTATTTGATTAGGTTAAATTATAGTGGCACTTTGCAAGCAGGCTCATTCCAGAATTTCAGTCCATTGATATGCCATATTTAAGGATGGGACCCACTATCCTCTTACTGATATGCAAGCACGCTATTGCCAGGGCGCTTATTAAGTCAAATGCAAATACAATGTGGCATTAAGGTTTTTGGCTGCCAACAAAATCAAGTAAAAGTAAATGTATTTGCTGCTTGCCCCTGAAGAGGTTTCAAAAACTCTCTTCCTCCCTTCAAATTAGGCCTGCAGTACTCGGGAGTGTTGAAAAGTTCATCCAGTGGATTTTTATTTTTTAATTCGCAGATAAAATGAATTTACATATGAATAGATACATAAATGAATGACTGAATGATTAACTGATTACGATTTTATTATTTGTGTTAACAAATAATGTGAACTCTGCGGTTTTTGTGGTTCAACACCAAATATTATGAATGTATTCATGCATGCGTACAGCGATGGCGGTATTGCCATGCCACCATACGTAGTAGCATCTGAGGCAAGAGTCGAAAGGAAAAAATTGTAAATTTTATCAACCAACGGGCAAATGAAAAACGGATAAGGCCACCACAATGCACAGCGCACATCGCATATTGCACTGGTGCAGGCGTCCAAAATGGCGTTGGGAAGTCAGCATTTATGAGCACAAAGAATTGATGATAATTTAAATTTTCTGAATAATAAAATTCAATGAATGCATATTAATTGAATTTATAATAAATGCTCGCAAGCTGCGTGTATTCGTATGAAATAATTTTTATGGAATTTCCTTTGGCCTGGCGTTTTGTTCAATGGCTGTTGTTGTAAACAAAAGAACTGCCGCATGGCAGCAGGAAGATGGCATAAAATTGAAGGCAATATACATGAAAAGGACCCTTCTCCTATAACTTGGATAAGATTACTATTTTACAAAATTTTAAGTAATGGGGTTTTGGTGAAAATATACTTTTCATTTAAATTTCACCCGGTGCCCATGGACTTTAGCTAAGACTGAGGTGAAACCAACCGTTGGCCAAGTCCTGCAATGGAGTTTTCAATTAATTACATGTGTGCCCATTGCATGGTGGTCAAGTGTGGTTTTTCCACATTGCCCTGCACGCACTACAGGAGAGATACGTGTGATGTTCTTCTATTGTTTTTCGTTGTTCAATTGTGAAATTCGGTTTTTTCTTAGGAAGGGGATGCTTGATTGGAGTGAAAGTGTTATGTTTGAACACTTAGCTCTCATAATCAGAGAGTGTTTGGCATGTTATTTAAAAAAATAATGGAATATTGGATGAAAAATATACAGTGGGAAGCAAAATCGAGTAGATGTTTCACGTTATCTGGTGAAAGCAATTTTTATACCCTACACCACTACTGTGATACAGGGTATTATAACTTAGTGCATTTGTTTGTAACCCCAAAAGGAAGAGAGATTGACACATTGATTAGTATACCGATCGACTCAAAATCACTTTCTGATTCGATTTAGCTATGTCCGTCTGTCCATATAAATTTGTGTACAAAGTACAGGTCGCAATTTTCATCCGACCGTTTTCAAATTTTGTATGGGCATGATTTTCGGCCTAGAGATGAAGCCTATTGAAAGTGAAAGAAATCGGTTCAGATTTGTATATAGCTTTCAAATATATGTTCGTCCGATTTGCAGTAATAATGCAACAAAATGGTCATTTGTAAACCAATTCTCTCAAAATTCGACAGGAAGGATTTTCTTATGACTCTCGATGTTACTGGTGAATTTCGTAGAAATCGGTTCAGATTTGGATATAGCTCCCATATATATGTTCGTCCGATTTTCAGTAATACAGAAATAAAATGGTCATTTGTTAACCGATTCCCTGGAAATTTAGCAGGAAGGATTTCCTTATGACTCTTAATAATACTTGTGAATTTTATAGAAATTGGTTCAGTTTAAGATATAGCTGCCATATAAGTATGTCGCCCGATTTTCCCTTCTAAAGCCATTGCAAGCGCATTTATTGACCAGTCTTGCCAAAATTGTGCAAAACGCTTTCCTCAATGGCTACCACAATATCTAAGAAAAATCAATTTATATTTAGATATAGCTCCCATGTATACGTTCGTCAGATTTTGGGTAATTTGTTGTCATTTGTCAACCGTAATTTTTACGTTTTGAACATATTTGCTTTGCTTGAAATTTGACACAGAAATTTTAATAATCTATCTGGATACATCCGCCGAGGTCCATCAGAATTAGATGTAGCCCCCGTTGTTTTTATAGGGCACTGGTTTCCTGATAGAAACTTAAATTACAATGATAATCAAATCCACAATTTTATTGTCGATAGAAGGGAATTACAAAGTATGAATTCCATTTCCAAAAAAAAATCCCCTAGAAAATTGCGGATGATCCCTTTGGAATGCATGGAACAGTAAAAAAAAACCAATTTTTGGATCAAATAACTGGTCTTTTCCAAAAATAAACATGAAATAAGAAAACTTAAATACTTTTTTATACATTCGAAGCGTTTAAGCAATAAACAACAACAAAACATTAAAAAGGCGTTAACTTCGGCCGGACCGAACTTTGGATACACACAACCTCGGCTGCATACCCCTTTCGCCAAAATCCGGTGAAAAATGCATACCTTATGCAGCTATATCGAAACATGTTCCGATTTGGACCAAATACTTATAAGTACAAGTCATTGTTCAATTGTGTATAACAAAATATTCGTCTTTTAAGTAGCTTTAACTAAAAATTAACCGATCTGAACCATATACGACACGGATGTCGAAAAGCCTAACATAAGTCACTGTGTTAAATTTCAGTGAAATCCGTCTATATGTCAGCTATATCCAAATCTGGACCGATTTGGGCCAAGTTGCAGAAAAATGTCGAAGAGCCTAACACAACACCCTGTTCCAAATTTCGGCGAAATCGGACAATAAACGCGCCTTTTATCGGCCCAAAACCTTAAATCAAAAGATCGGTCTATATAGCAGCTATATGCAAAACTTGATCGATCTGGGCCAACTTGCAGAAATATGTCGAGGGGTTTAACTTAACTGACTGTCCCAAATTTTAGCGACATCGGACAATAAATGCGCCTTTTATGGGTCCAAAACCTTAAATCGGGAGATCTGTCTACATGGCAGCTATATCCAAATTTGCACCGATCTGATCCAAATTAAAGAAGGATTTTGAAGGGTCTAACACAACTCATTGTCCCAAATTTTGGCAAAATCGGACTAAAAATTCGCTTTTTATGGGCGCAAGACCTTAAATCGAGAGATCGGTCTATATGACAGCTATAGCCAAATCTGGACCGATCTAGGCCAAATTAATTAAGCATGTCGAAGGGCCTAACATAACTCACTGTCCCGAATTTCAGCAAAATCGGATAATAAATGTGGCTTTTATGAGCCTAAGACCATAAATCTGCGAATCGGTCTATATGGCATCTATATCCAAATCTGAACCGATCTGGACCAAATTGAAGAAGGATGTAAAAGGGCCTAACACAACTCACGTTTCCGAATTTCGGCAAATTCGAATAATAAATGTGGCTTTTATGGGCCTAAGACCATAAATCGGCGGATAGGTCTATATGGCAGCTATATCCAAATCTGGACCGATCTGTACCAAATCGAAGAAGGATGTGAAAGGGCTTAACACAACTCACTCTTTCGAATTTCAACAAAATCGGATAATAAATGTGGCTTTTATGGGCCTAAGACCATAAATCCGCGGATCGGTCTATATGTGAAATTAAATTATATGCGCCCCTAGACGATGTGGCCATGTTCGTCCTTCCATCTGTCAGTGGTTATCACGCTATAATCTCTTAAATACAGATATTAAGATGAAACTTGGCACAGGTAATTTTTTCACCATAGGCAGGTTAAGTTCGAAGATGGCTATAGGACAATATCTTGATATATCCCCCTAATAGACCGACTTGCCGATTTAAAAACTAAGGTCCATAGAAGCCGCATTTATTAGCCAATTTCGCAGAAGTTTGGCGCAGTGAGTTCTCTTAAGACCCTCGACAATTGTATCGACCGATCGATGGAGGCCACCGTAGCACAGAGGTTAGCATGTCCGCACATGACGCTGAACGTCTGGGTTCAAATCCTGACGAGAACATCGGAAAAAAATTGTACAGCGGCTGTAATCCCCTCCTTATGCTGGCGACATTTGGGAGGTACTAAACCTTGTAAAAACTTCTTCTCATAGAGGAGTAGCTCTGCGACACGCCGTTCGGACTCGGTTGTAAAAAGAAGGCCTATTATCATTGGCCACCGTAGCGCAGAGGTTAGCATGTCCGCCTATGACGCTGAACGCCTGCGTTCGAATCCTGGCGAGACCATCAGAAAAATTTTCAGCGGTGGTTTTCCCCTCGTAATGCTGGCCACATTTGTGAGGTACTATGCCTTTGCACTGTAGTACGCCGTTCGGACTCGGCTATAAAAAGGAGGGTCCTTATCATTGAGCTTAAACTTGAATCGGACTGCACTCATTGATACGTGAGGAGTTTGCCCCTGTTCCTTAGTGGAATGTTCATGGGCAAAATTTGCATTTGCATTATCATTGAGCTTAAACTTGAATCGTACACCACTCATTGATATGTGAGAAGTTTGCCCCTGTTCCTTAACGGAATGTTAAGGCCCATAGAAGCCACTTTTTTAACCCAATTTCGCTAAAATTTGACAAAGTGAGTTGTCTTAGAGCCCTCTCATATCTAGAATGAAAAATATCTTGATAAAGCGCCCCTATATACACCGATTTAAGATCCAAGACCCATAGAACCCTCATTTATTACCCGATTTTACTGAACTCAGTTACTCAGTTCTGTTAAGTTAAGCAATAACCGTACCAAATATGGTGCTAATCGGATCATGCTTGGATATTGCTGCCATATATACCCATCTCCATATTTACGGCCTACAACCCTAAGAACGCCCCTTTGTTACCGAATTTCACTGACTCGTCTTTGAACGAGACTACTCTGCAGTTGCGAGATTTTCGATTCGAAACTGTTCTGGTTAAGCAATACTGAGGAAAGGTGCCGAAAGGCGATGTGCGCCTTCTACTCCTGCTGAAAGATGTTCGGTCGAAAGTGAGGCATTAGCCCATTGTTGATTTACTGGATGTACGGGGTCATTGTGAGATTGGTATGGTGGAAGGTTGTAGAGAAGAGTAGGCGGACCAATTAACTTTCGAAAGGTGCAGAGACTGGGCTGCTTCGGGATCACGGGGCGTTAAGATCCACAACGTAGGCGGGTCTAGAGGCAACGCTGAATTTACTACTTGTTGAGGTATGTATTCAAGGCTGTGCCGCTAAGGAGCGCGCAAGTTAAGGGAAATTGGCATGCTAAGAGAAGGACACTGCCACTGCTCCATTCTGGGGACATGGATGCAGGAGGTGGGCTGAGAAGGGTCTCAGATTATCTGTAGTGAAGACCGATTCGGGAGAGGTTGTTCCGGATTCGCTTTCCCGGAAGGGAGGAGTGGGAGATGGAAGCTGTGTTTAATTTTGATGCGACCTCGGTCTTCACGGACGGCTACAGGACGGAGTCAGGGACGGGACTGGGGGTTGAAGACACTCGTCAGTTTCATTGCCGGACGAATGCACGATCTTTCAGCCAGAGATCTGTGCCTGAAAGATCCTTTGGCCTCAAAGGAGTTCTGGAGAATGCACGTGCCACCTTCGGATATATGTGGACATTTTGGTGGCCCTCAAGACCTTGAATTGAAGAACAATGAGGTCAAAGTGCGTGGTGGATTGTTTGTGGGACCTAAACGAACTCTTGGCTCATGAGGTTGTGTCAGCTTGGAATCCCGGACACATTGGTTTTCTGAGAAATGAGATTATGGCAAATCTTGAGTGCCTATTGTCGAACTACTGCACATAGTAGCGGTGTTGGCCAGTGCCAGATTGCCAGGACAATGTGGCTGTTGAGCGAAAGAGGACGATTACAGGAGTCTTAATCAGACACTGTGCAATAGGTCATATGGCTGAACGCGTGGGAGTCGCTTACAGCGGCTACTGTTGTCGTGATAAGGACAAGATCACCAACTCTGCTCAAGTCCGAATCTTTAGAGCAATAGGCTGTCCATCCTAGGGAGGCGGTTTTTCCGATCTCGATGAACTTGCAGATGTGTCCCTGGGGAGTCTCCTCAAATACGTGTTTAAGTCGAGTTTCCGACGAGGGACGCTATGAGATCTTCACCACGCTGTCATGCATTCGCAGACGCGGAGCACTAATGCACTTGGCACTTGGTGAATTAATACTTGAGGGTATACGCTCCGGGGAAGCACACGCGTTAAGGCATGATGGATAGTGGCTTGCTCCCTATTCTAATCCTCTATTTCCTGTTTTTTCCCTTCAGAAGATTTACATATCCAACTGGCAAATAGGTTTATTGGAGGCTACCGTAGCGCAAAGGTTAGCATGACCGCCTATGACGCTGAACGCCTGGGTTCGAATCTTGGCAGGAACATCATAACATTTTTCAGCGGTGGTTATCCCCTTCTAATGCTGGCGACATTTGTGAGGAACTTTGCCATGTAAAAACTTCTCCCCAAAGAGGTGTTGCTCTGCGGCAAGCCGTTCGGACTCGGCTATAAAAAGGAGGTTCCTTATCAGTGAGCTTAAAATTGAATCGGACAGCACTTGTTGTGAGAAGTTTGCCCCAGTTCCTTGATGGAATGTTCATGGACAAATTTGCATGTGCAGATAGGTTTATATGTGAGCTATATCAGGCTTTAAACCGATCCGTTCGTCTGCCATTCGAAAGCACGCTAACTTTAACGCTAACGGTATAGCTGTCATATAAACCGATCTTGGATCTTGACTTCTTGAGTCCATAAAGCGCTCAATTTTGCATGAATAATTGAATCTCGAATCCTTGCGAGACCATCAGGAAAAATTTTTAGCGGTGGTTTACCCCTCCTAATGCTGGCAACATTTGTGGGGTACTATGCCATATAAAACTTCTCTCCAAAGAGGTGTCGCACTGCGTCACGCCGTTTGGACTTGGAGGTCCCTTATCATTGAGCTTAAACTCAATCGGATTGCACTCATTGATATGTGAGAAGTTTGCCCCTGTTCCTTATGGAATGTTCATGGGCAAAATTTGCATTTTTGTTTTGTTAGGACTTCCAATAACTGAGCTATGTATGACGCAAATCGGTACATAATCTGATATAGCTGCCATATAAACCGATCAGGGATCTTGACTTGATGAGCCTCTAGAGGGCGCAATTCTCATCCGATTTGGAAGAAATTTTGTACAACGGCTTCTCTCATGACTTTCAACATATGTGTCTAATATGATCTGAATCGATCAATAGCTTGATACAGCTCCCATATAAACCGATCTCCCGATGTTGCTGCCTGAGCCCCTACAAGGCGCAATTCATATCCGAATGAGTTGAAATATTGCACAATGACTTCTACAATGGTGAGCATTCATTAATGGTCCGTATCGGACTATAACTTGATATAGCTCTAATAGCACAACAGTTATTATTCAATATTCTTTGTTTGCCTAAAAAGGGATACTGCGTATAGAACTCGACAAATGCGATCCATGGTGGAGGGTATATAAGATTCGGCCGAACCTAGCACGCTTTTACTTGTTTTGACCTTCATTTTAGATTTTCGTCTTTAATAGAAAGACCCAAAGTTAAAAATTTATCAACCTACTATTTAAAATAAAAGAAATCATTAATATGGAGGAAAATATTTATACCATAGACATTGTTTCCTTTGAAAATATGGAAAATACATATAAGTTTCGTAATCTTTTGCTCGAATCTGTAAAATTAGGGCAAAAATTTATCAGCGTAAATTGCATAAAATACTAAAATTTTTTTCGCAGTGGGCATTACTTATAGGTATAGATAATATAAAATAGATCAAACCGGGATCTACACTGTTCTCAATTTGTGTTAGATATGTGGAACACCATAATCAATTTGGCAAAGGTGTTGATACATCGCACCCCCCCTTGTCAGTCAAAGGTAATTTAAGACAACACACACTTACCGAACACCTTATAAGATCATTTCTATGCTATTTTTGGAATAGAAAGCATTGAATTTAATCGTTCAGGGTATTTGTAATCTACTTCACCATAATATCAATCTCTTCCACAGTTTCCACTATCAACCAGGTTTAAAAGGAACAATGCTGTAAAATGCATTTCCTAATACCATCTACTTTCTAATACAACATCTATTTTGGAGCAAAATCTAACACATCCTTAAACCAATACCCTTTTCATTTGCTTTATCTGCAAAGCTTGTTGCCTTGTCGCCCATATCGCCTGTTGGTAATAGTGAATGCCATTTGAACGCATTTCATGTTTTCACTAGATTGCATTTGGCATTTTAACATTCAGTTTCGGTTGGTTTTGTGTTTGTATGCCATGGATGGTATGACGATCATCACTAAGCGGTGGCGCTGGTGATGATATTGATGGCCGCTTGTAATGTCATACCACGGGAAAACAATGAAAATCCGTGAATATTTTGTTGACCAAAGAGTTTTCATGTCATGCATAATTTAGGTTTGTTTCATGCGGTTTACATTATCCGCGTTGTGGCTTGTATCTGGTCAATGGAATTCCTTAAAGTGGTGAAACTTTTCAGAACATCTATGAGAAGAAGCTGAAGAAGATATGTATATGTCTAGGGAAAAACAAGTAAAAGCGTGATAAGTTCGGCCGGGCCGAAACTTATACACCCTCCACCATGGAAGGTACGAAAGAATAGAATAAGGGAGATTAGAAATAGGGAGATCGGTTTATATGGGAGATGTATCAGGCTATAGACCGCTTCAGACTATATTTGACACATATAATTCATTTAAGGTCATGGGAGAAGCCCTTGTACAAAATTTGAGCCGAATTGGATAATAATTGCGCGCTTTTGAGGCTCAAAAAATCAAGATCCCAGATATCAGGTATAGCTATATCAGGTACTTAGATACAGATACTTAGCACAGTTGTTAGAAATCATAACAAAACACCCTGTGCTAAATTTCAGCCAAATCGGATAAGAATTGCGCCCTCTAGAGGCTCATGAAATCAAGACCGCAGATCGGTTTATATGACAGCTGCATTAGGTTATGAGCCCTCTAGAGGCTCAAGAAATCAAGACCCCAGATCGGTTTATATGACAGCTACATTGGGTTATGAACCGATTTAAACTATACTTGGCCCAGTTGTTGGAAATCATAACAAAACACCTTATGCAAAATTTCAGCCAAATCCGGTAGGGATTGCGTAGGGATCAAGACCCAAGATCGGTTTATATGTCAGCTATATCGAAATATGGTCCATTTACAATCTCTACACACCTACACTAATAATTAGTAGTCTTGCAAAATTTTAAGCGGCTAGCTTTACTCCTTCGAAAGTTAGCGTGCTTTCGACAGACAGACGGACGGATATGGCTAGATCGACTTAAAATGTCATGACGATCAAGAATATTTATTTTTATGGGTTCTCATACCATTATTTCGAGGAGTTACAAACAGAATGACGAAATTAGTATACCCCGATCTTATGGTGGAGAGTATAACAAGGATATGTTTTATGGTTATTGAATGGGGGTTTATTAATTTCGTCATTCCGTTTGTCACAGTACGTAAGTAATTACATTTTTGGTCATCATGACATTTCAAGTCGTCCAATGTGGGCCGTACATTTGATTATTTGATATTCCTCATATATTTTTGAAAAAGTTATTAAAATAACTTCACAAATGCGATCCATGGTGGAAGATATATAAGATTTGGCCCGGTCGTACTTAGCACGCTTTTACTTGTTATGGTTTGAGAACGGTTATACTAACGGTTATATATACTAATTTCGTCATTCTGTTTGTAACTAGTCGAAATATTCGTCTGAGACCCCATAAAGTATATATATTCTTGATTCTCGTGACATTTTATGTCGATCTAGCCATGTCAGTTCGTCTGTCCGTCCGTCCGTCCGTCCGTCTGTCTGTCGAAAGCACGCTAACTTCCGAAGGAGTAAAGCTAGCCGCTTGAAATTTACCACAAATACTTCTTATTTTTGTAGGTCGGTTGGTATTGTAAATGGGCCATATCGGTCCATGTTTTGATATAGCTGCCATATAAACCGATCTTGGGTCTTGACTTCTTGAGCCTGTAGAGTGCGCAATTCTCTTCCGATTGGGATGAAATTTTGCACGACGTGTTTTCTTATGATATCCAACAACTGTGCCAAGTATGGTTCAAATCGGTTTATAACCTGATATAGCTGCCATATAAACCGATCTTGGGTCTTGAGTTCTTGAGCCTCTAGAGTGCGTAATTCTTATCCGATTTGATTGAATTTCGCACGACGTGTTTTGTTATGATATCCAACAACTGTGCCAAGTATGGTTCAAAACGGTCCATAACCTGATATAGCTGCCATATAAACCGATCTTGGGTCTTGAGTTCTTGAGCCTCTAGAGTGCGTAATTCTTATCCGATTTGAATGAATTTTGCACGACGTGTTTTGTTATGATATCCAATAACTGTGCCAAGTATGGTTCAAATCGTTTCATAACCTGATATAGCTGCCATATAAACCGATCTGGGATCTTGACTTCTTGAGCCTCTAGAGGTCAGGCAAATCGGATAATAAGATTTGCCTGAAATTTTGTACGACGGATTCTCTCATGACCATCAACATGCGTGTTTATTATGGTCTGAATCGGTCTATAGCCCGATACAGATCCCATATAAATCGATCTCTCTATTTTACTTCCTGAGCCCCCAAAGGGCGCAATTCTTATTCGAATTGGCTGACATTTTACACAGGACTCCAACATATAATTTAATTGTGGTCCAAACCGGACCATATCTTGATATCGCTCTAATAGCAGAGCAAATCTCTTCTTATATCCTGTTTTGCCTAAGAAGAGATGCCGGGAAAAGAACTCGACAAATGCGATCCATGGTGGAGGGTATATAAGATTCGGCCCGGCCGAACTTAGCACGCTTTTACTTGTTATGCCTATTACTGTAGGTTGGGGGTATACCAACCTAGTCATTCTCTTTTGAAACACCTGGAAATATTGATCTAAAACTCAGCAAAGTATAGATATTGTTGATCGTCTTGACATTTTTAGTCGATTTTGCCATTTCCATCCGTCTTTCTGTCGAAAGCACACTAACTTTGGAGGAATAATGCTAACTACTTGAAATTTTGCACAAACACTTCTTATTAGTATATGTCGGTTAGTATTTTTAATGGGCCATATCGGTGTTTTGATATAACTGCCATATAAACCACTCTCTGATCTTGACTACTTTCACCTCTAGAGGGCGCAATTTTTATTCGATTTGATTGAAATGTTCCACAAGATATTTTGTTTTGACTTCCGATAACTGCGAAAAGAATGGTTTATATCGATTTATAACCTGATTTTGCTGACATGTGAACGGGATCTAGGATTTTGATGTCGGTCCGTCTGTCTGTTGAAATCACGCCACAGTCAGTAAAAATGGAGATATTGAGGTGAAACTTTGCACAAATTCTTTCTTTGTCCATAAGCAGGTTAAGTTGGAAGATGGGCTATATCGGACTATATCTTGATATAGCCCCCATATAGACCGATCGACCGATTTAGGGTCTTAGGCCCATAAAAGCCACATTTATTATCCGATTTTGCTGAAATTTGGGACACTGAGTTGTCTTAGGCCCTTCGACATCCTTCGACAATTTGGCCTAGATCGGTCCAGTTTTGGATATAGCTGCCATATAGACCGATCCTCCGATTTAGGGTCTTAGACCCATAAAAGCCACATTTATTATCCGAGTTTGCTGAAATTTGGGACAGTGAGTTGTCTTACGCCCTTCGACATCCTTCGCCAATTTGGCTCAGATCGGTCCAGTTTTGGATATAGCTGCCATATAGACCGATCCTCCGATTTAGGGTCTTATACCCATAACAGCCACATTTATTATCCGATTTTGCTGAAATTTGGGACAGTGAGTTGTCTTAGGCCCTTCGACATCCTTTGTCAATTTGGCTCAGATCGGTTCAGATTTGGATATAGCTGCCATATAGACCAATCTCTCGATTTAAGGTTTTGAGCCCACAAAAGACGCATTTATTGTCCGATGTCGCCGAAATTTGGGACAGTGAGTTGTGATAAAACTTTCGATATAACTTCCGTGTCGTTTATGGTTCAGAGCGGTTTATTTTTAGATACAGCTACTAAAAAGAGCAACATTTTGTTTTACACAATTGAACAATGACTTGTACATATTAGTATTTGGTCCAAATCGGAACATATCTCTATATAGCTGATAGGGGTCATAAGGTATACATTTTTCCCCGGATTTGACGAAAGGTGGTTTATATATATACCCGATGTGGTGGGTATCCAAAGTTCGGCCCGGCCGAACTTAACACCTTTTTACTTGGCTCTCCAAGGATCCTCCAATTGGATTATTGATCTTTGTCTTCGATAATTAGACGTAAGGTCAGACTATTACCTTAGTCCAACAACTGAAAATGTTTGGCTTATCAATATGTAATTTTTTAATCGCGGAATTACTTCTGATTTTCGAAAGGTTTTGATGAATTTTTACGTACTATTGCAACTTGAGAGATTTGTATGATGTGACTGTGACCAAAATTCAATGACTTTCTTTGCATATTCTGGCATCAAGACAACACATTTATATCAGACATTAAAATCTCCAGTCGCTCCATTACTTTCCTATTCCACAGACTGAAAACTAGCTTTTCAATCTCAAATGTTGGGGAGAATATTCCTTATGATTACATTTTTGTTTTTTGGCAAAATACCTCCTAAGAATAAGAGAAATATGTGGGCGAAGAAAAAAGAATAGAAGACTGCTGCTGCGACTGCATTTGGTCTATGTTCCAATGGGAGAGAGGGCAAAATCGTTTATATCGAAATAAACAACCACCAAACCCTCTGTTTAGTACACTTCACCATAATTTATGATGTCATTCATCATTTTTATCGGGGGGAAAAACAAGGGATAAGGAGAAGAGAAAAAAGAAAACATTTTCCTGCTACAGCCTTATGTCATTGGCCAAGGACTTTCACTGCCGCAGCTAGGGCTAATGCTTTTTTCCTCGACTATTCTTGTAATGCCGCAGCCCTAGCCATTCTTCGCCACCGTCATCCTCCCACAGATCCACGCACACAGTTTTTCAAGAGTTTTTCCTTAGAAATGATTTTGTCAGCCATGGCAAAAGCTAACGAAAGAAATTTAATTTATTTTTTTTTTCTTTACTTTCTTGGGGAAGTAGAAAATTCCTAGCATGATTTTAATGATTTGAACAACCCTCACTTGAGTAGCATTGTGACTGATGATGAGGTTCATTTTCCCGGTCCTTTGTCTGATCCAACGATGGGATGGTTGTTGTGTTCCGGATGCAAACAAGCATCGTCTAAGTATGCGGAGGTTTTCTCTCTTCCACTTAGGAGAGAGTGAGAGTCCGTATCTTTTTTTTTTTTTTTTGTAGAAACTTTTTATAGCCCTCAATGAGAATTGACAATTTGCTAACGTTCAAAATGATTTAATTTTTGTGGTTCGAACATAAATTTCAAGTACATAAATTGGTCGCAATTGCTTTTGTGTGGCTTTGCCTCAAGCTCAGCGGAGGGGGGTACTTATTAACGCAAAAGGCATTTAGGCGTTTCGCGGCTTTTTTCTTCACTTTTAAGCCAATAATTTCACTAAAGACAGTTGAAATGTTGTTGGAAAGAACCCAACAGAGTTTTTGTTGACTGGGTGGAACTGCTATTAAAAAAGTTTATTTTTGGTAAAAGTTGTGCTTGTTTTGATAGATGTGTGTAAAAAATATCTGTATTTTTAATTTTGGTCAAATTACTAGAAATTGTTGATATTATTTAAGCTTTTGACCTCTGATGTTTTAAACTAAAGTTCTGACACAAAATTTCGAGGTGCCTCTCATCATTTGATCTTTCAATCGGGCTTTTAGCCGTCCCACCATGACCTCCATCAAAAGATTTCATTACGGGAGCTTCTTCATTCATTCTGACAACATGACAAAGCCAAAGCAACCGTTTTTTATACCCACCAACGTAGAATAAGGGGTATATTCATTCAGTCATTCCGTTAGCAACACATCGAAATATAAATTTACGACCCTACAAAGTATATATATTTCGGATCGTCGTAAAATTCTAAGACGATTTAACGATGTCCGTTTGTCTGTTCGTCCGTCTGTTGTAATCACTCTACAGCCTTCAAAAATTGAGGTATTGAGCTGAAATTTGGCAAAGATACGTCCTTTTGATACACTCTGGTTAAGTTTTTGAATGGGCCAAATCGGACCTTTTTTGGATAAAGCTGCCATAAAGACCGATCTCCTGATAAAGCGTCTAAAGCCCATAAAAGCTTTATATTTTATCCAATTTTGCTGAAATTTGCAACAGTGAGTAGTTTAAGGCTTCCCGAAATCTTTCCTAAATATGGTTCAGATCTTACCACATTAAGATACAGCTGTCATGTAGACCGATCTACCGATAAGAGGTCTGAAGGCCATAAAAGCTTTATTTATAACCCGATTTTGCTGAAATATGAAACAGTTGTTTTGACCCTCCCGATATCCGACCTTAATATGGTTCAGATCGGACTATGTTAAGATACAGCTGACATGGAGACCGATCTATCGATAAAGGGTCTGAATACCATAAAAGCTTTATTTTTAAACCCTCCACCATAGGATGGGGGATTACTAATTTCGCCATTCTATTTACAACACCTCGAAATATGCGTCTGAGACCCCATAAAGTATATATATTATTGATCGTAATGTATTTTTTAAGTCGATTTAGCCATGTACCTCTGTCTGTCTGTCAAAAGCACGTTAACTTTCGAAGGAATAAAGGCCGCTTGAAATTTGTACAAATACTTTTTATTAGTGTAGGTCCGTTGGGATTGTAAATGGGCCAAATTGGTTCATATTTTGATATAGCTGCCATATAAACCTATCTTTGGTCTTGACTTCTTGAGCCTCTAGAGAGCACAATTCTCGTCCGATATGGCTGAAATTTTGGACGTGGTATTTTGGTACTTGGTAACAACTGTGCTAAGTGTGGTTCAAATCGGTTCATAACCTGATATAGCTGCCACAAAAACCGATCTGGGGTCTTGACTTTTTGAGCCTCTAGAGGGCGCAATTCACTTCCGATTTGACTGAAATTTTGCACATAGTGTTTTGGTATCACTTCCAACAACTGTGTTAAGTCTGATTCAAATCGGTTTATCTTGACTTCTTGAGCCAATAGAGCGCACTACTCTCATCCGATTTGGATATATAGCTCCCATATAAACCGATTTGGGATCTTGACTTCTTGAGCCTCTTGAGGGCGCAATTCTCATCCGATTTTGCAGAAATTTTGTTCAACAGTTATGGTCCGAATCGGACTATAATTTGATATAGATCCAATAGCATAACAGTTCTTATTCAATATTCATTGTTTCTCAAAAGGAGATACCGCGCATAGAACTCGACAAATGCGATCCATGGTGGATGGTATATAAGATTCGGCCCGGAAGAACTTAGCACGCTCTAACTTGTTTATGCTATTTCGCTGAAATTTGAAATAGTGAGCCTACCGAAATCCGCCACAAATATGGGTCAGATCAGACTATATAGATGAAGCTGTCATATTGACCGATCTTCCAATTTAGGGTCTTAATGCCATGAAGAGCTGATCTATTGTCTGAAAATGTTACTTGTATATGAGTTCACGAGACCTGAATAAAATATGATCGAGACAAGCCCCTATTTATATAGATAGATATTACTACGTATATAGTTGTGGAGTTATAATAAAATCGATGATTATTATAACTCCTTGTTTAATTTGGTTCACATCGGTCCAGATTTGATTAGGGGGGCTATATAGAAATAACTCTCGATTTAAAGTCTTGGCCCTATAAAAAGCGCATTTATTATTCGATTTCGTCGAAATTTGACGCAGTGACTTGTGGTAGGTTTTTCAACATCCGTGTCCTTAATGGATCAGATCAGTTTATATGTGGATATAGCTACTAAAAAGACAAATATTTTGTTCTACAAAATTGAATAGTGACTTATATTCATTAGACCACTCAATGTCTGTGCCGAATTTGAGTGCATATTTTATCCAATATTCACCGGATTATGACGAAAGGGGGTTTGCATATATACCTGAGGTGGTAGTTATCCAAAGTTCGGCCCGCCCGAACTTAATGCCTTTTTACTTGTTTTGTATACTGTATTTTGGTCTGTCTAGAGGTAGCCTTGTTTCTAAACTGCTTACTTAATCCCAATTAGTATCTGTTTACCAGTAGTTTCCTTCGCTTTATTTTAAAACTGGTTCCATTCATCAGTTACGGCATCGCAATGGAAGATAAAGTTACTGACTATCTCAATGTTGTGGTTCCCAACTTTCTCCATTTTCTTTATCTGATCTCTTGTGCAAGAAGTTTTGGGAGTTGATACCATTCATTTCGTTTTGTCTCCATTTACTGCCAAACCCCTTGTCACCGACTCTCTTTCGATTCTTTCAAAGGCTGCAGTTGCTATTTCCGGTGATCAACCTATGGTATCGATGTGGTCAGGAGGATATTATAGAGATCATACGATAAGCTGTCTCCCTCTCTGAAACCCCGATTTATACTTGATGGTTCGGAGAGATTCTTTCCTATTCTTTTTGGGTTGCCCAAAAAGTAATTGCGGATTTTTCATATAGTCGGCGTTGACAAATTTTTTCACAGCTTGTGACTCTGTAATTGCATTCTTTCTTCTGTCAGTTATCAGCTGTAACTTTTAGCTTGCTTTAGAAAAAAAGTGTAAAAAAAGTATATTTGCTTAAAGTTCATTCTAAGTTTTATTAAAAATGCATTTATTTCTTTTAAAAAATCCGCAATTACTTTTTGGGCAACACAATAGAAATTCTGAGGAACGTGCATCAACAAGTGTCATCCTGCCGAGTCTTATTAATTCTGCAGGGATGCCAAACACGGACATGGCTTGAAATACGTTTGAACGTATAGGGCTATCGAAAGCGGCTTTGTAGTCAACAAAGAGATGGTAGATGTTGATTTGTCCTTCTCGGGTCTTTTCCAGGATTTGGAGCAGTGTGAATATCTGGTCTATGGTGGATTTACCAGGTCTAAAGCCGCATTGGTGAGGCCCAATTAAATCATAGATTTTAGGCGTTAATCTTTCACATACACGCTCGAGAATATCTTGTATGAGATTTATTCCTCTGTAATTGCCACATTCCATCTTGTCTCCTTTTTTTGTATACGGGACATAGTATGCTGAGGTTCCAATCATCGAGTATACGTTCTTCTAGCCAGGTCGCGCCGATAAGGTGATGTATACGCCTTATCAGCGTGTCCCTCCGGTCTTGAATAGTTCAGCGGCCAACCCATCGGCTGCTGCTGCCTTGTTGTTCTTTAGTTGGGTCACAACTACTTGGACCTCATTCTGACTAGGATGTCGACATTCTACACCATCATCAGGGATTAGTTCTGCGGTATCCTCTTTTCCGCCAACGTCGTACACTAGCAGTTGGGTAAAATGTTCTTTCCATATCCTCATCATATTATCTGTCTCAGATACCAGATTTCCTTCTTTGTCTCTGCAGGAGGATGTGCCTGTACCAAAACCATCGGTTTAATGGTTGATTCTTTGGTAGAATTTCCGGACTTCATTCTGACTCCTGTACATCTTAATTCGCTCACATTCCATCTTTCCATTTCATTTTTCTTTCTTGGAATAGATCTTCCTCCATTCTCCTTTTCCTCTCCTTCATCTGACGCGTTGCTACTGATTGCAGTGTTTATCTGTATGCCGCATTCTAGGCTTTAGTAGCATCTCTACACTACTGGTCGAATCAAGGGTTCTTGGAGGAGGCTTCCGGTACCCAAGTACGGGTTTCGCTGAATTTTCCATGGAGTGGGCAACGTGGCTATTATGGGCCTAAAACCTTAAATCGGCAGATCGGTCTATATGGGTGCTATATCAAGATATAGCCCATCTTCGAACTTAACCTGCGTAATTTCAAAGACAGATGGACGGACGGACATGGCTAGATCATCATAAATTTTTACAACGATCAAGAATATCTATAAGGTCGGAAATTTAACAATCATTTTTGGCGTTTATGAATTTCCCACTTGGAAAATTTTTCTCGTCAGAGAACACGATGTTCGGAATTCACCGCGTTCACGCAAGCACAGCAACTACTTTGGTTTTTATTTCCTCCACCATAGGATGGGGGTATACTAATTTCGTCATTCTGTTTGTAACTACTCGAAATATTCGTCTGAGACCCCATAAAATATATATATTCTTGATCGTCGTGACATTTTATGTCGATCTAGCCATGTCCGTTCGTCCGTCTGTCCGTCCATCTGTCCGTCCGTCTGTCTGTCTGTCTGTCTGTCTGTCTGTCGAAAGCACGCTAACTTCCGAAGGAGTAAAGGTAGCCGCTTGAAATTATGCACAAATACTTCTTATTAGTGTAGTTCGGTTGGTATTTTAAATGGGCCATATCGGTCCATGTTTTGATAAAGCTGCCATATAAACCGATCTTGGGTCTTGACTTCTTGAGTCTCTAGAGTGCACAATTCTTATCCGATTTGGCTGAAATTTTGCACGAAGTATTTCGTTATGATATTAACAACTGTATGGTTCAAATCGGTCCATAACCTGATATAGCTTCCATACAAACCGATCTTGGGACTTGACTTCTTGAGCCTCTAGAGTGCACAATTCTTATCCGATTTGAATGCGTTTTTGCACGAAGTATTTTGTTATGATATCCAACAACTGTGCCAAGTATGGTTCAAATCGGTTCATAACCTGATATAGCTGTCATATAAACAGATCTGGGGACATGACTTTTTGAGCTTCTAGAGGGCGCAATTCCTATCCGATTTTGCTGAAATTTTGCAAGACGTATTTTATTTTTACTTTCAACAACTGTGTCAAATAAGGTTTAAATCGGTTCCTAACCTGATATAGCTGTCATATAAACCGATCTGTGATCTTGATTTCTTGAGCCTCTATAGGTCGCAATTATTATCCGATTCGCCTGAAATTTTGTACGACGGATTCTCTCATGACCATCAACATACGTGTTTATTATGGTCTGAATCAGTCTATAGCCCACAGCTCCCATATAAATCGATCTCTCTTTTTTACTTCTTGAGCCCCCAAAGGGCGCAATTCTTATTCGAATTGGCTAACATTTTACACAAGTCTCCAATATATAATTTAATTGTGGTCCAAACCGGACCATATCTTGATATCGCTCTAATAGCAGAGCAAATCTTTTCTTATATCCTTTTTTGCCTAAGAAGAGATGCCGGGAAAAGAACTCGACAAATGCGATCCATGGTTGAGGGTATATAAGATTCGGCCCGGCCGAACTTAGCACGCTTTTACTTGTTTACAATGACTTTTATAGAGTGCAATGTAAGCACTGCCAGTATGGTTGCGCTGATGAAATTCATTTTACAGGATTGGTCCAAAATATTGGGTTGCCCAAAAAGTAATTGCGGATTTTTTAAAAGAAAGTAAATGCATTTTTAATAAAACTTAGAATGAACTTTAATCAAATATACTTTTTTACACTTTTTTTTAAAGCAAGCTAAAAGTAACAGCTGGTAACTGACAGAAGAAAGAATGCAATTACAGAGTCACAAGCTGTGAAAAAATTTGTCAACGCCGACTATATGAAAAATCCGCAATTACTTTTTGGGCAACCCAATACATGCAGATTACATCATGCAACTGTCATCTCGGTTTTTGATCGATTCAGAGCGATAGTCAAGGCAAAAAGGTGATCATATAAGCAAAAGGATATTTTACGAAAAAAAAAGTTTGATTTCCAATTAATAATTTTGAACTAATGAAAGTTACTAAACTCATAAATTTTGTGTTGACATCTGTCAACATTTGATTTGCATTTGCTGCTCAGAAAATCAATGCACAATTGAAATTTCATTTCATATAAAGGCATAAATTCTCATTGGCCTATCTTGGATGTTTAGATATCCAAGCTTGCGTTTGGACATGCGTAAGCATTGCCACATATTATCTGTCTTCAGGGCTGAAGTTGGTCATAAGTCATGATATGGCTGTCTTTGTTACAGCACAACTTCGCAAAATATCTTGCCACACCGGCAACAAATGCAACACTTTTAACGGTGCACGGTGTTGTACTACGAACAGCTCCAGTTCCGTTAAGCTTACCCAGACTTTCGGGCATGTTTGAAAAGTGTTAGGAGACTCCAGTTGGGTTTCAAGGGTTACTTATAGCATTCGTATGCGGCAAAGCTCAAAAGGATTATCACAAAGCATTCTCACAGTCATCGTGGCCTTTGCTGTCTTCGTCGTCAATGGCATAGTATTGCTGTCCCGGTGTTGGAGCTGCTTTGGCTACTGCTGTTGATGCAACAACATGCACACTTTGCCGACAAAATGTAAATTTTCTTTAGCATTCAAAGCGCTTTCGCAACTATTATTCAAAATGTTCGTTTATTTTTCTTCAACATTTGCAAATTTTGTGGACTTTGGTTGCTCACTTGTTTTTAGAGTGCAGTTTGGTAGTTATTTCGGAGAAGGTCTTTCTTTTATGGTCATGTGGAAAATAAGGATTCAAATATGAAACAGAACTGTAAAGCCACAGTGCTGAGAAAGTAATGTGGTAGGACATTTAGAGGATATTAAAGTGAATAGGGGCCATTCCAAATTTGTATAAAAATCATTTCTTTTAATTAAAATGAAGTTTGCCCACGTCGAAATAAGCCATTTATGACTTGTTTGGCCTACAGATGTAATTATGAAAATATTTTTTCACGAAAGGATTCCCTTACGGTCTTTTAGGTCGTTGAAAAGTTTTATGTAAATCAATTCCAATATCTTCATCAGAATTGATCCCATATCCACTCGCAAAAAAATAAATCGTTTCACATAAAGGAAATTTTCGCCAAGTAAACTGCTTTTGTTAGAAACATTAGACTTTGTTTACGATGGAAGCATCTTGGACGAACTTGCGAGAAATCTTGGGCAAACTTGTGACAAGTATAAAGTTTTCTTACCCTGACAATTCTTTTCATTCTTGATACATAAAACATGTTATTGGGGGTTTCAACTAGTTTTTCTTTTTTTATGAACTGATTTAACGTCCTGCTCATATGCATATAATTTTTTTAAACCCACCCCCATAGGATTGGGGTATTCTGATCTAGTCATTCCGTTTGTAACACCTCGAAATATTGATCTGTGACCCCATAGAGTATAGATGTATATTCTTGATCACCTCGGCATTCTGAGTCAATCTAGCCATGTCGAAATAAGGATAGTGTGTAGAGCTAGCCACTTGTACAGATACTTCTTATTGATGTTGGTCGTTGGGGATTGCAAATGGGCCATATCGTTTCAGATTTGGATAATGCTCCCATATAAACCGATGTCAGGATTTGACTTCTTGAGTCCGTAGAAGCCGTAATTTTTATCCGATTTGGCTGAAATTTTGAAAGAAGTGATCTCTTACGACTTCTAACAACTGTGCCTAGTACGATCCAAATAGGTCTATAACCTGATATAACTCCGATATAAACCGATCTCCCGATTTCAGCCAAATCGGATGAGAATTGCGTTTTCTAGTGGCTCAAGAAGTCAAGATTCAAGATCGGTTTATATGGCAGCTATATCAGGTTATGAAACGATTGGAACCATACTTATTACAGTTGTTGGAAGTCATAACAATCCATCTCATGCAAAATTTCAGCCAAATTGGATAGGAATTGCGCCTTCTAGAAGCTCAAAAATCACGATCCAAGATTGGTTTATATGGCAGCTATATCAAACCATCGACCGATATGGTCCATTTACTATTCCACCCGACCTATAAGAAGTATTTGAGCGAAATTTCAAGCGGCTAGCTTTACTCCTTCGAAAGTAAGTGTGTTTTCGACTGGCAGGCGGACGGACGGACAGACGGACGGAAATGGCTAGGTCGAATTAAAATGTCATGACGATCAAGAATATATATACTTTATGGGGTCTGAGACGAATATTTCGGGGAGTTACAAGCAGAATGACGAAATTAGTATACACCCATCCTAAGGTGGAGGGTATAATTACAAAAAAAAAATAATGCGCTTTTTATGGGGTCAAGACTTTAAATCGAGATATCGGCAGCTATATTCAAATCTGGACCGATCTGGGCCAAATTGAAGAAGAATTTCGAAGAGTCAAGGGTCTAAGACAACCCACTGTCTCACATTTCAGCGATTTCAGACAATAACTGCGCCTCTTATGGGCCCAAAACCTAAAACCGAGAGATCGGTCTATATGGCAGCTATATTCAAATCTGGACCGATCTGGGCCAAATTGAAGAAGAATGTCGAAGGGTCTAAGACAACCCACTGTCTCACATTTCAGCGATATCAGACAATAAATGCGCCTTTTACGGGCCCAAAACCTAAAACAGAGAGATCGGTCTATATAGCAGCTATATTCAAATCTGAACCGATCTGGGCCAAATTGTAGAAGAATGGCGAAGGGTCTAAGATAACCCACTGTCTCAAATTTCAGCGATATCAAACAATAAATGCGCCTTTTATGGCTCCAAAACCTTAAACCGAGAGATCGGTCTATATGGCAGCTATATCCAAATCTGGAGCGATCTGGGCCAAATTGACGAAAGATGTTGAAGGTCCAAACACAACTCACTGTTCCAAATTTCAGCAAAATCGGATAATAAATGTGGCTTTTATGGGCCTAAGACCCTAAATCGGAGGATCGGTCTATATGGCTGCAATATCCAAATCTGGACTGATCTGGGCCAAACTGGCGAAGGATGTTGACGGCCTAACATAACTCACTGTCCCAAATTTCAGCAAAATCGGATAATAAATGCGGTTTTCTTGGCCTACGACCCTAAATCTATATGGCAGCTATATCCAAACCTGGACCGATCTGGACCAAATTGACAAAGGATATCGAAGGGCCTAACGCAACTTACTGCCCAAAATTTCAGTAAAATCGGATAATAAATGTGGATTTTATGGGCCTAAGACCCTTAATCGGGCGATTGGTCTATATGGGGGCTATATCAAGATATAGTCCGATATAGCCCATCTTCAAACTTAACCTGCTTATGGACAAAAAAGGAATCTGTTCAAAGTTCCAGCTCAATATCTCTATTTTAAAGACTGTAACGTGATTTCAACATACAGACGGACGAACATGTCTAGATCGTCTTAGATTTCTACGTTGATCAAGAATATATATACTTTATAGGGTCGGAAATGGATATTTCGATGTGTTGCAAACGGAATGACAAAATGAATATACCCCCATCCTTCGGTGATGGGTATAAAAATAAACTTTCTTTAAATTTCGACTTTAGTTGCTCAAACGCATTTTAATTTATGATATACTTCCAAATACTGTGCCATATTTCGTATTTTTTTGGTACTATAGACTATTTAGATTAGCTCTAACAACATTCGCCTGGTATTGTAAGTGTTGAATGCCACCTCTTCTATGGGGTTATGTGTGAACAGAAATTCGTATGAATTCATAATAGTTTACAAAACTTGACTAAGTAGACTTGAGGTTCCTTGAAGTGAGTTCGGTGATGGTAGGTGTTTTAGTTATTTTGCACACAAAGCTGCATGCTATTGTGCAGGCAGGCAGAGAGACAGACATTCAGGACTAGAAACATGTAAATTCTTAAACTAGTACTTAGCGTTATTATTTATTATTTTAACACTTTTCAACACCTCTCAACAAGTTAACTATTCTTTTGCTACCCAATACATTTGTGTTCTAAAATACACATAGAAAAACATGATGGTATTGCATGAAAACCGAAATGGTAAGAACTGAGTGTAAGCGAATGGAGATGTTCAGTCAGTCAAAGTCCAGTCAAAGTAAAGTACGGAAATTGTAGCAATGGCTTAAAAATCGAACTGATGCACATCACACTGCAGAAACAAAGAATGGAATCTGGCAACAGACGCATATAGTGTTCTAAATATATGAAAAATAAACATTTTTGCAACTGTTGGTAATCGATAGTGGCATCGACAAGGATTCCACTGAACCAATCCCTAATTTTTGTACGAGGGCTGCTATATATATTTCTGGCCTAATACTCGTATCAATCATGAAAAATTGTTTTATTGTTTTTAAAAGTATATCCAGCATAATTTGTAAATTTTTGCAAGCGCTCAAATCAATTGCCGAGGCATATTTTTTAATCCGATTGAGACAACTTCCAAATATCGATATTGAACGCTTCAACAGCATTTTCTGGCGACAGGCATAGTTGACACCACATTTTATTCCTAATGTGAGGGAATTAAAAAGAAGTTTCTGGGTTCCTCTTCAGGGCCAAAGACCATTCTTGTGTCCAGCCGTTGGAAGCCAAGAACCGTTGATGGAGAATATAAGCGTTGTACGCACCTCGAGTTGTATGAAGACGTTGACATATTTAAACTTTTCAAAATGTAGGTTCCCATGTGCTCAGAATGAAGCTAACAAGTCATTTGAAAATGGTTCTGAAAGTAAACACGGAAGGAAAAGAGACTAAATTCGAAAGAAACACTAAATGGAGGAAACCATCTTGGTATTGCAAATGCAAATTGACCCATGAACATTCCATTAAGGAACAGCGTCAAACTTCTCACATATCAAGTTTAAACTCAATTACAAGGGTCTTTATTTGGCGACATGGTTTTACACAGCATAATAACTCACAACCGTTTAAAATAATTTCTGATGTTCTCGACAGGATTCGAACCCAGCCGTTCAGCGTCATAGGCGAGCATGCTTACCTATGCGCTACTGTGGCCTTCATATCGATACTAGGTGTCATATATTAGAGAAGTAGTGCAGAATTGCGATTCGCTTGCAAATCTATTCAGAGTTCGACTAATGGATGAAAATGCCGTTAAGAATTATGGTGCAAAATCTCTTTTTAGAGTGTACGAAAACTAGAAATGTCACTGCTACTATACATAGCCACTTTTTATTTAAGTAGGAGTTAGTATTACTGTTCATAACATAGCTGTTGATGCCTCTTTTGTTGAACAGGCCTAAATATTATGTTCAACCTCATGAATCATTTTGGACAATGATAAAAATTCTTATTTAAGCCTAAAGTGGATTATTGTCTCCATGAATTGAGATGCAATGAAGTTTTTGTCACACATTACATCGAGACAGCTTATAAAGATCTTTGGTAAATATAAAGGTTTAATAAATCATCTGATCTGATGATTTTTGTGTATATACGTGTTTTTAATGCCAATTTAACAAATGTAACCTCTGAGGGATAATTAGACGCTCTTCATCGCGAAACATAATCAGTTTTGTACTCTTGTTTGTGAGAAGATTTCGGTAACTTAGGAGGCTACTCTAAACTTTTGTATCATTCTGGTCCAATGGCCAACTGATTTCTACTCGATCAAAATTTATTTCAATGGGAATAGCAATGTCAAATGTCAGAACGAATTTTTGTCATTAGTATGCTTTATATGCTTTGTCATTCCGCTTGCAACACATCGAAATATCCATTTCCGACCCTATAAAGTATATATATTCTTGATCAGCGTAAAAATCTAAGACGATCTAGTCATGTCCGTCCGTCTGTCTGTTGAAGTCACGCTACAGTCTTCAAAAATAGAGATATTGAGCTGGAATTTTGCACAATTTCTTTTTTTGCCCATAATCAGGTTAAGTTCGAAGATGAGCTAAGGACCATAAAAGCCACATTTATTATCCGATTTTGTTAAAATTTGGGACAGTGAGTTGTGTTTGGCCACCCTACATCATCCTTCAATTTGGCCTAGATCGGTCCAGATTTGGATATAGCTGCCATATTGACCGATCTCTCGATTTAAGGTTTTGGGCCCATAAAAGGCGCATTGTAGGTCACCCCAAAAATCTTCGGTGGGGGGTATAATAATACCGCAAACAACCGCAATTTCGCTGCCCCCTTTCTGTTCATGTTGGCTTCTCCAATTAGCACCATTTACTGGCTGTTTTCAATTGGATCAACTAAATCCATTTGAAAACAGCCAGTAGATGGCGCCAACTTAAATGTTGGTGCTAATACTGGCTTGGAGTGGCTTAACGCCTACAACATTGAACATTATGTTGTATGACTATATGACTACCCATTAGATAGTCATCATTTAGTCTAAATCAAATCAAATTGCCATATTAAACGATTTTCTGTGGTAAAGAACTAATTTGCTAGTCTATAACGTATTATTAAACCGTGTAAAACTTTTGAACAAAAAGTGTTGCCCAGCAGCACGACGTTTGGTTTTGTCTATCGATAGCTCATGGAAAAACAATGGTTGCAATCTTAACGTTAAGGTTTGCAACCTCTCCTTTCACGCTGAACGTCATAACTTTGGGGTATAGCGGCCTACATTTATTTGTGTCCCCACACACTTATTAAATCCCACAGTGTCCGGTTAGGTTATTATGATTGATCGACTGTTTTGGGGTGAGGTGGTCCGCTAGATATATGAGCAGAATGAAGATATCAAATTAGCAGTCCACTACCTTATACCTTTCATTTAACCCTATATTGTCTTAATTGCTGTATACAGCCGTTTGGTGGAGGGTGTCTATATGAGGGTTGTGCGCTACTCTTCTGAGTGCATATTTGAATGACACACTCTACTCAAAAATATCTATCATTTAATCCACCATTGTTTTAATTGGTCAAATAATCTATTGGGGCGACTTTTGGAGGTAAAGCGCCACCTAGATTCTTGGACACAAAGTTCAATGTCATATGCGCAATCAACTCCAAAATACCTTTCATTTGAGTCTTATATAGCTATGATCGAGTAAAACTCCCATTTGGAGGGCCTTTTGGGGAGTGGGGCAACCCGTAAATACTTAAACATAATTTTTTATGTCGTATTGGTAATCTTCTGCCGAATACCTTTCATTTGAGTCCCATATTGATATGTTCGTTCAATATGTTTGTTTGGGAAACATTTGGGCTTCGAGTGGCCCCTTGGACCCAACTTTTAATACCATATTCGTATTCTACTCTCCAATACATTTCATTTGATACCCATATTGTCATGATCGGTCAACTTTGATTGTAGGTGGTGTTTTTGGGGTAATGGGGGAGGGTACGCCCCCTTCCAATATCAACAAATTATAAAGCCCATTCCTCCTTCCTGACCACATTTTTTATACTCCCGAATACCTTTGATTCGAGTCCAATATTGTCATTATCTTCCAATATAACTATTTGAAGAGGTTTTGGGGTCGGGGCAGCCCCCTAGGTTATTGGAGCCAAATTTTGATATCAAATTTGCATTGTACTTCCGAATACCTTCCATTAGAGTCCCATATTGCCCCGATCGGTCCACTTTTATTTTTTCGGTGGTACTTTCGAGGAAAGGGGGAGGGTCCGCCCCCCTTGAGATATCAAAAAGTTATATAGCCTACTGCTACTTCTAGACCACTCCCCACAATCTGTGAAAATTTCAAAGAAATCGGTTCATCCGTTCTTGAGTCTATACGGAACAAACAAATTTTCAAACCCACAAACAAACACAAATTCATTTTTATACCCACCACCGAAGGATGGGGGTATATTAATTTTGTCATTCCGTTTGCAACACATCGAAATATCCATTTCCTTCGTTCCATATACTCTTGATCAGCGTGACAATTTAAGACGATCTAGACATGTCCGTCCGTCTGTCTGTTGAAATCACGTTACAGTCTTTAAAATAAGAGATATTGAGCCGAAATTTTGCACAGATTCTTTTTTTGTCCATAAGCAGGTTAAGTTCGAAGATGGGCTATATCGGACTATATCTTGATATAGCCCCCATATAGACCGATCCTCCGATTTAGGGACTAGACCCATAAAAGCCACATTTATTATCCAATTCCGCAGAAATTCGGTACAGTGAGTTGTGTTAGGCTCTTCGACATCCTTCGCCAATTTGGCTCAGATCGGTTCAGATTTGGATATAGCTGCCATATAGACCGATCCTCCGATTTATGGTGTTAGGCCCATAAAATGCACATTTATTATCCGATTTTGCTGAAATTTGGGACAGTGAGTTGTGTTAGGCCCTTCGACATCTTTTTTCAATTTGGTCCAGACCGGTTCAGATTTGGATATAGCTGCCATATAAACCGATTTCTTGATTTATGGTTTTGGGCCCATAAAATGCTTATTTATTGTCCGATGTCGCCGAAATTTAGGACAGTGAGTTAAGTTTAAACCCTTGACATACTTCTGCAATATCGCACAGATCGGTCCAGATTTGGATATAGATGCCATATAGACTAGGTTTTAGGTTTTGGGGCCATAAAAGACGCATTTATTGTCCGATGTCGCTAAAATTTGAGACAGTGAGTTTGGTTAGGCTCTTCGATGTCCTTCTTCAATTTGGTTCAGATCGGTCCAGATTTGAATATAGCTGCCATATTGACCGATCTCTCGATTTAAGGTTGTGGGCCCATAAAAGAGGCATTTATTGTCCGATTTCGCCGAAATTGGGGACAGTGCTTTGTGTTAGGCTCTTCGATATTTTTATGCAACTTGGCCCAAATCGGTTCAGATTTGGATATAGCTGCCATGTAGACCGATATCTCGATTTAATGTCTTGGCCCCATAAAAGGCGCATTTATAATCCGATTTCATTGAAATTTGACACAGTGACTTATGTTAGGCTTTTCGACACCCGTATCGTATATGGTTCAGATCGGTTTATTTTTAGATATAGCTAGTGTACTTATTAATATTTGGTCCAAATCGGAACACATTTTGATATAACTGATATGGGACATAAGGTATGAAATCTTCACCGAATTTTAATGAAAGATAGTTTACATATATACCCGAGGTGGTGTGTATCCAAAGTTCGGCCCGGCCGAACTTAACGCCTTTTTACTCGTTATATATGTAGATTTCCCTGAAATATTAAACTGTGATTTGTATAAGGCTATTCGGCACCTGAATCGAACATGTTCAAAATCGGCCTATACGTTGATATTTATATAGATATAGCAGGTTAATAATAAAATAAGATGATATGTAAATCCATGGTAGTGGGTATTAATAGTTTAGCAGGGCCGAACTTAATGCGTTTTTACTTGTTGTTGTTTATTATACATTTAGCTAGGAATTGTTTATGTATTGCCTAAGAAGTAACGTCGTACGATTCGTTTATATGGAAGCAATAGAGACGGATTGAGATCATACTTGGCATGAATGTTGAAGGTTATGAAAAAAATCAATAAGAGAAATATTTCAGCCAAATAGAATAATAATTGCGACCTCCGCTAGAGGTATAGGAAGAAAAATTGGGAGGTCGGATTACATGGTAGTTTTATTAGGTTATTGGCCGATTAGGACCGTAATTGGCAAGAACGTTGGAGAAATTATGCAAAATTTCAGACAAACCCAATAGAAATTGCGCCTTCTAGGGTTTCAAAGAGTACCATCGAGAGATCGGTTTATATGGGAGTTTTATCAGGTTATTGACCGCTTAGGACGGTAATTGGCAAGGTCCTTTGAGAAATTATGTAAAATTTCAGACAAATTCAATAGGAATTGCGCCCTCTAGGGGTTCAAATCGGAGGATCGGTTTATTTTAGAGCTATATTCGTTTATGGACCAATTGAGACTATACTTGACAAGAATGTTGGAGGTCATAAAGGGACCCAGTTTGCGAAATTTCAGCCAAATCGGATGAAAATTGCGCCATATAGAGTCTCAAAATATCAAAGCGGTGAATCGGTTTATATGGGCGTTTTATAAAGATATAGTCCGTTATAAACGGCGATGTAGAATATAGGAATTGAAAATTGCTTGATGTTGAATATGCAATGACACAATTAGCTTATGACTTGCCCCGGACGATGTGCATATCAAGAAAATTAAAAAAAAAAAAGAAACAAGTAAACAGGCATTAAGTTCGGCCGGGCCGAACTTTGGATACCCACCACCTAGGGTGAAAATTGGATAACTTAAGCACCCAAATTCGGCACAGACATTAAGTGGTCTAATATATATAAGTCACTATTCAATTTTGTAGAGCAAAATATTGGTCTTTTTGGCAGCTATATCCAAATATAAACCGATCTGAACCATATTAAGGTCGGATATCGGGATATCGGATTTATCGGGAGATCGGTCTATATGGCAGCTATATTTAAATATAGTCCGATCTACACCATACTAAAGTCAGATGGCAAGAGGCTAAAAATAACGCACTGTTTCTAATTTCAGCGAAATTATCATTATCGGCAGATTGGTCTATATGACAGCTATATCTAAATATAGTTCGATATGTACCATAATTGGGTCGGATATTGGAAGGCTTAAGGTTATGTTCTGTTCCAAATTTCAGCGAAATGGGATGTAAAATAAAGCATTTATGGGCATTACACCCTTTATCGGGAGATCGGTCTATATGGCAGCTATATCTATATATGGTCCGATCCTAACAATATTTAAGTCAAATATCAAATATGTTTCAAATTTCAGCGAAATCGGTTAAAAAATAAAGCTTTTATGGGCTTCAGACCCTTCATCGGGGAGATCGGCATATTTGTCAGCTATATATAAATATAGTCTGATCTGAACCATATTTGGGAGGCCTTAAACTACTCACTGTTTCAAATTTCAGCGAAATCGGTTAAAAAATAAAGCAATTACGGCCATTAGATCTTTTATCGGCAAATCGGTCTATATAGCAGCTATATCCAAATATCGTCCAATTTGGCCCGTTCATCAAAGACGTATCTATGCCAAATTTCAGCTCAATATCTCAATTTTTGAAGGCTGTAAAGTATTTGCAACAGACGGACGAACAGACGGATAGACGGACAGACACACGAACATCGTTAAATCGTTTAGAATTTTACGACGATCCGAAATATATATACTTTGTATTGTCGGAAATTGATATTTCGATGTGTTGCAAAAGGAATGACTAAATGCATATACCCCCTACCCTACGGTGGTGGGTATAAAAGTAGTCAATTTCATTGCTAAGGAGCGGAGCGCAAAATTTTTGCCGGAGCGGGAGCGGAAAAAAGAAACTCTCTCGAAATATTTCTGCCATGAGAAATACGGTCCATATCGATCTATAACTTGATATAGCTCCCATATAATGAAAAAAGTCATTCAACGAATTTGTCACATGCGATCAATGGTGGAGGGTATATAAGATTCGGTCTTGCCGAACAGTATTTGCAGTATAAATCCATGGTGAAATGCATGGGCAGTTTCGAAACGAGCAATACTATTGACATTTTGCAATGGTGCGTCGCCATTGAAGGCACGCTGAATTTGAAATATCTAGTTCTGATACTCAGCTAAAATCTTTCTAATCGAGTTTAAAGTTTTATATAAGTATCTTATCTAAAGCGATAGAACTCAAAAAAACTTCAACATCTCGTTACCTTATTCCATACAGCTGTGTGGGCAAATTAAATAAATTTCAATAATTTCTTTATCGTTTTTGTTCATTTCAAATTAAAGCTGTTGCAGCCGAGTCTCTAACAAGCAACGAAAGCTGGAGGAACACCCAGCAATAGAGAAGCCAAAGCGATGAGCAATGTTTCAGGGTCGTGGGTAATAAATCACGTTTGGGACACCACTGGCGGCAGTAGCTGCCTGTTACTACTACTGCAGCGCCCAACCAAAAAACAATTGCAGCTTTTCTTGCTTGCCCCCACGAATGTATGGCGCAGCACCACCCCATCGACTTAGCAGCACCACATCTGTACGAAGAAACGAAGGAAAAAAAATCCCCCAAAACAGTAGACCATGGTCAACACTAAAATGAAACCAATAGCATTTTGCAACTCAGATATCGGAATGAAGGAAAAACCACAACCATTCGCAACCCCAAACTGACTGAACTAAGCTGAGCTCCATGGAAATGTGAAGAACTTCTCTTGGGCAATTTTTCTTTCTTTCTTGCCACCAAACTGGAGGAACTTTTCAAATCTACGGTGTGAATAACGTGATCTAGTGGTAAGTGGGCTCACACCCCTCATTTCGACGCAGTTAGAGAGTACCAAATACACTCACACATACACTACACAAATACCTTTGGAGCCTACACACAACAACCGGCATAAATACCACCCTATACAACACTACTTGGCAGTGTAGAGCGTGACATGAAGATAGATGGAAATTCAGTCGCAATGCTGGCAAAATGGTATTTATGCACTGGTTGTTCCATGCAACCAACCTACCAGCCAACCAGCAATAAAGCAAAACACTCCAGCTACCAGCAGCAGTAGATGCCCAACACAGCGGCCAGTACGCTTACACACCTAATGTCAAGAGGACGCAGGAGACGGTGTGTATGCCTGATTGGAGACTAAATGAAAAAGGAGGCGAAAATTGTAACTGTGTCGCGCGTACCGAAACAAATGCTACCACCGATGCTAGAGCCTGAATTGCTCCTTCTTCTAGGCACAGTGTAGGAAAATTCTTCATAAAATGAATAAAAATGAGTGAAAAACTAACAAGTTCGACCAGACCGAACTTGTCCAAACTGAAACTTTAGTAGATAACATGGCTTTTGATGAAAACCCATTTTCCACAGGATACGACGGGACTACGGAGACGCCGGAATCATGGAATAATGACGTTGATCGAAGGTTTATAATAACGGAATTTATGGAAAAGAATACTTAAGTCACCCGAACCTGATGGCATATTTCCGGCGTCACAACAGAAAGAGGCAGACTATCTGGCTCCTCATCTGGCCAAGAAGCTCGCACTCTACCAGAAGCTTGCTCGTTATCGAATGCAAAATGTTAGAAAGAAAATGGCCTTTAATTTGATGTATAGCAGGGGAAAATGGCTTCAGCCGTTTCAGAGATATGGATCGTCGAAGTTCCCAAAGTCACCAAATAGCAAAGAAATCGAGATTATCAAAATTTTGAGGCCGCAGCAGCACGATCTAACATCTTCCAATTGTGCTTGATTTTTGGAAATCTTAAAATCTAACAAAGTTAACAACTAAAAGCGTGCTAAGTTCGGCAAGGCCGAATCTTATATACCCTCCACCATGGATTGCATTTGTCGAGTTCTTTTCCCGGCATCTCTTCTTAGGCAAAGAAGGATATAAGGAAAGATTTGCTCTGCTATTAGAGCGATATCAAGATATGGTCCGGTTTGGACCACAATTAAATTATATATCGGAGACCTGTGTAAAATCTCAGCCAATTCGAATAAGAATTGCGCCCTTAAAATAGAGTAAAATAGAGAGATCGATTTATATGGGAGCTGTATCGGGCTATAGACCGATTCAGACCATAATAAACGCGCATGTTGATGGTCATGAGAGGATCAGTCGTACAAAATTTCAGGCAAATTGGATAAATTGACCTCTAAAGGCTCAAGAGGTCAAGATGCCAGATCGGTTTATATGGAAGCCCATATGGCCCATTTACAATCGATATGGCCCAACCGACCTACCCTAATAAGAAGTATTTGTGCAAAATTTCAAACGGCTAGCTTTACTCCTTCGAAAGTTAGCGTGCTTTCGACAGACAGACGGGCGGACGGACATGGCTAGTTCGACCTATAATGTCACGACGATCAGGAATTTATATACTTTATGGGGTTTCAGACTAATATTTCGAGTACAAAGAGTAATTTTAGGGATGTGCCGCCAATAACAAAAATCTACATCGATTTTTTCCCTTTGAGATAAAATCTTCCTTTGTCCGCGTATACCACGACGGCCTAATCGTCCGCCGCTCCCGCAGCAACATCGACTCCACTGCATTCAGTATCGCGAACATTAACGTTTGTTAGAAGCTGCACCCATTCAGAAGTCTGTAGAAGCCCTGATTCCAAGAAATTCAATGAAGACTTCTGCTCCATTGCCGCATTCAATTTAGACTCCTCCGCATATACAGAGGGTCCCGCAAAGGCGGTGTACCCCTACATTAGTGACGGCCGAAGGACGGACAGATATAGCTAGATCGACTTAGAATGTCAAGACCATCCTGAATATATACCTTATGGAGTCACATATCAATATTTTAGGGCATTACAAACGCTACGTGCAAAATCCAAATTGGAAAATAATTGCGGTTTCGAGGAATACACAAAGTGAAGTCGAAGGACCATTTTATATGGTAACTATATCCAAATTTAAACTGGTAAAGCCCATGGCCACGAGAAGTTTCAGTTCACAATATCATGCGGATAACTTCAATTGTTCAAATATTATCGTGATTTCGACAGGATGACAGACATAGCCAGATGTACTTTGAAAGAAATTATCAAACGATCAAGCATATTTATATATATACTTCTTAAGGTCGAACATTATTTTGTTTATGTCGAAGAATAGGTAAAAAGATTAGTATGGCGTTGCGGTTATAGCTATGGTGGTTGTTGCAAAAGTGTTTGGTATAGATAACATTTTGGATTTAATTGAGTCCTTTTTTCTTAGGTTCAAGTAAAATGGTCCCCAATGTATAGGATTTTACTTTGTTGCAACATTTTGCTCAATTCGATAACGTTCTGCTACTTTAACCATTTGTAACCACCATCACTACCAACATGCACGAGATGCTGCTACATCGTCAGAATTCGATGCCAAAAGAACTTCCTTGCACGTTTTGTGCCAGGGAGTAGAGGGATATCCTTACTCTCTATTTCGAATATCCAACGTAATTGCGAGCTATAGCCAAGTACTTCATATTCTTTGCGTTCGTATGGGTGTTAGTTCTGCCAGAGTTGGTTAGCGCACAGCTGTGGTCGTGCCGGATTCTTTTATTTCATTTTGTTTACATGGATTTTGTTGCGATATACTCATACTCCGTTAGGACGAACCAGGACTACCCAGCAGTAGTCCAAAAGGACCGCAGGGCAAACGAGACGTACTATGTGCTGGAACGTAACATGAAGGACATGTGGGTGCGGTGTCACGAAGCTGTTGCACACAACGTGTTTTCCAGAGGACACAACATATTGCCTACACAAACAGTTTACTGTTCATCATTCTTCGTTACGGAAAAATCTCTTCCCTTATCGGTGTTTGCTACAATTGGCGAATATTGAATGAACTCTTTCGTATTTTATTCATGGGGCCAAGACACTTTCAAGCATTCATTGGTGAATGCATTAATTTCACATTGTTGTAGTTGATGCACAAGGAATTTTGCAAAATGTGGGCATATTTAGGGACAAAAGCATGAAACTTAAGCAGCAACAATTAAGAATATAAAATGAATAACTATACATTTATGCAGTATCGTTTAAACCATATTCGACATAAGACATTAATTCAATTCAATATTTTTTATACCCTCCACCATAGGATGGGGGTATACTAATTTCGTCATTCTGTTTGAAACACCTCGAAATATGCGTCTAAAACCCCGGCATGAAACCCTCGACAAAAGACATTAATTCAATTCAATCTTTTTCATACCCTCCGTCTAAGCCCCCTAAAGAATATATATCCTTGATCGTCGCGGCATTTTAAGTCGACTAGCCATGTCGGTCCGTCCGTTTGTCTGTCGAAAGCACGCTAACTTTTGAAGAAGTAAGGCTAGCCGCTTGAAATTTTGTAAAAATACTTCTTATTAGTGTGTTGTATGCGATTGTAATTGGGCCACATCGGTCCAAGTTTTGATATAGATGCCATATGAACCGATCTTGGGTCTTGACTTCTTCAGCCTATAGAGGGCGCAATTCTCGTTCCTTCAACATACGTGTGCAATATGTTCTGAATCGATCTATAGCTTGATACAGGTCCCATATAAGCCGATCTCCCGATTTTGGTTCTTGAGCCCCGAATCGGACAATAACTTGATATAGCTTCTCCTCCTCCGTTCTTATTCATTATTTTTTGTTTACCTAAAAAGAGATACTGCGCAAAGAACTCGGCAGATGCGATCAATGGTGAAGGGTATATAAGATTCGGCCCAGCCGAACTTAGTACGCTCTTACTTGTTTAATTTTAATTAATTTTTAGTATTTTTTTTTTACTTTATTTTTGGCATGTGAATAAGATAATGAGTGGCAAGTAAAGGATATTGCAAGCATTTGAACCTATAAAAATTGTCAAAATGCTTCAAAAGTTAGCGTGTAGCGACAGACAGACAGTCGGATAGACAGACGGACGGACGGAAAGACGGACGGATAGACGGGCGGGCAGACGGACGGACAGACGAACGGACATTGCTAGTTTGACTTTAAATGTCACGACTATCAAGAAGGTATATAATATGGTATATGGGGTCTTAGACGCGTATTTCGAGGTGTTACAAACAGAATGACGAAATTAGTATACCCCCATCCTATGGTGGAGGGTATAAAAAGAATTTGGAATATGAACCTCCACTGAGACACATCTCCATTTTTTTTCTACCGCTTAATTCTTAGTCATGAAACTTCCTTGAATATACCTGTACCTACATTTATTTTCTTTTTAATGTATGTTTTCAACATGCACTTGGACACATATCTCCGTTTGTCTATTGGTCAATGTCTCATTCATGAAACTGCCTTTAATCTGCCTGCGCAAACATTTTTTCCATTTTTGGACATCCTATGTATGTTTGTATGCATTGACCCCAACAATAAAGTTTTATCACTTAGTTTAGTTTTTCTATCCACCATTGGAGGATTTTTTTGATTGTTATTTTTGTGTCGTTTTAATTGCAATTTTTCTTTGAAACACAACAACATAAGCATCGGTTGAATATTGTTTTGTTCCTCAGACCACGCGTGATCTGTAGGATGCTATGCTATTGTTTATGTACGCCCGTCATGTGTTTTTATTACTTCAGGTATTTTTCCTGAGGCTCAGAAAGTCAAATTGGGAGATCTGTTTATATGGCAGCTATATCAGGTTATCAAGCGATGTAGATCATACTTAGCGCAATTGTTAGATGTGTTGCCGAAATACCACGTGAAAAATCTCAGCCAAATCGGATTTAAACTACGTCCCCTAAAAACTAAAGAAGTCTAATCGTGAGATCGGTTTATATGGCGGCTATAACAGGTTAATGACGAAACTTCAATCAAATGGGATACAAATTGCGCCCCCTAGAGGCTCAAGAAATAAAGACCCAAGATCGGTTTATATGACAGCTTTATCAAAACATGGACCGATTTGACCCATTTACAATCCCAACCTACCTACACTAATGAGAAGTATTTGTGCAAAATTTCAAGCGGCTAGCTTTACTCCTTCGAAAGTAAGCGTGCTTTCGACAGACAGACGGAAGGACGGACAGACGGACGGACATGGCTAGTTCGACTTAAAATGTCATGACGATTAAGAATATATATATACTTTATGGGGTCTTAGACGAATATTTCGAGGAGTTACAAACAGAATGACGAAATTAGTGTACCCCCACCCTACGGTGGAGGGTATAAAAATAAGACAGAGGAATAAAGATAGCGATATACCATATCCATCGTAACTTGCTGCAAGGCGGAACCTCGTTCTAAAGAAGTTTAAATTACTTACAAATGATGGCGCGATAGCCACCTATGAGAAATGCTTTTGCCATTTATATGGCATATCGTTATATATCAAAGGGTTCAGTTTTGTAACTTTTGATAAAGAACGCTTCCATCTTCAACAGCCTTTTCCAAGAATGCAACGCACTATTTCATCATATCAATATTCCCACAAACCAACTGAAAAAAGTTTCCTTCTGTTTCGCAAGTGAACGAATGCAATCATGCATAGTTGAGTTTATAAATTACACATTGGGAAAAATCAATTGCGAATTTGAATTATAATGTACTTAAGTCTAATGTTTTATTGAATGAGAATGCTGCCATTATGTCACATACATATGCATGACTGCTTAAACAACAAATAATTCTTCTTCGAATTGGAAATCCTTTTATTTTATTGGAAATTATTGCAAATTCTCAACAAAGGTAGCCACTGAACTGTGAATGAAAAATGGATTGGAATTCGATTGACAAAATAAAATAACATTTCATTATGGTATTTGCCATACGGCACCAATGTCTATTCCTTTTCACCCATACATATATCGTGCATACATCTATGGTTACAATGGAATTCATACATACAAGTATCTAAGCTTCTATAGATGTATATATAGACACATGTATTTTGTGCAAGAATGTATGTTCAAAGTTTATTGCGGTCGACTCGAGAAATCTTTTGATGCCACAAACAAGAAGACATGTTGTGCTTCATATCTAAGGGACTTTTTAAAACAATGATGGCATAGAAGTAATGTTACACTATTCTGTGATGTAGATAGAATATCTGTCAGTATTTCGAAATCAGTTATTTTCACCCTTTAGTCGAACGATCTGTCGAAAGCGCATCATATTCCGGCTGAATGCAACTATATGCTCCTAATTTAGCACAAATACCCCTGTTTCTGTTTTATTCAAGCCCTTATGCAACCGAACTTTCGATTTCTATTATCCGAATTCGATAAAAGTATGCTTAACATTAAGTAGCAGATCAGGCGTGCTTGAAATGTTGTAGAGATCCTAGATTTTCACGCCCTTGGAGCCTTCTCAGAAACAGATTAATCAGTTCGTTTAGGGGTTTTGTTATATATAACAACTTAAGGACCCGCAGGGGTGTTGGGGCTAATTCTTATTTTTCTCCCAAAATATTTTTGTTTGAATTCATAATCGCTTTAAGGTTATCGCATCCCTTACCGAATGAGTTTTTTTTTCGAAGATTATTTCCGTTCCGTAAATATAAAGTAAATTGCTTACGACGAAATTTGTCAAAAAGTTATCTATTTCGGGCAAAAAAAAATCGATCGAACGAGCATATTTTGCAAAAGGTTATCAAAGGTTATCAAAGCAAATGGTGTTTGTTATTAGTTAAAGTTATTACTAATAAGAAAAATAAATTGAAACACATTTTAAAATGTATGCCATAGTTTTTAACGATATGTTACTGTTTTTTAAAGCGCTACCACCAGAACCACCAGGCGATCTCCAGGGATCTTTGTCCTCAGATATGTTTCCATGAACCTCTCAAGAGTCTTTAGCATAAAGCATGACAGACTAATAGGACGAAAATCTTTCGCTTTTGTGTGGTAGGGTTTTCCTGCTTTCGGAATGAAAATGATCTTCTTATCACTCCATCCCACAGGTATATATGACATTCTGATACAAGCAGACTATATCTCCCTAAGCCGGGGAACCAGTCTATCTGACACAGCTTGTAATTCAACCGATGATACATCATCAGGGCCTGGCGACTTAAAGGAGTCGAAATTTCTTATCGCCTAAAGGATTTTCGGCTCAGACACAATTTATCTAATAAACTCCGACGAATGTATACCGTTGAAGAATTTCCCGTGTATTAACGAGTAGTTTTAGCGTTTCCTCACTAGACATTGTCCACACATTCTCTGACTTCTGAATATACCCCACCGTAATAGGTCTCGAGGACGGAATTTTCCTTAATCTAAAGGCCTTAGATGTTTCCTCCACGGAGCTGCAAAATTCTACCCAGGAGCCTTTCTAAGCTCGCCCTTATATTTTCTTAGCTCAGCCTTATAGATGTCCCGAATGTGTGGTGCTCTTGTGTGTTTTGCTCTGTTGAAGAGTTTTCTGCAGTCCTTTCTTAGACCAACCAGCTCTGGTTGGTCGAAGAACCGGACCAACCACTATTTCAGATAGAACCGATTGGAACTACTATATCCCTGGTAACAGAAGTTACATAGACTTCTATACGGATGGTTCCAAACTAAACGACCAGGTGGGCTTTGGGGAGTACTCTAAAGATCTAAAGCTGCTCATATCGAAAAGGTTACCCGACCACTGTAGGTTGTAAAGGGTGATTTTTTTGAGGTTAGGATTTTCATGCATTAGTATTTGACAGATCACGTGGGATTTCAGACATGGTGTCAAAGAGAAAGATGCTCAGTATGCTTTGACATTTCATCATGAATAGACTTACTAACGAGCAACGCTTGCAAATCATTGAATTTTATTACCAAAATCAGTGTTCGGTTCGAAATGTGTTCATTCACCGTTCAGCGATGAGGCTCATTTCTGGTTGAATGGCTACGTAAATAAGCAAAATTGCCGCATTTGGAGTGAAGAGCAACCAGAAGCCGTTCAAGAACTGCCCATGCATCCCGAAAAATGCACTGTTTGGTGTGGTTTGTACGCTGGTGGAATCATTGGACCGTATTTTTTCAAATATGCTGTTGGACGCAACGTTACGGTGAATGAACACATTTCGAACCGAACACTGATTTTGGTAATAAAATTCAATGATTTGCAAACGTTGCTCGTTAGTAAGTCTATTCATGATGAAATGTCAAAGCATACTGAGCATCTTTCTCTTTGACACCATGTCTGAAATCCCACGTGATCTGTCAAATACTAATGCATGAAAATCCTAACCTCAAAAAAATCACCCTTTATAAAGCGGAGATCCTTGCAATTAAGGAAGTGATACAATGGTTAAGATATGTCATTACGACAATTGACATAAATATCTTCTCAGACTGCCAGGCAGCCATTAAATTTCTGAAGAACGTATTTCTGAACCCAAAAGAACACATTTCGAACCGAACACTGATTTTGGTAATAAAATTCAATGATTTGCAAGCGTTGCTCGTTAGTAAGTCTATTCATGATGAAATGTCAAAGCATACTGAGCATCTTTCTCTTTGACACCATGTCTGAAATCCCACGTGATCTGTCAAATACTAATGCATGAAAATCCTAACCTCAAAAAAATCACCCTTTATAAAGCGGAGATCCTTGCAATTAAGGAAGTGATACAATGGTTAAGATATGTCATTACGACGATTGACATAAATATCTTCTCAGACTGCCAGGCAGCCATTAAATTTCTGAAGAACGTATTTCTGAACCCAAAAGCCGCCCTCGACTGTCGCAGATTTCTGATGGCTGAACAATTCAAAATTCACCTGTTCTGGTTGCCGGTTTGCAGAGATATTCCAGGGAATTGCGAGACTAGGAACTACCTTACACATTCCAGGGATGCTGGAATCTGTGGGTATGCCTCTAGCAACATGTAAGCTCAGTTTTCCGAACCAGGCCCGTAGGCTGTGAGCATTCCAAAACTATGTGGCCTAATTCAGACTCGAAAAGGTCTATCGCTTTTCTGTCATTGGCTAGAACAGATGTCTCAGTCATTGTGACCGTCATGACAGGTCACTATCTAATCGAAAAACATGCTGACAGATTGTAGGTTGCCAGCAACGACTTTTGCAAAAGCTGTGAGGACATCGAAGAAGAGGAGACTATAGAACACCTTCTGTGTGTGTGTCCCGCACTAGCAGTTGAATGGAGATCCACTTTAGGTTATCATTTCTTTGAGAACCTGTTGGATTTAGCGGATGTGAACATTCGCAAAGTATTGAGCTTTTTAAAGAGATCTAGATGAATCAAAGGTAGGAACAAGAAGGCATTTTCCTTCTTCTTTTCCTGTGGTATCACAATGGACGAAAACGTCTAAGTGGGTCTAAACGCAGACTGCCACTTAAACTTAACCTAATGTAATATACGGCTTTCTCTCTAATACTCCAAGCACGGCCTCATCTGCTTTCACAAGTGCCCATGCTTCAGAACCATATAATGCTGGCAACATTTGTGAGGTACTATGCCATGTAAAACTTCTCTCCAAAGAGGTGTCGCACTGCGGCACGCCGTTCGGACTCGGCTATAAAAAGGAGGCCCCATATCATTGAGCTTAAAACTCATTGATTTGTGAGAAGTTTGCCACTGTTCCTTAGTGGAATGTTCATGGGCAATATTTGCATTTGCAACAAATGTGTCCAGTATGGTTCAAATCGGTTCATAACCTTATATTACTGCCATATAAACCGATTTTGTGTCTGGACTTCTTGAGCCCCTAGAGGGCACAATTCTTATCCGATTTGGCTGTAATTTTGTACGTGGTGTTATGGTATCACTTATAACATTTTTGCGAAGTATGGTCGAAATCGGCCTTTAACCTGGTATAGCTGCCTTGTAAGCCGATCTTGGATCTTTACTTATTGAGGCGCAAGAGGGCGCAATTCTCATCCGATTTGGCTAAAATTCTGCATGAGATGTTTTGATACGACTTCCAAAAACTGTGATAAGTATGGCGCAAATCGGTACATAACCTGATACAGCTGCCATTTAAACTGATCTGGGATCTTGACTTCTTGAGCCTCTAGAAAGCTCAATTCTCATCCGATTTGGCACAAATTTTGTACAACGGCTTCTCCCATGACCTTCAACATACGTGTGTTATATGGTCGAAATCGATATAAACCGATCTCCCGATTTTGCCTCTTGAGCCCCGAATCGGACTGTAATTTGTTATAGCTCCTCCTCCGTCCTTATTCATTATTCTTTGTTTGTCTAAAAAGAGATACTGCGCAAAGAACTCGACAGATGCGATCCATGGTGGATAAAGCTCTCATATAAACCGATCTCCCGATTTGACTTCTTGAGTCCTTATAAACCGCAACTTTTGTGCGATTTGGCTGAAATTTTGCATACGGTGTTCTGCTAAGACTTCCAACAACTGAGCCTAATTGGGTCCAACTCAGTCTATAACCTGATATAGCACCCATGTAAACCGGTCTCTCGATCATCCTTGTTCGGTTCCCAGAAGCTTTATCTTTTGCTGGTTTGACAGAAGTTTGGAATGTAGAATAAAATTATTTCCTTCATTCAAAAAATTTGTTTAGTATAAATTTTTAGCAGTGTCCATGGTGGAGGGTTCCAAATATTCGGTCCAGTCGAACTTAGCATGGTTTTACTTGTGCCATAATCCAAAAAATTTAAAATTCGATCGTAATATGTCGATTTCGGATGCCAAAATTAGTTCCCAAGTTTATTCTCTCCCATAGAACATATCACAGAGGCTTAAGAATACACTGATCCAAAAATTTGACTCCGAGTTCGGTTCTAAGACATTTGGTCCCAAATTTGGATACCATATACATACATATGCACTATATTTCCCAAATACCGTTTAATAAGTTCCAATATTGAAGGTTATTTGTGCAAATTTTCTGTCTGCATTCCCCCTGACTTTTAGTCTTATATTTTAGATTCATGTTGGCCCGAAGTCACTTGCAATATGTCTAAATGCAAATTTATGCCAATTTTTCTCAGAAACATTCCATTAAGGAACAGTGTGCGACGAGTATCAATGAATGCTGTCCAAATCAAGTTTTAAACTCAATGATAAGCTCAATACGTCCTATTGAGGGCTTATAAGCATTGAGTAGCCACTTTGGCCTCAAAAAATCATATCTGATTCCCAAATATCTTTCATTTAAGTCCCATTTTATACCGATCAGAGATTCTGGGAGAGCCGTTCCCCCTTGATGCTTGGTCTGATAATTGTTAAAAGGTTCATGTTTTTGGTTTACCATAAATATGCAAACAATATTTCGCTCAAGTCGGTGTACCTAACTCCGAGATCATGTGTTTTTGAATATTACGGTAATGGAACTTAGGTTAGGTTGGGTTAGAGGGCATACGATTAGCAATCGATTTCCCAGAAATGCCTTTTTGGGATAAAGATGTTCCGTCAACATGAAAGGGCGTCCCTGGTTTATAATCAGCCACACTGTCGTCACACCACAATATTTAAGTAGCGCTTGCCTTCCACCGTTTAAGGGTGATCTTCGTTGCCACACACCCAACCCACAGGTGCAAAGGTCTAAGATCGAGAATGACATTCAGCGTCTCTCCCAGGGCACTCCTCCTTGCTCAAAAGATCAACACAGCCCCGGTACCCTGGTTTTTCTCGATAAATCTGCGGCCACAGGGCCAGGTAAGAATCGGACGAACAATCGCCTTAAACGTCTAAGCCCCCAACTCCTTTCCTTTTTCCATGCCATTGATAAATCGGACAAACAATTGCCGAAAACATCTAAGCCCCCAACTTCTTTTCTTTTTCTGGAGTTTACGCCAAGTCCGTTGGATCTGGACCATTCAGACAGAGTCCTTGATGTCCCCTAGACTCCCAGGGCACTCCTCCTTGCTCAAGACATCGGCACAGCCCCGGTACCCTGGTTTTTCTCGATAAACCTGCGGCCACAGTTGCCTAGGTAAGAATCGGACGAACAATCACTGCAAACATTAAAGCCCACAACCCCTATCCTCTTTCTGGATTTTACGCCAAATCCGTTCGACCTTGACCATCCAGACAGAGTTCTTGATGTTCCCTATTTTCACTGAGCACCAAACTCTACATTCATTTTGGACTTTGACAACTATGTTCCCAAGACGGGATTTGTGAAATAAATACAAAGCAAATTAAATGTAGGGTATTAAGCGCATACGTATTGTAACAGTCTTTGGTTATTGTACAGGAAATTTTTGTAGTCTCTTTGTTTGCATGCTCTCATGATAAAATGTTGCAGGGACGATTGCCAAGGAATTGGTTTGGTCTATTTGTTCAATATGAATAGATTTCGAGAATCACTTGTGTACACAACAAATGTGAATAATATTATTGTTCATTGCTATTGTTGTTAGGGGGGTTTTCCATTATTGGTCTCATTCCAATTTGAGAATTTTTTAGCCACAACAAAATATCTCCACCCAAGAATTGGTTGTCGTTGATGTTGAATTGAAATATGCAATGCTTTTGGCAATGTTGCATTTGCCATTTGTCTGCTATTTTGTGGAGACTTTCGTTGCCACAGTTATTTCTCACAAATGCTAATATTTGTCCTTTGTATGAGGAAAACTGAAAAAGGCACATACAAACATTAACCGCATTTATTGTTTGCACTTTGCTTACATTCACTTATTGATGGTTTTTATTCATCCATTAATGTGTTCCAATGCAATGTATAAAAGGGTTTTATTTTTTTAAAGAGGCTTAAAGTTCATTCTTTTCCAAGGAAAAGGTTTATGGGATATAAGAAAAACTTTTCTCGTATCAATCAGGGAAGTATAAAACAAATCTTGAGCGACTGACGTTATTTGTTCCAAAATTGAATGCTTCCGACTAACAGATAGACTTAAAGATGGGTAGAGTAGATCGACTTAAAATATCATGTCGATCAAAATTCAATATAGACTCTAGTGGGTCTTAGACCAAGATTTCGAGTATTTACAAACTGAAATACAAAGTCAGTATACCTCACTCCTACGGTGAAGCGTAAAACAATGTGAATAGGAAAAAAATTTGGAAATGTTTTATTTTGCAACGCACCTTTTTAGCAAATACTCGACAAGGTATATGAATTGAAAACTAACATAACATTATATGCGAAATTCTATTTGTGCTCCCACATAAATCGATCTTTTGATAAACGGTGATTATGAGATAATTGTGCCCAAACGTCATCTGTGAAAGTAAAAAGTGTTTAGTAAACGATGCGGCTGATCGTTGAAATTTACTATCCAAATTCGTGGTCTGTGTGTTGGCAGTATTGGGAATTTCTACACAAATTAGGGATTTTTTTTTTCGATAATGGGAACGAAATTTTCGACTTTAAGACTAGGGAGCAAACATTTTGGAATTTTTGGGAGAACTTTCTGGGTCAACATTATGTAGTTGACCTTATTATACCCTCCACCATAGGATGGTGGTATACCAATTTCGTCATTCTGTTTGTAACACCTCGAAATAAGCATCTAAGACCCCATAAAAGATATATTTTCTTGATCGTCATGAAATTTTAAGTCGATCTAGCCATGCCCGTCGTTCTGTCCGTCCGTCCGTCTGTCTGTCCGTCCGTCTGTCCGTCCGTCTGTCTGTCGAAAGCACGCTAACTTTCGAAGGAGTAAGCGTGCTAGGCGCTTGAAATTTTGCACAAATACCTTTTATTAGTGTAGATCGGTTGGGATTATAAATGGGCCAAATCGGTCCATGCTTTGATATAGCTGCCATATTAACCGATCTTGGGTCTTGACTTCTTGAGCCTATAGAAGGCGCAATTCTTAACCGATTTGTGTGAAATTTCGCACGTAGTGCTTTGGTACCACGGCTTCTTCTATGACCTTCAACATAAGTGTCCAATATGGTTTGAATCGATCTATAGCTTGATACAGCTTCCATACAAACCGATCTCCCGATTTTGCTTCTTGAGCCCCTACAAGGCCCAATTTTTATTCGAATGAACTGAAATATTGCACAATAACTCCTACAATGTTCAGCATTCAATTCATTAATGGTCCGAATCGGACTATAACTTGATATAATATAATAGTTCTTATTCATTATTCTTTGTTTGCCTAAAATGAGATACCGGGCAAAGATCTCGACAAAAGAGATCCATGGTGGAGGGTAAATATGATTCCGCCCGGCCGAACATAGCACACTCCTACTTGTTCTTTAGTACTTACAGTGCAATTCACGATTAATCAATAATCGCTTATATCGATATCTCTCCACTACAACTTTGCACGATATCTCTCCACTACAACTTTGCACTAAAATTCTATCCAGAACATATGACAGGGTATGGGTGCAGGGTATTACAACTTAGTGAATTAATTTATAACACCCAAAAAGAAGAGAGATAGACCCATTGATAAGTATACCAATCGACTCAGAATCACTTTCTGATTCGATTTAACTATGTCCGTCTGTCCGTCCGTCTGTCTGTCCATGTTAATTTGTGTACAAACTACAGGTCGCAATTTTCTTCCGATCGCTTTCAAATTTGGTACAATCATGTTTTTCGGCCTAGAGATGAAGCTTATTGAAATTGGAAAAAATCGGTTCAGATCTGGATATAGCTCCCATATATATATATATTAGTCCGATTTTCAGTAATAATGCAATAAAATGGTCATTTGTTAACCGATTCTCTCGAAATTTAGCAGGATGGGTTTTTTTTACGACTCTCGACATTACTGGTGAATTTCATGATCGGAATTTCAATCGGTTCCGATATAGATATAGCTCTCATATATATATATATATATATATATATTTATATATATATATATATTTATATATATATATATATTTATATATATATATATATATATATATATATATATATATATATATATATATATATATATATATATATATATATATATATATATATATATATATATATATATCGCCCGATTTTGACTCTTGGAGCCACTGCAAGCGCATTTATTGACGAATCTTTTCAAAACTTTGCACAACGCTTTCCTCGACGACTTCCACAATTTTTATAAAGTTTAATCGAAAGAAAGTTGGTTCAGATTGAAGTATAGCTCCCATATATATGTTCATCCGATTTGCAGTAATAATGCAATAAAATGGTTACTTGTTAAGCGATTCTCTCGAATTTCGCCAGAAACGATAATCCTATGATGGTGGTGTGGTGCTAACGCGAGGACGTCGAGTGTGAACATCTTTACCAACAGTAAAATTGCCATAAGGGCAATAACAACAAGGACGATAAGGTCACGAACAGTTTTGCAGTGGAAGAAGGATATTAACGCCTTCTCTGAGGATGGCAAAATCCATATCGTTTGGGTGCCGGGCCATAACGGAGTAAGGGGAAATGAAAGGGCAGACTATTTGGCGGTGAAGGCCAGAAGGACGACGTAGTCCGAGTTAAGGGAGTGGGAGACGAATGCGCATGCAACATTGTGGAACAGCGAAATGGTCGGTAGGATGGCGAAAATCTTATGGGGTATCCAGATCCTTAGAAGACGAGGCTATTACTGGAAATAAGCAAAAAGGAGGTCAGTATAGCTATTTGTATCATAACGGGACACATAGGACTAAGAGCTCACTTATGTAAAATCGGTGCGGCAAGTGATAACATGTGTAGGGCATGCGGGTAAGATAATGAGGCGTTGGGGCATTTGCTTTGTCATTGCCCGGCTTTCGCGTCTAACAGATGCCGGCACTTAGGTGAAGACACAATACCAGACATAGACCCACTTAGGGGATTGGTATTGAAAACAATTAAGGATTTTGTAAGTAGCACGAAATTCCTAACTTAAAATTTTCTTTTTAGAGGATACTTTGTAGTTTTGATTACTGACTTAGGTGTATGTCTATAGTGACATGGGGCGGATTAATATCTGCACCCTCTTTTAAATCTAACCTAACCTATATTTTGACTAAAATTTTAATGGAACCCATGGTGGTGGCTTCCCAAGATTCGGCAAGGCCGAACCTGGCACGCTTTTATTGGTTTTTAAAAGCACATGGAGCTTAGGTGGTGAGGAGAATATATTTTACCACAACTGTTCGAAATGGCTGGTTATACATCGAATTTTACTTATTTGCCCAAATGCATACTTAAATTCCATCATGTAGTTCGATTTTAAATGTTTTGGCCTTGTATGTGTGGGTACATGTGACTTTGAAAAATTTCATTCATATATTGGTTTTTTGCTTTTCTCTTATTATTCCCTATTTATTTGAAAGTAAATAATTTCTTGGTAAAATTTTACAACATGATTCTGTATGCTCTTGGCGTCATGTACATCGAGCATGACAAAGTGTACCCTACATTAAGTTTGGTTGTTTTGTTTTTGTAGAGAGAAAACATTAGGTATTCTAGGATACGTTGTTACAATAGAAATCCATACTATAGAACTCTTATTATATATTGGGTTGCCCAAAAAGTAATTGCGGATTTTTTAAAAGAAAGTAAATGCTTTTTTAATAAAACTTAGAATGAACTTTAATCAAATATACTTTTTTTTACACTTTTTTTCTAAAGCAAACTAAAAGTAACAGCTGAAAACTGACAGAAGAAAGAATGCAATTACAGAGTCATAAGCTGTGAAAAAATTTGTCAACGCCGACTATATGAAAAGTCCGCAATTACTTTTTGGGGAACCCAATAGAAGTTCTAAACTTCGTATGGCCTGAGAATTAAAACAAATCTTAAAATTCTTTTGAATGTGACCAAACTTCCAACAGTAAATATCTAGGTTTCAAATACAGCCTCTGTGAGTCGGTTTCGATTTGCACATGCACATCGCCTTTCCGTCCTTTGCATTTGTGTTTGCCAATTGATTCAGTCTTATTTATTGTTTTGCATTAAACTATTAAAATATTGTTAGTATCGGTATTTTTGTTTGTCCACATGCAGTATTTTAGAACATTTTTGTGGGGCTATTTTTCCATTGGTTTCCTTTCGCATATTCCCATATAGTGTATGATTATCATCCCTAAATGGTTGTCCATATTGTGTGGGGGCTCGCAATGTAATTGGTAAGAGGGGCCGTAGAGATTCTGCTTGAATGAATATTATTTGTGTGGCGTCGTTCGTTTATTGACTTAAGTTGAGCAAATAATTTGATTTTGGCAGCTATAAATTTTATTAGAAATATTAATAATTCTTATTTACTTGTGTGTTTGAGTTTTCTTTCGCTCTTTGGTGAGTTTCGTTGTGAGCATTATTTTTCTGATCAATAAATAGTTGCAAAATGTATTGACTAATTTAATGTGTACAACGTATCACTATAATGTGGCCAAATATCTACCTAAAAGAGTATTTCTCCTTGTAATGGGAAGGTTTCAGATTTAAATTAGGAAAACCTAGGATACTATTGGGTTGCCCAAAAAGTAATTGCGGATTTTTTAAAAGAAAGTAAATGCATTTTTAATAAGACATAGAATGAACTTTAATCAAATATACTTTTTTACACTTTTTTTCTAAAGCAAGCTAAAAATAACAGCTGATAACTGACAGAAGAAAGAATGCAATTACAGAGTCACAAGCCGTTGAAAAAATTTGTCAACGCCGACTATATGAAAAATCCGCAATTACTTTTTGGGCAACCCAATACATAATTTTTGTATTTTAGATATTTAGAGTTTAAAATTTGTATATGGAGGTTGTCATGGTACAAAAACTCCTTTTTTCGGACATGGGTGCGTCAATCCTAACGAAATTGTTTTCACCCTTATGGCAACCCAAACACACGAAACTGATATATATAAAAATTCTAAAAGGGTCACCCTACTGCCAAATAACCCCAAATGGGACATGTTTACTGATTGGGGTAATATGGGTATCAAATGATACCTAGCTCCCTAAGCACGGCGTGTTTACCGAATTGGGCTATATGAGGATGCCCTAATCCTTAAAAGACATGATTGACGATTGACGGAAATATGGGTATTATATGAGTATCGAAATAAAGGTATATGAAGGTAAAGTACAAATCAGATATAAAATGATGGTCAAAGATGTCTGAGGGGTCGCATCACCTCCCGCAAAATAAGATCTCAAATGAAAGGTCTTAGGGAGTATACTACGACTATTTGACACCAAGTCGATCTCTCGATTTGAGGTCTTGGCTCCATAAAAGGCGCATTTATTATCCGATTTCGCTGAAATTTTATACAGTGACTCATGTCAGGCTTTAGACCTCCGTTTTCGACGCTAGATCATTTCGCCCATAGTGGGAATGGGAATCGAACCCACGACCGCCAACTAGAAATCCGATCACGCTACCAACTCGGCTACTGGGGCGGCGTTTTGAATTGCGCCCCATTCTCATCCATATATCCGGTTAATTTTGCCGTGGGTTTAGTACCCACCAAAAGCTGTGGTCTGTTGACAGTGTAGTATCACAATTAGCAAAATATTATCTAAAAGACTGAGACTTCTGAGGACCAAAGCTGGCAAAATTTCAGTAATTTAAAGCAAGTAAAAGCGTGCTAAACTAACCTATTTCAGGTTATAGACCCATTCGGACCGTACCTTGCTCATTTATTGGAAGTCCTAACAGAACACTTCACGCAATTTCAGCCAAAGCGGACAAAATTGCAGCTTCCAGTGGCTTCCCGATTTAACTCCTTGATTAAATCGGGAGATCGGTTTAAATGGGAGCTATATCTAAATTTGAACGTCGAGACCATCAAGAATATATATACAAACGGAAGGACAAGATTAGTATAACCCCATCCTATTCTGGTGGGTATAAAAATCTGGACGTTAAGCTTTGATTTGAAATGAAGCTCAGTACAAAAAGCAGTTTATCCATTCTTTTTAAGGTAGAACGCACTAGGGTCTGCGCTATTGATACAATAAACGCCTCTCAATTTGAAATAGGAAATAGTTTTTCATTATAGGTAATTATGGAATTATTAATTAAATGAGCAATGTCGAAATTTAAGGTTAACAAGTAAAAAGGCGTTAAGTTCGGCCGGGCCGAACTTTGGATACCCACCACCTCAAATTTATATGTAAACCACCTTTCATCAAAATCCGGTTAAAATTGCATACATTATGTCCCATAGCAGTTATATCGAAATATGTTTCGATTTGGACCAAATAATTATAAGTATAGTAGCTATATTTAAAAACAAACCGATCTAAACCATATACGACACGGATGTCGAAAAGCCTTACCTAAGCCACTGTGTCAAATTTCAGTGAAATCGAATTATAAATGCGCCTTTTATGGGCCCAAGACTTTAAATCGAGATATCGGTCTATATGGCAGCTATATCCAAATCTGGACCGATTTAGGCCAAGTTGCAGAAAAATGTCGAAGAACCTAAACAAAGCACTGTCCCATATTTCAGTGAAATCGGACAATAAACGCGCCTTTTATGGGTTCAAAACCTTAAATCGAGAGATCGGCCTATATGGCAGCTATATTCAAATTTGAACCGATCTGGGCAAAATTGAAGAAGGACGTCGAAGAGCCTAACTTAACTCACTGGGTCAAATTTCGGCGACATCGGACAATAACTGCGCCTTTTATGGGCCCAAAACCTTAAACCGAGAAATCGGTTTATATGTCAGCTATGTCCAAATCTGGACCGATCTGTGCCATATTGTAGAAGTATGTCAAGGGGCTTAACTTAACTCACTGTCCCAAATTTCGCCTTCGCCTTTTATAGGTCCAAAACCTTAAATCGAGAAATCGGTCTATATGACAGCTATATCCAAATCTGAACCGATCAGAGCCAAATAAAAGAAACATGTCGAAGGGCCTAACACAACTCACAGTCTCAAATTTCAGCAAAATCTGGTAATAAATGTGGCTTTTATGGGCCTAAGACCCTAAATCAGAGGACCGGTCTATATGGCAGCTATATCCAAATCTAATCCGATCAGAGCCGAATTGACGGAGGATGTCGAAGGGCCTAACTCAACTCACTTTTCCAAATTTCAGTGAAATCGGATAATAAATGTGACTTTTATGGGCATAAGACCCTAAATCGGAGCATCGGTCTATATGGCAGCTTTATCCAAATCTGGACCGATCTGAGCCAAATTAACGAAGGATATCTAAAGGCCTAGCACAACTAACTGTCCTTAATTTCATCAAAATCTGATAATAAACGTGGGTTTTATGGGCCTAAGACCCTAAATCGGCGGATCGGTCTATGTGGGGGCTATATCAATATATAGTCCGATATAGCCCATCTTCGAACTTAACCTGCTTATGGACAAGAAAAGAATCTTTGCAAAATTTCAGCTCAATATCTCTATTTTTAAAGACTGTAGCGTGATTTCAACACACAGACGGACGGACATGTCTACAATAGATCGCCTTAGATTTTTACGCTGATCAAGAATATATATACTTTATAGGGTCGGAAATGAATATTTCGATGTGTTGCAAACGGTATGCCCACATTCGGTGGTGGGTATAAAAATAATACTTATGATTTACTTGTACTCATTTTGATAGTGAATTTTACAATAGTTATTAATCTTCAATCATCAATCTTCAAAAGACTGTCACCATTTACTATTCTGTAACTGTAAGTCATATCAGCTATGCATGTGCTGCTATACTCATAATGCACTCTATGAAGTGTTTTAAAATCTTATGGTAAATTTTCCAACAGGATAAGCCTGATCGGCTCGTTATGGCCACATAAACTGCCGCATCGCCACCATTACAGAGGATTCAATGATTATTTCAATTGTATTAAGTGCGAAGATACCAAAGAGAAAAAAAAAAAACAAATACCAAATCCCAGTCAGTTTCCCACTTCAAGATATCATGGGTAAAGGCAAAGAGTCTCATATCGCTTGAAATGGCAACATCAAACGAAAGTGCAACACCAAATATTGGCTTCAACTCAAACATCTGAATGCATAAATCAAACATTTATAAGATGTCCGTCTGTCCGTCCATTCAAAGACCTGTCCGTCCCATTAGCCTCATACCTCAGCAAGGAATACTTGAGTACGTACATACGTTTCTGTGGTGCGGTTAAGAGTAGAAAAATATCTGGGTCCCTAAAATCGTTGCACACTCTGCGCTATAAAATCAACCTTTTATAGCACCGCATAGCTTTGCTTAATCACACACATGTGAAGAAGTACGAAAGCAGCTCTTTAACAATGAATGCCATGTGTCTTATGGACTAAAGAAGGAAAATGGAAATCAGTTTTTATGACTTATGTATCCATAGGATTCGACGAGATTGCATAAAAAATCGCATTTAGCATTGAATCGTAGGAGAGAATACTGCACAGCGGTGTCTTCCAACTCTTAATGTCATGATTGATGGCTCAATTTGAAGACACTGTAATGTCTGGCCATTGTCTTGGTGTGAAGTGATATGAATGAATTATTTGGGAAAATTGCAAATTTAGTTATGGGGAAACTTTTTTTTTTCTATATTGTCCTCAAGTGATAACGGCGAATGGGGATTTTGGTGCAATTAGGATTATTATAAATGGGGAATGGAGGTTTTGTTGTTCATAAATGAATGTAATTAATAAATGTTAACAAGTACTTAGAAGATTTAATGACAACATAACATATATGTAACATAAAAATTGTACTGCATGACAGTTGTCATGTCCATGGGAGGATATTCAATTGTGTTGGGCAATACAAAAGAAAATATTTCACTTGGTACAAAGTTCTCCTAAAAGATATAAAACAATTTTATGGGTAGAATTTGTTAGAGAATAGCTAATATGTTTCCCACTAAAGTGGATCAGAGGTAGTTATGGTCTTCAGCCATGTTAAATTTCTCTACAAAAAGGTCTGCACACCGCAGTGAACCCGGCGGACAGAAAGAATATTCTTCTGCGAGACTACAATCCAGTCAGCTAATTTAGGCTTCTACCGAATTCCAGATTGACAAAGGTACTTGTTGCCTGGATGGAATTCAGGTGCGGATAGAGGAGTTCACCCACTAACCATTGTCTTCACCTCCCATTGCAAGGCAGTGACACTAAAGGCACCTGACCGTCTCCAACTCCTCCTCATCATCGCACATCTTGCAAAAGTCTACCTTTTGCTGCGGTGAGCGCTAGGTCAATGACCAAACGATGCACAGTGTGATGGAAACGAAAAAAAAACTAATAATAGGCCAGTCGACATCCCACTTCAATTTGTTCTAGATAAGTCCAGATTTGGATATAGCATCCATATAGACTGATAACTTGATTTAAGGTCTTGGGCCCATTAAAGGCGCATTTATTGCCCGATTTAGCTGAAATTTGGGACAGTGAGTTGTGTTAGGCCAGTCGACATCCCACTTCAATTGGGCCTAGATCGGTCCAGATTTGGATATAGCTGCCATATAGATAGAGCGTTGTCTCGATTTAAGGTCTTGGGTCCATAAAAGGCGCATTTATTGTCCGATGTTGCCAAAATTTGGGACAGTGAGTTAGGCTAGGTTCCTCTACATCTATCTGCAATATGGCACAGCTCGGTCCAGATTTGGATGTAGCTGCCATATAGACCGATCTCTCGATTTAAAGTCTTGGCCCCATAAGAGGCACATTTATAATCCGATTTCGCTCAAATTTCAAAAAGACCAATATTTTGTTCTACAAAATTGAACAATGACTTATACTTATTAGATCACTCAATATCTGTGTCGAATTTGCTCCATAACGGACCATATTTCGATAAAGCTTCTATGCTATGGTGATAAAAGGTGGTTTACATATATACCCGAGGTGGTGGGAATCCAAAGTTCCGTCCGGTAGAACTTAACGCCTTTTTTACTTGTTTTTCACTTTATATGTTCCCAAAGCACATGTAAAAAAAAAATTCTATTTCGAAATTATGTTTACACGAAATGGGTATTTTGGGATTTTTGTAAAAAAATTCGGAATAAACTTATTTTTGGCTTTTGAAAAAAAATTCGTCCACACAATTCAAAAAAAATTATTAAGATATCGCTGTTTGTTTTTTTTATAACGAAGAATTGTTAAAATCGGACCACAAATGAACAATTTTTTGAATTGCCGGGGTGACCAACTTTAGGGGCCGGCCAGGGGTGGCCCGGACCATTATGGCTTTCAAATTTTGCACATCATCTCGATAACACCTCAGCTTTAAAGCTTTTTTTTCAATTTTAAAGAGTTATCCCTATACGATCTCAAATAGCATGTTTTTACTGTTTTTTCGTTTCTATCACACTGTGCAATGCAGTGACTAGTCAGTAGTTCTAAGTTATACTTTCTCAGCTTTTATCAGGAGTTCTGGGTCTTGCTTTCTAAGTCCACACAAAGCGAAGTTCTGTTCCGCGAAATTCTTTGCCACAGGGACTCTGACACCCAGAATCCGCATCAACAGCTCAAGCTTCATAATTGCGGTCATCGTAGAAATCGCCCACCCTTTCAAGAAGCTTGCACAGGGCCTGGAATTGGTCACTGATTCCGTAGCACGATCTGCGCCAATAAACCATCCAAACCTGACCAGCTGGTCCAACGCTTTGTTTCCCGCCACTCCTCCAGTGCCTTTTGGACTGCGTAGACTTTTCAAATTTCAAGGAGTTCATCCGAACAACTGCTGTAAATATCTAGTGTACCGTCACCGGTCTAAGCCCCCAATTTTTTCCTATCGACGTTCTTCTCCAGCTTAGTTTTTGGTCAAGAATCTCGCCCAAGTACATGGATTCCAGAAGGAGCGGCGGTTTCACCTTATGGGGAAAAGTACCAGCTAAGTCTTTCTGGTACTTTTTCATCGATAATCAGAAGCCACAAAAGAAGGGATAAAATCCATCCTTGGAGCTCCGTTGGTCACAATCTTCCTGTTCAAACCATTCGCTAGTGATGCATTGATAATTCATACGTTCAGCATAGTATCTACCCACCTCGTCAAAAGTAGGAGATCCTCATTCCCACCAGACCGCAATGTATGGATTCCAGATTCACGTTGTCGAAAGCTTCTTCTATGTACAAAAAGACCGCCATAGTAAAGTTGCCCACATAAAAATTCCTGTTGATATAGCCAAATATACTATGAATGGCGCTGTCAACCGACCGACACTTGTAACCGCATGTTGATAACCACAAACCAGTGAGCCAGTTTGTCTCTTCAAAGTCTTCAAAATGAGATTGATTGACCTGTAATCCTTGGGGAAAGAGTGGCTTGGTTTCCCGCCTTCAGGATAAAAGCAAAACCTATATCCTAAGAATGATTCCAAGGAGCAGAATGGCATACAAATAGTCCGATTTCCCTTCCAGTTGATTTCGTTCGTTCCCCCACCACTCACACCCGTCCCTGCTAACCGAGGGCTCAACCTTTCTGCATATCGGGATAAGTACACCCCAAAGTCCGAACTATGGAGAGTAGGGTTCAAATGAATTCACAAAACTATTGACAGTAGGGTTCAAATGAATTCACAGATCTATTGAGAGTAGGGTTCAAATGAAGTCACTTTCCCGACACTTAGAAAAATTCGTTAGTAAAAACAGCAAAAACGTATGCTGTAAGAGCAGAAGTCTGAACAGCAGTAATTTTTTCTCAAGAACAACAAAAAATTTCTGTTGTTTTCAATTGGTAAAAAGTTTAAAAAATACTCAAAAATGTATTAAAATTTTCAATAAATTGTTTGTTGCACCTTATCTCTCAATTTACAAGCATGTAACGTACAAATTTTCCCAATTTTTTACAATTTGATAAACTTTGAGCGAATTTAAAAAAACATCAGACAAATTAAGTACTTCTATAATATTTATGCTTTCAAAGAAAAAGTAAACGCCTAAAATTTGATTTTTTAATTACTACATAGGAAATGCCACAATTGTTTTTTAGAAATTCAAAAATCTTGTATGGATTAATTCAAAGGTTTAAATTTTTTATTTCCGGCTACATCGACCGACCAGCTCCATCCGAGCGCCCAGGTGAGTTCATAGCTGCCAGTGGCTCGAGCGTCTCAGAGCTAGACTCCCTTCGTATTCCGTTATCTCTTTAAACGCTTCCAAAGGCTTTCGGATCCATAGACAGAACCCTGTTAAACTGGAGGACCCTTAAAGTACCTCTATCGACTCGCATAAATGACGTTCTCTTGGACGATTTCTCTCGTTTATGTTTAGGCATTTTCTGTACCTGTACATCAGTTTCGTTGCCGATTTAAGATTCTTTTTATACACTCCACCATAGGAGGGGGTTATACTAATTTCTTCATTCTGTTTGTAACACCTCGATGTATTCATCTAAGAACCCATAGAGTGTATATATTCTTGATCGTCATGACATTTTAAGACGACCTAGCCATGTCCGTCTGTCTGTCCGTCCGTCTGTCCGTCCGTCTGTCTGTCCACCTGTCCGTCCGTCCATCTGTTCGTCCGTCTGTCTGTCTGTCTGTCCGTCCGTCCATCTGTTCGTCCGTCTGCCTGTCCGTCAATCTGACCATCCGTCCGTCTGTTCGTCCGTCCGTCTGTCCGTCCGTCCGTCTGTCTGTCTGTCCGTCTGTTTGTCGATAGCACGATAACTTTCGTAGGAGTAAAGCTATCTACTTAAAATATTGCACAAATACTTATATTAGTGAAGGTCGGTTGGGATGGTAAATGGGCCAAATCGGTCCATGTTTTCATATAGCTGCCATATATTCCGATCTTTAGTATTAACTTCTTGAGCTTCTGGAGAGCGCAATTCTTATCCGATTTGGCTAAAATTTTGCACGAGGTGTTTTGTTGTGACTTCCAATAACTGTGTCCATAACCTGATATAGCTGCCATATAAGCCGATCCTGGATCTTGACTTCTTGAGCCACTAGAGGGCGCAATTCTTATCCGATTTGACTGAAACTAAGCATGAAGTATTTTGATACGATTTCCAACGAGTGTACTAAGTATTGTTGAAATCGATCCATAACCTTACGTAGCTGCTATATAAACCGATCTTGGTTCTTGGTGCTAAGTATGGTTCAAATCGGTCCATAACCTGATATAGGTGCCATGTAAACCGATCTGGGATCTTGACTTCATAAGCCTCCAGAGGGCGCAATTCTTATCCGATTTGGCTGAAATTTTGTACAACGGTTTCTCCTATGACCTTCACCATTTGTATTAAATATGGTCTGAATCGATCTTTAGCCTGATACGGCTCCCATATAAACCGATCTCCTGTTATAAATTCTTTAGCCCCTATAGGGCATAATTTTTTATTCGATTTGGCTGAAATGTGGCACACTTTATGGTTCGAATCGGACTATAACTTGATATTGCTTCAATAACATTACAATTCTTATCCATTATTCTCTGTTTGCTTAAAAGGAGATACCAGGCAAAGAACTCGACAAATGCGATCTATGGTGGAGGGTATATAAGATTCGGCCCGGCCGAACTTAGCACGCTCTTACTTGTTATACTCTATACCATTTCTCTAGTACGGGATACTATAACTTAGTGCATTTGTTTTTAGCACTCAGAAAAAAAATTGGCAGCAACAGTTGGCGTAATTTTAGAAAATTTCATATCACTTATTTGGGCTTTAAAATTTCTTTTATGAAAATAAAGAAAACAAATGTTTTTTCCAAATCCGAATTGTTTAAATCGCAAACATTTAAAACTATTTCCAACTCTCAATGACTTTAGGGGACACTGACTAACAAACAGTTAAAATGCCACCAGCACACCACACTGCCACATCATCAGCGTAAGGTGATTTATCAGGGAACTGCTACAGTGTGGCGCTTTGTGAAATTTACGCTACGTGTTGCAAATGCAAAATATGCGTAAATACGTTTGTACATACGCTGATGTATGCATTTACAGGGTACACTTGTAGAATTTTTACATTAATCCAAAAGCAATATGCGCGGAATGACTGGGCCAGACCGGACCGGCTAGACCACTTGACTTGATTCAACGTAAATTTCATTGCACAGACCCTCTTTCCGTTGGCTGTTGGTGCACTTCTTGACCGTTCCAAGCTCCGCCTAGCTGAGTGGTGCACAGTTCTTGACGTTAGCAGATAGACAGTTGTTGCTATTGGCAAACAAGGTGCATGCATTCATGGCTTAGATGGGACGAGGAGGACAGTTCTGCTTTTTCCCCCTTTAAAATATCATACATAAATACTGTTGTGTTGACCAGGTCTGGTACGTTTATGTTTGGTTTGCATTTCGTTCGTTCGTTTCGTTTTTGTTTTGCCAGAGTAGATGTCAATGCATTTAAATAACGATGGCAAAAACTATGACGTTTCCCATGCCTAAGCAATGGCAACATCGACATCTATAGCAACAGCCAACAACAGATGATGGTGTTCATTTTGCTCGATTCAGGTTGGGGCTGGCACTCAGACATGTGTGTAAATTCTAGGTTTGTTTGAATGTTCGATGCACGCCTGCATCGGTAATGGATCACATGCTGCACAAGTGCATTGTAGCTGTATATTTTTCCTGTTCTTATTTCATAACTTTTTTGAAACCTTGCCTTTGGGCAAAACATACGAGGGCTTCCGTTAAAGTATTGTCAATTAATGCAATTTTTGACAATAAGTATGTCTGTATGTCCGTCCGTACATACGTCTTTTTAAGTTCTTGAACGGGCTAAATCGGACCATATTTGGATACAGCTGCTATATAGACCGATTTTACGATAAAGGATCTAAAACAGTGGGTTATTTTAAGCCTACTGACATCTGACCTAAACATGGATTAGATAGGTCCATATTTAGATGTAGCTGTCATATAGACCCACCTCCCGATAAAGGGTCTGAAGACCGTAAAAGCTTTATTTATTATCCGATTTCGCTGAAATTTGCAACAGTGGGTTATTTTAAGCCTCTTGACATCTGACTTAAATATGGATTAGATCGGTACATATTTCGATATAGCTGCCGTATAAACCGATCTCCTGATAAAGGGTCTGAAGGCCATAAAAGCTTTATTTTTTATCCGATTTCGCTAAAATTTGCAACATTATTTTAAGCCTCCCAACGTCCGACCCAAATATGGTACAGATCGGACTATATTTTGATATAGCTTTCATATAGACCGATCTGCCGATAAAGGGTCTGAAGCCCACAAAAGCTTTATTTTTTTACCGATTTCGCTAAAATTTGAAACGCTGAGTTATTTTTAGCCTACTGACACCCGAGCTAAATATGGTTCAGATCGGGCTATGTTTAGTTATAGCTGCCATATAGACCGAAGCCAATAAAAGCTTCATTTATTACCTGATTTCGCTGAAATTTGAAACAGTGAGTAAGTTAAGACCTCAGACCTAAATATGGTACTGATCGGACTATATTTTGATATAGCTTCCATATAGACGGATCTGCCGATAAGGGGACTGAATCCCATAAAAGCTTTATTTAATACCTGATTTCGCTGAAACTTGAAACAGTGATTTTTTTTGAACCTCACGATGTCCGACCTTATAGCTCAGATAGGTTTATAATTGGATATGTCTGCCAAAAAGACCAATATTTTGTTCTACAAAATTGAATTGGGACCTATATATATTAGACCACTCAATGTCCGTGCTGAAATTGGGTGCTTAAGTTATCGAATTTTCACCGGATTGTGACGATATGGGGTTTACATATATACATTATATGGTGAGTATCCAAAGTTTGGCCTGGCCGAACTTAATGCCGTTTTACTTGTTTTTTTATACCCTCCACCATAGGATGGTTTGTTACTACTCGAAATATTCGTCTGAGACCCCATAAAGTATATATATTCTTGATCGTCTGTCCGTCCGTCCATCTGTCCGTCTGTCTGTCGAAAGCACGCTAACTTCCGAAGGAGTAAAGCTAGCTGCATGAAATTTTGCACAAATACTTCTTATTAGTATAGGTCAGTTAGTATTGTAGATGGGCCATATCGGTCCATCTTTTGATATAGCTGCCATATAAACGGATCTGGGGACTTGACTCTTTGAGCCTCTAGAGTGCGCAATTCTTATCCGATTGGGATGAAATTGTGCCTGACGTGTTGTTATGATTTCCAACATCTGTGCCAAGTATGGTTCAAATCGGTCCATAACCTGATATAGCTGTCATATAAACCGATCTGAGGTCTTGACTTCTTGAGCCTCTGACTTCCAACATCTGCGCCAAGTATGGTTCAAATCGGTCCATAACCTGGTATAGCTGCCATATAAACCGATGGTCGGAATCGGTCTATAGCCCGATACACCTCCCATATAAATCGATTTCTCTATTTTACTTCTTGAGCCCCCAAAGGGCACAATTCTTATTCGAATTGGCTGACATTTTACACAGGTCTCCAACATACAATTTAATTGTGGTCCGAATCGGACAATATCTTGATATCGTTCTAATAGCAGAGCAAATCCTTTCTTTTATCCATTTGTAGCCTAAGAAGAGATGCCGGGAAAAGAACTCGACAAATGCGATCCATGGTGGAAGGTATATAAGATTCGGCCCGGGCGAACTTTTACTTGTGTTTTTATATTTTTGCACATGTTTGTGCAATGAACAGAACATCTTGTTCAACATTTAATAAGGACGAGAGCATTTACGCATATTGAAAATGTATATGGGAGATAACCTAAGATTGTCTTTCTACCCAAAAATGTGACTGGTAAAAAATTGCACGAGAATCGGACAACATATGCGATCTGTATCTAGAGTCTCACAAGAATACATGGGCAGAAAGACTGGCAGACGGAAATGGCTACGTATTTCGAATAAAAAAGTAATTCACTAAACAATAGGTCCCTTCACCTTCGTAACTTTGCAAACAACATCACAAGCTGTTGAGCTGAAACTTAGTCTCGATAAAAGTCTAGACCTTTATAATATTCTCATATAGACAAACGGCCCGATTTCTTATTTGACTTTAGCTAATTTCATCTTGACTTTTCGAGCTATTCGTCAGCTTGGTCCGACAATTTTTTTTTTTGTTTAAAACATTAATTTTGGATATACTTGAGTAACTTCTGTAACTGATCTGCGTACATTAGATCCTCTGTATGTACTTCAGTTTTTGTTGGTATTTATATGGAAAACTACAAACTCTTTCACATGTGCATCACACACTTTGTATGTCTAGATGTAGATGAGAATAAACATTCCTATCAATGTGGCTGTTGAAACAGTCTTACCAATTTAAATCGAATGAAATGAAATTCCATTAAGTTGCAAAGGAGCATGCAAAGAATGTTTAATCTTAATCCCAAAAATGACGGAAAAAAGACAAACTAGATATACAAGGATTTCTATTCACATTTGCCTAAGAGTGTCAATTATCAACTGGCAACACCAAATATTCGCTCTAAGAAAGTAGAGAATTGTTTGTTAGTTTTAAAGAATCGGATATGAGAACCTGAAGATAATGTTTGTACCCTTATAAATGCTGATGAAATTTGTGAGGTATGGAATAATGTAAATGGTGTTAAAGAGGCACGCATTATTATCAGCTAAAACATAGATCGGACTATGCACATTTGTATGGCAGAATAGTCTGCGCAGTTCTAAAACAATGTTTCTTGGCCAAAATTTCCATATACGATTATGACGTTAAGTAAGCTATCCGTAATAAAAGCTGATTCGTAGTCACTTTTTGGTGAGTCTGGCAATTTGTAAAGAAAACAAGTGAAGAGGCGTTAAGTTCGATACCCACTACCTCGGGTATATATGTAAAATACCTTTCGTAAAAATACGGTGAAAAATGCATACCTTATGTCCCATAGCAGCTATATCGAAATATGTTCCGATTTAGACCAAATACTTATAAGTATAAGGCATTGTTCAATTGTGTTAAAAAAAAATATTAGTCTTTTAAGTAGCTTTATCTAAAAATAAACCGATCTGAACCATATACGACACGGATATCGAAATGCCTAACAAAAGTCACTGTGTCATATTTCAATGAAATCGGATTATAAATGCGCCTTTTAAGGGGACAAGGCTTAAAATCGATATACCGGTCTATATGGCACCTATATCCAAATCTGGACCGATTTGAGTAAAGTTGCAGAAAAATGTTGAAGAATCTAACACAACTCTCTGTCCCAAATTTTGGTGAAATCGGACAATAAATGCGCTTTTTATGGCTCCAAAACCTTAAATCGAGCGATCGGTCTATAAGGCAGCTAAATCCAAATCTGGACCGATCTGGGCCAAATAGAAGAAGAATGTCGAAAGGCCCAACACAACTCACTGTCCAAAAATTTCAGCGATATTGGACAATGAATGCGCCATTTATGGGCGCATGACCTTAAATCGAGCGATCGGTTTAAATAGCTGATATATTCAAATCTAGACCGATCTGGGCCAAATTGAAGAATGAAGTCGAAGGGCCCAACATAACTCATTGTTCCAAAGTTTGCAGACATCGGACAAAAATGCGCCTTTTATAGGCCCAAAACCTTAAATCGAGAGATCGGTCAATATGGCAGCTATATTCAACTCTGAACCGATCTGTGCCATATTGCAGATCTGTGCCATAATGCGAGGGGCTTACCTAACTCACTGGCTTTTTGGGCCTAAAACCCTAAATCGGCGAATCGGTCTATATGGGGGCTATATCAAGATATAGTCCGATATAGCCTTAACTTCATCTTCGAACTTAACCTGCTTATGACAAAAAAAGAATCTGCCGTTGATAAACTTGGTTAACGCGGGTCGACGAAGTCGGAGTTAAGGGCGTGGTCGACGAACTGTAAAACAGCGAAACGGCTAAAAACCTATGGGGAGATCTGGATCGTGAGAAGACGAGGCTATTATTGAAAGGTAGTAAGAATGAGGTTTGTATAGCTTCCGGTATTATAATTGGACACATAGGAATATGCAAAATCGGTGAGGCAAATGAGAACAAGTGTAGGGCATGTGGGGAAGATGATGAGATGTTGCCCGGCCTTCGCGTCTAACAGACACCGGACACAATACCAGACATGAACAAACTTAGGGGCGTGGTATGGAATGCAATTAAGGATTTCGTAAGCAGCACCGAATTCCCAAATTAGATTTTTTTTTCGAATAACTTTTTAGTATTTAGAGCGCACAAAAAGCCAATTACTGGCTTAGGTGTATGTGGTGTGTGTGTGCAGTGGCATGAGGCGCAGTAATATCCATCTAGTACATACTGCTTGTTAATATTGGGTTGCCCAAAAAGTAATTGCGGATTTTTTAAAAGAAAGTAAATGCATTTTTAATAAAGCTTAGAATGAACTTTAATCAAATATACTTTTTTTACACTTTTTTTCTAAAGCAAGCTAAAAGTAACAGCTGATAACTGACAGAGGAAAGAATGCAATTACAGAGTCACAAGCTGTGAAAAAATTTGTCAACGCCGACTATATGAAAAATCCGCAATTAATTTTTGGGCAACCCAATAGTAATAAAGGTCAACCTATTTGTATACCCGCCACCGAAGAATGGGGGTATATTCATTTTGTCATTCCGTTTGCAACACATCGAAAAATCCATTTCCGACCCTAAAAAGTATATATATTCTTGATCAGCGTAAAAATCCAAGACGATCTAGCCATGTCCGTCCGTCTGTCCGTTGAAATCACGCTACAGTGTTTAAAAATAGGGGTAATGAGCTGAAATTTTGCACAGATTCTTTTTTGTCCATAAGCAGGTTAAGTTTGAAGATGAGCTATTCGGACTATATCTTGATATAGCCCCCATATAGACCGATCCGCCGATTTAGGCTCTTAGACCTATAAAAGCCACATTGTTATCCGGTTTTGCTGAAATTTTAGACAGTGCGTTGGGTTAGGCCAGTAGATATAAAGGGTGATTTTTTTGAGGTTAGGATTTTCATGCATTAGTATTTGACAGATCACGTGGGATTTCAGACATGGTGTCAAAGAGAAAGATGCTCAGTATGCTTTGACATTTCATCATGAATAGACTAACTAACGAGCAACGCTTGCAAATCATTGAATTTTATTACCAAAATCAGTGTTCGGTTCGAAATGTGTTCAAATTTTGACAAATTTTGTTCAGCGATGAGGCTCATTTCTGGTTGAATGGCTACGTAAATAAGCAAAATTGCCGCATTTGGAGTGAAGAGCAACCAGAAGCCGTTCAAGAACTGCCCATGCATCCCGAAAAATGCACTGTTTGGTGTGGTTTGTACGCTGGTGGAATCATTGGACCGTATTTTTTCAAAGATGCTGTTGGACGCAACGTTACTGTGAATGAACACATTTCGAACCGAACACTGATTTTGGTAATAAAATTCAATGATTTGCAAGCGTTGCTCGTTAGTAAGTCTATTCATGATGAAATGTCAAAGCATACTGAGCATCTTTCTCTTTGACACCATGTCTGAAATCCCACGTGATCTGTCAAATACTAATGCATGAAAATCCAAACCTCAAAAAAATCACCCTTTATATTAATCTGTGACTCAATAAGGTATATATTATTGAGTCACAGATTAATAAAAAGGCGCATTTATTTATCGATGTCACCAAAACTTGGGACAGTGAGTTGTGTTAGGCCTCTTGACATCTTTTTGCAATTAGCCCCAGATCGGTTCAGATTTCGATATAGCTGCCATATAGACCGATCTCTCGATATAATGTTTTGGTCCCGTAAAAGGCGCATTTATTGTCCGATGTCGCCAAAATTTAAGGCAGTGAGTTAAGTTGGGCCCCTCGACATCTTTCTGCAATATGGGTCATATCGGACGAGATTTGGATATAGCTGCCATATAGACCGATATCTCGATTTAAGGTTTTGGACCCATCAAAGGTGCTTTTTTTGTCCGATGTCGCCGAAATTTGGGACAAGGAGTTATGTTAGGCCCTTCGACAGCCCTCTTCAATTTGGCCCAGATCGGTTCAGATTTGGATATAGCTGCCATATCTCTGCCGATCTCTCGATTTAAATTCTTGGCCCCATAAAAAGAAAATTTTTAATCCGATTTCACTGAAATTTGACACAGTGACTTTTGTTAGGCTTTTCGACATCCGCGTCATATATGGTTCAGATCGGTCTATATTTGGATATGGCCACTAAAAAGACCAAATATTTTGTTCTACAAAAGTGAACAATGACTTGCACTTATTAGACCTCTTAATATCCGTGTTGAATTTGGTTTAAATCGGACCCTATTTCGATAAAGCTGCAATGGGGGCATTACTTATGCAGTTTTCTCTGTATTATGATGAATGGTGATTTACATATATACCTGAGATGGTGGGTATCCAAAGTTCGGCCAGGCCGAACTTTACGCCTTTTTACTTGTTGTCCTTATTATTATTATTATGGACAGTATCTGTTCAGAATCTGATGTCCTCACATTTGAGATAAAGAGCCTGAATAAAACAAGTTTTATCCGATTGATAATACATAACATTACTCTCATAACTTATTTTAATAAATTTTTTACATCACCAAATGAAATTGTTTCTTAACATCTAGTCTACAATTTCCAAGCTTTACTGTAATGCGAATGCGAGTATATGCTCGATTTTGTTGCTGGTGGAGTTGTTGTTGTTTCTCTGTAAAATGTGTGTCCATACGCAAATGCAGCCATGATTTATGATCTGAAACAATATTGAGCGTACGAAAATTTATGGAGTGCTCCTCTTTTGCAAATAAAAGGAAATAAAATTTTGTCAGTTGAATGTATGTTCGACTATGACTATGACTACGGCGACTCGTAAGCATCCATATGAGAGTCCAATAATTCGCAACCATTCCATTTCGAAGCACAACAAGCGCAAGCAAACAAAAACAGCAACAGCAACAACTTTAACTCCAACACAAAACAAACGTAATTTTTTCAATACTTTTTTTGGTATATTTTTGCATATTTTCCACTTGGTGTTGGCGGTGTATTATCCTTTTTGGTCCACACACTGGCCACGTTTTGCAGGCCTCCCCCGCTAAAGCGTGAGTATGCGACTACTTGTGTTGTTGGGTCCATCTACCATCCCCTCACTTTTCCGGAGCATACTCGTATATTTCGCCGTTGTAGTCCTTTTTTGCCGCTGTCGCTGCTGGTATGCTGGCGTTCATTCATTCATTTTATATACGGAGTACATTCATTTTGCCCTCGATTTATTTCATTTCCGTATTTATAGTGGGAGCATTACGGCCTTTGGTCAGAGGTATGCCGTGGAAGTGGCCAGCTGACCATTGTAGGCATTCGCCTGGCGTTTATTCGTCCAAATTCGACAGTAAGAATTATTTGGTTGGAATATTTAAATATTCATGGCCCATCTGAAAAGAGAGTAAAACAAAAAAGGAACATCACAGCCCCGAAAATCATATAAAAGATTTGGGTTTATTCAGTGTTAATCTTGAACGTCTATTAAATCAAATAGTTTTTGTAGACAAATGATATATTGGGGACATTAAATTAAGTGCAAATTGTTGACATTTCATGTAAAACACATTTATTACATGAATACATGAAATAAAAAAAAAAACTCACGTTTAAATCAATGAAAACGCTTGCATGTGAAGTTATTTGACAACTTTTTTTCTCGAGCAACAAATATGATGGATGTTTTAGAGATTTGTTATAAAGGTGTATTATTTATACAGCTGAATAATGTTTACTCTTCTAAACTTCATTTTTTTGTTTAATTTATTAAGGGTAAGGGAAATTGTGGCTGCAAAGGCCGCCATGGTTTAGATGTATGCTTCCAGTTTCAATATGCTTCGTCTCTACACTAAAACAGATGCCTGAGCCAAACTTGAAAACGATCGGAAGAAATTTGCGACTTGTACTTTGTACACAAATTAAGATGGACAGACGGACGGATAGACAGACAGATATAGATAAATCGAATCGGAAAGTGAGTTTGGGTCGATCCGTATACCTGTCTTTCTTCCCTCTGGGTGTTTCAAACATACGCAAATGTAAATTTGCCCATGAACATTCTATAAGAAACTTCTCACATATCAATAAGTGGTGTCCAAATCAAGTTTAAGCTCACAGCCGATTCCGAATGCCGTACCGCAGTGCGACACCTCTTTGGGGAGAAGTTTTTACATGGCAAAATACCTCACAATGTCGGCAGCATTAGGAGGGGATAGACACAGATGAAAATTTTTTCTGGTGTTCCCCCAGGATTCGATTCCAGGCGTTCGGCGTCATAGGCGGACATAAAAACCTCAGGTCTACGGTGGCCTCCAAATAAATGCATTAAGTTATAAAAACTGTTACCACAAAAGTCGTGGAGGGAGAAAAACAAATGTTGCTATTTTTACCTATGTGCTACATGATTTCTTTGTTAACCCTGACATATGGCATATGGAGATTTCGCAGCATGGAAAATAAAGGCAATGACGAAAAATCGATCATAAAAGGGTATCTGAAAACTATGAGTTAGGTTAGGTTTTGAGAGCAGTTAGTAATCAGATGCACTTGGTCATTTTAGTTCATTGTGTTACTACAACAGCGACAGACCAAAGGCTCTAGCAGGCATTGAACCCACGATCATCTCGGTGTGAATCCGAGAACGAGCTACCAACTCAACTATGAGGTGCTTAAGTTAGGTTAGCTTAGGTTTTGAGTGGCAGTCTACAATGGGACGCACTTTGACATATTTATTCATTGTAATAATACTGCAAGAAAAGCAAATTTGCCATGAACATTCCATTTAGGAACTGGGGCAAACTTCTCACAAATCAATGAGTGCTGTCCGATTCAACTTTAAACTCACTTAAAGGCTACCTCCTTTTTATAGCCTAGTCCGAACGACATGCCGCAGAGGGACACCTCTTTAGGGAAAAGTTTTCACATGGCAAAGTACCTCAGAAATGTCGCCAGCATTACGAGGAGATAACCACCGCTGAAAAATTGTCTGATGTTCCTGCCAGGATTCGAACACAGGCGTTCAGCGTCATAGGCGGACACGCTAACCTCTACGGTACGGTGGCCTCCTACTACTACAGTAACAGGAGAAGGAATATGGCTACCAGTTCCTACTGTTGAACTTGAAAGATCGCTTTAAAAATTCGAATAACATTGATATGTTCACATCCGATAATTCAGAGATATAAAAATCTATAGTGGAACTTGTTGCAAAGTCGGATAGGATGACAACAGATATTCTATCGTTTTCTCTTCCTAGACGTCCTCAAAGCTTCTGCAAAAATCGCAACTTGCAACATTTAGGCTATCAGCATGATTTCCAATCAGGTAGTGACTTGTCATGTCGAATACGATGAGTGAGACTTCTGTTGTACACAACGACAGCAAAACGGTAGTAAAACGGTAGCACTCTTTGGATCTAGATTGGGGCAGATGATTATCTGAAGAGTTCACAGCGTTATAGTCATTTTCGTATGGGAGTTCCAAGTCTTACAATTTCACCTGATTACCTATGTGGCCCGACAACCAAAACTGATGCATTTTTAACTGTTCATTTAAGAGTTAGAAGACCTTAAAATAGTCAAATGAGGATGTTAAGTTCAAAAATGCGCTCCACAGAGATCCAATAGTAGCCTTGCTATCTGAGAAGTGGTCTATTCACACCATTATATTTCAACCATTCACCGCTTGTTTATTGCGATGGTTTCCACCTGATACACCTTCTCGATATCAACAGTTCTAATTCTTTAGAGTACAGTAGATCTAATCGGTTCTATCAGGAATTGTGGTATTTATTATACCCGTTCTGTCTATCTGTTCGTCTATTCGCCCGACTATCGATCCTTCTGTCTGTATGTCTGTTTGTTCGTCCGTCTGTCCTTGCAAAGTACAGGTCTCCGATGGCATCATTTTAAAATATGACACAGGACATATATGACAAGACTCTAAAAAATTGGAGAGAAATCGCTTAAGATTTGGATATAACTCCCATACATATGTACATCTGACTTAACCTAATATTTCAATTATATGGTCATTTGTAAATCAATTCACAGGAAATTTGGCAAAAATACTCTTATTACACTTTCGGAAGCCTACTTAGCTGTTCCACGTAAGGCTTCCTGATACATATCTCCAAGAGTGCTGAGAAACTTACAATACAAAAGTGACTAAAATATACATTCAAAGAAATTTGTTAGAAAAAACAACAACAAAATTTGATGTAATAACAAAAATTCTGCTGGAAATGAGACAGTAGTTAGTTTTTCCAAAAAGAGAAGGTATTTTCTGGTGTTTTAGGATGGTAAAAAGTTGTCTCAAGCCTAAAAATATCACAAATACCTAAAAAGGTTGTATATAACATCTTATCTTGTAGTTTTTATATTTTTAATCAAAATTTCAATTTGATTAAAACTTCAACATTTTAATAAATTTTTAATGATTCGAGGAAAAACAGAAGCTAATACATGTGGTAAAATCATATTTTTGCTTTAAAGCAAAAAATGTATGTTTAAAATTGCCAGAAAGGTACATTAATTCGTAGGAAAGAAGTTCCAAAATTGCAAACGGTTTCCTGAAAGTCAAAAAAATTTTAATATAAAATCAGCATAGCATAGGAATATACTAATCTAGTCATTCCGTTTGTAACACCTCGAAATATATATCTAAGACCGATTTGGCTTAAGTTTTGAAAGTAGTGTTCTATAATAATTTCCAGCAACTGTGGCAAGTACGGCCAGAATCGGTCTATAACCTCATATAGCTTCCATGTAAACCGGTCTCTCGATCATCCTAGAAGCTTTAAATTTTTGCAGATTTAGCAGAAATTTGGTAATTTGAATAAAATGATGTCATTTAACTTAATTTATTTTGTATAAAATTTTTGCAGAATCTATGGTGATGGTTTCCCAAGATTCGGCCCGGCCGAACTTAGCACGCTTTTGCTTGTTTTTATTTGGTGAAGTGAGCTTTATTTGTTATACCAACAACCATAGGATGGGGATATACTTATCTTATGTACATGGGTTAGGATAGATTGAAAAGAGAGTGAAGATAATAATCCGCCCCATGCTATTATTGACAGACTCTAAATACAAAAAAAAAAACAGAAGCTCGAAAAAAAAAATCTGTATTACTTTCAAAATCCTTAATTTTTGTCCATGCCACTCCCCTAAGTTGGTTCATGTCTGGTATAGTGTCCCCACCTAAGTGCCGGTATCAATTAGACGCGAAAGCTGGGCAATGATCCAACTTCTCATCATTTTCGCCGCATGCCCTACACATGCTATCATTTGCCGCACCGATTTAACATAAGTGAGCTCGTAGTCCTATGTGTCATGATAGCTATACTGACCTCCTTCTTGCTTCCTTTCAGTAATAGCCTCGTCCTCTCACGATCTGGATACCCCCATAGGATTTTCGACCGACCATTTCGTTGTTCCACAGGGTTGCAGGTGCGTTCGTTGCCCACTCCCTTAACTCGGACTGCGTTGACCCGTAAAGGCTTCGGGTTAACAAGTTTATTGGCGGCAATTCCCTGGCCTTCACCGCCATATCGTTTGCTCTTTCATTTCCCCTTACTCCGTTATGGCCCGGCGACCAAACGATGCGGATTTTGCCAACCTCAGAGAAAGCCTTAATCTCCTTATTACACTGCAAGACTGTTCATAACCTTACAGTCCTGGTTGTTATTGCCCTTATGGTAATTTTACTGCCCGTCAAGATGTTCACACTCGGCGTTAGCACCACACCACCTCACGCATTCCGTGATCACCCGGATCTCCGCCTGCAAGATCGTATTATGGTCAGGCAGACTAAAACGGATCTCAGTCCCTGGGTTCTCAATGTAGACCCCCAAACCTACTCCGTCCCATCCGTGTAGCATGATCTTCCAGATGGCAATACTAGGGTTCCATCAATCCAAGACTATGCCGACGGCAGCAGTGCCTCGCACTCGACTTCAAGGTTCATCTTAGGTATCCAATCGGAAACTCTTACCCTTCCTTCCAGGTTTCCTATCGTCGCCTCGACTATATCGCGGTGGTATGAGCTGCTCCCATCCTTAATCCACTCTCCCATGGCCTTTAGTCTCAAAGCCGCAGTGGCTGTCTCACACTTAATCAGTATGTCAATGGGTCGTATAGAATAGTCTCCAATGTCTTAGTGGGCGTGGTCGTCATCGCTCCGCCTATGCCAAGACAACATACATAGTGCTCAACATCTGTGAGCCTTCTCAGTGCACTCCCGAATGTGACACTTTCAATTCAGTTTCCTGTCCAATATCACACCTAAGTATTTGACCTTGTCCGATATCGAAATCGTCCTATTGAGGAAACGTGGTGCGTTAAATTGGCCTACCTTCCTCTTCCTCGTGAACAGGCATATTTCAGTCTTCTCTGGGTTAACATTGAGACTTCTGAGTCTAGCCCAGTCATATGCAATATGCAAGACCCTTTTGGCCCTACTGCATAGCTGGTTCGAATCCTTACTCTTTAGATATATTATAGCATCGCCTGCTATGCAGAGTGGCTCAAATCCCTCCTCAGTAGGCATCCGTAATAGGATATTTATGGTGGTCACCCATAGGAGTGGCGATAAAACGCCCCCCTGTGGCATGCCTTGTGCTACTTTCCCCCTTATAAAGGGTGATTTTTTTGAGGTTAGGATTATCATGCATTAGTATTTGACAGATCACGTGGGATTTCAGACATGGTGTCAAAGAGAAGATGCTCAGTATGCTTTGACATTTCATCATGAATAGACTTACTAACGAGCAACGCTTGCAAATCATTGAATTTTATTACCAAAATCAGTGTTCGGTTCGAAATGTGTTCATTCACCGTAACGTTGCGTCCAACAGCATCTTTGAAAAAATACGGTCTAATGATTCCACCAGCGTACAAACCACACCAAACAGTGCATTTTTCAGGATGCATGGGCAGTTCTTGAACGGCTTCTGGTTGCTCTTCACTCCAAATGCGGCAATTTTGCTTATTTACGTAGCCATTCAACCAGAAATGAGCCTCATCGCTGAACAAAATTTGTCAAAATTTGAACACATTTCGAACCGAACACTGATTTTGGTAATAAAATTCAATGATTTGCAAGCGTTGCTCGTTAGTAAGTCTATTCATGATGAAATGTCAAAGCATACTGAGCATCTTTCTCTTTGACACCATGTCTGAAATCCCACGTGATCTGTCAAATACTAATGCATGAAAATCCTAACCTCAAAAAAATCACCGTTTATTTATGTCATGGAACACACAATTTATCCACCTATATAGTGGTCCTTGGTTTGACTTTCTTAGCCCCTACAAGACGCACTTATTATCTGATTGGGCTGAAATTTTACATTTAACATCTTGGCGGATTCAAGAAGTTTGACATAGTAGTCATTGAAAATGTAACGCATTTTATAGCAATTTATATTTTGTGTATGTCTGTAAACTCCTTGGTGATCAACATTGAATGAGTTTTGTTTTGTTCCTTTAGCTTTTTCCTACAGCTTAAAAAATATCCCTTTATATATCCGTCCGATTTTGAGTAATTTGTAGAGATGGGTTCCTACCGGGTAAATACCCAATAAATATTTTTTGGGTATTTATAATTTGCAGATATTTTGGGTATAAAAAAAATTTCCAAACAATTTTTGATGATTTCGTATTCGTTGTATGTAAACCTCACCTTCTGGTCTCATAAAGACGGATTTTAGTTATATATGGCCGCTATATAGACCGATCTCCAAACTTAAAGTCTTGAGGCAATAAATTGTTCATATTTCATCTGACAATACTCAACAAACAGGTATAGAAGTCTATCAAAACTTACTGTTTAAAATTTCATCAAAATCGGATGAAAAATGCTCCTTTTACGGGCTTAATACTCTACATCGGAAGATCGGGTGGTCGATCTAAGGGCAGATTTATCCAAATATTGTCCGATCAGGACGATATTCAACCAAAAGTTTTAGAGGGATACCGGAATTTGCTGTGCCAAAATTCATTGAAATAGGATGAAAAATGCCCCTTTTATAGGTTTATTACCAAATTTATGAGATTTATGTATGGAAGCTATATCCAAATATGGTCCCATCTGTACCACATTTGATAGGGTCTACCAGAATACACTGTGCCTAATTTCATGGAATTCTGGTAATAAATGGATGTTTTATGGCCCCAATACCCTATATCGGGAGATCGGGTGGTCGGTCTAAGGGCAGCTATATCCACATATTGTCTGATCTGCACAGAAATGAATAGAGGTCTACCAGAACTCGCTGTGCCAAATTTCATCGAAATCGGGTGAAAATTACCATTTTATTGCCTCAAGACTTTAAGTCGGGAGATCGGTCTATGGAGCGGCTATATCTAACTACAATCCGATTTAATGAGATCAGAAGATCAGGTTTTTATACAAAGAATAAGAAATCATCAACATTTTTTTGAAAAATGGTCTTATACCAAAAATATCTCCAAAATTATAACTAAGCAGCTTTTGGGTATAAAAGCTGCTTATTAAATGGATATTTACCCATTTTACCGGGTAAATACCTTCTGGGTACTTACCCATTGCCCATCTCTAGTAATTTGCAATAATATTGTCCTTTGTCAACTGATTGTCACGAAAATTGGCATTGACTTTTTTTGTTAAATTTTATAAAAATCGGTTCCAATTGATATTCAACTTCCAAATACATATAAGCATTGCCCTATTTGCACTTTTAGAGCCGTAGTTATAACAATTTGCACATATAATTCTTAAATTTTGATACGGATTCTATAACCCATAAATAAACCTACACCGAGGCCTTTCAAAATGGGCTGAGAATAGCATATAGCTTCCAATTTGTGCTTATAGGGTAGGTGTAGGGTATTATATAGTCGACAACGCCCGACTTTCGCATTTCCTTACTTGTTGAAAATTAGTTAAATATCGATAATAATATTAATTAAAACAAATAAAAGCGAGCTTAGTTCGGCCGGGCCGAATCTTATATACCCTCCACTATGGATCGCATTTGTCGAGTTGTTTTCCCGGCATCTCTTCTTAGGCAAAAAGGATATAAGAAAAGATTTGCTCTGCTATTAGAGCGATATCCAGATATGATCCGGTTGGGACCACAATTATATTATATGTTGGAGACCTGTGTAAAATGTCAGCCAATTCGAATTAGAATTTCAGGCAAATCGAATAATAATTGCGACCTCTAGAGGCTCAAGAAGTCAAGATCCCAGATCGCTTTATATGGCAGCTATATCAGGTTATGAACCGATTTGAACCTTATTTGACACAGTTGTTGAAAGTAAGAATAAAATACGTCTTGCAAAATTTCAGCCAAATCGGATAGGAATTGCACCCTCTAGAAGCTCAAGAAGTGAAGTCCCTAGATTAGTTTATATGACAGCTATATCAGGTTATGAACCGATTTAAACCATACTTGGCACAGTTGTTGTATATCATAACAAAATACTATGTGCAAAATTTCATTCCAATCGGATAATAATTGCGCACTCTAGAGGCTCAAGAAGTCAAGACTCAAGATCGGTTTATATGGCAGCTATATCAGGTTATGGACCGATTTAAACCATACTTGGCACAGTTGTTGTATATCATAACAAAATACTATGTGCACAATTTCATTCCAATCGGATAATAATTGCGACCTCTAGAGGCTCAAGAAGTCAAGATCCCAGATCGCTTTATATGGTTATGAACCGATTTGAACCTTATTTGACACAGTTGTTGAAAGTAAGAATAAAATACGTCTTGTAGAATTTCAGCCAAATCGGATAGGAATTGCACCCTCTAGAAGCTCAAGAAGTCAAGACCCAAGATCGGTTTATATGGCAGCAATATCAGGTTATCGACCGATTTGAACAATTCTTGCACAGTTGTTGGAAGTCGTAACAAAACACGTCTTGCAAAATTTCAGCCAAATCGGATAAGAATTGTGCCCTCTAGCGGCTGAAGAAGTCAATATCCCAGATCGGTTTATATGTCAGCTATATCAAAACGTGGACCGATATAGCCCATTTACAATCCCAACCGACTTACGCTAATAAGAAGTATTGGTGCAAAATAACAAGCTCCTAGCTTTACTTCTTCGAAAGTTAGCGTGCTTTCGACAGACGGACGGACGGACAGACGCACAGGCAAACGGACATGGCTAATTGGACTTAAAATGTCATGACGATCAAGAATATATATACTTTATTGGGTCTAAGACGAATATTTCGAGAAGTTACAAACAGAATGACGAAATTTGTATACCCCCATCCTATGGTGGAGGGTATAAAAATAGAAAACTTAAAAATTTGTTTCTGTGTATTCTCCCTAGATGTATGAAACCATTGCCAGACGCGTTTTTTCTATGTTTAGTAATGTAATCAAGCCTTGCCTTCAGTCTGACCTACCAGCAGATGTATAGCTTGTTGAATATGCAACCTTTAGACGGTTAGGCGAAGGGATATGATACATGAAGACCTGATGCAAGGACTTATTTGCCAATGCGCGATATCTGTATCCAGTTTTCCAAAAGGAATTTCTTTTCTTCAACTTATACCAACAGTTTCTCCTTTCAAAACACACACGTTGTTGTGGTCATTTAAGCTTGATTAACGCAAATCATCATTAATTCAAAGGACAACCCTTAGCTATCAAACTATGAAACAAATGTCTTTGAGCATTCATTACAAAACAAACGCTAAACTTTTGTTGTAATATTGTATCAAAAAAGTATACAAATTTGATTTAGTTACTCAACGGTCATCATTCATGACAAAAAAAGTTTTACCACTTTACGTCTTACGAATTTTCTTTCAACTAATCCCCTTTCAGTGTGGCTCTATGGTAGACATTTTTTGTCGAGTATTCTCTGCCAGCTAAATATTGTTGGTAGACATCGTTGCCTGCATTCGTTGGCCTATTCGTTATAGCTGGTAGTTGCTGCTCACTGACTAGCCCGAGCAATTGCACGGCTGCACGGCTTGTGAGTGTCTGTAATTTATTCGATCTCAGATAATGCGAGCCTGCTGTCCGAAATGTCTCATAAAAATTGCAGTTTAATTACTCCATCGACAGTATCAATTTGCAAAAATCTTTTATTAGAGATGAATTGCAAAATAAATTTATGAAATCATTTTCAGTATATTCTCAATTTGTACACGAACATTGTATGTTGCAAAAATTTTATTTTGGCAAAAAGGAGATATTTAACAATTGGCAAAGAAAATGTATATATCATGGATTTTAAAATTGTAAAAGTTGTGAAAAGAGAGAATATAAAACCAGTAAGGAAGGGCAAAAGTCGGGCGGAACCGACTGTATAATTCCCTACACCTACCCTATAAGTATAATGTGGGAACTATATCCAATTCTGCACCAATTTTGATAGACCTCGGCGATCAAATATGGTCAAACAGTAATAACTACGGTTGACAAATGACAACATTTTTGCAAATGACTCAAAATCAGATGAACATATATATGGTAGCTATACCAAATTCTGAACCGATTTCAAGCAAACTTTTCAGATAATGTGGTAGTCGTCGAGGAAAGCGTGGGAAGATTGGTCAAATAATGCGCTAGCCGCGGCTTTTGGGGTGAAAATCTGGCGATGTACATCTATGACAGCTATATCTAAATCTAAGCCGATTTCTTTGAAATTCGCCAGTCATATCGAGATTCATAAGAAAATCCTTCCTGAAGAATTTCGAGAGAATCGGTTAACAAGTAAAAAGGCGTTAAGTTTGGTCGGGCCGAACTTTGAATACCCACCACCTCGGGTATATATGTAAACCACCTTTCATCAAAATTCGGTGAAAATTTCATAACTTATGTATAGCAGTTATATCAAAATATGTTCCGATTTGGACCAAATACTAATAAGTACAGTAGCTTTATCTAAAAATAAACTGATCTGAACCACATATCGTAAAGCCTAACATAAGTCACTGTGTCAAATTTCAGTGAAATCGGATTATAAATGCGCCTTTTATGAGGCCAAGACTTTAAATCGATATATCGGTCTATATGGCAGCTATATCCAAATCTGGACCGATTTGGGCCAAGTTGCAGAAACATGTCGAAGAGCCTAACACAAAGCACTCTCTCAAATTTCGGCGAAATCGGAATTTAAATGCCCCTTTTATGGGCCCAAAACCTTAAATCGAGAGATCGATCTATATGGCAGCTATATCCAAATCTGGACCGATTTGGGCCAAGTTGCAGAAACATGTCGAAGAGCCTAACACAAAGCACTCTCTCAAATTTCGGCGAAATCGGAATTTAAATGCCCCTTTTATGGGCCCAAAACCTTAAATCGAGGGATCGGTCTATATGGCAGCTATATTCAAATCTGGACCGATCTGGGCAAAATTGAAGAAGGACGTCGAAGAGCCTAACTAAATTTTAGCGACATCGGACAATAAATGCGTCTTTTATGTCCCCAACACCTAAAACCCAGATATTGGTCTATTTGGCAGCTATATGAAAATCTGGACCGATCTGTGCGATATTGCAGAAGTATGTCAAGGGGCTTAACTTAACTCACGGTCCCAAATTTCGGCGACATCGGATAATAAAGGAGCATTTCATGGGCCCAAAACCTTAAATCAGAAAATCGGTCTATATGGCAGCTATATCCAAATATTAACCGATCTGGGCCAATTTGACAGAGAATGTCGGATAATAAATGTGGCTTTTATAGGCCTAAGACCCTTACTCGGAGGATCGGTCTATATGGTAGGTATATCCAAATCTTGACCGATCTGAGCCAAATTGACGAAGGGTATCGACGGGCCTAACATAATTCACAGTCCCAAATTTCATCCAAATCGGATAATAAATGCGGCTTTTGTGGGCCTAAGACCCTAAATCGAAGGATCGGTCTATATGGCAGCTATATCCAAATCTGAACCGATCTGAGCCTAATTGCCAAAGGGCCTAACACAACTCACTGTCCCAAATTTCAGCAAAATCGGATAATAAATGTGGCTTTTATGGGCCTAAGACCCAAAATCGGCGGATCGGTGTATATGGGGGCTATATCAAGATATAGTCCGATATATCCCATATTCGAACTTAACCTGCTTATGGACTAAAAAAGAATCTGTGCAAAATGTCAGCTTAATATCTCTATTTTTAAAGACTGTAGAGTGATTTCAACAGACAGACGGACGGACGGACATGTCTAGGTCGCATATATATATATATACAGGGTGGCTGATGAATATTGCTACAATGATGAATATTGCTACATTTTTTTTTTGGTGTATGGAATACATTTTTCTTTTATTCATGTTAAATTAAATTATTAAATTAATTATTAAATTATTATTAATTAAATTAATTAATTAATTAATTAAATTAATTATTAAATTATTATTATTAAATAGAAAAAAAGTTATTACATTTTTTTTTGGTAGCGGCTTTCATCAGCCACCCTGTATATATATATATATATATATATATATATATATATATATATATATATATATATATATATATATATATATATATATATATATAAATGTATATATATATATATATTCGTCCGATTTGCAGTAATATACCCACCACCGAAGGATGGGGGTATATTCATTTTGTCATTCGGTTTGCAACATATCGAAATATCCATAAAGTATATATATATATATAAATTCTTGATCACCGTAAAAATCTAAGACGACCTAGACATGTCCGTCCGTCCGTCTGTCCGTCTTTCTGTTGAAATCACTCTACAGTCTTAAAAAAAAAAGAAAATGTATATATATATATATATATATATATATATATATATATATATATATATATATATATATATATATGTATAATGAGAGCTATATCCAAATATATATATATATATATATATATATGGGAGCTATATCGAAATCTTAACCGATTTCTATGAAACTAACCAGTAGTGTCGGGAGTCATGAGAAAATCCTTGCTACCAAATTTCGAGAGAATCGGTTAACAAATGACCATTTTATTACAGTATAACTGCAAATCGGACAAACATATATATGAGAGCTATATCCAAATCTGAACCGATTTTTTCCAATTTCAATAGGTTCTGTCGTTTAAAGACGATCGGATGAAAACTGTGACCTGTACTTTGTACACAATTAATATGGACAGACAGACGGACAGACAGACTGACGGACATAGCTAAATCGAATCAGAAAGTGATTTTGAGTCGATCGGTATACTTATCAATGGGTCTATCTCCCTTCCTTCTGGGTGTTACAAACTAATTTACTAACTTATAATACTCTGTACCACAGTAGTGGTGTAGAGTATAAATATATTAAACAAGTACGTTCATATGATTACACTATAAATTTTTAAAGCAATAGAGGAATTTTCTGAAAGTCATGTTCGAATGATGCCATTTAGATATAAAACGGTATCTTTGAGCCATAAGATCATTTAACATTTTAGGTTATAAATGGGTTTCTTAATTTCAGGGATGAGGCAGTAATTTATGACCAATCAACCCTGTGTAGTTGCGGTTGTGTGTTGTTGCCCATCTATGCTCTATCTTTAGTGATTCAATGCGCCGTATAAGTGATGGCACTGAGCTCATTATCCATACGTATCAATGTACAGCAAGAGAAGACGAGTGTTTGAAAATTTTAGCTGCGTTCGAGATCTCAATAATTTGTGCAAATTTGCACATATTTTTACTGGAAGTCGTTCTTGTACTTTATTTGTCAGCGGAAGAGGGCCCGAGAGAGAGAGCAGTTTGACCGTTCGAGAATAGAAAACCTGTAAATTTCTACTGGAAGTTTTTTTTAGCAGAAATTTGCAGCTGTTTTATGAAAAGCAGCTATTACATGAAAATACAAAAGCTAACACCAAAATGGATCAAAAGGCAAAGATAAGTATAAATAAAAATATTGTTTATTGGTATTCATTAAATTTTCTTTCATTTTTATTTACTTTTAATGAAGATTCAAGGCAGCAGCCAGTGTTCAGGTATAGAAAACTCGCCAAAAGAAGTTAAAATTTTAGCTCAAGTCGGTTGTTCTACATTAGAAGGTAAGTGCAAAATTTGCGGAATTATTCGGAAATTCTTAAAAAATAAAAAAAAATTCTTCCACACACCTAGAAAAGAACAATTATCGGTTTCTTAAGTGTTTTGATGGAATCATCCTCATCGGATAATTACGATGAAACCAACACCATTCCTTTGAGTTTGTTAAGGAGGGAAGATGCTGCCATGGGATTGTGTGGGCAGTTAAACAAGTGACTCTCAGTGAGATTGGAAAAAATTAGTGCAAATTAGTTTGCCAATTGTGAACAGATGCAGATATCTTCAATGATAACACAGTGTACGTAGCCACCACATGACCAAATAGAAAGCTCCCATAGCCTCACATCAGTAGTCGTAGCAATTTGTCTAGCCACAATATCCAGAAGCATTAGGTGATTAGTCCAAGGTTTCTTTGCCAGCACACCAAGTGCTGCCGACAAGGGACTTGAAAACTTTGTTTCTACTTTTGTGTACGGTTATGGCATGTACAACAGTTGTAGTCCTATGCAGCCTTCGAAATGCATGCTGATGCAAGGCGAATGGAAATTATCCAACGGTAGGATTGGGAGGAGCAGTCCCTCATGCGTCTTGGCTACTGACGAGAGAAGATAGATCGGTCTGTACGACTCAGTAGCGGGACTACACTAACCATCTTCCAAACAACGGGTACTATAATATTCAGACAGGCTGAGGTTATAAGGTAATCGACTTCAGGCAGATCAAGATTCTACGGCATCAGTGTAAAGAATCCGTCTGGGACCGGCACCTTGCGCTTCTTGGGGCCACGGATGATACTCATAGCTTCATGCACGGCAAATTACGATAGTTGTCCAGCGGCGCAGAGATCACGGACACGACGAATGGCTTCCCTTCTACCCTTGTCACTCTCGGGTCAATAAATTGACATTTATCTATCGAAAATACCTTACAAGTATCGCCATCATTTTTATACCTTTTTATACCTCGTGAAATTTTATGTCGATTAAGCCATGTCCGTCCGTCTGTCCGTCCGTCTGTCTGTTCGTCTGTCTGTCCGTCTGTCTGTCGAAAGCACGCTAACTTTCGAAGGAATAAAGCTAGCCGCTTCAAATTTTGCACAAATACTTGTTATTAGTGTAGGTCGGTTGGGATTGTAAATGGGCCATATCGGTCCATGTTTTGATATAGCTTCCATATCAACCGATCTTGGGTCTCGACTTCTTGAGCCTCTAGGGGGCGCAATTCTTATCCGATTGGAATGAAATTTTGCACGACGTGTTTTGTTATGTTGGATATCATACCAAATCACGTTCAAATCGGGCCATAACCTGATATAGCTGCCATATAAACCGATCTTGGGTCTTGACTTCTTAAACCTCTAGAGGGCGTAATTCTTATCCGATCCGATTGGAATGGAATTTTGCACGTCGTGTTTCGCTATGACTTCCAACAACTATGCTAAGTAAGGTTCAAATGGGTCAATAACCTGATATAGCTGCCATATAAATTTATCTTGGGTCTTGATTTCTTGAGCCTCTAGAGGGCGCAATTCTATTCCGATGTTGCTGAAATTTTGCACGAGTTGTTGCGTTATGACATTCAACAACTGTGCTAAGAACAGTTCAAATCGGCTCAACCGTGCTAAGAATAGTTCAAAATCGGTCCATAACCTGATATAGCTGCCATATAAACCGATATGGGATCTTGACATATTGAGCCTCTAAAAAGCGCAAGAATTATCCGCTTTGGCTGAAATTTTGTACAACGGCTTCCTTCATGACTTTTAACATACGTGTCGAAAATGGCATGAATCGGTTTATAGCCTAATGCAGCTCCCACATAAACCGATCTCGATATTTTACTTCTTCAGCCCCTGAAGTGCGCAATTCTTAATAGATTTTGCTGAAATGTTACACAATGACTTCTACTATGGTCTCCAATATTCAATATCCTTTGTTTGCCTAAAAAGAGATACCGTGGAAAGGGCTCGACAAATGCGATCCTTAGTGGAGGGTATATAAGATTCGGCCCGGTCAAACTTAGCACGCTTTTACTTGTTTATTATAAAACATTGTTTTCCTAAGCAAACAAATAAAAATCCAACCTAAACAAAAATCAGCTGTTGTTCTGCAAAATGTTCACTGAAAGTTGTTCGCGTAGTTATGCTTGCACATTTTTTGAAGGGAGTAAAGTGGCTCTTACTCACCTGCAAATTTTTACTGGAAAGAACGCGAACAGACTTTTATTGGCTTTATAATTTGATGTAACATTTATCACGAGTTTTATACTCATCATGGAAGGAAGGGGGTAATTCATTTATTATTCAGTTTCCAACACATCGAAATAATAAAATAATCTAGTTGTGTCCGTCCATTCGTGCATCTGTCTGTGTATCTACCTGTCCATCTGTTGAAATCACTCTACAATCTTTAAAAATGGGGATATTGAGCTGTAACTTTGCATAGATTTTTTTTTACCATAGCCATTTTATGTTTGAGTATGGAAATATAAATTTTAATAGAGCCCCTATATAGACCGATATGCCGATTAAGGGCCTTGGGTCCATTAACTACGCGTTGATTATTGGGCCCTTCGACATGTATGCTAAGTATGGTCTAGATTGGACAATATTTGGATATAGCTGTCATAAAACGTTGGCCGATTTTAGGCTTTGGTCCCATTAAGCTCACGTTTATATCTCAACTTCGTAGAAATTTGGCGCAGTGAGCTATATTAGGTTCCCTGACATTCTCGCCGAGTATAATCTCGATTTCCTTCCCAAAAGATGTCGCCGTTCGTTGTCGGCAATATAAAAGAGGACCCTTATCAATGAGCTTAAAACTTGAATCGGACCCCTGTTCTTTAATGGTATTATAATGTGCAAATTCGCATTTGCGTAGTCTAGATCGGATCATAATTCGATAAAGCTGTCATATAGACAGATCTCCGGGGGGTAGGCTAAGCACCTCCGGGAGCGTGCTTAGCCTACCCTCAGAGGCTTTTTTACGTTTATGGCTCCCACATAAAGCAATCTTACTGAATAACGCCCTAGACTCTAAACCACACAAATTAAGCACACACACAAATTAAGCACATAGAGTGCCGTGACTAGTATAGCTCAAATCAGACCATATTTATTTTCAGCCTCTATATAAACCGATTTCCCGATTGCACTGCATTTGGCATAGGCATCGGAGGTCCAATTCAACATGCCGTTTCAAATTTTGGTCAAGAAGGCGGATTTTATGAGCATTTCTGTTGGGGTACCGGTCTATATAAAGCGCCTTGCTTACTAGGACGGGTTGATTTTTTGGAAATCGCATAACAAAAACGTAAACTACATGAAATCCTAAGAAATTGCTGTGAAAAAACCATGTACCTTAAATAAAATCCTAGTCTGCACCTCTCGACTTGAAAATGTATATAACAGCCTTCGCCAAAAAAAAAAAAAAAAAAAAAAATATGCAAATAAAAATAGCTTGTTCCAATTCAAGAAACGTGGATATGGGTTTGACTTTAGATCCATGGTTTGTTCGAAAATTTTTTTTAAGAATTTTATATAGATTACGTTTGTGCTATACGATTTTTATTTATTTATTTTTATCCCTCCACCATAAGATGGGGGGTATACTAATATCGTCATTCTGTTTGTAACTACTCGATATATTCGTCTGAGACCCCATAAAGTATATATCTTCTTGATCGTCGCGACATTTTATGTCGATCTACTCATGTCCGTCCGTCTGTCCGTCCGTCCGTCTGTCCGTGAGTCCGTCTGTCCGTCCGTCCGTCTGTCCGTCCGTCCGTCTGTCCGTCCGTCCGTCTGTCTGTCGAAAGCACGCTAACTTCCGAAGGAGTAAAGCTAGCTGCTTGAAATTTTGCACAAATACTTCTTATTAGTGTAGGTCGGTTGGTATTGTAAATGGGCCATATCGGTCCATGTTTTAATATAGCTGCCTTATAAACCGATCTTGGGTCTTGACTTCTTGAGCCTCTAGAGTACGCAATTCTTATCCGATTGAAATGAAATTTTGCACGACATGTTTTGTTATGATATCCAACAACTTTGCCAAGTATGGTTCAAATCGGTCCATAACCTGATATAGCTGCCATATAAACCGATCTTGGGCCTTGACTTCTTGAGCCTCTAGAGTGCGCAATTCTTATCCGATTGGAATGAAACTTTGCACGACGTGTTTTGTTATGATATCCGACAAATTTGCAAAGTATGGTTCAAATCGGTTCATAACCTGATATAGCTGCCATATAAACCGATCTTGGGTCTTGACTTCTTGAGCCTCTAGAGTACGCAATTCTTATCCGATTGGAATGAAATTTTGCACGACGTGTTTTGTTATGATATCCGACAACTTTGCCAAGTATGGTTCAAATCGGTTCATAACCTGATATAGCTGCCATATCAACCGATCTTGGGTCTTGACTTCTTGAGCCTCTAGAGGGCGCAATTCTTATCCGATTGGAATGAAATTATGTACTACGGATCCTCTCATAACCATCAACATGGGTGCTTTTTATGATCTGAATCGGTCTATAGCCCGATACAGCTCCCATATAAATCGATCTCTCTATTTTACTTCTTGAGCCCCCAAAGAGCGCAATTCTTATTCGAATTGGCTGACATTTTACACAGGTCTCCAACAAGTAATAATATAATAATAGCAGAGCAAATCTTTTCTTATATCTTTTTTGCCTAAGAATAGATGCCGGGAGAAGTACTCGGCAAATGCGATCCATGAAGGAGGGTATGTAAGATTCGGCCCGGCCGAACTTAGCACGCTTTTACTTGTTTTTTTTTTTTCATCCATTCAAATCAACCCGCCCTAATGCTTACATTTAATTTTTGTATTGGTAGTGAGTTCATGCTAAGCATTTGTCCATTATTACGTTTCATTTTCATGTTAGAAGCACCATATCGTCGTACATACATCCATGTTATCCTGTGTTTTCATCCATGTTTATCATGGGAACAGCAACGAATAGAAAATATGTTCATATTTCATAATTTATCTTCGCTCTATCCACATGCAGCACAGCACGAAGTTGAACATGAAGAAAATAATTCTACACCTATTGTTGCGATGATGAGTTTCTAGTACTTAAAAATTAATTTAATATCCTGTAGCATCCTTTTTTGTGATTCCATAGAAAAAAAGGAGAAAACAAAATCCATTTTATTCGCATGTTCATAAGCCATAAACGTAACAATAGAACAACAGACTATAATGAATTTCTCCTAAACATGATTGCATAAAGCAAGGCTCATGGGTAACACTATACTAGGTCGAATTAAATATTCCCTGCAAGATCGTTTAAAATTAAATATCATTTTTAGCTCTTGTCATACCGATAGGTGGGAATTTACGAAAATTTTAAAAATTTATACTTTATGGGTCTTAGAGCAATATTTCAATATGTTACAAAAGGAATGGCTATATTAGTATACCCCCATTATTTTGTGGAGAGTATTAAAGGTAACCTCGGAAATATGTTAGTCAGGAATGCCGTGCTACTTACAAAATTCCTAATTGTTTTCCATACCACGCCCCTTAGTCGGTTCAAGTCTGATTAGTGTGTCCCAACTTAAGTGCCGGTGACTGTTAGCAGCGAAAGCCGGGCAATTCATTGGAAATGCTTCAACTTCTCATTATCTTCCCCACATACCCTAGACATGCTATCACTTGTTGCACCTATTCCGCACAAGTCCGCTCGCAGTCCTCTTTGTCCCCTTATGGTAGCGAAAGCTATACTGACCTCGTTGTTACTTTGATCCAGCATGAATTTCCAGTTGGCAATACTAGAGATCCATCAATCCAAGACTGTACCGCTGGCAGCAGTGCCTCGCACTCGACCTCAAGTGTCATCTCAGGAATAGGATCCGAAACCTCTTCCCTGCTTCCAGGTGTCCTATCGTCGCGACGATGAAACCGCGATAGTGTGGCCTGCTCCTATCCATTCTCCCATCGCTTCAAGACTCATAACCGCAGTGGCTGCCTACTAACTAAATGGGACGGATATTTCTAATGATCTTCAGCGTCCAAAAAGGCTTCTATGTCAAGACATCGTGTTCCCTGAACCTTTTGTACTATACTTACGTTGCACTCTCTCTCGAACGCCGTTCACCTCACTACTGTGGCATTACACAGTGGGAGAAAAACAAAAAAACGAGTATAAACAAGTAAAAGCGTGCTAAGTTCGGCCGGGCCGAAACTTATATACCCTCCACCATGGATCGCATTTGTCGAGTTCTTTTCCCGGCATCTCTTCTTAGGCAAAACAGGATATAAGAAGCTATTAGAGCGATATCAAGATATGGTCCGGTTTGGACCACAATTAAATTATATGATGGAGACCTGTGTAAAATGTCAGCCAATACGAATAAGAATTGCGCCCTTTGGGGGCTCAAGAAGTAAAATAGAGAGATCGATTTATATGGGAGCTGTATCGGGCTATAGACCGATTCAGACCATAATAAACATGTATGTTGATGGTCATGAGAGAATCCGTCGTACAAAATTTTAGGCAAATCGGATAAGAATTGCGCACTCTAGAGGCTCAAGAAGTCAAGACCCAAGATCGGTTTATATGGCAGCTATATCAGGTTATGGAGCGATTTGAACCATACATGACAGAGTTGTTGGATATCATAACAAAACACGTCGTGCAAAATTTCAGTCAAATCGGATAAGAATTGCGCACTCTAGAGGCTCAGGAAGTCAAGACCCAAGATCGGTTTATATGGCAGCTATATCAAAACATGGACCGATATGGCCCATTTATAATACCAACAGACCTACACTAATAAGAAGTATTTGTGCAAAATTTCAAGCAGCTAGCTTTACTCCTTCGGAAGTTAGCGTGTTTTCGACAGACAGACGGACGGACGGACAGACATGGCTAGATCGACATAAAATGTCACGACGATCAAGAATATATATACTTTATGGGGTCTCAGACGAATATTTCGATGGGTGTATACCCTCCACCCATCCTATGGTGGAGGGTATATAAATATGCCGTATGGGAACGGGTAGAGATTCCATTTTTCTGAACGCGAAAATTCAAATTGAAAATGGTATAAGGAAAATACTAATAGAGATATCTTCAAAATCCTTTTTGATTTTTCAAATAAAAGTGTTTTTAAGAAAACCAAAAATAAATATTTCTCGAAATTTTTCACAGAAATATCCGAAATACCCGTTTCCGACAAATATAGTATCCAAATCGGCATTTTTTAGTAAATTTGCTGTGGAGGCTACAAATATGGTTTTCGCATGGGTTTAGGAGTAGATAGTAAATAAGTAAGGTTTGTAGATTTAAACGCTTTTAGTGGCCCTTGCCGGACCTTAGTATAAATGCTACTCTTCCAGTATAAATGCTACTATTGTCCGTAACATACTGAAGCTCCCATATAAACCCATCTCCCGATTCATCTATGGCCCCAAGAAGCTCAATTTTTTTTCGAAATTTTGTGGCTTAAGTTCATTTGTGTAGATTTTTAGTACAATCCATCCATGGTGGTGGTTTTTCAAAATTCGGCCTGGCCTCATCCCCATCCTCAAAAAACACCAATTAATATTCTCCAATTTTATACCCTCCACCATAGGATGGGGGTATAATAATTTCGTCATTCTGTTTATAACACCTCGAAATATGCGTTTAAGACCCCATAAAGTATATATATTCTTGATCGTCGTGACATTTTATGTTGATCTAGCCATGTCCTTCCTTCTGTCGGCACATTTGTCTATTTGTCGAAAGCACGCTAACATTCAAAGAAGTAAAGCTATGCGCTTGAAATTTTGCACAAATAGTTTAGGTCGTATGGGATTGTAAATGGGCTAAATCGGTTCATGGTTTGATAAAGCTGCCATATAAACCGATCTTAGGTTTTGAATTCGTGTGCCTCTAGAGGGCGCAATTCACGTCCAATTTGACTGAAATTTTGTACGTTGCACTATATGAATTATTCTAAGATTCAAATCGGTCCATAACCTGATATAACTGCCTTATAAACCGATCTGGGATCTTGACTTCTTGAGCCTCTAGAAGGCGCAATTTTAATCTAATTAGGAAGAAATTTTGTACAACGGCTTCTCCCATGACCTTCAATATATGTGTCCAATATGGTGTGAATCGATCTACAGATTGATACAGCTCCCATATAAACCAATCTCTCGATTTTGCTTCTTCAGCCCCTACAAGGCGCAATTCTTATCCGAATGGACTGAAATAATACACAATAAATTCTACAATGTTCAGCATTCAATTCATTTATGGTCCGAATCGAACTATAATTTGATATAGCTCCAATATCATAAAGTTCTTATTCATTATTCTTCGTTTGCCTAAAAAGAGATACAAATGCAATCCATGGCTTTAACTTGTTATAACTTTAAACAAGTCTTTTGTTTTCGCTCATCTTTTCCTTAGAATATTCTCATGTTACATATGTCACATCAAACTAAGTGCACTAGCCTTCTGTAAGATAACATTTTCTCTAAAATAGTCTTTTCCAAGGATAAGAAAAAAAAAACACATTCCCAGCTTTAGAAGAACTTGAACATAATATACACCATGTTGGGTGGTTAGAGAGTTATGCTGGGGTGGTGGGCTCTTGTTTGGTTTTGGGTTAATTCTGGGTAGCTCACTTGCTTGGCTGCTGGCTGAATGCAAGGTTCTTGGCATTAAATGATGTTTGGGATACAAGAGTAAATATAATTATGTCGACTAAAATCGGATCCTTGCAGGATTAATTAGTGCGCATTATGAGACGCACACCAAACATGCGAATTTCAAAAGGAATTCCCATCTTCCCCACAGTCTTTGGCATGAATGAGTTTGGCTATGATTATGTCTAGGTCGAGGGTTGAGGCAATGAAAGCTTGTTATGCCTCGAGTGGCTAAAATGTACTCTCATGCATGTAGTCCTTGTGTATGTATGAATCTATTCGTATGTGTGGGTTGAGGTCTATATGTTTTTGTGGCTAAGGCTGAAGCTAAGGCACTTCTTGTGGTTGAAGATGTTTTGTTTGTTGGCCTTCATCTCTTCTGAGTAATGAAACTTTCGCAGCACTTGTCTATGAGTGCACAAGTAAGACTCTGAAATGAACATTGAAGCTAATTAAGAATCCATGTTTGAAAAATGGTTAAGTTGCTGTTGTTTTGTTTTTGTTATAGTTGTTGTTATGCTCTACCCGTTTCGAGTGGCTTAACAAAAGGCTTTGCATTGTTATGAGACGAAAATGTACAAGAAACAGGATAATTAAATGTTTTTTTTTTTGCTTTCCCCTCAAACTCGAAAGTCTCCCATCCTCTGGTTTTGGTTGCGTTATTTATTTGCTTCATTTTTGTTCGAAAGCTTGGAATAGAAAACAATTGCTAACGACCTAAAAAAAAATAATATTGTTTTTGTCTATCAAGCTTAGTATACAAAAAAACCGTAAGTTGATATATAAAGAAAAACAAGCAAGAAAAAAAAGCGAATTTCTATCATTTACTTTAAGTGAAAATTGTATACGTATAAATATAATAAAAATTTCTACAATGCAATAACACCGCCCGGATTCGTATAACTATGAACGCCACACAGTTTGAAACATTGTGCTCTGATATGTGTGGCGGTCATTTGCAGCGTGTAAAGCTTCGCTGAGAGGGAACTCCCCTAGGGTTGGCGACCCGCGAAAAACGTATTATGGACCATGAAATGCGAATCTGCATGTGGAATGTCCGAACTCTTTACATTGAAGACGCAGTATGCGCACTGTCGGATTAATTAAAGTACAAGGCCCACATTATCGACTTGCGGGAATTGCGATAGAATGTGGGAGGCGTTACATTAGCGCTGAAAGGTGACGCGCTGCACTATAGCTGTCATGATACAAGTCATGAATTTGGCTATGGATTTGTGGTAAGTCGGTTACTGAAACACATTGTCTCGAGATTTATTCTATTGTATGAGATACTAGTCAAAATTCGCATAAAATGCAAATTTTTTACCCACCACCGAAGGAATGGGGTATATTCACTTTTTCATTAAGTTTGCAACACATCGAAATATCCATTTCCGATCCTATAAGGTATATATATTCTTGATCAGCGTAAAAATCTAAGACGATCTAGCCATGCCCGTTCGTCTGCCCGCCTGTCTGTTGAAATTACGCAACAGTCTTAAAAATAGAGATATTGAGCTGAAATTTTGCACATATTCTTTTTGTCTCCATAAGCAGGTTAAGTTGGAAGATGGGCTATATCGGACTATATCTTGATATAGCCCCCATATAGACCGATCCGCCGATTTAGGGTCTTAGGCCCAAAAAAGCCACATTTATTATCCGATTAAGCTGAAATTTGGGACAGTGAGTTGTGTTAGGCTCTTCGTCGTCCCTCTTCAATTTTGCCGAGATCGGTCCAGACTTGGATATAGCTGCCATATAGATTGATCCGCCGATTTAGGGTTTTAGACCCGTAAAAGCCACATTTATTTTCCGATTTCGCTGAAATTTGGGACAGTTAGTTGTGTTAGGCTCTTCGATGTCCATCCTCAATTTGGGCCAGATCAGTTCAAATTTGGATGTAGCTGCCATATAGACCGATCGCTCGATTTAAGGTTTTGGGCTCATAATTGACGCATTTATTGTCCAATGTCGCCGTAATTTTTCTACATCTCTTGATTTAAGGTTTTGGACCCATAAAAGGGGCATTTATTGTCCGATGACAACCAAATTTGGGACAGTGAGTTGTGTTACGCTCTTCAACATTCTTCCGCAATTTGTGAAAGTGAGTTGTGTTAGGCTCTTCGAAATTTTTCTGCGACGTGGCCCAAATCGGTCCAGATTTCGATATAGCTGCCGATATCTAGATTTAAAGTCATGGCCCCATACAAGGTGCATTTATAATCCGAATCGATAGGCTTTTCGATATCCGTGTCGTTTATGGTTCAGATCGGTTTATTTTTAGATATAGCTACTAAAAGGACCAATATTTTGTTATACACAATTGATCAATGACTTATACTTATTAGTATTTGGTGCAAATCGGAACATATTTCGATATAGCTGATCTGGCAAAAATTATGAATTTTTCACCGAATTGTGGTGAAAGGTGGTTTACATATATACCCTAGGTGGTGGGTATCCAAAGTTCGGTCCGGCCGAACTTAACACCTTTTTACTTGTTTTGTATCAGTCTTATGTGTGGCCATGCCCCATCAGAATACAAGAACGAACAGAACATGAATATATTTTATGAGAGCCTAGATATATAACATTTTATGAGAGTCAAGTGAGCTGCCCCGCGCATTATATTCAAATAGTGTATTTCCTACCAAATTTTAAGAAAAATCCTACCAAAACCTACCAAATGTTCTCCAAGCCTGTGCCGGCGGCATGTGTTTCTATAGCCATCCCCGAATAGGTGTATATATTGTCTTTCCATTTGCAACGCATGTCGATAAATTTTTAACCCAGTAAACATACTAGAATGTCGTAAGATTCACAGGCGATCTAGCAATGTGCCTCCGTCTGTCTATTGAGGTCTCTCTTCAGCCTATAAAAGTAACGGGCATAGTTCATAGGATAGGTTGGTTAGGGTTAAAAAGAGGGTCCAGATACAAATCCGTCCCATGCCACTATGGACATACACCTAAGCCAGTAATCAGCTTGTTGTGTGCTACTAAAAACTAAAAAGTAACCTCGAAAAAGAAAATTTTAAGTTAGGTATTTCGTTATACTTACAAAATCCTTGATTGTTTTCCATACCACTCCCCTAAGTTAGTTCATGTCTGGTATTGTGACCCCACCTAAGCACCTGTGTCTGTTAGCCGCGAAAGACGAGTAATGACATAGAAAATGCTTCAACGTCTCACCATCTTCCAAACATCCCCTACACATGCTGTCACTTGCCGCATCGATTTTGCATAAGTGAGCTCGCGTAGTTCATAGATGGCCTATATGGATATATATGTATCGATCTCCCGTTAAGAATTCTTGTCGTATGTTTTCCCCGATGGAGGCCAAAGTAGCGCTGAGGTACGCATGTCCGCCTATGATGGTGAACTCCTCATAGGTTATCCCCTCCTAATGCAGCCGACATTTGTAAGGGACTATGCCATGTAAAAATTCTCCCCAAAGAGGTGTCGCATGTCGGCTCGCCGTTCGTACTCGGCTATAAAGAGTGTGTGAAAATTTGATTCTCAACGAATTTTAGAAGACAAATTTATTGAAATTTTGTGAACTTCCAACAATTTCTTTACTTGAGGTTGTTGTTAAAATAGGGGCACTACCATGTAGTGCACGAAACTCACTTGTCATACATGACTTACAAACCCAGGTTCGAGTCCCGTGGTCGGTCAAAAAAGATTTTATTATTATTTTAAATTATTTTAGAAAATTCGGCCTAAAATAATTTGGATTTGGCATTCAGAAAAAAATTTTGGAGTGGTTTTTACCTTTCTTTTTAAAATTAATTAATTGAGACACTTACTACTTAGCTGCAGTGCTTATTGAGTTATTTCATCATAAAGAAGGTGGTGTCGGCTAGGATGCCTGCAAGACTACCAAACATGAGATTATGAGTTCACAATTCTCTGTGGCATCAACGTTATACAAATTTGTTTTTAAGGGTAATAGTAGAGAGAGACAGAGAAAACCCTAAGAGCAGCAGCAAAACGAACGAGACAAGCAGCACTAGCCGATCAAAGAAAATAAAAACAACATCACCCAAAGCAAAGCACATATGGTGGCTGGTTAAATGGGTCCAAAGGTCGTAATTCCTATCCGATTTTGCTCAAATTTCGTACAGTCACAATATTCAAACAATACTCTGATATAGCTGATATAGTGATTGAGCCTCTAGAGGCCGCAATTTTTTTCCCGATTTTGCTGCAATTTTGCACAATGGGATCTCTTATTATCTTTAACATCCAAGCCTCATAGGTTATCCCCTCCTAATGCAGCCGACATTTGTAAGGGACTATGCCATGTAAAAATTCTCCCCAAAGAGGTGTCGCATGTCGGCTCGCCGTTCGTACTCGGCTATAAAGAGGAGGCCCCTTATCATTAAGCTTAAACTTGAACCGGACAGCACTCAATGTGACAAGTTTGCAAAGTTTGGGCAAATTTGCATTTGCATGTTTTCCCCGATTTAAATGAACAACAGTCCTAGTTTGGATAAAGCAATATCCCGATTTAAGATCTTGAGCGCAATAATGACCAATTTAATATCCGTTTTCGCCGCATTAGTGAGTAACTTTGTACCCCTCAACATTCGAGTATGGACCAGACCATATATGTATGTATTTTTGGATTTTTTGTAATCGTGTGATCTCTTTAAAAAACTACTGGAGAATATTATACCAGACACAGATGTAAATAGGTATTGCACACTACTCACAAGGAACCACATGCTGCTCGCCTATCCCGACGAAATCGTTGTTATGGTCGGAAATAAGAAGTAACTGCTGCCTTTGCATTATGGCATCAAGCCCCCGCATGCAAAACAAGAAAGTTGGAAACTATAACTTTGAGATAGTCTGTGATCGATATGAATGACACTAACTTTGAAATAAAACGATGAGTTCTATTGGGCAACTTGGAATTAAGCAGTTCAATAACAAAGTCGCTACTTGTCGGGCAAGCACTTCCAAGTAGAGGTGTGCACATGTTCTAGTAAAGTATTTCCAACAATTCTCACTAATAATTTTAAATTCCTATCAAGTTTCCTTATATTTTCCGATGCAAGCTTTGTCCTTTATTTATTTGTCATTATAGTGGATTCCAATTCTTTTGTGGTTAGTTTAGCCATTTTTTTCCATCTGCCTCTGACAACTTTCCATTGAAAAACTTTGTCCTCGTATTTGTATCCATGTTATGTTTTGCTGAATGGATTGTGTACAAATACATTGCACATCAATTGGAAGCCATCCAAATTGTATGTTTCTTCTATAAGCTTCCCTTATTTAAGGCTTCCATAGTAAGGCGCTTACTTGTCTCGTTTTGAAGTTTCTTTTTGTATAATTTTTTTCTATATGATGCGACAGATTCGAGTTGCCTGTTCTTTTTTTACTTTGAGTCGCATGAAAATAGGAAATGGTTGAATTCAAATCACGAGAAGAACAGTAAAGGCTTCGTAGATAGTACAGCATACTGAATTCTATTAGCAAATTCGAACATAAAATTAAGAAACAACAGAGAGACTTCCCAAGTAAGATGAATTTTCAAAAGGGTTTCTTGATAGTGTCCTAAAATCAAGGCTTCAATTTCAAACTATACAATATTCGGAACTGAGCTAAAGGAAACTAGCGGAGTCTAAGATTGCAAATAAATAATGACCTTCAATGGTTTTCCTACATCGTTCTTGAAGAAAATCATTCATGAGGTTAAGTGTGAATACAACTGAGCATAAGCCTTGCTAACTATTGGTTTTATTATACCCTCCACCATAGGATGGAGGTATACTAAATTCGCTATTCCGTTTGTAATACTTCGAAATATTGATATAAGACACAAAAAAGTATATATATTTTGGATCGTCTTGACATTTCAAGTCAATCTTGCCATGTCCGTCCGTCACAATGACCTCCAACTTATGTGCCGAGTATGGTTTATATCAGCCCCAAACCTGATGTAGCTCCCATATAAACCTACCTCCCGATTTGACTTCTTGAGCCTCTAGGGGGAGCAATCTTATCCGATTTGGCTGAAATTTTGTGCACAGAAAAATATAACTCTTAGAAAAAACCAACAACCAAGTTTGTGTGTGAAAATTTGATTCTCAACGAATTTTAGAAGACAAATTTATTGAAATTTTGTGAACTTCCAACAATTTCTTTACTTGAGGTTGTTGTTAAAATAGGGGCACTACCATGTAGTGCACGAAACTCACTTGTCATACATGACTTACAAACCCAGGTTCGAGTCCCGTGGTCGGTCAAAAAAGATTTTATTATTATTTTAAATTATTTTAGAAAATTCGGCCTAAAATAATTTGGATTTGGCATTCAGAAAAAAATTTTGGAGTGGTTTTTACCTTTCTTTTTAAAATTAATTAATTGAGACACTTACTACTTAGCTGCAGTGCTTATTGAGTTATTTCATCATAAAGAAGGTGGTGTCGGCTAGGATGCCTGCAAGACTACCAAACATGAGATTATGAGTTCACAATTCTCTGTGGCATCAACGTTATACAAATTTGTTTTTAAGGGTAATAGTAGAGAGAGACAGAGAAAACCCTAAGAGCAGCAGCAAAACGAACGAGACAAGCAGCACTAGCCGATCAAAGAAAATAAAAACAACATCACCCAAAGCAAAGCACATATGGTGGCTGGTTAAATGGGTCCAAAGGTCGTAATTCCTATCCGATTTTGCTCAAATTTCGTACAGTCACAATATTCAAACAATACTCTGATATAGCTGATATAGTGATTGAGCCTCTAGAGGCCGCAATTTTTTTCCCGATTTTGCTGCAATTTTGCACAATGGGATCTCTTATTATCTTTAACATCCAAGCCAAGTACGGCCCCAATACGCTTATAACTTGGCATAGCTCTAATAGCATTGCAATTCTTATCCATTATCCTTTGTTTACCTTTACCGGGCAAAAAACTTGACAACCTACACCATGGATCGCTGTAGGGTATATAAGATTCGGCCCGCCGCCGAACTAAACACATTTTTACTTGCTATATATAGGATGGCGGTATACTAATCTAGTCATTCCGTTTATACCACCTCGAAATATTCGTCTAAGACCCATAGGGTATATATATTCTTAATCGTCACGACATTTTCAGTCGATCTATCCATGTCCCTCCGTCTGTCTGTCGAAGGCACGACAACTTTCGAAGGAGTCAAGCTAGGCTGTTGAAATTTGTACAAATATTTCTTATTAAGTCAGTTGGGATTGTAAATGGGCTATATCGATCCATGTTTTGATATAGCTGTCATATTAACCGTTCCTGGGACTTGACTTCTTGAACTTCTAGAGCGCGCAATTATTATCCGATTTGGCTGAAATTTTGCACGTGATGTTTTGGTATCACTTCCAACAACTGTGTCAAGGATGGTCTAAATCAATCCAGAACCCGATGTAACTGCCATATAAACCGACCTTGGGTCTTGACTTCTTGAGCCCCTAGAGGGCGCAATTATTATCCGACCTGGCTAAACTTTTGCACATATCGTTTTGGTATGACTTCCAACAACTGTGCCAAGTATGGTCAAAATCAATCCATAACCAGAAATAGCTGCCATATAAACCGACCTTTGGTCTTGAATTCTTGAGCTTCTAGAGGGTATGGTATGACTCCCAACAAGTGTGCCAAGTATGGTTTAAATCAGTTCATAAACTAATATCGCCGCCATATAAACCGATCTCCCGATAAGACTTCTAGAGCCTCTAGATGGCGCAATTCTGAAATTTTGCATGACGTGTTTCGTTAAGACTTTTAACAACTGTGCTAAGTATGCTTCAAATTGGTTCATAACCTGATATAGTTGCCATATAAACCGATCTTGGGTGTTGACTTCTGGAACTTCTAGAGGGCGCAAATCTAATCCTATTTGGACGAAATTGTGCATGAAGTGTTCTATTTTCACTTCAAGTCAAGTATGGTCTAAATCAGTCAATATCCTTATATAGCGCCATATAAACCGATCTCCCGATTAGACTTCTTGGGCTTCTAGAGGGCGCAATTCTTATCCAATATGGTTGAAATATTGTATATGTCGTTTTGGTAGGGCTTCCAACAAATATAACCTAAATCGGTATATAACCTGATATAGCTGCCATATAAACCGATCTCCCAGTTTGACTTTTTGAGCCTCTGGAGGGCGCCATTGATACTACATGTGCCTATAATTTTGGAGGTGGTGTTTTTCTATGGATTGAGTTTTTCTATTTCATAAAGTCATTCAAAGAACTTGTTTGTTTTAATTTATTCAAAATACTCCAATTCTAAATAAAGAACTTATATGTAAGCTTCTCTTGCTCGATTTCTGAGTTTTTGGATGTAATTAGTAGCATATTGGATTCCGAATTAAGCTATATGTAGCTCCGTTTTTATACCCACCTCCATACGATGGGGGTATACTAATCTAATCCTTCCTTTTGTAACACTTCGATGTACTGGTCTGCGACCACATAATCTCGACATTCTAAATTGATCTAGTAACGTCCCTTCGTCCGTCCGTCTGTGGAAATCACGAAAGGGATTGAAAGCGTGTCTACGTTCTCGAAATTTCGCTCAGATACGTCCTGCAAATGGGTCATATCGGTTCGTATGTGTATCACACATACATTGTGTGTATAGCTCCCATATAAAGTGGTTCTTCGATGTTATGATTTCAAAAAGTCATGACAAGTATGGGACGATTCTCCTGATTTTAGTACTTGAGTCCGTAGATGACGCAATTATTATTTGGTTTGGCTGAAATTCGAACATTGTCTTCTGTACCAAGTACATTCCAAATCGGCCGGTAACCTGATGTAGCTCCCATATAAACCTATATCCCATTTTGTGAGCATTTTTAGTAGAATTAATTGTGGTGTGTTCCCAAGATTCGGCCCTGCCAATCCTAGCGCGCTTTTACTTTTTTAATATGAACTATAAGACAAATTGTTCGTTAGAGTGAGTTCCACTGTAGTTCATTAAAAAAAAAAAAATTGTATGGAATTTTAATTTTGCACACAAAAAAGTTTTGCTGAATGAAAAATAAGATATAGTATTGTAATGAATAGAAGAAAAAGTTTAATGGAACCAATATAAAAAGTCTATGACATCAAATACGAAAATACAAATACACACAAACATGCACACATACACGCATTTGTGACAAATCCTAGCACACACAGGAACGAAGTAAATTTATATGATTTTGTTTTTGTCTGTTGAATGCTATTCGAACAGCATCTTGAAATGAGGGTAACATCACAGCGACAAGTAGCACTCATTTATTATTTCAATTCAAATATTTTTTTTCCTCTAGTCACTGGAGTCTAGGAAGCCAACATTTTTGGCCAGCAGATATAAGTGTAATTCAAATGTCCTAGAAGAAGTAGATGAAAAGTTAGTTTATGAATATTGCCTTTTAAGTATGTTGACTAGAGGAAATGTTTGTACATTTAATATAACTGCCAAGAAAATGTGTTAATTTAAAAGCAATATTTTTCGCAGAAGCTATACATACTGAAAGCAAGCAAAAGTGTTAAAAATTTAAAGTCTCTAATATGCATGGCTTTTCAGGAAGGTACCACCGCGCGGTTTAATATTTCTACAGATTAAATTTCAACTAGGAGACAAAGAGATAAAATTTTAGAAAGCATAGAAATACAGCATTAAACTCAAACCTGCAGTCACTAGCAACGCGCAAGCGAAGTAGAAGTATCTAGGTAATAGAAGGAGGGATGTGTCTATTCCGCAGGAAGAGAAAAGATATCGAAAGACGTGAGAGTGGGTGATTCGAGATATTCAGAAGTCCGAAAAATCTATCAAAAATTAAATATCAAACCGATGGCTTAGGTACAGGCACATTCTTCTAAAAGACAGAGAACGAAATCAGGAAACATACCGGCAAGGATATGGAAACAGTAGTTAACCAGCTCTTGGTTTTCGATTGTGGAGGAGATGGGTCTACCACAGAACCGATTCCTGGTGACGGTATAAAATGTATCCCGACTACATCAGTGTAGCAGTAAACTGGCCGAGAAACAACAAGTAAAAGCGTGCTAAGTTCGACCGGCCGAATCTTGGGAACCCATCACCTTGGATTATGCTAAAAATTTATACAAAATAAATTTAGTTGAAGCACATAATTTTATTCTACATATCAAACTTCTATTAAACCAGCTAAAATTAAAGCTTCAACGAACCAAACAAGGGAAATCGAGAGACCGGTTTATATGGGATCTATATCAGGTTATAGATCGATTTGGACCGTACTTGGCATAGTTGTTTGAAATCACAATAGAACACTACCTGCAAAATTTCAGCAAAATCGGACAAAAACTGCGGCTTCTAGGGGCTCAAGATGCCAAATCGGAAGATCGGTCTATATGGGAGCTACATCTAAATCTTAACCGATATGGCCCGAGATAAGTGTGCAAAATTTCATGCGGATAGCTTTGCGCGTTCGACCGCTATCGTGATTTTGACAGACGAACGGACATGGCTAGACGAATATTTCGATATGTTACAAACGGAATGACTAGATTAGTATACCCCCATCTTATGGTGGTGGTTATAAAAAGACAACAGCAGGCGATATGCTCTCTTCTTCATAATCTGGACAGAAAAAACAAGTAAGAGTGTGCAAAGTTCGGCCGGGCAGAATCTTATATACACTCCACCATGGATCGCATTTGTCGAGTTTTATGCGCGGTATCTCTTTTTAGGCAAACAAAGAATATTGAATAAGAACTGTTATGCTTTTGGAGCTATATCAAGTTGTAGTCCGATTAGGACTATAAATAAATGCAGAACATTGTAGAATTCATTGTATAATACAATACTTCAGTTCATTCGGATAAGAATTGCGCATTGTAGGGGCTCAAGAAGCAAAATCGGAAGATAAGTTTATATGGGAGCTGTATCAAGCTATTGGTCGATTCAGACCATATTAGACAAGTATGTTGAAGGTCATGAGAGAAGCCGTTGTACAAAATTTCTGCCAATCGGATCAGAATTGCGCTCTCTAGAGGCTCAAGAAGTCAAGATCCGAGATCGGCTTATATGGCAGCTATATCAGGTTATGTACTGATTTGCGCCATACTAAGCACAGTTATTGAAAGTCATAACAAAACACCTCATGCAAAATTTCAACCAATTAGGAGGGGAATTGCGTGCTCTATTGGCTCAAGAAGTCAAGATCCAAGATCGTTTTATATGACAACTATACCAGTTTATAAACCGATTTAAATCATACTTAGCAAAGTTGTTAAAAGTGATACCAAAACACTACGTGCAAAATTTCAGTCAAATCGGAAGAAAATTGCGCCCTCTAGAGGCTCAAGAAGTCAAGACCCAAGATCGGTTAATATGACAGCTATATCAAAACATGGATCAGTTGGGCCCATTTACAATCCCAACCGACCAAATTTCGACGAAATCGGATTATAAATGCGGCTTTTATAGGGCCAAGAGTTTTAACCGAGAGATCGGTCTATATGGCAGCTATATCTGAATCTGAACTGATCTAGGCCAAATTAAAGAGGGATGCCGAAGGGCCCAATACAACTCACTGTCCCAAATCACGGCGACATCGGATAATAAATGCGTATTTTATGGGCCCAAAACCTTGAGATCGGTCCATATGGCAGCTATATCCTAATCTAAGCGGATCTAGGCCAAATTGAAGAGGGATGTCGAAGGGCCTAACCAAACTCACTGTCCAAAACTTCGGCGAAATATGACAATAAATGCGCCTGTTATGGGCCCAAGACCTTAAATCGAGAGAACGGTCTATCCTAATCTAAACTGATCTAGGCCAAATTGAAAGGGGATGTCGAAGGGCCTGACACAACTCACTGTCCAAAATTTCGGCGAAATCGGACGATGAATGTGCCTATTATGGGCCCAAGACTTTAAATCGAGAGATCGGTCTATATGGCAGCTATATCCAAACCTGGACCGATCTGAGTCAAATTGAAGATGGATATCGAAAGGCTCAACACAACTCATTGTCCCAAATAATGGCTAAATCGGTTAATAAATGCGCCTTTTATGGGCCCAAATCCAAATCTGGACTGATCTAGGCTAAATCGAAACACAATGTGGACTGGCCTAACACAACTGACTGTCCCAAATTTTAGCAAAATTGAATAATAAATGTGGCTTTTATAGGCCTAAGACCCTAAATAGGCGGATCGGTCTATATGGGGGCTATATCAAGATATAGGCTATTATAACTCATCTTCGAACTTAACCTGCTTATGGACAAAAAAAGAATCTGTGCAAAGTTTTATCTCAATATCTCTATTTTAAAAGACTGTAGCGTGATTTCAACAGACAGACGGATGGACTTCTTAGATTTTTACGCTGGTCAAGAATATATATACTTTATAGGGTCGGAAATGGATATTTCGATGTGTTGCAAACGGAATGACAAAATGAATATATCCCCATCCTTCGGTGGTGGGTATATAAATTAGCCAACACATATTTTGCTTTTTTAAAGAAAAGTAATTTTCAATTAAAACACAGCTGCTATAAATTTGAAAATTTTCCCATATTGTTTCCTCTTTCGAACAATACAATTGTCATTCTTTTGTCTTGTACGGGGAAATTTATGCTCCACATCTGATAAAAATACCCCCGATGAGAGAAAATATTTTAATGGATTTTCATAAATTATTTGCTCCTTATGGTCGGTTGACATCTCAGAGTGTTTTTTTAATTAGACCTAATAAGTGAGATGTGATTGAGGGCATACAAATCATTTTGGCATTGCTGCGTTTTTTTTTTTGCGCTTGCTCTTCAATGTTGTTTCTGGTGTGACTTTCGGAATTTTAATTTATAAAAATCCAGAGCAGTATAGACACATTTCGTTCGGCTATTTAGCAAACTTTAGTACATTCGGATACACTTGAAATGAATTACAAGATAATAGCAAAAGGCGAAAATGTATTTAAGTTAAAGCTTGAATAAAGCAAAAATATAAACACACAGACACCAAATAAGAAAAAATGAGAAGACGAAACAATTTTTGTTTTTGATCAAAATGAAATAAAGCATTTAAAAACTACAGTATACACTTTTGATCAAAATTGAAAGGCATCAATTGAGATAAATCATAAAAAAATATAGAACTTTTTTCTTAATATCTGTTTAATGATCTTAAATTTAAAACTGAATTCCTTTGTCTATCTTTGAGTGAATCAGTAAATAATTATTACAAACAGCAGCATAGCTTCTTATGATTACCGTTATAAAGGGTAATTGTTTAGCTATTATCTTTTTGGCAACATTGGGTTAAACTGCTCACGAAGTTTCAGTTTGGTCTATAATTTAACCACGAATCGTCTTACAAACGAACAACGGTTGCAAATTATTGCATTTTATTGTCAAAATGCGTGCTCTATTAAGAAAGTTCATAGCGCGCTTTTTCCATTGAGCGACGAAGCTTATTTTTGGCTCAATGGGTAAGCAAATAAGAAGAATTGTCGATTTTGGAGTGAAGACCAGCCAGAAGCATTGCAAGAGCTACCAATGCATTCGGAAAAAGTCACAATTTGGTGCGGTTTATGGGCTGGTGGCATTATTGGGCCGTACTTCTTCAAATACGATGTGAATTGTGAAATGATATACAATTTTTTTTTACCCATGACATGTGGTTTCAACAAAACGATGCCACATGCCACACAGCATGCGTAACAATGAACTTATTGAGAGGCGAGTTCAGTGAAAATTTTATTTCACGTTCGGGACCGGTCAATTGGCCGCCCAGGTCGTGAGATTTAACGCCTTTAGACTATTTTTGTGGGGCTGTGTTAAAACTCATTTCTATACAGACAAGCCTGCTTAAATTGACGCTTTCGTGAGATACCAGCCGAAATGTTGGAAAGAGTATGCCAAAATGGACTAAGCAGATGGACCATTTGAGGCGCAGTCACTGTCAACATTTGCATGAAATTTTCTTCAAACATAAAATTATGTGGACCGTACTATCGATTCAAATAAAGATATCAGGTATTTTTCATGCATTTTTCAGAATGTAATGTGTTTTTTTTCCTGTAGTTCCTTAAATCACCCTTTATTAGTATCAACATTGCAGAAAATACTACAAAAGAGGTCCCTCGGCTAAACAGATGAAAGGTGAATTGGGATAAATTTCGGCACACGACTGTAAAGGAAGAATAAATTGCAGAGGACGTAGGCATAATAGTTAAGCGGATAACTAAGGCCCTGACTCGCTTGTGTCAGAATGTCCTTGAGCCAAACAAAGGGACAAACGGCAACCACCATGGTTGAGCCCAGAACTGTTTGGTCTAAGTGAGGGTTTCAAAAGACTCTCAAACAGGGCGAAAGCCACAAGGTCGCTACACTAATCTGAAGATATTGAGGGGTTTTCAACAATGTTAAACCGACGTCACTCATGATGATGCCAAGCTTGAGATCTATGGATCTACAAGGATGGGTTAGAAGAGTGCCACCTCAATAAAGTGTACTGTATACCATACTATGGATTATAGCCGTTTACAATACATTATTGTCTCTGGAAGAGAAAGGAATAAAAATGGTCGCACATGTAGATAACGTGGCTGTTGAAGTTTGGAGAAGTTTCCCGGTAATTTAAGATATATACTTCAGGAAGCCCTAGATATGCAGCGAAGTTGCCTAAGCATAAATCCGTCTAAGACAGACGTTGTTCTTTTCAGTAGTATCGGGATATCAGTCTATATGGCATCTGAGCCAAATTCAAGAAGAATGTCGAAGAGCCCAACACAAATTACTGTACCAAATTTCGGCGACAAAGGACAATAAATGCGCCTTTTATGGGCCCAAACCTTTAATCGAGAGATCGGTCAATGTGGTAGCTATATGCAAACCTGGACAGATCTGTGCCATATTTCAGAAATATGTCGAAGGGCTTCACCTTACTCACTGTCCTAAACTTTAGCAAAATTGTATAATAAATGTGGCTTTTATGGGCCTAAGACCCTAAATCGGAGGATCGATCTATATGGCAGCTATACCCAAATCATTACCGATCTGGGCCAAATTGAAGAAGGATGTCGAAGGGCCTAAGACAATTAACTGTCCCCAATTTGAGCGAAATCGGATAATAAGTGTGGCTTTTATGGACCTAAGACCCTAAATCGGAGGATCGATCTATATGGCAGCTATACCCATATCATTACCGATTTGGGCCAAATTGAAGAAGGATGTCGAAGGGCCTAAGACAATTCACTGTCCCAAATTTCAGCAAAGTCGGAAAATAAATGTGGCTTTTATGGGCTGAAGACCCTAATCGTCGGATCGTTCTATATGGGGGCTATATCAAGATGTAGTCCGATATAGTCCATCTTCGAACTTAAACTGCTTATGAACAAAAAAAATCTCTGCAAAGTTTCAGCTCAATATCTCTATTTTTAAAGACTAGCGTGATTTCAACAGACCGACGGACAAACATTTTGAAGCCCAATAAATCACACACTTCGAAAATATTAAGGAAACACAATCACAAGCATAAATCTAAAATTCATGTGTTAGAAGCTTAATATAAGTGTACCAAGTTGCCTCATAATTGAGGTTGTGCCCTGAATTTTCGCACCAAAATTTCTGCTATGACCGCCAACATCCATTTCCTTCTTCTAATACCCACCCCCGAAGGATGCGGGTATATTCATTTCGTCACTCCGTTTGCATTACATTGAAATATCCATTTCCGACCCTATACAGTATGTATATTCTTGATCAGCGTAAAAATCTAAGACGATCTAGCCATGTCCGTCCGTCTGTCTGTTGAAATCACACTACAGTCTTTAAAAATAGAGATATTGAGCTGAAACTTTGCACAGATTCTTTTTTATTATTGTTGTCCATAAGATGGGCTACATCGGGCTATATCTTGATATAGCCCCCATATAGACCGATCCGCCGATTTAGAGTCTAAGGCCCATAAAAACCACATTTATCATTCGATCTTGCTGATTTAAGGTTTTGGGCCAATAAAAGGAGCATTTATTGCCCAATGACATCTTACTGAAATATGACACATATCGGTTCATATTTGGATATAGCTGCCATATAGACCGATCTCTCGAGGTTTTGGGGCCATAAAAGGCGCATTTATTGTTCGATTTCGCCGAAATTTGGGACAGTGTGTTGCGTTAGGCTCTTCGACAACTTTCTGCAATTTGGCTCAGATCGATCCAGATTTGGATATAGACCCCATATTGACCGATCGCTCGTTTAAGGTTTTGGACCCATAAAAGGGAATTTATTGTCCGATTTCGTCGAAATTCGGGACAGTGAGTTGTGTTAGACCCTTCGATAGCCCTCTTCAATTTGGCCGAGATTGGTTCAGATTTGAATATAGCCGCCATATAGACTGACCTCTCGACTTGAAGCCTTGGCCCCATAATTCATAATAATTCACAATTCTATTTCGCTGAAATTTGACATGCTGACTTTTGTTAGGCTTTTCGATATCCGTGCGGTTTATGGTTCAGATCTGTCTATATTTAGATATGGCTACCAAAAAGACCAATATTTTGTTCTACAAAATTATTAGACCACTCAATATCCGTATCGAATTTAATCCAAATCGGACCATATTCCGATAAAGCTACTATGGGGGCATAAATTATGCATTTTTTACTAGATTATCACGAAAGGTGGTTTACATATATACCCGAGGTGGAGGATATCCAAAGTTTGGCCCGGCTGAACTTAACGCCTTTTTACTTGTTTGATTTCTGCCTATAAAGAGAAACCCTACAACCTCATCACCTTCTCTGTAGAGGGTTTGGACTTTCAGGGTGCACATTCGCAATTCATGGTCCAAAAATCTTGTACGTGGTATATTTTCTAACATATCCTACCTAACCCCAGCAGACATATCCTAGCTAACCTCCCCAGAGATATAGATTCCTTTACAGCCACATGTTAAGGTTTGCAATGGCCGTCGTTGACACTTTTAATGTCACTACCTTAAATATTAACACAAGTCAGTATGTAAATGTATATAAGGAATACAAAAATACGAATGTGTACTCGTTAATCATATTAAAAAAGGTTTATGTAGTTTGTATAAAGTTATCCAATATACTATTTTAACTTAAGTTTAATGGTATTTGAGACTGAAGAAAGTTTAACGTTGGCTGTAATCATGGTAACGAAAAGAAAGATTTCGTTTTTGCAGAGAATATAAAATTTGTTCACCTTTCATTGCTTTGAAATTTGTTGATTGTAATGAACTTGGACTTGGTATGAGTAATAATATCATAACAATTCAAATTTGCATAATGAACAAACATTATTCGACACACATTGCTGAATAGTTTTGTTGGACAACAAATTATTGTCATAAACCTGTCAATCTTCCTCACTCAGTTATCCTTGTGCCATGGTGTCAAGAAAACATGCCGTCATCATATATTCTAAAGTAAACTTGAAAACCAAAAATAAATCAAAATCTAAGTGAATATATATTAAATGAAATGGCATAAATTATAATCGAACAAATTTCTTAAATAGAAAAATAAAGGCATCAAATGTCTGTTTTCGTAGAATCAATAAAATAATGTGCCAGCACATTTGAATGAAATACACAACTCAAGAATGTACTTTCGATTACATGCCAAACATAATTAAGTCGTTTAATTTATGTTTATTCTTATACATGCAATGGAACATCATGTTTTCTGGCTTCATATCAACAACAGCATATGTGATGATACTTTGTATGAAGTTATATGTACATATTCATCTACTTTGTATGTGTAGGTATAATGAAACCCATACAGCTATAAAACACTTGAACATCTTGAGGTACATATTATTGGGCTCCCCCAGTAATAAAACAACCACGTAACGAAGACACTTGGAATTTGAAATTTTCCACAGTGTTTCGACATAAATAATCATAGAAAAATCATAGAGAGAAGCCTAATTCGTGTTAACAATTCTCTCGATAGTGCATGGTCCGATCAGCTGGTGAATCGATTACAAAACGGTGCGCGCTTCTACAAAATCTTGTATTTCTGACAAACAACCTCACGTCAGGAATCAGAAGATTGATTTCCGAAGAACACACACCTTGGAAGAATCGATAGAACAGAGCCACACAAGCCACATTTCGAATATGTGCAAGGGAAACAATAGAATTGGATACTCTACAATCTCCAATCGACACCAACGCCCGCCTCTGGACATGGTCAAGCAGCTCCAAGGGGGATTTTGGAGCTCCGGCCCATATAAGCGAGTTATATTCCATCTTCGGCCTGATGTAGGTAGTGTAGATATTAAGAAGTTCAGAGGGAGTGAAATATTGGGTTGCCCAAAAAGTAATTGCGGATTTTTTAAAAGAAAGTAAATGCATTTTTAATAAAACTTAGAATTAACTTTAATCAAATATACTTTTTTTACACTTTTTTTCTAAAGCAAGCTAAAAGTAACAGCTGATAACTGACAGAAGAAAGAATGCAATTACAGAGTCACAAGCTGTGTAAAAATTTGTCAACGCCGACTATATAAAAATCCGCAATTACTTTTTGGTCAACCCAATGTTTACCGCTTAGGAAAGCCCAAGCACTTGAATGCTTCCTTCGATACTTCTAATACATGTATTGACCAACGGACATCACATTGAATCTTCATACCGAGAACATCAAGAGTCTCTGACTGTTTGATATCTACACCATCGATAGATAATGACGATGCGTTTTGCGTGCATTAAAATCTACTCTGTTCATTCGACCCCACACAGAAATGGGCAGCAAATACTGGCAGAGTGTTACGTCCATAACCCTCCTCCAGTCTTCAATCTGTCGAAGATTCGACCTATGGTCGAATGAAAATTAATGACAGAGGTTGTTGTCACCCGCGATTGTTCAGATGACGAGATAATTACTTCAGCAATTTGGTTTTTATTATGATGAAGTACTCTTATTGAATATTGTTCATCTAATTTTCTGGACCACTGCAGCAGTCCTCCCAATTTGCGTATCAACGATACATAAATAAGAATTACATACCATGGAGTCTTTTGGACTGAACAGAGTATTGAATATTCAGTGAATATTACAGTGTCTGTTCCGCAGACCAAAACACCATGCAACATTAGAGGTTTGATCTGTCACGTGCCCTTTTAAGTATATCTAACTGTCAAGTGGCATTCTAATGATATATAATTTCCCCCAAAAGCGTTAAATGAGCTAAGCTTTTTTTAACTATAGTGGTAGTTCTAAATAAAAGATGGTACGACTAAGATTCTGGGTAAAAATCCGGACTATGGTTACTACTAACTTATCTTCGTTGACCACAAAGGAACTTTCCATATTATAGAAAGGATCCTTAGGTAAGGTTAGGTTAGGTTGAAAAGAGGATGCTGATGTTAATTCACCCTATGCCACTACGGACATACACCTAAGCTACAATAGTAATCGGCTTGTTTTGCGCTATAACAACTATAAAGTAACTTTTATAAAGAAAATTTTAAGTTAGGAATTCCGTGCTACTTACAAAATCCCTAATTGTTTTCAATACCATCCCCTAAGTTGGATCATGTCTGGTATTGTGTCTCCACCTAAGTGCCGGAATCTGTTAGACGCGAAAGCTGGGCAATGATAAAGAAAATGCTCCAATGTCTCATCATCTTCCCGCATGCCTTACACATGCTGTCACTTGCCGCACCGATTTTACATATGTAAGCTCGTAGTCCTATGTGTCCCGTTATGATACCAATATCTATACTTCCTGCTTCCTTTCAGTAATAGCCTCGTCTTCTCACGATCTGGATCCTACCGACCGTTTCGCTGTACCACAATGTTGCATGCGCATTCGTCGCCCACTCCCACTCCCGACCCGAAAGGCTTCGGGTTAACCAGGTTTATTGACGGCAGTCCTCTGGCCTTCACCGCCAAATCGTCTGCCCTTTCATTTCCCCTTGCTCCGTTATGGCCCGGCACACATACGATGCTGATTTTGCCATCCTCAGAGAAGGCGTTAATCTCCTTCTAACACTGCAAGATGGTTCACGACCTTACCGTCCTGGTTGTTGTCGCCCTTATGGCAATTTTACTGTCGGTAAAGATGTTCACACTCGACGTGCTCGCATTAGCACCACACCACTTCACGCATTCCGTGATCGCCCGGATCTCCGCCTGGAGGACCGTATTATGGTCAGGCAGTCTAAAAACAGATCTAAGTCCCTGGGTTCTCAGTGTATACTTCCAGGCCCACTCCGTCCTCTAGCTTTGATCCATTCGTGTAACATGATCTTCCAGATGGCAATACTAGGGTTCCGTCAATCCAAGTCTGTGCCAATGGCAGCAGTGCCTCGTACTCGACTTCAAGGTTCATCTCAGATATCTTATCGGAAACCTCTTCCCTTCCTTCCAGCTTTCTTATCGTCGCCTCGATTATACTGCGATGGTATGAGCAGCTCCCATCCTCAATCCTTTCTCCCATCGCCTTAAGTCTCATAGCCGCAGTGGTTGCTTCACACTTAATCAGTATGTCAATGGGTTGTTGTATGTATGGTCTTTATGTTGCACTTTTTCTCCATAGCAGTCCACCAAACTACTGAGGCGTATGTAAGTATTGGTCTAATCACGCTCCTGTAGAGCCAGTGGCCTGTCTTCATAGTGCCCAACATCTGTCAGCCTTCTCAGGACGCTCCTGAATGTGACACTTCCAATTCAGTTTCCTGTCCAAGATCACACTTAAGCATTTGAGTTTGTCAGATATTGAAATTGTCTTATTGCGGAAAAGTGGTGCGTTAAATTAGATCACATTCTTCTTCCTCGTGAACAGGCATATTTCAGTCTTCTCTGGGTTAACATTAAGACTTCTGGTACTAGCCCAGTCATATGCCATATGAAAGACCCTTTTGGCCCTTCTGCATAGCTCGTTCGGATGCTTACCCCTAAGAAGTATTATTGCGTAGCAAACGGGTTCGACTCCCTCCTCAGTCAGCATCCGTAATAGGTTATTTATGGTGGTCACCCACCATAAAGTGCCTTGTGACACTCTCTCCCTTATATTTATGCCATGGAACACACAATTTATACACCTGTTCATAAGCATATCGTTTATCCAGTCTCTAAGGACCGGTACTGGTCTAAGGATTGGATCAGTGTGTCGGTCCGCACATTGTTGAAAGCCCCCTCGATGTCAATGCATACCGCCAGGGTGTACGTTTTTGCATCGAAGAATTCTTCTATTTTATGCACAACCTCGTGCAGGGCAGTCTCCACCGACCTTGCCTTTACAAAGGCATGCTGTTTGAATTTGAGCAGTACGCTGGATGTCCTACTCTTTATCATGGTGTCCACAATACGTAAGGCTTATTGGTTTAGTGTCGCATAACTTGCCTTGCCGGGCTTGGGTATAAAGGATCATTAAAATCTTTGTAGTAAAATATGATTCTACTAATCTCTGGAATGAATAGTCTACTTTTTAAGAACGATTCGATTTTAAAATACTGTGCCACATGAGAAAAATCCAAAATACCCAAAATGTTTATCATCGATTTATTGTTTTATTTAAACTTAGACCGTGCCTCGATGTTACGAGTTGGTGAGTGAGCAAGTGAACAACCAATAAAATGCGTGTTTATGTCTTCATTTCGGGTATTGAATTTTACTTGAATGTTATTGAAATGGTTCTTCACTTCCTTGTATTTTCCGTGCATCAGAGCGATGGAAAATGTGAGGAAACAGATACCACTTGGATACAAGAGAATGGATGTAACAGAACATGTACATTAGTACTATATGGGTTTAATAAAACATATATATAGGGTGTGTCAAAGTGACGAGCTGAGGTGATAGCTATTTTGTTCATGTTTGCTTTAATCAAATCATTACAAAACAGGAGAACTAATTTGTTTAAGGAAATTAAGGAAATGGCTCTCGCGAACCTTTAACTCTAAATGATGGACCCTTGTATCCCATATTCGTCATTGCAAGTTTGCCCATGAACATCTCTCCTTTAATGGACAGCGGGGATACTTTCGTCCTATCAATGTGCACTGTCCCCGGAATTAGGGTTACATACAAAATAATAATTCGTTTCACATAAAACAAAATTATTAACAAGTAAACTTCTTTTGCTAAACAAAATTTGGACATTGTTTGGAATGAAAGTACATGTTTTTCGGTAAATTCTTGAAAGAATTAGTGACAAGTTTTTACCGTAACATTACGTTTCACTCTTAATTTACAACATTTTATTCGGGTTTCAATTATTTTGTTCTTGTTTATAAATGAATTTAACGTCATGCTTAGGTAACATAATTGAAACTTAATATTTCACCAATTATAAGCAGATTACAGTTGGTAAGTCAAACTCTTTCAGAGTTTGTTTGGGATGATTTCGATGTTATAATATTAAAAATTTTGTATTAAAATCTGTTGAATGCTATAAATAAAACAAAAACCAGTAACGTGCGGTCTAATTTTGATGAACCTCGGCGGAGGTTTTCAAATGGGTTATAGTGTTCGTATCAAATTTTGAGAAAATGTGTACAAATTGTAATAACTACAAATAGGGCGATGTATGTATATGGGAGGTAAAAACCAATCTGAACCGATTTTTATAAAATTTAACAAAAATGTCGACAGTAATAGGAGAGTTATATACGCCAGTTTTCGTGACAATCTGTTGACAAATGACAACGTTAATGTAAGTTACTTAAAATCGGACAATTTTCGTGACAATCTGTTGACAAATGAAAACATTAAAGAGTTTTTGGTTTTGCAACATAACATAGGTCCTTTTACCGCAGACGACACTGCTAAAGTTGTGTTCAATAGTGCAACGTTTATGTCCAAATCTTGATAACAAATGGATAACAGAGACTCATACACTTGTAGTTTATAGTTTGGATATAGATTTAGGCCATAGTGGTATTACAAAGGAACTGCACAAATTGGAGGGAAATTTTTGGATGAGCTTATTAGAGCACTTATCCACCTTACATACTAAATTACTACATTTCAAATGAACATTCCATTGAGGAACTGGATATACTTCTCTCATATCAATGAGTGCAGTCCGATTAATGTTTTTGCTCAATGACAAGGGGACTGTCGAACAGCAACACCACTTGTTAATGAAGTTTTAATATGGCAGTATACCTCAGAGTGTAGCCAGCATTAGTAAGGCAATAACCGCCGCAGAAAATTTTTCTGATGTTTACGAGGGGATTTGAACCCTGGCATTCGGCGTCATAGGTGGACATGCTAACTTCTGCCCCACGGTAGCCTCCATCCATCTTACTATGCATGGAGTTTATCCAGACTCTGAGAGCATGGTCCATCTGATACAGTTTCGTCTCATGCCAAACTTATAGCTATACCCACTTCTCGTCACTTCAGTCAGCAGGGACTGGTGAAATAGGCCTTGTTCCTACTTTACTACAGAACGATGTGTCCCATCTGGACGCCATACAATATTTACAGCACGCCTACAATGGCCCGCAAGAGCACAATCACTGCGAGGCAAGTTATACGACGCCTAAGGTTTATTTTAATTGTTCCACTAGCCGAACGTAAAATAGCATTACAAGAGCCTCGATCCTTTGCGCTCTCTCTCGAGGTGTCTCCCACCACTTGAATTTTCCATAGGGCCTTTGGTCGTCCCGGTTTGCGTATACCACCATGTTTGCCTTCAAAAGACTTCTGTGCTGCTGGAGATTCTTCATCCATTCTGACAACATGACCTAGCCAACACAGCCGTTGTATTTTGATACGTGTAACTATGATATCGTCGTCATACAGCTCGTGGTTATGCGGCGCCTATATTCTTCATTAACGCTAACTGGTCCATATAATTTACGAAGAATCTTTCTCTCAAACATTCCAACCACTGCCTTTACATTATTCCCACGAAAAACTATGAAGGGTAGGGGGAATCATGATATATAAGATTCCTATATAAGCGTGAGGTCAGTGAAGACTGCACTTTAAAACATTATGAGGATCTATACAATTATCACACCTCATCGAATCGAGTAACACAGGCACTGAGTATTTAAGCAAGAGCCGGTGGCGACTGAATTCTTACTGAAACTCTGCGTCGATACTACTGATTGTCCGCGGCTGCAATTACAGCTACTCCTTATATGGGGCATCCCATTATCTTCAATCTGTGGACGCTCCCAGCTGAGCTATTTATGATGACGTTGGATGACACGACATGTTGTCGGGTGCTCGCAGCAAAGAGATTTAAGACGCTGATGGAATATATTGTATAGGGGAAAGGAGTGGAACGGCAATTGCATGTCTATCGTAAGACACGAAAACCAAGTATGCAGGAAAGTGGCGGGAGAAACCCTCCAATTAACTTTTGCTACATCGATGGCTCTATGCTGAGGGAGGGAATGGCTATATAGATGCCGAGATTGAGCTCATATTTCGCTTGCCTGATAGTGATAGGAGGCCACCGAGCGCAGAGGTTAGCATGTCCGCCAATGACGTTAAACGCCTGGGTTAGAATCCTGGCAGGACCATCAGAAAAATTTTCAGCGGTAATTATCCCCTCTTAACGCTGGCGACATTTGTGAGGTACTTTGCCATGTAAAAACTTCTCCCCAAAGAGGTGTCGCTCTGCAGCACGCCGTTCGGACTCTTCGTTCATATAATGATCAACAATATAATGTATAAATATACTTACTCAGCTCTTACATTCTTTTTTAGTCCAGCATTCTGAGCTTCTACCCCAATAACTGACATCAGTTAAAGTTTTAATTTTTATCTCTGTTTAGTTGTTCGTCTTTTTCTGTGCTTACCACAAAGTTCACTTTCAAATATATATGACGCCGGTTACCTCTAACAATCCAGATCGGTCCATAGATCTTGCGAATATCTTTCTCTAACACACAATGTATTTCCTTGCCTACTTTCCCAATTGTTCATGCTTTTGAACCATATCAGTGTTTTATCGGTGTCTTGTATAATTTTTTATCAGTGTTTTGCATAGTGTAATTGTCCGGCGTAAGCTTGTTTTGATACTTAAGAGATAGAGCCGGTGCCACTTGCCTCTTACTGAGACTCTCCGCTCGATATCGCTGATTGTCCGCGTCTGCAACTGCATCTAGTCCATATGGAGCATTCCACTGTCCGCAACCTGTGGACCAGTAGTTTGCAGCTAAGCTTAACGTGCAAACAATGAACACCACACATATCGGAGCTCAAACTTCCAGCCTGTGTGGTGCTCATATTCATCCCGTACCAAGTGCTGTATTAGTGTGTTGTATAGTGCAATTTTCTGGTTGGAGGTTCCTTTGGTCCCAAACTGACAATATTATTGTTTTATTTCAAAATAGGTGTCATCAGTTTTATTTATGGCCGTGCCCAGGTAGATAAAGGTAAGACGTTTCTTATATAGATATTATCGTCATGAACTTATCTATGAATGCCTCCTTTTCGACGTATTCAAAAGCGTCAATTATTGCTGTCAATGAATGAGACTTATTCCAACGCTTGCGCTGCACTTATCGCTAATACGATCTGATGCACATGCCTTATCAGCCCCTGGTCTTAAATGGTTCAGCTGACAATCCATCGGTTCCTGCTATACTATTGTTCTTCAGCCTAATCAATAGTGCTTGGACTTTATTTTAACGTAGCGATAGATTTTTTGGTAACCACTTTGCTGCTGCTATCGGATGCCAGCAGCTGGGAAAATGTTCTTTCCATATACTAAGCATACTATCTGTATCTGATACCAGCTATCGCTTTCTATATACAAAATCTTTTCTTTGTATTTCATTCTTTTGTAGAACTTTCGGACTTCATTCTACTCCTGAAAGTCCCAAATCGCTCAAACTGAAACACAGTGGTTAAAAGAAAACATGTTAAAGCACGTTAAGTGCGATCCAGTCACATCTCTTATACACTCCGTGATGAATTCGATACGATGTTTGAATGATTTTTTCAAATGTATTGGAGATTCATCCACATATATAGAAGGACCGTACTTGTTATGAGTATTAGCACCATGGCACGGTTATTGAAAGTCAAAGCAAAACTTTATGTTCAAAATCTCAGACAAATCGAGTGTTGTTTGTTCCTCTACAGGCTCAATAAGACAAAATCCGAGATCGGGTTATGTGGCAGCTATATCAGGCTACAAACCATTTTGGACCACTCTTGGTATAGTTATTGAAAGTCAAAATGAAATACCTCATGCAAAGCGTGCAATAGTGTTCAAATATTCCTTGTAAGCGTTGGTTAAAGATTTCCTTGGTCTGTTCTGTCTTCTGTGCGAGCATGGGCACAAATTAGACTGATGTAAAACAATTATTTTCTACCAAAATTTAAGAAAAATCCTACCCAAGCCGACCAAACCCTTCCAAATGCTCCACAAATCAAAAATGTGGTATATGTTTTTATACCCACCATTGAAGAGGTGACCATTTTGCCATTCCATTTGGAACATATGAAGTTCAACATTTTCAACACTCAATGTATTAGATCGTCGCTACTCATAGATGATATACACATGTCCGTCCGTCTGTTTGTGAAACTACTCTACAGTTTAGAGATAGCTTATGTCTTGATATAGCTCCCTTTATACCGATAAGAAATCTTGAGTTCATAATGTCGTATTTTTGCCCCGATTTCAATGAAAAATCGTTCCGAGTTTGGATAAACCGATTTCCCGATTTAAGTGTTTGAGCCCAGAAATGCGCTCTACCCATTTTGGCACTATAGAGAGTTGCGTGGAGTGAGTATAGGTCTGATCTGACCATATTTATATGCAGCTGTCTTCAACCGGAGAACCACACGAAATTTGGAAGAAATCCCTTAACACTCATACCAGTAATAGTCATTATCAAAACTTACGCCCTTTTTCCCAAAATTTGAATGAAAGTACAATATTCAAATGTTTATTGAAAGAAATGAAATAGATTTGTCCATCACTGTAAAAAGATTTTGTCATTTTAAATAATTGTGATATAAGTCTTTAACTTCTTGCTTCACTTCAATCACTCTTAACGCTTCTCACCCTTTGCTACAACTTCAAGAAAACACCCAGCGTTAGCTGATCGAATTTTAACGATTTGTTTTGATATTTTTATGATTATGGCATCGTTTACACAACATAAATAGAACATAAAAATTCACATAACATGGCGGGATACAGCACCCAATCGGTTACAAAGTGTAGGAGGATGTGCCACAGATAATACCACGCACACATCCCCATGAGTAAATGCTCGTTCACTCGTCTCCATGTCTGGTGTTGTTTTAGTGCCTCTGTTATTATCTACTCAACGATATCGTCCAATGAATGGAACTCTGCGGTGTCAAAGGACATTCATGCGAGTGTATGTGTGAGTGTGTATGCGGGCGTATATGAAGTGGATATGAAAAAATACTTAAATTCTTATTTGGTTCTTTCCCCAATGGTTTTTATGTACATACGTTCCATCAGCAAACCACAGGAGTATCAAATGAAATATATTTGCGGAAATATGTTTTTAGGTCTTATGAATTCCAATATCAATTAGTTAATTGAATGAATTATTTGTGCATTTTATTGAAGCATGGATGGAAATGTGTGTCATATACTCATAACCTATATGATTATGTGCTAATTATATAATTCGCGGATATCGTAAACGAAACTTTCTAAGTTATCATAGTTTTTACTTTACTTTAAAACAATCAAAAGCTCGTTAAGTTCGGCCTGGCTGAATTTTATATACCCTCCACCATGGTCAAAAGGTACAATTTTTTAAATTGATTTTTTGAAATATATAGGAGCTAAAGCAAGTTATGCTTGTCATGCCTATTAGAAGTTAAACAAGGAGGAGCGTGCTAAGTACGGCCGGGCCAAATCTTATATACCCTCCACCATGGATCGCATTTGTAGAGTTCTTTGCGGACCAACCAAGAATAATGAATAAGAACTGTTATGTTATTGGAGCTATATCAAGTTATAGTCTGATTCGTACCATAAATGAATTGAATGCTGAACATTGCAGAAGTCATTGTGTAATATTTCAGTCCATTCGGATAAGAATTGCGCCTTGTAGGGGCTCAAGAAGCAAAATCGGGATATAGGTTTATACGGGAGCTGTATCAAGCTATGGATCGATTCAGACCATATTAAACACGTATGTTGAAGGTCATGAGAAAAGCTGTTATACAATTTGCCTAAATCAGATGATTTTACACTCACCATCATCCTATGGTGGTGGGTGTAAAAAATACCACGTTTAAAATTTCGGCTAGCGATTGAGCCCTGTATAGGCTTAAGAAGTCAATTCAGGCTACCGGTTTATAAGGGAGTTATATCAAGTTATGAATCGGTTTAGATTCTTAGCGCGGATATTGGAAGTAAAAACCAAACTCTACTTTCAAAGTTACAGCTAAATTGGATAATAATTGTAAGAAGTGATCTATGCCAGGTAATGGACCTATTTCAACCATACTTGGCACAGTTGTTAGAAATCAGAATAAAACACTTTATACAAATCAGATACGAATTGTGCCCGGGAGATCGGTTTATATGGGAGCTACATCAGGTTACAGATTGATTTGAACCATACCATGCACAGTTGTCGGAAGTGATAGCAAAACATTTCATGCAAAATTTCAGTCAATCGTCCCTTCAAGAGGCTCAAGAAGATAAATCGGAAGATCGATTTAGACGACAGCTTTATCAGGTTATGGACCGATTTTAATTGTACTCGGCACAGTTGTTAGAAATCAAAACGAAACACTTTATGCGAAATTTCAGTTTAATCGCATGGGGATTGCGGCTGAAGAAGTCAAAGCGAGAGATCGGTTTATATGGCAGCTATATCAAAACATTAGGCCCACCGATTTGACCTATTTACAGTTCCCATCGACCTACACTAATTAAAAGTGTTTGTGTCAAATTTCAAGCGCCTAGTTTTACTTCTTCGGAAGTTAGCGTGCTTTCGACAGAAGGACGGACATGGCTAAATCGGCTTATAATGTTAAGACGTTTAGGTTAGATTCAGTTGAAAAGAGGGTGCGGATGTTAGTTAGAGGAAATGCTCCAACACCTGATCGTCTTCGCCGCATGCCCCACACATGAAATCACTTGCCGCATGGATTTCACATAAGTGAGCACGTAGTCCTATGTGTCCCATTATGATACCAATAGCTGACGTCCTTCTTACTTCCTTTCAGTAATAGCCTCGTCTCTACACGATCTGGATGCCCCAATAGGATTTTCGCCGTTCTACTGACCGTTCCACTGTTCCACAGGGTTGCACGCCCATTCAAGACGATACGAAATATATATATTTTGCTGGGTCTCAGATCAATATTTGGTGAAATGACGAAATTAGAATGCATCCTTTGGTGGAGGGTGTTAAAAATCATTCCACATAAGAAGTCTGCTAGTATACGAGAAGTATACATATTTATTAATTAACCCAAATGCAGATATATAAAATATATATATTTTTTTTTTGTCAACGCTGCCAATACTAGGCATACAAAACTTTAAGTAAATCAAGTATAACTTTAGTATTTGAGAGCTCAAGTATGTGCACTTGGTATGTCCGAACTCTATACAGAGAAAGTGCAGTATAGGCTATGGCGGATTTATTGGAAAATTATAAAGCCGACATTGCCGCCTTACAGGAAGTGCGATGGGTTGCGAAAGGCTTCGCAACAACACCGAAAGGTATCCTGCTGTACTAAAGCTTCCAAGATAAGGGACATGAGCTTGGTATGTCGGAGACTAGGCCTTATCTCTAGATTTACTCCGGTGGCCGAGAGCGGATGGCCTCCACATAAAAGTAAATTATTTTGTATCGGTGCGCTTGCCCTGACAGAAGACAAGGACGAACAGACTAAGGATATATATTTTACGTTAGCTTAGAGAGAACATATGAACGCTGTTACGCACATGACATTAAAATCGTGCTTAGAGACTTAAATGCCAAGATAGAAAGGACAGAAGGAAAATTCGACTTTACGTGAATATTTGCGATAATGGATTGAGGCTTATAGACCTCACCGTGGGCATGCTTGCAGAAGTCCAGACGCTGAACCTAATTTTCAACGGTTTACCAGCATAAACCGGACGATACTGTTGCAATTTTGCGTTCGATATTCGTACAAATCAATCGTCGTTGGCTTGTTGGCATAGACCAATGATGTAGCCCGTCAGGAAATCGACTAACGGCCACAAATCGCACGACCAAGGTTGCCAATCGATTTGACCATTTCGTGAGATAACATGTACTCCAAATTTTGTTTCCAATAAATTAATTGAACACATTCGCTGTGTGGCTTGTGGCGCCGTCCTGTTGGAACCATATGTCCTCCAAGTCCATATCATCTAATTGGGGCCAAAAATATTCTGTTATCATTGAACGGTAGTGATTCCCATTCACAGCAGACCGTAAATCTTTCGGGATGCAATTGTTCGCATATTTCGCTTATTAATGAAGCCATTAAGCCAGAAATGAGCCTCATCGCTTAATTGGACGTAGCGCTCTTAACATTGAGGCCACTGACTCCGAATTTCGGTAATAAATTTTAATAATTTCGATATTTCGGTTCGCATATCTTTCCAGCATAAAATGGCAAACCTTATTGAAAAGAAACGTCAAAAGAGCAGCAAGAATACGGCGTCGGTTGTTGTCCCTATCAGTATACTTTTCTTGACAAAAAACCCTGCATATGGATCTGACATTGAGTTGGACTATTAGATTATTAAAGAACTGATTTACATCCATCCAGCGAGAAGCGTACGATCTGACAATTCACGGAAACTGGACTTAAAAAAGCAACAAACGCAACAGATGCATTATCCACCTGGCTGACCGAACTTCTGGATGAAAATATCATAGCGGCGCAATGTTAAACTATTGCCCATTCCATGTAAATTCTATGAAATCCCTACTTGGGTATCAAAAGTATCCACCAGGAAACCCCTAGTATGAACAGGAGTGCTAAATGCTACTGAAGCCAAAAATGCGGAACACAGAGAAGTCAGTAGCAACGCGCAGGCGAAGGTAAGCTATTGTATTAAGAAAAGAGAAAATAAACATCTGTTACTTTTATCTGCAAAATTTAAAAAGGATTATTAAGATATCTTACAATTTATTTCGTTTTTCAAAATGCCGAGGTGGCCAAATTTAAGGGCCTGCCAAGAGGCTCCCGGACCACCTAGGACACTAAAATTATTCATACGATCTCACTTACACCTCAAAAATGCAAATTTTACCTATGAACATTCCGATTCAAGTTTAAGCTCAATGATAAGGGGCCTCCTTTTAATAGCCGAGTCCGAACAGCGTGCAGCAGTGCCACATCTCTTTGGAGAGAAGTTTTACATGGCATAGTATTTCACAAATGTTACCAGCATAAGGAGGGGAAACCCACCGCTGAAAATTTTTTCTAGTGGTCTCGCCAGGATTCGAACCCAGGCATTCAGCGTCGTAGGCGGACATGCTAACCTCTGCGCTACGGAGGCCTCCACTTACACCTCAGCCATTTAAAATGTCAAAGAGATATTTACACCCGTTCTCAAACGTAAAATTTTTTACTTGTTTTTTCGATTCTTTGCCGTTGTGCATCTTTCGTCGAATACCAGGCCGCTCACGACAGCCCGATGCGTTTAGAGGTGTTTAAAGCCTTGTCTCAGTTGAATATGATTGCGAACATGTTACGATTTTGCAACATCATGCTAGATGGAGAAGATTTCAGTCAGGAAGACAGGTTATCGTATGATTTCCTTAATATCCTGCTGGAGAAAGTTATACGAGATGCAGGTATAAACAGGTACACCAGGCTAATCACAAGGAAATACACGCTGCTCGTTCATGCCGAAGACTGCAAAAAATTTACACAAATTGAATTTAGTTGATGCGCATTTTTCTGCGAACCAAATTTCTTCCAAACCAGGCAAACATTTAAGCTTTAAGAACCCGAAGAGAGTTAAACCAAAAATTGGTTTACATGGGAGCTATATCGGGTTATATGCCGATTTTAACCGTACTTGATATGGGTGTTGGATGTCGCAACAGAACATTACGTATAAATTTCAGCCAAATTGGATCAAAGTTGCAGATTCCTGGTGCTCAAGACGTGAAACCAGGAGATCGGTTTATGTGGGAGCTATATCGAGTGATAGACCGAACCATAATTGAACCATAAATGAGTAGATGATTGCTATATACAAACATTATCCGATAAGCCCCGTTAAGGACCTATCCTGCGTATGGGAAAAATTGTGATCCGTGCTAAACTTTAGCTCAATATCTCAATTTATGAAGGATGGGACGTGATTACAGCTGACGGACGGCCAGACAGTCAGGCAAACGGACATCGCTAAATCGTCTTAGAATTTTATGACGATCGGCAATATATCTACTTTATAAGGTGGGGAAATTGAATATACACCTTCCTATGGTGTTGATGAAATCAACGAACTACAACTTTGGTCATAAACGAAACAACACCGCCATAAAAAAAACGTGTAACACAAGTTCAAGATAAAACAAATAAAAGTATAAGGTAGTAATTCCTAGTTTGGGTTGAGTAATAAAGCCGCCTCTCTCCAGACAAAAACTAATTTTTACAAGACGCTATAAAAAAGTTTTGCTCAAAAACCCATGTCCACACTGAAATGTTAGTAGACGATATGGGAGTGAAAGCAAAGACAACGAAGAACATGTTGAGGCTTTTTATTAAAACACAGAATACGATACTTACGGAGACACCGGAATCTTGGATTAATGAGGTTGATCGAAGGTTTATCATAAAGGAATTTATGGTCAAGGAAGCCTTGAGGAGCTTCCAACCATTTAAGTCAACCGGACCTGATGGAATATTTCCGGCGTTACTACAAAAGGAGGCCGACTATCTGGTGCCTCATCTGGCAACTATTTTCATTGCGTGCCTAGGAGTTGCAACGGTTGTATTTATACCCAAGCCCGGCAAGGCTTGCTACATTAAAGACCTACTGGCCTATAAGCCTAACGACCTTTCTACTCAAAACCATAGAACGTATTGTAGATACCATGATATAGAGTAGGGCATCCAGCATACTGCTCAAATACAAACAGCATGCCAATGTCAAGGGAAGGTAGGTGAAGACTGCACTGCACGAGGCTAGGCACAAAATAGAAGAATCCTTCGATGCCAAGATGTAGACATTGGCGGTTTGCATTGACATCGAGGGGACGTTTAACAATGTGCGGGCGGACACATTGATCCAATATGTAGATTTAAATATACATATTTTAAAGTTGTTCCAGTGGTGCAGTAGGCACATCTTTTCATTCGAACTTTATATAATTTTGCAAATGATGTTTTGTTTGAGATCTCAACTGTATCTGATTTTAATATAGCTTCCATATATACTATGTATCCAATTTGCACTTCTAGCGCTGAAGTAGCCACAACATTAATCTCATCTATACACAATCTTGCCAGCTTTTATATATGGTGTCTAAGTACAAATTTTAAAACCCACCTGCGATCATAGAGAATATGCATTCTGTGATCGTCCGGATTTTTAATAACAATATTAAGTATTAATAGAAATCCGGAAGATAACCTATATTTTCTTTAAGGTAGTCAGCTCTTTACGACTTTAGCCTAACTTTCCTTATTTTACTTACCATATCAAGCTCGCTGTCTTTTTCTTCGTCTTTTTCTTATTCACGCTGCGATAACGTCAATGCAGTAATAACTTTGTTATGCATCAATTCGGATACAATCAGGATATGCTCACATATTGTTTCTCTTTTTATAAAATAAAACGGTGTGTGGTCTGGTGACAACGGATGTTACACGCCATTATACTGTTGAGACTAGAAAATTAGAATCAGTTTAAAATCCACAGCAATTTCTAAAGTACTCCAAACGCGGCAGCCAGTCATAAATGGCCATAAATCATAAATCCATATGCATGTGAATTATTTTCGAACATTCGTACTTTTTAACGGAAAATCCTTAAAACATTCGTGGACTATCTTGTACTTGTTGTTCTATTTATTGGGTCATATGCAAAGCAATCACCATAGAGTGCCTCCTATATTTGTTAGGCAACACTCACGCCTTGTCCTTTATTTCATATTTATGTTTGCATGTGCAGTCCTTAAGTGTGCCATATCTGGTTGTTTGTATTCACTTCAACCATTGACTTTTGACCTTTGTTGTTTTAGCAATTTCCTCAAAAATAAAACGTGTGTTTTTCGATGCCAACTGCGTTGACACTTCATATTTTTATGATTTATGACTTATTTTCAGGAAAACACAAATTCCATAATTTTCTAAAATTTTTAATCCAGAACTTGAACAGCCTGCTTTATTAATAGCAGATATTGGAGCAAAGATCCTTAGATATTTGTATTCTCATTTCCATGTATGTATTATATAAAGAGTAGATTAGGTAAACTAGTAAAAGCGTGCTACGTTAGGCCGGGCCGAATCTTATATACCCTCCACCATGGATCGCATTTGTTGAGTTCTTTTCCCGGTGTCTCTTTTTAAGCAAACAAGAAAAAAAATTGCTTTGCTAGAGTTATATCAAGTTATGGACCGATTCGGACCATAATTGAATTGAATATTGGAGACCATAGTAGAAGTCATTGTGTAAAATTTCAGCCAAGCTGAATAAGAATTGCGCCCTTTAGGGGCTCAAGAAATTAAATAGAGAGATCGGTTAAAGTGGGAGCTGTATCAGGCTATATACCGATTCAGACCATATTTGACAAATATGGTGAAGGTCATGGGAGAAGCCGTTGTACAAAATTTCAAATCGGATAATAATTGCGCCCTCTGGAGACTCAAAAAATCAAGAACCCAGATCGGTTTATATGGCAGCTATATCAGGTTATGGACCGATCTAAACCATATTTGGCACAGTTTTTGGAAACACTTTTCAATACTCTCATCTCAACCGCATTAAGGACGACATCATCTGATGCATTGAATTTTATGCTACACCTAATGCCTCTGGACGTTGTGGCTTTACAAATTTCTACGATCACTGCTGAAAGGCTAAAGAACTTTGTTTTTGGTGATGTGACAGCTAAGCACACCCAGCAGTGAGGATTACACACTACCTTTGCCGCTTTTTGATAAAAAAAAGTACTGTATAACTATTCCCGATAGAATCAATTGGAACAACAATTTCCCTGGTAATACAAGTTATATAGAAGACTATATATAGACTATATACTGATGGTTCTAAAATAGACGACCAGGTGGGCTCTGGTATGTACTCTGAAGAACTAGGTTTGGTCACATCGAGAAGGTTATTCGACCACTGCAGTGTACATCAAGCGGATATCCTTGCAATTAATGAGGTGGTGGAATGACTTAGATATAATGTCATAAAGATAAATATCTTCTCTGAAAGCAATGCAGCATTAAATCCATGGAGAATGTTTCCTGAATCAAAAACTGCTACGACTGACGCAGATCTCTCAACGAATGGGTGAGAAGTTTAAAATTCATATACCAGGGAATTGTAGAGCATACGAGCTTGAGAAACTAGGAATTATTGGGTTGCCCAAAAAGTAATTGCGGATTTTTTAAAAAAAAGTTTATGAATTTTTAATAAAACTTAGAATGAACTTTAATCAAATATATAATTGCCATTTTGTTCGATAACCTTTTGCCATCTTCCTGGCGTGGAATACGCTCATAGAACTTCTGGCCTTTATCTGCAAAAAACTGAACCAAGTGCGATTTTATAGCCTCATCATTGCCGAAAGTTTTACCATTTAAGGAGTTCTGCAAAGATCGAAATAAATGATCGAAATGATGGTGCAAGGTCAGGGCTATATGGTGGATGCATCAAAATTTCCCAGCCAAGCTCACTCAGTTTTTGGCGAGTGACCAAAGATGTGTGCGGCCTAGCGTTGTCCTGGTGGAATATGACACCTTTACGATTGACCAATTCCGGTCGCTTCCCCTTTATGGCTGTATTCAATTTGTCCAATTGTTGACAGTAAACATCCGAATTAATCGTTTGGTTCCTTGGAAGCAGCTCAAAATATACCACACCCTTCCAGTCCCACCACGACAGCATAACCTTCTTTTGGTGGATATCAGCCTTTGAAGTGGTTTGAGCTGGTTCACCATGCTTGGACCATGATCGTTTTCGACTAACGTTCTTGTAAACAATCCATTTTTCATCTTCAGTTATGATTCGTTTTAAAAACGGATCGAATTCATTGCGTTTAAGGTGCATATCACAAGCGTTGATTCGGTTTGTTAAAAGAATTTCTTTCAATACATGTGGTACCCAAATATCAAGCTTTTTCACCAGTCCAAGACTTTTTATGTGATAATGAACGGTTGATTTTGGTATATTTAATTTCTCTCCTATCTCACGCTCAGTTACATAACGATCCAATTCGATTAATGCTTTGATTTGGTCATCATCAACTTCATTTGGCCGACCTAAACGTGGCTCATCTTTAAGTGAAAAATCTCCAGAACGGAATTTGCGAAACCAATTTTGATACTGTCTTCCTTTTAAGGCTTTATCACCATACACATCACGTAACTTTTTAGCAACCTGCTCCGCGTTTTTTCCTTTACGGAAATAATAAAGTAAAATATGACGAAAATGCTCCTTTGTGGGCTCCATATTAAAATTGACGCCAAACAAACAAATGTAAACAAAATTTCGCGCACTTTTTTTCTAAAGCAAGCTAAAAGTAACAGCTGATAACTGACAGAAGAAAGAATGCAATTACAGAGTCACAAGCCGTTGAAAAAATTTGTCAACGCCGACTATATGAAAAATCCGCAATTACTTGTTGGGCAACACACATTCCAGGGGAACTGGAATATGTGGTTATGCGGATAGGAGCATTTAAGCTAGGTAAACAGGATCAGGGCCGAAAAGCAACAAATGACTGTTGGTCACAAACGGGGGGTTGTAAACACTCAATTATGTGGTCTAATCTAGACTTAAGTAGTCTCTCTGCTGTCCGTCATGACAGGTCTCTGTCTGATCGGAAACCATGCTGACAGTTTGAATGTTACAAGTAACGACTTTTTGAGAATCTGTGAGGACGTCGAGGTAGAAGAGGCTATAGAATATTTGCTGTACTCTGTGTCCCGCACTGGTAGTCAAAAGTAGTTCCACTTTAGGTTCCCATTTCTTTGAGAACATTTCTGATTTAGCGGATGTGAACATTCACAAGTTGTTGGTCAATCTGGATGGTTCAACTGTAGGAACTAAAAGGCATCTTCCTACTTCTGGACGAAAACGTCTCAGTAAAATTGACGGTAGACTGCCACTTAAACCTAACCTAATCTGACGTTCTCATGTGCGGCTCTTAAGGTCTGGTGTCGCTCCATTGCGAGGAGATCAATGGGGACCATGCTCCCGACTAAAAGGACGGCTTCTTCTAATACCGTGCGATAAGCTGATGTGAGTCGTAGCGCTGCTGTTGCACCTATGGTATTGTCTTAACTTTTGTCTGCGTTTCTAGGGTTTCGGAGCCATACAGTAAAAAGTTTGTGATCTCCATTATCTCTCTTTTGCTTGATAGAGGTCCACCTATGTTGGCCATTAGCCTGTTTGACCATGAGGTAATGTCTGCTGCTTACGTCGTTGCATACTCGATTTGTTTTGTATGTGTTTATTTAAAATCCAGTCACATCCCCATGTCTGCATCACAATCTCCAGAGGAATGTGGCGTCTTTTCAGCAGCAGCAGCTGTTTATGTATGGCTAGTTTTAATTCACGTGAATCCTGCCAACTCTTTTTGCGGATCACATTTTGACATAATTTCCTTGCTCCTTTTCTGCCTATGTCGCCTTGTCTACTGCTGCGATATCGACCGTGTAACTCACAAGGTAGGTACTCGACCACCAACGAACAGTAGAATAAGTAGATTACCACCCATCCTATAGTGTTGGGTATAAAAATACAAGAAATGATCAATCTAAGCATTTTTTTCATCCTTCTCAATTTCAAAATTAGGCTATTTTCCTCGCCTACAATTAGTTTTATCCTTAAATTAGAAATTCCTGTTGAATATTATGGCCAATGAATTTGTCTTTGACTACGTCTTACAACTACGCCTTGGGAATATCTCTACCACTTTTCAAAAACTTTCTCTTTGGTAATACTCGCAAATGTCGTCGACATTGAAAGACATTGTGATAGAAGAGATTAAATCTCATAATTCATGATAAGGAGGCTACCGTAGCGCAAAGGTTAGCATGTCCGCCTATGACGCTGAACGCCTGGGTTCGAATCCTGGCGAGAACATCAGAAACAATTTTCAGCGGTGGTTTTCCCCTCCTAATGCTTGCAACATTTGTGTGGTACTTTGCCATGTAAAAACATATCTCCAAAGAGGTGTCGCACGGCGGCACGCCGTTCGCACTCAGCTATAAAAAGGAGACCCAGTATCATGGAGCTTAAACTTGAATCGGACTTCACTCATAGATATGTGAGAAGTTTGCCCCTGGTCCTTAGCGTAATGTTCATGGGCAATTTTTTTTTCTAATTGCACTTAGTCTACAAGGTTGAAAAATATATCTTAAGGCAGTTTATAATTTTTTTGCATTTCCCAATAAAAAAAAAACACTTAGTAAACTATCTCTCTTCCTACGCACACAAATGTTTTAATTGTGCATTCTTTAAATTCACTTTTCACCTTTGTATGTATTTAGTAAATAACTCGGATATTTACTTGCCACTACTTATCCACTCTCATTGGGGCACTTCAAAACAGAATCATACAGAAGATGCGAATAAAAAATTTGAATTAATTTAGGAATGAAATACAGCTCTTTCAGCTGCAGTGATCTTAATATGTTTATTTACCATTGTCTATTTATTTTGATTCTCATTGTTTTGTGTTATTTTAATTTATTTTTAAATGATCGAAACAAAAACATTTCTTAATTTTCTCTACGTTTTATTGCTAACTAGATAAATAAATATACAAGGTGAATGAAAAACTCAAGTTAAAGACGAATAGTAGAAACCTTACGTTAGCGATTTATGTGAGTTCTAGTTGTGGCCATAGAAATGTCTGTGCAGGAATATTATTTAATTTTGGATGAAAAGAATTGCCAAAAGGCATGTTTCTACCATTTCACAGCTCACTTATAACAAGCAAGAGCGTGCTATGTTCGGCCGGGCAGAACCTTATATACCCTCCACAATGACTCGCATTTGTCGAGTTCTTTGCGCGGTATCCCTTTTTAGGCAAACAAAGAATAATGAATAAGAACTCTTATGCTCTTGGAGCTATATCAAGTTATAGTCCGATTCGGAACATAATTGAATGCTGAACATTATAAAAGTCATTGTGTAATATTTCAGTCCATCCGGATTAGAATTGCGCCTTGTAGGGTTTATATGGGGGCTGTATCAAACTATTGATCGATTCAGATCACATAGGACACGTATATTGAAAGCCATGAGAGAAGCCAAATCGGATGAGAATTGCGCCCTCTAGATGCTCAAGAAGTCAAGATCCCAGATCGCTTTATAGGGCAGATACGTCAGGTTATGTACCGATTTGCGTCATAGTTAGCACAGTTATTGGAAGTCATAACAAAAGACCTCGTGCAAAATTTGTATGCAGACCCCCAAGCCCACTCTCTACTCTAGCTTCGATCTACCCGTGTAACATGATCTTCCATATGGCTATACCAGGGTTCCGTCAGTTCAAGACTGTGCCGCTGGCAGCAGTGCCTCGCAAGGCATATCAATTTAAACGGATGCTATGTGTACTTCAAAATAGGAAAGTATTTATTAAAAAATTGGAAAAACACCTAAAGCTCTCTCGAAAGGCCAGATCCCCCATTTGGTTCTGTGTTTTTTTACTCCTGATGTCCTTAAACCCACGCAATACATTTTTTGCTCCTAACAATATTTGTTAAATATAGAACGCTGCTCATATCATCGTGGTATAATCAAGGCGACGATAAGGAAAGATGTTTCCGATCGGATACCTGAGACGACACTTGAGGTCGAGTGCAATGCATTGCTGCCTGCGACACAATCTTGGACTAACGGAACCCGAGTATTGTCATCTGGAAGATCATGTTACACGAATGCATCAAAGCTAGAGGACAGATTGGGCCTTGGGGTTTAGACTGTTCAAGACCGCCTGGCCATAATAACTCAAGGACGTCGAGTGTGAACATCTTTGTGAACGGTAAAATGGCCATCAGGGCAATAACAACCAAGACGGTAAGTTCACTAACAGTCTAGCAGTGTCAGGAGGAGATTAAAACCTTCTCCGAGGAGGGCACACTCGGCATCGTTTGGGTGTCGGGCCATAACGAAGTAGGGGGGAATGAAGGGGCAGACGATATAGCGGTGAAGGTGAAGGTAAAGAGGACTGCCGTCAATACGATGTAGTCCGATGTAAGGGCGTGCGCGTAGAACTATCGGGTTGTCCAAAATGTAATTGCGGATTTTTCAAAAGAAAGTAAATGCATTTTTAATAAAACTTAGAATGAACTTTAATCAAATATACTTTTTTTACACTTTTTTTCTAAAGCAAGCTAAAAGTAACAGCTGATAACTGACAGAAGAAAGAATGCAATTACAGAGTCACAAGCTGTGAAAAAATTTTTCAACGCCGACTATATGAAAAATCCGCAATTACTTTTTGGGCAACCCAATAACACTGTGGAACAGCGAAACTGTCGGTAGAACGGCGAAAATTCTATAGGGTGATCCTAATCATGAGAGGCGAGGCTATTATTGAAACAAAGGAGGTTCATTTAGCTTTCGGTATAATAACGGGACACATAGGACTACGAGCTTAGTGATAGCATTTGGGAAAGATGATGAGACGTTGGAGCATTTACTATGTCATTGCCCGGCTTTCGGGACTAAAAGCCACCGGTACTAAGATGGCCACAATACTAGACATGAACCAACTTAGGGGAGGGGTATGGAAAACAATTTAGAATTTTGTAAGTAGCACAGAAATCTTACTTAACATTTTCTTTTTCGAGGTTTCTTTTTAGTTTTTAGAGCGCACAACAACCTATTACTAGCTTAGGTGTTTGTCTGTTGTGGCATGGGCGGATTAATATCCGCACCCTCTCTTTATTAATAATAAACCAACAATATTTGTAGCCTTAGCAAATTTACTAAAAATGGCAATTTTGAAACCATCTTTGCCCGAATAGGGTATTTTGGCGAAGTTTGTAAAAAAAATTATTTCTGATTTTTTTAAAGACTTTTCTCTACTTTACTCTGAAAAAATTAATTAGATATCATAATTTTTTTTTTAATTTGAATTTTCTTTTTCATAAAAATTTGATTTTTCCCCTATTTGACAAATTTTTTCACAGCTTGTGACTCTGTAATTGCATTCTTTCTTCTGCCAGTTATCAGCAGTTACTTTTAGCTTGCTTTAGAAAAAAGTGTAAAAAAGTATATTTGATTAAAGTTCATTCTAAGTTTTATTTAAAATGCTTTACTTTCTTTTAAAAAATCCGCAATTACTTTTTGGGCAACCCATAATATGTCAAAGAAATTTTTAAAGACAAAATGTTTCTGATATTTTTAACAAAATATCCTTATTAAAATTCTGTAGAACAATCTTTTAGTGCATGATTTTGAAATAAATATTATAGGAAGCTCCAAGGAACATAACTATTCCATAAAACTGTCTATGACATCAATTACGAATCGAGATTGTCAAGAGGTAAAATTTTTTTTTGTACTTATTAAGCAAATGAAATTAAAATTTATTCAATTGTATTCGTTTAAGTTCATTTGTGAAATGTTCAATTAATAACTATTAAAACAATTTCGATTTAGTATAAAAACCAACAACAGTTTGATATTAAATGCAATACCTGTTTGATAATAAATCTTATACCAAATGGTGTCTTTAATCCTTGCTCGTAAATGGTCAACTAATACATCAGTAATAATTACCAGCTGTAGAGTGCATGATCATATCATATCACCACATTGTCTCTGGAATTTGAGTTTGAACGACGACGCACTAAAATTTACATTAGCGTGAATATTTTTTGTATAGACATTCGAAATTAGGAATATCACAGCGGGCAAAACAGCAAATATCAACAATGAGTAGTCAACCCACCAGCCAACTAGTCAGCGAGTCTTCTCGTCTAGAAATGGTTGATATCCTTAGCGGCAACAGCAGCAGCAACAACATCAACACCGCCAGTAGCACTAATACCGGTAACACAAACAAATCCGACAAACACTTCCAACTGTTTTTGGCCCGCAAGCTATTTAACTCATAGGAGCGTGTATGACGGCCCACAGATGAGTGTTGAAATGAGGTGCGAAATTGAACATCGTGAACATCATGAGAAGGCGCTCAGTGGCGTTTGTTTATCCAAAGGGGGTCGTCGCAATGGCTGCCATTACCAACATGGGATGCATGGAATAGATCAAGAGCGTTTCGGGAGGAAAATCATCGATGTGCGCCAACTCAGTGGAGATCATGGCATGTTTGTGTACTTACACCAAAGTCTTGTAGAATGAGGCAGACTAGGAACTACTTCTAAATTATTGTTGCTTCCAAGAAAAGCAATTATTATGGAAATTAATTGAAAATGCCAATTATACTTCATGTCTAGACAAGTAGCTCTTATGCGTAATTATTCTAGGTAAGAATGCAGTTATGTTAACGGGACACTTGTTCAAGGGAGACCAATACATACGAATGGCAAGTTTGCTTTAGCATAGTTGGAAAAGTTTAATTTAACGTTGATTTTCGGGTTAGCAGATCCAAGCATTGTCCATTTTTCAATAAATTAAAATCTGCTATAAAGTAATAGAATATTCTAAAAGTGATAAGAGCTCCATCATTCATTCAGTTTATAAATAAAAAATCTTGTTTTTAACTAAAAATGTTTTCCTCAAAACCAAGACTTTTCAAAATTTAAGAATGTGTTAGCACCAACGTTAATATTCCATATTCAGCATCCCAATGACAATCATATCCCCACATACAAGATTTATTTAAAATGTAATTTCATATTTCGGAGCACATTCATGTATCATTCATCATACTCCGATTTCGTATTGATCACGTTTTCTCTGACATTCGATTTGCTGCGATAAATTGTAACCTTATCCCAAAATATGTCTGTCCAAGCGAACGTTGATAAAACAGACATGAGGCACGAAGAATTGTTTCATGTACATTTCCTAAAGATTATGTAACATTTACAAATTGAAATGTTTAGACATCAGCACATACATATTTTTATATGGATATGTATGTATATATGAAGCTGAACATGTGATAGATGCACTTCCATTGTTAGTGTCCCACATAAGGCATGTTGCTGTAGTTTGTTTACTGCTACTAAAAGAGAATACTCGAGTGAAAATGGGAACATGCATTTGAGACATAAAGTCTAACATGGAATTTCTCGTATTCAAAGAACAACATTTCGCTTCCTTGTGAAGGATATGTATAATGACAGACAAACGAGAGCAGTACACAAACACCCTACCCTAACATCGACAACCTTAACAAATGACAGAAAAACGAGGCAAGCATTCCAATGGAATTGCAACAATACCTTAGTGCCAACGATGTTTGGGAGTAGGAATGTCTTTCTGTGCTTGTCCTCCATATTCAATATGGATGCAAGTATTTGAAGGCTGCAATCTTCAGCCATTGAATTAAGACGATTTTTCTCTCACGTATGAGAAATATTATTCCAAAGATCCAATGCAAACATCTACGATAAATGTTGAACAAATCCAATCTTTTTGACAGCATTATCCAAAAATATTCCAACTTGGACCAGCTCAAGGCAGTTGAAAGTCTAAAACAGCTAACTGATTCAAAATTCATGGATAAATTTTTTTGCTTTTTTGAACACAGGGCTGTCAACTCTTATACCCACCACCATAGGATGGGGGTATACTAATATAGTCATTCCATTTGAAACATCTTGGAATATTCGTCTAAGACCCTAGAAAATATATATATTTTTGATCGTATCGACGTTCTGACGGACGGACATAGCGATGTAGTCGAAATCACGATAGAGATCGAACTCGTAGAGCTAGTCGCTTGAGATTTTGCACAGATATTTAATATCGATGTAGGTCATTGGGGATTGCTAATAGGCTATATCGGTTCAGATTTAGATATATCTTCCGACCGATCTCCGGATTTGACTTCTTGAACCCTCGAAGCCTCAATTTTTGTTCTATTTGGCTCAAATTTTGGAGATAGTGTTCTGTTACGACTGTACTAAGTACGGTCGAGATCGGTATACAACCTGATATAGCTCCCGTATAAACCGATCGCCCGACTTGACTTCCTGAGCCCTTACAGCGTCAATGTTTGTACGATTTGGCTGAAATTTTGCATTTAGTGTTCTGCTATGACTTCCAACAACTGTGCCAAGTACAGTCCAAATCGGTCTTTAACCTGATATAGTTCCCATTTAAACCGATCTCTCGATTTTACATCTTGAGTCCTTACAAGCCGACATTTTTGTACGATTAGGCTGAAATACGGCCAAAATGAGTCTATAATCTGATATAGCTCCCATGTAAACCGGTTTCTCGATCATCCTTGTTCGGTTCCTAGAAGCTTAAATTTTTGCGGGTTTGACAAAAGTTTGGTATGTAGAATAAAATTATGCCCTACAACTAAATTTATATTGTATAAATTTTTAGCAGAATCCATGGTGGTGGGTTCCCAAGATTCAGAAGAACTTAGCACTCTTTTACTTGTTATAAAAATCAATCAGTGGAATCTTTTTATATGGGGAACTATCTGCTCACGTACTTATTTGGGCCAATTAAGTGTGGTTGTTGGAGGGAAGTGTGTGACTTGGGGATGTTGGAAACCAAGCAGTGATTCTGATTGGTTTTAACTTGGCATAACCCAGGGTTATCCTAGTCTTACTTCATCTCAAATATGGACACAAACCTTTAACATCTGTTAAAGGCAGTGAACTAAAATGTGCCACGAATTTAATTCAAACGATAAAAAGATGGGTTGGGACGTCGGGTTAGTAAAAATTGAAGAGATTACTTTGAAGTTTCAAAATGGATCCGCCCTATAATGACGACCCCCACCAACGTTTAAGAACCATACTTTGCATATCTGAGACTGGAATGTCTGCACCCTTTATAGAGAGGGCGCAGCACTGGCGGATGTATTGGAGAAATACAGGTCAGACATTACCGACTTACAGGTAGTGCGATGGATCGGGAAGGGCTCCTCAACAACACCGAGAGGTGATGCCCCATATTATAGCTGCTATTAAACGAGGCATGAATTTGACTGTGTGTCTGTGGTACGTCGGAGACTAAAACGTCTTTCTCCAGGTGTATTCTGGTGGATGAGAGACGCTAGCCACAATCATCACAAAGCCCAAATTCTTCAACATCACCCTAATTATCGCCCATGCCACAATGGAAGACAAGGACGAAAAGACCAAGGATATTTTCAACGACCGCCTAGAAAGAGAATATGACCGCTGCTCGCACATGATATTAAAATCGCTCTGGGAGATGGCAACCTTACAGCCAGTAGCAACATGCCAGATGACGAAGATGTATCGTGAAGAAAGAAGAAAAAAGAGAAACATCTCTTCTGCAAGAAGGAAATAAAAAGACGTGCGTGAGACAGAGAATGAAATCTGGTAACTGAAACAGATAGTGTTCTGAGAATATTGAAACAACACTTTTCCCAGCTGCGGGTATCTGACGATGATGACCATGAGTATACCGCAGAACTAATAACTGATGATGGTATAGCATGTGTGCCACCTAGTCAAAACGAGGTCCACGTGGCAGTTACTGGGCTGAAAAACAATAAAGCAGTAGGTAATGAGTTGCCAGCCGAACTGTGTAAGACCAAAGGGGACACGATGATAAGGCGTATGCATCAGCTTATCTGGCTAGAAGAACGCATACCCTAAGAAGTATTACAACATCGTCTGCATCGCAGAAGGGTTAAAATTCCACCTCAGTCGGCATCCGTAATAGGTCACCCAAAGGAGTGGCGATAAAATGCCCCCCTGTGGCATGCCCTGTGTCACTTTTTCCCTTTTTTTTATGTCATGGAACCCGCAATTTATCCACCTGTTCCTTAGCATATGGTTTATCCAGTCTCATAGGACCCGGTCTCAGTGTCTTAGTGGGCGAGAAATGTACGATCTGACACTGCACGGAAGCTAGACTCACAGCAAGAGCCAAAGGCATACCCCACTCTGCTGACTCAATTGCTTGAAGAAAGCAATCCCTGTCCCGATTGAATAGCAACGCGTTCGCAAACCATTGCCCACTCCATGGAAAGAGCCGCATCATCCGTACTTGGGTACCGAAAACCTACCCCAAGGAACCCATGATACGAGCAGGAGTGCGAAAATGCTACTGAAGCCAAAAATGCGACGCACAGGGCAACCTTACAGTCAGTAGCCACGTGCCAGATGACGAAGATGTATCGTGAGAAAAAAAGAGAGGTGAAACATCTCTTCTGCAAGAAGGAAATGGAAAGACGTGCGTATTAGCGAATCGAGATGTTCAGAAGCCAGAATGAAGTCCGAAAATTCTACCAAAAAATTAAAAGTCAAACCGATTGCACATCCTCCCGCAGAGACAAAGAATGACATCTGGTAACTGATACAGATGGTGACCATGAGTATACCGCAGAATTAATCCCTGACGATGGTAAAGCATGTGTACCACCTAGTCAAAACGAGGTCCACGTAGCAGTTACTGGGCTGAAAAACAATAAGGCAGTAGGAGCCAATGAGTTGCTAGCCGAACTGTGTAAGACCAAAGGGGACACGATGATAAGGCGTATGCATCAGCTCATCTGCGCAATCTGGCTAGAAGAACGCATACCCGATGATTGGAACCTAAGCATACAATGTCCTGTACACAAGAAAAGAGACAAGATGGTAAGTGCCAACTACAGAGGAATAAGTCTCCTCTCCATCGCATACAAAATACTATCGAGCATAAGTGAAAAGTTAAAGTTAACGAAATAATTTGGTCCTATCAGTGTTGCTTTAGACCTGGTAAATCCACCATAGGCCTGATATTTACACTGCACCAAATCCTGGAAAAGACCCGAGAGGGAAAAATCATTACCTACCATCTTTTTGATGACTACAAAGCGATAACTGAGTTTGGTATTCCTGCAAAACTGATACGACTTTGCAAGATGACGCTTGCTGATACTCGCTCCACAGCTAAAGTAGGAAAGACCCTTTTCAAACCGTTCAAACCAATACCAAATGAGTACAAATGCTACTCGCATATGCCGACGACATCGATATTATGGGTCGGTCACCGGAAGAAGCAAATTACAGGTTTTGAAAGCATCGAAAGAGAATCAACGAAAGTGGGTTTGGCAGTAAATGGAGATGAGACAAAGGGGATGATATCAGCTCCCCCAAAACTCTGTAGATAAAGAAATTGGACAAGGTTAGGAACTACAACTTTGACATAGTCAGCAACTTCCTCGGCACCCACGTAACCGAAACAAATGACAACAGTTTTGAAATAAGACAAAGGATAATTTTGGCTAACAGATGGTACTTTTGATTGAGCAAGTAGTTGAGGAGCAAAGCCACCTCTCGACGGACCAAAATTACACTATACAAGACACTGATTCATGCATGGGTACTTGCGAAAGCATATGAGGGGTTACTTGAAGTGTTTGAGAGAAAAATCCTTCGTAAAATATATGGGCGTCGTATGAACCATGAGCTGTATGACAGCGACAGCATAGTTAAACGCATTAAAATACAATGGCTGCGTTGGCTAAGTCATGTTGTCAGAATCGATGAAGAAGCTCCAACAAAGAAGACTTTTGAAGGTGACCATAATAGAATACGCAAAAAGGGAAGACCAAAATACCGATAGAATGATCAAGTGGAGAACGACATCTCGAAACTGTGTGTCAGAGATTGGAAAAGGAGCGCAGATCACAGAGGCGTTAGGACATTTATTCCATCTTCGGCTAGAGGTATACATTTTCTCTAATGGCCAATTAATGTAGATAAAGTAAGTTGGAGGGAATTGCAAATTTGCCGCGGTACATTCCATTGAGGAAAAACTTCTCACATATGATAATGAGGAGCCTTCTTTTTATAGCCGAGTCCGAATGGCGTGCCGAGGTGCAACACATCTTTGGAACATGTTTTTACATGTCATAGTACCTCACAAATGTCACCAGCATTAGGAGGGGATAACCACAGCTGATTCGAACCTAGGCGTCATAACTAATAAAGGGTTGGAAGGAATTAGCCTACTTTACAATCGCATAATACGGGTGTTACGCTATATAAGTAGAAATTATTTTAATTTTGTTTTGTTTTTGTTTTGTTATAATTCAATATTCCAGTGCTGTACTTCTTTCAACGAAAGCCCTTTAAATAAAGAAATTTTGAATCAATTGTTCAAATTTGATTTGCTGTCATTGGTTGTTGCATTGATTTCTCTCATTGACGTCATCGTTGTTGTTGCTATCTGTGGCATTATTATTCCAACATGTGCACTCAATTTGTTGCTTGCTCTATTTATGTTTCCAATTCCATTGCTGCAAAGTCTACATAGAAACAAAAAATATAAGTCTTTGTATTTGAACTGAGTGCGTTTTTCAAGTTATGCACCACGCATTTCCATTCAACCCTGTAACTGAATGCCAGTTGTCGAAACGGAAAACTAGCATTGCATTTCTATTTGCGAGGACATTCTCGTACTTTCTCCCCTTCTAAATTTTGTTGTGGCCATGGGCGGATCTATGCTAAGTTTGTCATTTTAGGTACTAAGAACAAACAAAAAACTATTGTATGATGAGCAATTGTTAAATACTTTTCTGAAAATCTGTTTTAGATTTCTTTGAAAATCATGGGATGAAATGGAAGAAACTTCAGGAATCTCAGCTAATGTATTTTTGATTGATATTTGAAAACAATGCATGTATGTACTTCTATTTTCGGCAACAATCCTTCCGCACGTGACTCTTTGTATGTTTGCTGTCATATTCTCTTTTGTATGTGAATATTTTTGAACCAATTATATGTACTGTACCGGTTCATACGCATGTCAAGGATATTTTATTTCAATATTTCCATTTGGAAAGCAAGTCTGAAATTAATAGAAATTCTTAAATTTTTTCTAAGGTATATAAAATTTTTTTGGCATATACCTGTGATAACTTTTATGCAAAAAGGATGTTTATGTGTTCGAAGTAGACCAAAATACAACAGAAAGAAATAAATAGCAGTTGGGTTAGGTTAGGGTTAGGGTCAGGTTAGGTTAGGGTTAGGTTAGGATAGGTTGAAAAGAGGGTGCAGATATTAATCCACCCCACGCCACTATGGACATATACCTAAGCCAGTAATCGGCTTGTTGTGCGCTCCAAAAACTATAAAGTAACCTTTAACAAGTAAAAAGGAATTAAGTTCGGCCGGGCCGAACTTTGGATACCCACCACCTCGGGTATATATGTAAACCACATTTCATCAAAATCCTGTGAAAATAGCATACCTTATGTCCCATAGCAGTTATATCGAAATATCTTCCGATTTGGACCAAATTCTAATAAGTACGAGTCATTGTTCAATTGTGTATAACAAAATATTGGTCTTTTTAGTAGCTATATCTAAAAATAAACCGATTTGAACCATATACGACATGGATGTCGAAGAGCCTATCATAAGTCACTGTGTCAAATTTCAGTGACATGGGATTATAAATGCCCCCTTTATGGGGTCAAGAATTTAAATCGAGATATCGGTCTTCATTGCAGCTATATCCAAATGTGAAGCGATTTGGGCCATAATGCAGAAGTATGTCAAGGGGTTTAACTTAACTCACTGTCCAAAATTTCGGCAACATCGGACAATAAATGAGCCTTTTATGGGCCTAAGACCCCAAATCTGAGGATCGGTCTATATGGCTGCTATATCCAAATCTGGACCAATCTGGGCCAAATTAAAGAGGAATGTCGAGGGGCCCAACACAACTCACTATTTCAAATTTCAGCAAAATCGGATAATAAATGTGGCTTTAATGGCCATAAGACCCTAAATCGGAGGATCGGTCCATATGGCAGCTATATCCAAATCTGTACCGATCTAGGCCAAATCAAAGAGGAATGTCGAGGGGTCCAACACAACTCACTGTCCCAAATTTCAGCAAAATCGGATAATAAATGTGGCTTTTATGGCCCTAAGACCCCAAATCGGAGGATCGGTCTATATGGCAGCTATATTTAAATCTGGACCGATCTGGGCCAAATTGACGAAGGATGTCGAAGGACCCAACTCAACTTACTGTCCCAAATTTCAGCAAAATCGGATAATATATGTGGCTTTTGTGGTCCTTAGACCCTAAATCGGCCGATCGGTCTATATGGCAGCTATATCGAAATCTGGACCGATATAGCCCATCTTCGAACTTAACCTGCTTATGGACAAAAAAAGAATCTGTGCAAAATTTCAGCTCAATATCTCTATTTTTAAAGACTGTAGCGTGATTTCAACAGACAGACGGACAGACGGACGGACATGTCTAGATGGTCTTAGATTTTTACGCTGATCAAGAATATATATTCTTTATAGGGCCGGAAATGGATATTTCGATATGTTGCAAACGGAATGATAAAATGAATATACCCCCATCCTTCGGTGGTGGGTATAAAAAAGAAAATTGTAAGTTTGGAATTCCGTGCTACTTACAAAATCCTTAATTTTTTTCAATACCACACCCCTATGTTGGTTCATGTCTGGTATTGTGTCTCCACCTAAGTACCGGTATCTGTTGGACGTGAAAGCCGAAATGCTTCAACGTCTCATCATCTTCCCCGCTGTTGAGCTGAATCTAAAACGCACTTCTCTGATGCTAGATTTATACTGACCATTTATTTTCAAATTTCCTATCACTACAATAAATGAAAATCTTAAAACTAAACTAGAACGAGATACCAACGCAGTGATATCTCCGTTTCTCCTTATCTGATATTTTACGATCCTAAGTAAACACACACATGCATTTCTTAGACTCATTATCTATTCCCTTTTTAAAAGTACACATGCAGGGTTTATACGGCTGTGCGTATTGGTTTTATGAGATAGGCGATCGTACAAATAGACCCTAAACCGCACACAGACTCTATAAGATAACAACGCGTGGGCTATGAAATGCTAATGCGTTATCTCTCATGTTCAAAATAAATGTATTTTGAACATTCTGCCGGGCGCGTAAGTCTACATAGTGGACTGACTGTATTTTTGTCTAATTATATCTTTGATTTGTCGTTCGATAATTTGTAATAGTGGACTGTAATATTAGATATATTATTTTACATAAGTTCTAAAGATCTAAAAATTTAAAGCTGATACATTTTGCCTTTGAATAAACTTCTTAATAAAACATATCGCTAATATTATTATTATGAGAATAACTAAAATAAGAGCAGCATGACCACTCATATGATGAAACTGCAAGCCCCTTAGATCGACATTTGTTTTCTGGACATCTCTAAGCTTCGTCATCACTTCATCAACTTGGCTGGTGTGATTGATAATCATTGGTCCCAAAGGAAGCATGTTAAATTCTTCAATCTGAGCTAAGTCTGCTGTGAAATTCACTCTATCTTCTACATCTCGACTAGACTGGAGGCTTAACGGCGCAGTGATTGTTGTTCCTAGGGTTCTAACGGTGCAGCCAGGTTCCACTTCCAAGACGCCTTGCAGGGGTAACTCTATTATTCGTTGTGAGCGGCTCGAGCATTGAATATGTCCCGTTGTCTGGTTGAAAACTTTAAACATCCAGCTGTTTACTAGCGCCAATTTCTTCCAAAATGAATCCGCAGCAAAGTCATCAAACTTGCAGCTTGGTTTGACGCGAGGTTTTAGAGGAGATGTCTCACAAGATTGATCGTTAGCATCTATCCAGGGCCACCCTCCATCGCAGACGTACTCTTCATCGCCAAAGGTTTGGCAATTGTTTAATTCAGACTCCGAGAACAGGTGATAAGCGTCCATTTTAAAATTATAAATGATGTAATCACTCCGAAGGACTGGTATCAATCTTCTTCCTAGTCTCTCAAACGGCACGCCAATCATCTCATGAAGTTGAGACACCTGGTCACTAAAAAGAGGAATCCAGACGGACACCACTAAGCGATTCTCTATGACCGATGCCTTAGCCTTTAGCAATTTATATATGCTGCGTAGCTGATTCTCTGCTGTTCCTGGTAGCTTCAAGTGGTCTGGAATATATTCCCGAATTTTATTTATCTCCTCTTGCAGTTGTATAGGCGTAATCAAGGACGGGTTTAATTTCCCATGATTAATATCAATTAACAACGCCAGCATTTGCAGTTGAACCCTTTCGTTCTCTTCTACTATAATTTGAAGTTCCTTAACGACCATAAAGAACTTAGTTGATTCACGGTATACAAAGTATTCTTCTTTCACTGTTTCCGTGATATTGTCTACCCGGTCTACTATACTTTTGAAGTTCTGATTAACTTCATCTGTAGTCCTGCGAAGAATGTTAATTGTTGACTCCACCACTGATGTTTGCTGCTTCACCAGAAACTTCAGGTTATACTGGTTATCTAATAGATTTTTCATGTTTAGCTCCATTGCCTTTCTATCCTCTGCATCCATAGTCCCGAAAAGAATGTGTTGAAGAGATCCGATGAACTCCAGTGGCGCGCGTTTCGACCTCTTGGTTATTAGAGGAAAGAGATACTTGTTCGTTTGTTCCATGTTCAGTAGCTGGCGTTCTATTGTATTCAATATATAATTACATTGTGGTTCGAATGTTTGCAGCTTCCCACAAGTCATCCTCATATCTTTCACCAAAGGATTTGCCTTCTCAATCACCCCAAAAAATGGCTCCATGTCATAATAAACAAGTAGATTCCATTTTGATGAGACAACATCCACCGATCCGACGTGGTCCAGGTAAATTATGGCAGATTCTTTAATTTCTTTCAACGAAGCTCCAATTTGTATAGGATCCGATCTAATGCAGCCAATATAGATTAAAAGTAGAGCCCAAATGTGCGACATTTTCCATCGTACCTTCTTCTCGACTCTGGTGTAGTTTACATGAGTCACATCCCGATTGTCCTGGACAGACGACACGTTCTCCAAAGGACATATCTTATTTACAGGTCTCTTCATTATATTTGAAGCTGTCTTTACCGTCACCGCTCGCACCAAGCTATCTTTACCAGGGTGAACCTGGGTAATCCTTGCCAAAGGCCATCTCGCTGGGTGCGTTTCCTCATTTTTTATAATTACCACCTGGCCTTCCTGAAGATTTTCCCTACTTGTCTTCCACTTATATCTTTGTTGCAATGTGACCAAATAATCATTGCTCCAGCTGCTCCAGAAATCCTTCTTCATTCTTTGCACCAGCTTCCATCTATCCAGACAACCAATAGCACTATCGTTGATTGACTCTGGCACCTCTATCAATGGCCGTCCAACCAAAAAATGACCAGGGGTAAGTACCTCCAAACCTTCGTCCGCTTCACTCATGCTGCACATAGGCCTTGAATTTAATATCGCCTCTATCTGAGCTAAAAGTGTGCTCATCTCCTCATACGTCATTTTGGTTTCTCCAATAATCCTTTTTAAATGATATTTCATCGATTTGACCGCAGCCTCCCACAAACCTCCGAAGTGAGGACTTGCTGGCGGGATAATATGCCACTTAACTAAGTGGTTTTCTAAAACTTCTGCTAGATCAGCGTTCTGCCTAACGACTTTCTGAAACTCCTTTTCCAGACGACCGGCTGCTCCAACGAAATTAGTGCCATTATCCGAATATATATGTGCACTTTTTCCTCTTCTTGCAAAAAACCGTTTAAGGGCTGCCATGAATGCATCGGTAGTAAGGCCACTGACCGCCTCCAAATGAATCGCTCTTGTGGTCATACAAATAAACACAGCTATGTATCCTTTAAATGACCTTTGTCCTCTACCACTTGAAAACTTCATCGAAACCGGTCCTGCATAATCGACTCCGCAGTGATAAAATGGAAATGAAACTTTGACACGATAGTCTGGAAGAATTCCCATTAGTTGCTGCGTGTTTTGTTGCCTATAACGGATGCACACCGGACAGCTTCGTATAACCTTTTTTATACAGTTTTTCACATTAATTATCCAGAATTTTCGTCTCACGGTACATTCTACTAGGCGATTTCCTCCGTGCATCGTCTTGTAATGGGTGTCTCGTATAATTAAATAGGCCAGCCGTGATTTTCGAATGATCATAGGATGTTTTTGATCTAGCTGCAAATCAGAGTACTGAAGTCGACCTCCAACTCTTAAAACCCCCTCTTCGTCTAGGTACGGGTGCAAATTAGCCAGCTTGTGTCGATGATCCATCTGTCTGTTATCTCTTAGTTTTTGTACCTCACTTGGCCATTCTATCTTCTGATGACCTTTAACGATGTATTTCTCCGCCTTTAACAACTCCTCTCTCGTTAGATATGACGGGAAGGATCGGGTTCCCTTCAGTTTTTCAACAAACCGCAAGATGTAAGAGTAAACTCTTAGAAGTCTTCCATATGATGAATACCTTTCTATCAAATCGTTCAATAAGGTAGGTGCTTCCTTGGAAGCCGTGGAAGCGCATGTCTTCAATTCTGGAGGGGTTAGAGACCATTCCGCCTCCGGCAACAGCAGCCACTGGGGACCTTCCCACCATAGCTTTGAGTCTACAAGTTTATCTGGGGATACGCCTCTTGACCCCAAGTCTGCTGGATTCTATTTTGACTTTACATACCGCCACTGCGCCTGAGATACCAAATTTTTTATGCCGGTTACTCGTGACCTTATAAATTTATCTTTGCTCTTGTTATTTTCAATCCAAGCAAGTGTAATTGTGGAGTCACTCCAGGCATAAACTTCCGATTCGGCTTTGACCACACTAATTATTCTATTTAGCAGCCTGGCCAATAGGAAGGCTGCACACAGCTCTAATTTCGGAAGCGTCTTTTTGTTTTTAATCGGGTTTACTTTGCTTTTTGCAGCCATCAAGGAAACTCCTTTATCGGTTTTAATATAAACCACTGCTGCATAGGCCTTCTCTGATGCATCCGCAAATCCCAAAATTTTAATTTTACTTTCGGATGAAGAGTTTAGCCATCTAGGTATCTTAACGTCTTGTAGAGACGAAATACGTGTCACGAATTCTTTCCAGCTGATCTCCAAATCTCCATCGATTTTCTGGTCCCATTGCATCTCTAGCAACCATAAACTCTGAATAAACAACTTCGCCGTTATTATGACTGGTGTCAGCAACCCAAGCGGATCAAATATTTTTGCTAGATATGATAAAGCCAGCCTCTTTGTTGTACTCTCCGCTGGGTATTCCGATATTTTAAATCGAAATTCGTCTTCCTTCGGTTTCCACTGAAGTCCCAGGGTTTTTACATTAGTGGTTTCATTGATGTTTATTATTTCGTTCTCCTTGTCTTCTTTCGATGATTTCACAATGTGTTCATTGTTTGAACACCATTTTCTGAGATGGAATCCATAACCCTCTAAGTGCCTTGATATTTTGAATCGAAGCTGGAGACACTCTTCTATTGTGTCTGCCCCCGTAAGAAGATCATCCATATAAAAATCTTCTTCAATTATTTGCTTCACCTTCGTATCCGCGCATTCTTTCGCAATCTGCATTAAGGTTCTTACGGCCAAGAACGGGGCACTTGCTGTTCCGAATGTCACTGTTGTCAGCTGATATTCTTTGATTTCCTCATTCCTATCTTTCCGCCACAGAACATGTTGATACCGCTGGCTCTCCTCATCCACCATTATTTGGCGGTACATTTTTTCAACATCTGAAGAAATCACGAACCTTTTTAAACGAAAGTTGAGTAGTATGTCGAAGACGTCTCTCTGCAACCGTGGCCCGACATGCATTATGTCGTTCAGACTTCTTCCATTATTTGTACTCGCGGAACCGTCGAAAACCACTCTGACTTTCGTAGTCAGACTGTCCTCTCGAACAACCGCTTGATGTGGTAAATAATATTTACCGCTATGAATCTGTTTCACTGGCTTCATGTGCCCCAGTGCAATATATTCCTCCATAATTCTTGAGTATTCATGCTTCATAGCATTATCCTTGATGAGCTTTTTCTCCAGGCTAATGAGTCTGGCTGCTGCCTGTTTATACGATGTTCCCAGCTCTTTATCTTCTTTGAAGGGGATTTGAACTATAAACCGCCCTTCTTCATTTCTTTTCGTTGTAGCAGCATAATTATCCAAACATTTTTCGTCATCGTTTGTAACCATGTCCATATCCAACTCTTCAGTTTCCCAAAATCTTTCAATCTCTGTAGTGACATTGACACCTTTTTTCGCTACTGGGACTCGAATCGTTAATGGGCCGGACAACATTAATCCCAGCTTGGTATGTTGCCCCAACATTCCATGCTTCTTATGTATTCCGTTCTTTAGTATGTCCACATACACATCTCCGCCAAGCACCATATCTATCCTCTCGTTCTTGTAGTAGTTTGGATCAGCCAATTGAAAGTTTTTCCATACACCCTGGTTGTGTACTAACGAAGAATCCAAATGGACGGAAGCTAACGCTGGTAAAATAAGAGCTTCGACATCGAGTGAATAGTTGCTGGGAAATCTCGGATGGATCCTAACTTTTACTTTTGATTTTGCAACTCCCACCAAATTGTCACCTAGTCCATGCAATTCCATATTGGCCTTTTCTCGAGGGATTTGAAGTATCTGTGCTGCTTCTTCCCTTAAAAACGTTGACTGTGATCCTTGGTCCACCAAAGCTTTCAAGGTAACCATCTCTCCATGTATATTCTTGACCTGCACCTGAGCCGTTGCCAGTAGGACACTCCTTGTCCCGTTAGCAACACATGTAGTGGATGTCTTAGTTAGATGGAGTACCGAATGATGTTTAAACCCACAGGTTCCACATTTGATGGTACTATCGCATCTTGCATTCTGATTGTGGTTCAAGCATCTATGGCATATATTTTTTGTTTTAACCCATGATACTCGTTCCGCCACTGGCAATCTAAACAGACTTCGACATTCTTCCGTTAAGTGTCCTTGTTTTCTACAGTATAGACACGCACTTTTATCCGTATAGAGTGTCGTACTTTTCATAGGCTGCTGTTGCCGATGATTGTAATTGCTGCTGTACTTCTTTGTACCTGCTGCCTCCAAATTTTGATATCGTTCCTCCAAGAACTCCAAAACATCTTTAAGCTCCTGAATTTCTTTCGATTTCTTTGTATGCTGCTCGTATAATAATAAACCTTCTTTGTCTAGCTTACGGATGATTACACGCGCCATTACAGCATCCTCGATGTTGCATTTCATTGCTTTTAACCCTTGGACGCATTCAATTGTTGTATCAAGTAATCCTTTTACTTGTTTAGCGTTCTCACTACACACATGGGGTTGATCTAACAATCGGTCTAGTATCGTTTGAAACAAAATTCTTTTATTTCCAAAGCGTTGATTTAGTATCTCCCACGCTGGCTGGTAATTGCTTCCATCTGCCGGTAAATGTTTAATTATTTTTGACGCTTCTCCTTTAATATGAGCTTTCAGATAAAACATTTTCTCAACGTCCGATAAGCTCTCGGCATCATGTACGAGCTTCTTGTATAAATCATGGAAAGATGGCCATTCTTCCACGTTACCGTAGAAGTCCGGTATTTTTATCTCCGCTAGTTTTATAGGACATCTCTCCTCCTTACATTTGTCCAATCTTAAGATCAGCGTTGTTTTACTTCTTTTGTAGAGGTTTTCTACTTCATCAACTTCTTTAGTGATGTCTTCGTAAGACCCCTCATGGTTGATAGTGAGTTCCCATAATAGATCATTAATTTGATTCATCTGTGTTTCCCATGATCTTTTTGCTTCTTCCAGCAAGACTTTAATATTGAGTTGTTCCAACTCTAGTAGTTCTCCTACTAACTTTCGAATAAGTTTTCTTATTCTTTCCTTCCTTTTTCCCGCTATTCTTTCCTTCTCATTTTTGGACTCCCCATTTTCCTGCGGTTGGATTTGTTGTAATTTCAACCCCGACGATTCAGTTTTTCCAGTTTCCAATTGGCTGGCTGCATCCTCGTTCGTCTCTAGGGCTGCACAGATTTCCTCCACCAATGAGTTCACCTTCTCATAATACTTGTTTTTAAAGTACGGTTCCTCGGTGATACCCAATTCGGTTAACTTCGTGTGGTTATTTTTGAATTCCTGCCAAACTTGCCCCAACTGGGCTTTGCAGGTTTCCTTAGCCACACTTCTTGCGGTTTCCTTAAGGCAGCTTTGCTTCAAATTGATGATATATTCACCAATCTCATTTTGACGCTTGTATAACTGCTGACGAACCATTTTACTTTATTTGTAGTTTTGTTTGTTTATTTTTCTGATATTTTTATTATGTGTTTTTTTTTTTTTTTCTTCTCGTTGTCTAAAGCCACGAGAACGCTTCTTCACTGTATTTCCACTTTTTAGTGGATTGTGATTTCTATTATTATTTTTCTTCTCGTTGTTTAAAGCCACGAGGACGCTTCTTCACAGAATTTAATTTTTCAGTGGGTGTTAAACAATTTTTATTAAATTGCTTTATAGGCCTAATTCCATTGAGCTTCTTACCTCGGGTGGGGGATAACTCAATTTTACGAAGGACCAAATGTTGAGCTGAATCTAAAACGCACTTCTCTGATGCTAGATTTATACTGACCATTTATTTTCAAATTTACTATCACTACAATAAATGACAATCTTAAAACTAAACTAGAACGAGATACCAACGCAGTGATATCTCCGTTTCTCCTTATCTGATATTTTACGATCCTAAGTAAACACACACATGCATTTCTTAGACTCATTATCTATTCCCTTTTTAAAAGTACACATGCAGGGTTTATACGGCTGTGCGTATTGGTTTTATGAGATAGGCGATCGTACAAATAGACCCTAAACCGCACACAGACTCTATAAGATAACAACGCGTGGGCTATGAAATGCTAATGCGTTATCTCTCATGTTCAAAATAAATGTATTTTGAACACCCGCATGCCCTACACATGCTATCATATATACCTTTATGAAACCAATAGCTATACTGACCTCCTTCATGCTTCCTTTCAGTAATAGCCTCGTCTTCTCACGATCTGGATCCCCCCATAGGATTTCGCCGTCCTACCGACCGTTTCGCTGTTCCACAATGTTGCATGCGCATTCGTCGCCCACTCCCTTAACTCGGACTGTGTCGTCCCGAAAAGCTTCGGGTTAACCAAGTTTATTTACGGCAGTCCTCTGGCCTTCACCGCCAAATCGTCTGCCGATGCGAATTTTCTCATCCTAAGATAAGGCGATAAGGCCTCGTAATGCTGGCAACATTTGTGAGATACTACGCCATGTAAAACTTCTCTCCAAAGAGGTGTCGCACTGCGACACGCCGTTCGCACTCGGCTATAAAAAGGAGGCCCCTTATCATTGAGCTTAAACTTTAATCGGACTGGTCTCATTGATATGTAGGAAGTGTGCCCCTGTTCCTTTGTAGAATTTTCATGGGCAAAATTTGCAAATTTGCAAGATAAGGCGTTAATCTCCTTCTAACACTGCAAGACTGTTCGTAACCTTACCGTCCTGGTTGTTATTGCCCTTATGGCAATTTTACTGTCGGTAAAGATGTTCACACTCGACGTCCTCTCATTAGCACCAAACCACCTCACGCATTCCGTGATCGCCCGGATCTCGGCCTGCAGGACCGTATTATAGTCAGGCAGTCTAAAACAGATCTCAGTCCCTGGGTTCCCAATGTATACCCCAGGCCCAATCTGTAGTCTAGCTTTGATCCATCCGTGTAACATGTTCTTCCAGATGGCAATACTAGGGTTCCATCAATCCAAGACTGTGCCGATGGTGGCAGTGCCTCGCACTGAACTTCAAGGTTAATCTCAGGTATTCGATCGGAAACCTATTTCCCTCATTCCAGGTTTCCTTTCGTCGCCTCGATTATACCGCAATGGTATGAGCTGCTCACATCCTCAATCCTTCCTCCCACCGCCTTATGTCTCATAGCCGCAGTGGCTGCCCCATACTTAATCTGTATATCAATGGGTCGGATATCTAACAGTCTCCAGTGTCCTAGTGAGCGTGGTCCTCATCGCTCCGCCTATGCCAAGACAACATGTTCTCTAAACCTGTTGTATGGTCCTTATGTTGCAATATTTCTTCATAGCAGTTCCCCAAACTAATGAGGCGTAAGTACATATTGGTCTAATCACGCTCCTGTAGAGCCAGTGAACTATCCTCGGATTCAGGCCCCAATTCGAGCCAACTCTTTCTCAGTACGCTCCTGATTGTGACACTTCCAATTCAGTTTCCTATCCAAGATCACACCTAAGTATTTGACCTTGTCAGATATCGAAATCGTCTTATTGAGGAAACGTGGTGATTTCAATTGGCCCACCTTCGTCTTTCTCGTGAACAGGCATATTTCAGTCTTCTCTGGGTTAACATTGAGACCTCTGGGTCTAGCCCAGTCATATGCCATATGCAAGACCCTTTCGGTCCATCAGCATAGATCGTTCGGAACCTTACCCCTTAGAAGTACTATAGCATCTTCAAATCCTTCCTTAGTAAAATTCTGAAGGGGGTAAACAAGACTACCTTAGATTTATCACAACGATATGTAATACCACGAAAAAGGATTGACTGTATGGTTCGAATGATAGATAACGAGTCTAAGTAATTATAAGATGGAGAAGGGTGGCGGTTCATGCGTTAAAAAAAGGATTAATTACTCGTTAGAATCTTAAATTTCAACTACAAAGTTACACTCAAATGGATTGGAAAGATCCTAACAAGAATTTTCATCGAAATGGGGTAAATACAACCGGATCAAATAAATATACGAAATTAAAAACGAATATTTAAATTGAACTTGGGTTAGGATAGGTTGAAAAGAAGGTGGGGATGTTAATCTGCCCCATGCCACTATGGACATACCCCTAAGCCAGAAGTCGGCTGGTTGTGCGTTCTTAACACTAAAAATTAATCTCCCCTATGTTGGTTTATGTCTGGTATTGGGTCTCTATCTATGTGCTGGTCTTTGTTAGCCGAAAAAGCCGGGCAATGACATCGGCTATGCTCCAATATCTCATAATCTACCTTACATGCCCTAGACATGTTATTCCTTGTTGTACAGATTTTGCATAAGTGAGCTTGTAGCAGTAATAGCCTCGTCTTCTAACGACCGGGATCTCGATATGAGATCTTCGCCGTTCTACCGACCGTTTCGCTGTTCCACTGTGATCGTCGACCACGCCTTTCACTCGCATTGCGTCGACCCGATAGTCTTGACGTTAACGATATTAATTGACGACAGTCCTCTGAAATGTGGCCTTCAAATCTGCTCATTCATTCTAACTTACTCCGCTATGACCCGGCTCCCAAACGGTCCCTTGACATACGTTCCATGGTTTTAAGTAGAAAGGATGTAAGGCTTATAGGTCTGTACGCGTTTGGTGTCTCATAACTTGCCTTGCCGGGCTTGAGTATAAATACCACCCTTGCCTCCTGTCAGGCTTTCGGAGTATATGCTAGTCCTAGGCACTCTGTGAAAATAGAGACCAGATGGGGCACCAGATAGTCGACCTACATCTGTAGTGACGCCGGAATTATTCCATCAGATCCGGGTGACGTAAATGGTTTGAAGCTCCTGAGTAAATTTTGTTGTGATCAGCCTTCGATCAGTCTCATTATTCCGGAATTCCTGTGTCTCCGTGAGTCCCATCATGTCATGTGGAAAAGGAGTTTTTATCAAAAGCCGTAACATGTCTGTTGCCGTTGTCTCTGCTTACACTCCCATGTCGTCTACTAAAGTTTCAGTTCGAACGTGGGTATTTGAGAGAAACTTTTTATACCCTGCACCGCCACTGTGGTACAGGGTATTATAGATTTGTGCATTAGTTTGCAACGCTAAGAAGGAGAATCAGAATCACTTTCTGATTCGATTTAGCCATGTCCGTCTGCCCGTCTGTGAGTCCATGTATTCTTGTAATCAAAGTGCAGGTCGTATTTGTAGTACGATTGTCGCGAAATTTTGCACCTGCCACTTTTTGGGGCCAAGGACAAACGCAATTGATTTTGAAAAAAATCGGCTAAGATTTAGATATAGCTTCCATATATATCTTTCATCCGATATGGCTTTTTAAGGCTGTAGAAGCCACAATCTTCGTCCGATCTTCACAAAATTTGGTATTTTATTTGAGGTCTACATATGTGTGCAAAATTTCATAAAAATTGGTTCAGATTTAGATATAGCTCCCATAGATATCTCTCATCCGATATGGACTTTTATGGCCGTAGAAGCCACAGTTTTAGTCCGATCTTTAAAATATTTTGCACGAGGTATTATATTTGACGTCCTAATATGTGTGGACAATTTCATGAAAATCGGTTCATATTTAGATATAGCTCCCATATATATCTTTCATCCGATATGAACGTTTAAGGCTGTAGAAGCAACAATTTTTTACCGATCTTTACAAAATTCGGCATGGTGTTTTATTTGACATCTCCATATGTGTGCAAAATTTCATAAAAAACGGTCCAGATTTAGATATAGCTCCCATATATATGTATCTCCCGATATGCACTTAAATGGCCGTAGTAGCTAAAATTTTCAACCGATTTCCACAAAATTTAGCACGGACTGTTTTGTTACTGATCTTAATACATCTGAAAATTTTCATAAAAATCGGTTGAGATTAAGATATAGCTCCCATATATATCTTTCATCCGATTTGAACTATTAAAGCTGTAGAAGTCACAATTTTGGTCCGATCTTTACCAAATTTGGCGTGAAGACGTTTATGTGAAGTCTCAATGTACGTAAAAGTCGGTTCAGATTTATATATAGCTCTTATATATATATTTAATCCGATTTGGCTTTTTAAGGCTGTAGAAGCCACAATTTTGGTACGATCTTTACAAAATTTTGCATAAAAATCTGTTTAGATTTAAACATAGCTACCATATATATCGTTCATCCGATAGGGCCTTTTAAGGCTGTTGAATCCAAAATTTTTGCCCGATTTTACATGAGACGTTCCAATACGTAAAATTTCATTAAAATCAGTCCTAATTTAGATATAGCTCCAATGTGTATATTTCATCCGATATGGACTTTTAAGGCAGTAAAAACCACAATTTTGGTCACATCTCTACAATCTAGGGCGTGAGATGCTCTATTTGACGTCCCAGTATGTGTCATTAAAATTGGCCAAGGTTTCGATATAACTCCCATATAATCTTTTATCCAATATGGCCTTTTAAAGATGGGGAAATCCAAATCCTTTGGTCCTATGGTAGGAAAATCTTACAAGGTTCTAAATTGCTATTTCAATTGGTATCCAAATTAAAGTCTGACTAGATTTCGAGATAAGTTCTAAATATAATAAGTACTACATGCACTAGGTGGTGTAGGGTATTATATAGTCGGCAGCGCCCGACTTTTGCCTTTCCTTACTGGTTTCATCTTGGTGGCTTAATTAAGGCTATCGACCCAATATACTTTCGCTTTTTTACGATGTGCTCTGTTATAAAGACTGCGGACCTCCTTCCCAATATTGCGAATCTCCCCGGTCATCCAGGTTTTTTCTTGGGCTGATGTCCTTTCCCGAAGAGGACAACTATCTTCCAAGAGGACAAGACCCCACTAGTGCAGTCGTAATCCTGTTGTCATTGTCGTCAATGGCTTCTATGCTTGGACAATCTAAATTATTTTGACCAAGTCTTCTTCTGAGTAGTCTTCCGAATTTTGTCCAGTAGGCTTTCAACTCTAACGGATGCTTACGGATTCGGAGCTGGCCGTGCTATTGGTCAGAGAAGGAATGCTTTATGTAGATAAGGAAGGATCCATGGAGACCCACCAATCCTCAACCTCATCGATTAGATTTTCCGAACATATTGTCACATTCATCTAAAACCTCCTCCTTAATCCTAATAACAAAGGTGTTACCAATATTAAGTGTTATTAAGTCGATAGTATTCCAAAATTCTGCCAGGGCTTTGCCCCGCTTATTAATTGGGTACGAGTTCGCACCCGCAGGTCCTTGGCCGTGTAACAGTGTTAGCACGGAATTATTGGTAGTTAATATGGTTCAGTACAGAAACTTTGTTCCATGGCTCCTGAATTGAGGCAATATATATCTTACCCTTGCTGATATGTGTGTAGATATGTGTATAGTATAATTTACACTAAGTCGTAATTTACACCAATTTAAAATTTCTCAATACATATGTAGAATTTAAGTACTTTGTAGCACGAGTTTACTGTGAATTGAGATTTAAAAATTACAACTAACAATTGTGCTAATTTCGGCCGTGCCGAATCTTATATACCCTCCACCATGGGTCGCATTTGTCGAGTTCTTTTCCCGGTATCTCTTTTTAGCCCGACAAAGGATAGAAGAAAATAATTGCTATGCTTACGCTTTCAAGTTATGGTCAGATTCGGACCATAATCGAATTGAATGTTGGAGACCATAATAAAAGTCATTCTGTAAAATTTCAGCCAATTCGAATAAGAATTGCGTATTTTAGGGGCTCAAGAAACTAAGTAGGGGATCAGTTTATATAGGAGCTGTGTATGTTATAGACCTATATCAGGTTATAGACTGATTCAAACCATATTTGACAGGTATGTTGAAAGTCATGGCCACTAGAAGCTCAAGATGTCAAAATCCCCGATGGGTTTATATGACATCTATATCAGGTTAAAAACCGATTTAAACCATATTTGGCACAGCTGTTAAAAATCATAACAAAACACTTCATGCAAAATGTCAGCCGAATCAGATAATAATTTCGCCCTCTAGTGGCTGAAGAAGCCAAGATCCCAGATCGGTTTATATGACGGCTATGTCAGGTTATAGACCGATTACAATCATACTAAGCACAGTTGTTGGAAATCGTAAAAAAACGTGCAAAATTTGAGCCAAATCGGATAAGAATTCCGCCCTCTAGTGGCTCAAGAAGTCACGATTCAAGATCGGTTTATATGACAGCTATATCAAAACATGGACCGGTATAGCCCATTTATAATCCCAACCGATCTGCACTAATAAAAAGAATTTGTACTAAATTTCAAGCACTCCTTCGACAGTTAGCGTGCTTTCGCCACAGAGACGGTCGGACGGACGGATAGAAGGACAGACATGGCTAAGTAGACATAGAATGTCCAGACGATCCTGAATATATATATATGTTGGGTCACTGATCGTTATTTTAATGAGTTTGCATACCCCCATCCTATGGTAGAGGGTATAAAAATCGAAGAAGATGAGTACAATACAACATAATATTCAAAAATTTTTAATTTCTTCCCGAATCTTTATGGTCCATAACCGGATATAGCTCCCAGATTTGACTTCTTGAGCCCTTACAAGCCGCAATTTTTGTCCGATTTAGCTGAAATTTTACATGTAGTGTTTTGTTGACTTCCACAACTGTGCCAAATACGGCCAAAATCAAAATCTGATATAGCTCCCATGTAAACCGGTCTCTCGATCATTCTTCTTCGGTTTCTAGAAGCTTTAATTTTTGCTGGTCTGACAGAAGTAAACAGCTTTATAAGAATAAAATTATCCCCTACAACTTAATTTACAAAATATATAAGTTTTATGCAGAATCCATGGTGTTGGGTTGGCCGAATTTAGCACTCCTTTACTTGTTTGTTTCTTTTGTATGTTTGTTTGTTTGTCGGTTTGTTTGTTTGTTCCGTATAGACTCAAAAATGGATGAACCGATTACCTTGAAATTTTCATAGATTGTGTAGTTTGGTCTGGAAGGAAACATGGGCTATATAATATTTTGATATCGGGAGGGAGGCGGACCCTCCCCTTACCCTAAAAGTACTACCCAAAAATAAAAGTGAACCGATCGGGACAATATGGGATTCAAACAAAGGTATTTAAGATAAGAATATGAATTTCATATTAAAAGTTGGGTCCAAGTACCTGTGGGGCTGCCCCAGCCCCAAAACCCCTTAAATAGGTTTATTTGACTATCATGACAATATGGGACTCAAATGAAAGGTATTCAGGAGTAGATTACGAATATGGTCAGGAAGTTGGAATAGGCTTTATAATTTATTGATAACGGAAGGGGGCGGACCCTCCACCGTTACTCCAAAAACTCCACCCAAAATCAAAAGTGGACCGATGAGGACAATATGGGTACCAAATGAAAAGTATGCGGTAGAAGATAACGAATCTGGCATACAAATTCACGTCGAAGTATAGGGGGTCATCCCACCCGCACAAAAACGCTCAAAATGGGCACATGAGCCAATCACGTATATATGGGTCTCGGTTTGTTTGTTCCCTATAGACTGAAAAACGGCAGAACAGATTTTCTCGAAATTTTCGCATATTGCGTAGGTTGGTCTGGAAGGAAACATAGCCTATATAATTTTTCGGTATCGGAGGGGTGACGGACCCTCCCTCCCCCTCATGCCAAAAACACAACCCAAAATCCAAAGTGGACCGATCGGGACAATATAGGTATCAAATGAAAGGTATTGGAGAGTAGAATACGAATATGGTATTAAAATTTGGGTCCAAATACCCAGCGGCCCTCCCCCAACCCCAAAACTTCTCTAAATGGAGGACTCAATATATGGCTCAAATGAAAGGTATTGGGGAGTTGATTTCGAATCTGGCATACAAAATCAGATCGAAGTATAGGGAGTCACGCCACCCCTCAAAAATGCCATTGGACCCATTATGACTTTATGATACTTGGTAATTGATATTCGCCCCATCCCCGATAAGCTCCCCAAATGGGAAGAGTAGAAAACGAATATGATATCCAATTTTGGAGCCAAGTGTTTTGGGGTACGCCATAAAGCACCCCCTAAACTGAACTTAATTTCCGCTGGGAATAAAGGACGAATTTTATATCAATTTCAGTGCAAAATGCCGGTAGCCGCCCAGCCCCAAAACACCCTCCAAACGGTTCATATTTACCGACCATGGCAATATAGGAACCAAAATTAAATGGATTTGGAAGTGCAGCACGAATTCGAGTCGAAATGTCTGTGGTACCATCCCTCCCCTAATGAGAACATTACCCTAAGGAAGAACATTACCACCAGGAACCGAGAAGGGGCGAATTCTCACACATCAATAAGTGTTTTCCGATTCATTTAAAATCAATGATAAGGGACTTTTTTATAGCGGAGTCCGAACGGCGTCCCGCAGTGCGACACTCTTTGGGGAAATTTTTTTAAATGACCATGCATGGCATTGAACCTCGCAAATGTCGTCAACATTAAGAGGGAATAAACACCGCTTTGTCCGATGTTCTCGCGTTCAACGTCAAAGGCTACAATAACACGAATTCGATATCCGTATTTAGGGCGAAGTGTCCCCAACCTAAAAGATATTAGCGAGCTAAAGAAGGCGCAGCGGAGCAGGCCCGGTTCGGCTTGTAGAATATGAAATATAGTAGCTTCGTCCTCCAAACATTGGTTTGAGGCATTTTTCAGCATATATATTCCTGGGGCTCAATTCTCTTTCTATGTATATATACATAAAAAATTTTTTTAACCATTTCATAGCATGTCAGATTCCAGTTTTGGTAAACACAAAATCAAAAAGTCATTTTGTCATCATGTTTTCATAGAAAGAGATTCGAGCTCCTCATCTACACAATATTCCTTGTCGGAATAGCGATATCCGTAAGTCGTAAAGTTGCCAAATTCAAATGTGGTACAAAATACATTTCATTGACGAAAGTCAGTAAGAATTGTAGATAGTCTCCGATATAAACTGATCTTCAGTATTGACTACCTATAGCTAAAGAGGCATTGCTATTATAAATTTGTTTCTGTATGCTAGAATAATAGATACTAAATTATACCAACCAATAAAGGATGTGGATTTTGGCATTCTGTTTGCAACAAATCGAAATGTTCAATTTCGACCCTTAAAGTATATATATTCTTGATCGTCGTAAAATTGTAAGACGATACAGTCTTTAAAACTGATGATTAAGAGCTGAAACTTTGCAGTCATTCTTTTTTTGTCCATAGGCAGGCAAATTTCGAAGATGGGGTACATCGAACTATATCTGGTTATAGCCCCCGTAAAAAATCTGCCGATTAAAGAAAACCTTAAAACAGTAGTAACTTTCAATATTCATATTTTAACAAGTAAAAGCGTGCTAAGTTCGGCCGGGCCGAATCTTATATACCCTCCTCCATGGATCGCATTTGTCGATTTCTATTCGCGGCATCTCTTTTTAGGCATACAAAGGATAAAAGAAAAGACTTGCTATGTTATTGGAACAATATCAAGTAATGGTTCATTTCGGATCATAATTGAACTGAATATTGGAAACCATAGCAGAAGTCATTGTGTAAAATTTCAGCTAAATCTAGTAAGAATTGCTCAATTTAGGGGCTGAAGAAGTAAACTTGGAGATCGGTATATAGGGGAGCTGTATTAGGCTATAAACCGATTCATGCCATATTCCACACGTATGTTAAAGGTCATGAGAGAAGTCGTTGTACAAAATTTCAGATAAATCGGGTAATACTTGCGCACTTTAGAGGCTTAATAAGTCAAGATCCCATATTGGTTTATATGGCAGTTATATCAGGTTATGGACCGATTTGAACTATTCTTTGCACAGTTGTTAAAAATTATAACAAAACACATCCTGCGAAATTTCAGCTAAATCGGATAATAATTGCGCGCTTTAGTGGCTCAAGAAGTCAAGACCCCAGATCGGTTTATATGGCAGCTATATCAAGTTATGGAACGATACGAACCATTCTTAATACAGTTGTTGAAAGTCATAACAAAACACGTCATGCAATCGGATAGGAATTGTTCCCTCTAGAGGCTCAAGAAGTCAAGACCCCATATCGGTTTATATGGCAGCTGTATCAGGTTATTGGCCGATTTGAACTATTCTTATAACAGTTGTTTAAAGCCATAACAAAACACCTCATGCAAAATTTCATCAAAATCGGATAATAATTGCGCCCTCTAGTGGCTCAAGGAGTCAAGACCCCAGATCGGTTTATATGACAGCTATATCAGGTTATAGGCCGATTTGAACTATTCTTAACAAAGTTGTTGGAAGTCACAACAAAACTCGTCGTGCAAAATTTCAGCCAAATCGGATAGGAATTGCGCACTCTAGGCGCTCATGAAGTCAAGACACCACATAGGTTTATATGACGGCTATATCAAGTTATGGACCGATTTCAACCATACTCAGCACAGTTGTTGGAAGTCATAATAAAACACCTCATGCCTAATTTCAATTTTAAAGTGTTCCACTTTAAAAACCCTCTTATTTGAGCCTCATTTTGGAATAGCCAGAAAATACCTACTATATGGGTGGTGTTGTGGGGGTGAGGTGGCCCCATAGACACTTTGTCCCGAATATTGATATCAAATTCGTGCTTTACTCACAAAGACCTTTCATTTGAGCCCCATATTGCTATGGTCGTAAATTTGTCCCCTTTGGGGGATGTTTTTGGGGAAAGGCGGCCCATATTTGGATATCAGATTCGTATTATACATTCAAATACCTATTATTTAAGCCCCATATCCCCATGGATTCTGCTAAAATATGGGAACCGTACTTGGCACAAATATTAGGAGTCATAACAGAACACTATGTGCAAAACTCAAGAAGTGAAATCAGCAGATCGGTTTATATGGGAACTATATCCAAATCTGGACCGATATAGCCTATTTGCAATCCTCAACGAACTACATCATATACATATTAAGTATCTGTGCAAAATTTTAAACGGCTAGCTTTAGGCGTTCGACCGCTATCGTGATTTCGACGAACGGACAGACAGACGGACATGGCTGAATCGGATGTCGAGACGATCAAAAATATATATACTTTATGGGGTCCTAGATCAATATTAGAACGCATTTAACCCTCTCCTATTCATTTAACACTTCATCTGCTATTGCGGTATATTTACTCTTTAAAATTTCTTGTTAATCCTTCTAATGTGCTTAACTTATCTTTTCAATGTTGTGTCATAAAACTATTATGAGAAACCCCGCCCTAACAACAGATTTCGGCCGAAAAAAAAACTAATTATGGCATGGAAATTTAAATTTTCCTACTTTTCCGCAATTGTTGTTTCAAGCAATAATCACTGTCAACGCCTGACAATGGATTAGCGACAAATGATGATGAGTTAACTGACACACTCAACAGAAGGATTGCCAGTGTAAGAGTGCCATAAAACCATCATAATTTAGCTCTGCTTGAGTTTTGTTAAGGTGTTGAAATTCAAGTCCATTCTGCCTTATTGTCTAGGAAAAGGATGTCTTTGCCAAACAATGCCATTCGACTTCGAAGTGTCATAATTAAGTCGTTTTATATGCAAAATCACCCACAATATATTTTGTGGACAGTCGTTGCGAACAAGGACAATAATAACAACACCAACAACATCATCTTCATCAACCATCACACCGCAACGCCAAGTGTCAGATTAACTCATCCGTACTTATGGTGAGTACAAAAGAAACCCCGGAAAGGAGTGAAGTGGGAAACAAAAGTCGTTATTACCTACGGTCATAAAAGGATACAAACCTGGCCGGTACGAAGATAAAAGTAATCAAAAGACCGGAACTAAATTAAATTCATTCTGTTGCAGTTTGTGTTTTTTCCGGAATTTTTGCTTCTGTTATTGTGGTTTATGACTAAAATAATTCTGAATTGTTAAAATGGACAACTTGTTTCTTCTGAGAGTTCTGAGTGTTGAGTTCATATTCATGGAAAAAAGAAAACTTTGTGATGCTACAGTGCTTTGGAAACTTATAAAAACAAAACAGTAAGTATTTCATGTAAAAAATATTTTAACCAAAGTATTTTATCAAATTTAATTAATTTAAATATGTGTAATCTTGGGAGTATGAGTCAACATTGTATGTCAACTATGATTTAGTACAAGACTTCCAAACAACTTATAAAACACTACAACAAAATGAGGATCCTATTTCTAACATCTCGAAATATGGATTTCTACCGCTACAAATCCCACAAAATGATTGAACTAGGTTGTTGTTGTCGTTGTAGGAGTTTATTGTGTTCTATCTTTCGTCTGCTTGATTCTGTTGAGCGTCAAGACCCAGGAACTCAGCGACTAAGATGGGGTGCGTCCACAGGGATCTGGGTCTGAGTCGGGTGGGTCTGCCCGGCCAGTGTATCGTGCGGTCCCTGGTTACAATCGGGATATACATATTGCATACGTCAGCCTCAATCCTTGCTCTGTAGGAGTTGAGGCGGCTACATCTGCCGGAACGTTATTGAGCCAGAACTACTCTGGTTTGCCTGGGGAGATCGATATCTTCAGCTTCAATGGGAGGCGGTCGTTCCCCAAGGACTACATTCACCCGGTTGCCATTTACCGCATCTGCCACCGTATCTGCATGAATGTTGTTTAGACCTGCTTGATCTAGAGGTTCTCTCTTGTAGCGCTGAACCTAACGCTCTAGATCATGTAGATCTACCTTAAGGCTTCTGGGTAGTGGATATCTATCCACAAGATAATGATTTGGATGGTCCCTGCGATAACAGCCCAAAAGGTATTGCTTAGACAGCAACTAGATATGTAGTTATGTCTTCGCACTAGTATGATATTTGTCTCCTGATGAAAGTGGTACACATGAGAGCTGAGGAGACGGCCCGTCGCACTTCGGAGGGCGGCATCTCAATATTATTCCACTGCGTGTCACACAGTTGACGAGACCACACTGGCGCTGCATAACTTACCACAAACCGGCCAATTACTTTCTACGTGGTCAACAAGATTTCTTTGTCTGCACTCCAATTGCTGCCAGCAAGTGACTTGAGGACCTTGTTTCTACTTTTGACTTTATTGCAGATTGCTGTGGCATGTGGGGAGAATGTGTAAGAGCTGTCAAATGTGACGCCAAGTATTTTGGGATACTTGATGATCGGAATCATTTCTCCATCGACCATCACAGTCAGTTCAGTATTCACCTCACGCGTGTTTTGTAGTGAACAATGTGGCTGAAGATTTGGTGGCGGATATCTTCAGATTTCTTGCAACGAAATATGATGCAAGTTCGTTCAGGTAGACGTTCAACCTATCGCAGATGTCATCAATCGGTGGAGGAATCGGATCAGTCACGGTTATTTCGCCAAAAGTGACTGAGGTCCTGTCATCCCGTCTACCGGGGTTCGAGAGTGACTTAACAGTAGACCACAGTCATCAATCGGTGGAGGAATCGGATCAGTCACGGTTATTTCGCCAAAAGTGACTGAGGTCCTGTCATCCCGTCTACCGGGGTTCGAGAGTGACTTAACAGTAGACCACAGTTTGTCTACAGCGGTGCTTAAGTTACATTGGTCCAAGTGTTCCAGCCCTGTTTACTTCCAGATTCAGCTCGCTGATTCTGGGGTTATCACGCTCGTCAGCGAGTACCACTGCTTGCGCCGGGAAATTGAGCCGCACTTGGGGTATTCGACCGGCTGGTATAAAGCGAGCGGCTGCTGCGTTAATGATGTCTCGGAATTTTCTCTTGGCCACTAGCACATCAGAGGAGGGTGGCAGTTCACTGAAGTGGCGAATGGTATACTCTCTGAAGCCAGCCCAATCGGCCTTCTTATGATTGATAAACGTCCGGCGCTCAGAGGTTATGAAGTCGGGTGATCGGTCGATGGTGAGAATTATGGGGAGGTGGTCTGACCCCAAAGAGATGACGGATTGCCAGCATACGTCACTCAGGAGATCAGGGGATGCAATGGAGATGTCTGGCGAGCTGCTGCACCTCCTCGTAATCCTAGTGGGGGCATCCTCATTCACCGTGCAAAACGTGGAGCTTTCAATCTGCTCTACCAAAGTTATGCCACGCTGGTCGTTACATAGGGGAGAATGCTATGAATTGTGATGCGCAGTCCAATCCCCCATCTCCATTCCTTGAGCGATCCTTACGTAGCACATTGTAACCGTGACAACTGTGCAAGCTGCAGGTGTTGGTTTGTCTCCTGGATCGCTGCGACCAATATACTCTTCCGACTCATAAAGTCCATTGACGAACCTAACTGGGCGAGATTTGGTGTGGGTCGTGAAAAGCATAAACGTACTTCAGAAGTTAAATAGAATACAACTGCCGACACGATATAACTTGCGCATCACACGGGCTGAAACTTAGAGCTCCGGCTTGTGTGATACTCATCGTTATCATGAGAAGCTTAACAAAAAGCTACCGACCGCGTCCACAGATTGCAAAAAGTGGAAAACTTCGTATCTATGTGCTGGATTTCAGTGATTTCGAAAGGAGAGTCTCACTGAGGGATCAGGCGGCACTTACTCGTACTTAAATACTGAGTGCCAATGGTACTCAAATGGCAAGGTAAGTTATTGGCGCCTTCAAATAACCAATAGCCAATATCAACGTTCCCAGGTTAGGGGCGGCTAAAGGCTAGCGTCGAATCTTGAATATAGCGGCTCGCGACATCGAGGTATACATGTGCGATCCCACATAGCTCGTGCGGTTGGGGCTATGGACCAGTAACAAGCATTCGGAAAACTACATGGATTACTCTGAGAAACAATAGAGTAGTTACATGTAAAAGCTCGCATAGTTCGGCCGGGAACTTGGGAACCCACCACCATGGATTCTGCTTAAATATGGGACCGAATTGGACCGTACTTGGAGCAATTGTTAAGAGTCATAACAGAACACTATATGCAAAATTTCATTTTCTTGACCTATTTGAACTGCACTTATCACAGTTATTGCGAGTTATCACGGAACACTACGTGAAAATTTTAGCCAAATCGGATGAAAATGGAGGCTTCCAGGGGTCAAACCCGGAGATTAGTTTATATATGAGCTATATCCAAATCTGAACCGATATGACCCATATGCATCCCCCAACCTATCCCCGACCTACATGCCCAACCTGCATCCCTGGCCTACATCCCCGACCTACATCAATATAAAGTATCTGTGCAAAATTTCAAGCGGCTAGCTCTACGCGTTCGACCGCTATCGTGATTTCGACAGACGGACGGATAGACATGGCTAGTTCGACTCAAAATGTCGAGACCATCAAAAATATATATACTTTATGGGGTACTAGATCAATATTTCGAGGTATTACAAACGCAATGAAAACGCTTCTGGCCGATCTTCACTCCAAAATCGACAATTCTGCTTATTTACGTACCCATAGAGCCAAAAATGAGCTTCGTCGCTGAACCCGTTTCGATAATAAAGTCCAATAACTTGCAAGAGTTGTTCGTTTGTAAGAGGATTCATGGTTAAATGATAAACCAAAGAAAAGATGTTTTGAAACAAAACACGAAACGGACATGCGTTCTTTAAACTAGCGATCGATTTCGCAACGGCAAAAATCATGGTAGTTAGCAGCAACAGATTTCAACATAAAACAAATCACAAAGTCACATTGTTGTCCCCATATCAAGAAGTAAGGAACCAAATTAATCACGTTGTGGTAAAAGGACGGCATTCATCCTGCGTGTTAGATGTACGATAGGCAAGCATAGATTTGGATCATTATCTTATTGCAGCAAAGTTTAGCAACCGCTTGAGCATGGCGAGGAAAGTACGATCTCGGTATCTGGACAACAGATTTCAGATACAACAGATTTCAACAGCATATAACGGCACAGTAGCAAACCTTTGCCCACTCCAGGGAAAATGCAGCGAAATCAGTACTAGAGTACCAAAAGCCTCCACCAAGAAACCCATGAAACCACGAAGAGTGTCAAAACACTACTGAAGCCAAGAATACGGCATACAGAGCAACCTTGCAATCAGTAGCAACGCGTCAGTTGAAGGAAAGGTATCTGGAGAAAGGAAGAGAGGGGAAACGTCTATACCGCAGAGAGAAAAAAAAAGATGTGAAGTCAGAATGAGGTCCAAGTAGCAGTGACTCGACTAAAGAAAAAAAAAGGCGACAGAAGCCGACGGGTTACCCGCTGAACTATTTAAGAACGTAGCGACACGGTGAAAAGGCGCATGCATCAGCTCGTCCACACAATCTGACCAGAATCACGGATACACTGGCAGAAAAAATGATTCCGTATGGTATCAATGGTATTGTTAGTCAAGCAACACCGTGAATTACTATCAAAACAATACCGCATGGTATTTATAATGCTTTACATCGTCCATAACATACTGAATGGTTTGGTATTACTTTACAATCAATACCATTGGTATCATGTTTTCTTTCAGTGTACCCAATGATTAGTACCTCAGCATACTATTTTATATCCCCTACAGAAGAAAGGAGACAAGACGAAATGTGCCAACTACAGAGGAATAAGCCTCTTCCCTATCGCATACAGGATACTCTCGAGATTACTGTGTGAAAGATGAACACTTAAAGTCATTGAGAGAATTGGCTCTTATGAATGTCGCTTTAGACATGGTAAATCCACAATAGACCAGATATTCGCACTGCGCCAAATCCTTACCTTCTCTTCTTTGACTACAAAGTCGCTTTCGACAGCCCTATTCGTTCAAAGTATTACAAGTCATGTCTGAGTTTGGTATCCCTGCAAAATAATTAAGACTTTGAAGGATGACAGTTGCTGATAAACGTTCGACAGTAAGAATACGAAAGGATCACTCCGAACCATCGTTATCTTAAATATCCTGCTGGCGAAGATTTTACGAGATGCAGTTGTGAATAGATACTACTCACAAGAAAACACATGTGGTAACTTCAATTTTTGACAGAAGCGAAAGAGAAATGGTGAAAGTGGATGTGCCAGTAAATGGAGAGATGACACAGTGGATCAACTCACACAACGACTTGTACAATCGAGGACAAAAGGACAAGTCCTTTGACCGTCTTCATAGATAAACGAAGGATAATAGATTGGAATTTCTATGCTATAGGAGCTATCAGGTTATGGAACGAATCAGACCATACTCGGTTTGGATTTTGAGACCACAGTAGAAGTCAATATGCAAAATTTCGGCTAAATTTCGCCCTATGGGGGCTCAAGTAATAAAATAGGGAGATCCCTTTTTATGGGAGCTATATCAGTTAATGAACACATTCAGACAATATGTTGAAGCAGAAGTCCTTGTGCGAAATGTCAGCCAATTCGGAAAAGTTTCAGCCAAATCCTATGAAAATTTTTGCTTACAGGGTCTCAAGAAGTCAAATCGGAAAATCGGTTTATATGGGAGCTATATCAAGTTATACACCGATTTAAACCGTACTTAGCACAATTGTTGGAAGTCATAACAGAACACCCTCTGTGATATTTACGGCAGGGGCTCAAGAAGTCAAATCGGGAGATCGGTTTATATAAGAGCTATACTCTACACTTCGAACGCCATGGTGATTTCGACAGACGGGCGGGCGGATATACAGACATGGCTAGATCGACTTGGAATGTCGAGACGATCCAAAATATATATACTTTATGGGGTCGCAGATCAATATTTCGAGGAGTTACAAACGGAATAACTTGATTAGTATACCCCAATCCTATGGTGGTGAGTATAAAAACTAAATAAATTAAGATGGTAGAATAAAATAATCTATTCCAAATTCCATGCAAATATATACTCATCGTCAAAAGAAAATAATTTATTTGCTATAGTAGCAAATATTTTTTGTCTGTTCAGCAGTAATACATGTTCAATATTTTCGCAGATTATATTATTGAAACAGCAAAATTTGTTAGTTGAAATAGCATTCGGAAATTTTTGCTACAACACCAGAGTTTTGTTTGTTGAGACAGCAGTCAAGTTTTCTTTTCCATTTTCAGCAGACAAAAACCAATTTCCAAAAATGCAAGATGAGATGTTGGTGCAAGCACAGCAGTCAAGTCTGTTTTCTCATTTTCAGCAGGCAAAAACTGCTGTTTTAGCAAAAAATTTTTGCTATTTTGAATAACAAATTTCGTTGAGTGAGAGAGTGCCGACACAGACTTGACTGCTGTGCTTGCACCAACATCTCTTCTTGCATTGTTGGAAATTGGAGAAAAAACGCATTAAACCCTATCGCTTGGAAAGTTTTGCTTCATCCAGTTTGATTTCGTTTCTGAACACTTAAAAGTTTTTATCACTCGACGATTTGCTTTCTGCAAAAGAATCCATATATGAATTCCGTTTATTATTAAACATTTTTAAGCAAGTCTGTGGTGATGGGTGTATACAGTTTAGTCCGTCGAACTCATCACTATTTTATTTATTTTAACAATTGTGAAGCACTGTGCGCATTTAAATATTAATGACTACGAATGTACGAAATGAAAAATTTTTAATTGTTCATTCTTCTTGGTTGTTTGATATATGTCAAAGAAGTAGTGTTTTAACCAATTTCAGGCTCCAATTTCCACACTTCTGTAAGCGCAAAGAAATCTAGTCACAAGTTTTGAAAGCTCTGGCAATTGTGAAAAGAAGACGAAAGCAATACTTCCATGGAAAACAAAATTTGGCAATGAAAACCAAATAAAACTTGGCTACTGCTGTTCAGAGCTATAGAGAATTGCAAATGCCCTCATGCATTTGCAATTCTCTATAGCTCTGAACAGAGTGTTTTTTGTCCTATTATTATTTGTGAGCTTTAAGTTCCGTTTTCCGGTGTATCAACTTTGTCTTTGGCCATGTCCTTTGGCTCCAAGTGTAGTGAAGGGTGCGTTTGTTTGTTTCTCAGTCGACTCTTTGTTTTTAATCCTGGCCACCACACTAATACCATATCAGCTAGCAATGCTACGTATTTAGCTTTGCTTAGAGAACTGAGGGTATATGTGATTATATTTTAACTTTATGTGATGGCTGTGTGAGTTCGTTCCGTTTCCCAAAAGTTCCTCCAAATAAAAGAGTGGGTTTAATTGTATGTGTTAGTAAGTTGTCTTGTGTTTGTATTTTCCAACAATAAGTTTAGTTCAATTACAATTATGGCAAATTACTTTATTACATCCGTGATTGTGTGACCATGGAGCGTGCAATTCTTTTTTGTTGGTTTCAGCTACTGTTGATGCTGCTTCGCCCATTCCTTTTTAGTGTTGCTATTCCTGTATTGTTGCTGCTGTTGTTGAGAGTTGTGCCATTTGTGTAGTTAAATTAAATAACTCCACAAGTGGTTTCTGCTCCCCAAAGCTATAAAATGTAAGACAAAGAAAACAAAACAATCTACCAACAACTGCAAAATAAGGTAGCGAAACTTTCGTTGATTGCCGGCGGCAATAGTAAGCGTTCAAAGTAAACTTCTGTTTAAGTTCAGTTCAGTTTTTTCTTTCTAAGGTGCTATAAAAGTATTAAAGAAAACTAAGTTGGGTTATTCCCTTCCATCTAGTTTACCTCCAAAGGAATTATTTACTTTAGACGAAATTATCAAGTTTCTTTTAGCTGCAATAAAAACTTTGTAGCTGGACTATCGTCCTCCATGAAGTCTTTTGATCCATTTGACCCTGCTCATCGAAAGCATTCGTTTGAAGGATAGGCAGTGTACCGAAGCAATATTTTAGTCGAAAAAGTGTCAGAATGGAGGAAGTAATTCCTAAGATATGAGAACGTTATCACTGTTACGCCTTCTATGTTACGGTTGTGTTTATTTTCCACAATATTTTTCCTTAAATTTATATACAAAGGTCTTGTCAGTCAAGTACACATTAATAGAGCAATAACAAACAAGTAAGAGCGTGCTAAGTTCAGCCGGGCCGAATCTTATATACCCTCTGTGTCAAATTTCAGTGAAATCGGATTACAAATGTGCCTTCTATGGGGCCAAGACTTTAAATAGAGATATCGGTCTATATGGCAGCTATATCCAAATCTGAACAGATATGGGCCAAATTTAAGAAGAATGTCGAAGGGCCCAATACAAATCAATGTCCCAAATTTTGGCGAAATCGGACAATTAATGAGCCTTTTATGAGCCCAAGGCCTTAAATCGAGAGATCGGTCTATATATCCAAATTGTCCAACTGGGCCAAATTGAAGAAGGATTTCGAAGGGCCTAATGTTACTCCCTGTACCAAATTTCGGCGACATCGGACAATAAATGCGCCTTTTATCGACCCAAATCCTTAAATTGAGAGATCGGTCTATATGGCAGCTATATCCAAATCTGGACCGATCTGAGCCAAATTCCACACGGATATGGATAACACAACTCACTGTCCCAAATTTCAGCAAAATCGGATAATAAATGTGGCGGATCGATCTATATGGGGGCTATATATATCTTGATATAGATAAAGTCCGATAAAGCCCATCTTCGAACTTAACCTGCTTATAAAAAAAAAGAATCTGTGCAAAATTTCAGCTCAATATCTCTAAAAGCCACATAATCTTTAAACGAAATGAGGCACTGGCCATAGAAATCTATGAACATCTTTTCTTTTAGTGAACGTATCTAATTTTGAATCAAATGTACAGTGGTGGTCATATAATTAGGTACACCATTTTTGATTGTGAAAAATTTACGTTTATTGAAAATAAATGATAAAAAAACATAATTTTTTCCACATGGTATCATCAGGAAAATGATTATATAAAATAATATGACCGAAAAAGTTGCTTAGCTTACATAAAAAGGTAAAGAAATATTTCATTAAATGTTTCTTAAACAGCGAACTCGGAACACTTATGCAGTTCATGTATTAAATAACATGTGATATTTAAGTGGTTCTGTAACTTAAATTGGTTCTTCGGGATGTTCTTGCGCTCAGAAAAATGTTTCTCGTACATATGAATTAATTACATAATACACATAAGTTCATGATCTTTACTCACGTTTAATTAAAAATTCGTTGGGGGTTAGAAAATTAACTTTGTACAAATAAAATTTACTTTTTAATTAGAATTAATGAAATCAATAAAAGCGCAGGTGGTGTAAGTAACTTTATTTAAACTTATTTCTTTGGAATAAGGAAGCATTTTATCAAGCATGGGTAAAGGCATATTATTGTCAACGAAACCTCTTCTGAGACTTATTACTGAATGAACTACACAAAGAAATTCGGAATTTTAGTTCAACATTTGTAACTAAAATGTTTACAATTTTTATTTCTTGAGTTCACAAGTAATATTTAGCCAGAAAAAATCGTATAAGCTTTTGTGACACAGAGCATGTTTTCTGCTCTGTGTCACAAAAGCTTATACGATTTTTTCTGGCTAAATATTACTTTGAATTATCCTCACTTCCACAGCTGATACCATTCTGTCTATAAATAGAATATGTCAAACCTAAACAAAAAAGCATGGCTATCTTTGATGGAAAAGAGTTAGAAAATGTTTTACTTCCGCGTTGTAGGCAAATATTGAAAGAAGAAAATTGTGGAAGACTCAAATAACTGTGAAAGAGATGAAAGCGTAAAGCGTCTGCTTTCTAGACGGAATATTCTTGGTTCAACACTCGGCTGCAACAAAAGCTAAAGTTTTATTTAATTTATAATGTTTCGTATTAAATTTGTCTTCTTCAAAACAGCTGGGTCGTTGATGTCGTGGGCGTGGAAGACAGGCGAATCTGGTTTATCTAATTCAGATGTGTCCGCCAATCTCCAATTTGATGTTTCGAAGACTTCGGACATTGGGATTTTTTTGAATAATTTTACCTTTCAGTTTCAATGCTCGTTAGTTCATATTTTACTAGTGGGAAGTAAAATGTGAACTAATGGTATGTAAATACATTTTCGTAACTGTTATGAAATTATTGAACTTGTAACGAGCACATAGTTCTTTAGCGCCATGGGAAGTTTAATATTTCCCAAATTTAGTTCATTTTAACTAGTGATGTGGTTAAACATTTGTTGGGTGTAAGTTTCTTAGCGATCACTTAGCTCTAATAACTAGTTGGGTAACCGTTAAATGTAAGAACTGCTCTTCAACTTGAGGGATGGCTTTCAACCAACGTTTTTTAGCTAGCCTGGGAGATATTTAGGCCAAAATTCTTGTAGATTTTGGAATAATACATCCGAATTTCAAGTTCTTCTCCTCCTTAAAGCTTTCGAAGTTTTTGAACGTTTCGAATACGGTGATCAGAGAGGATCAGTTCAATAAATCTATGTTTTCATTAGAACGCCCTAGTTAAATACACTCCTATGACATTCCCTGCGATATTCTTCATCTTATAACCACCTTATCAATCTATTTCTAAGCATGTGGCTTATCTTGTCTCATAGAGCCTACACCTCCTTGAAATGTTCTAAGATATACCCCTCAGTATCAGTGGTCTTGGGCTTTCTGAAAATAAGGCTGCCAGATAGCGTGCAAGATATCTCGCCTCTTTCTTCAGTTATGCCCGAAATATTTCATTAAAACTTGGTAATTGTTATGGGGAGAAGCCTTTTAGCGTCTCTCTTTTCTTTGTGTCCCTTAAAAAACCTGTGACTAGGATCCATCCGTGCCATCCTGACTTGCTGAAATGGATTTTTGTCATAAGCTTTATGACATCAGCTCTCGCATATCCATCACCACGAAACCAGTTGGTTCGGCTTAAAATATTAAATCGAATAATTGTAGGGTCGTCTTGGCTAATTTTTGTATGTATGGCAAACGTTTTATTCTATGTGTTGCTGCATTCTTAACAATTCTAAATTTAATAACCACAACTTAATTAAAAAAAAAAAAAAAAACGCTTAACAAGCCAACCCATGAGCAAACAGTTATTATGGGTCTTTAAGGTCTATGCGAGGGTCTATTTAATACAATAATTCTCAACTTACAGTTCTAATTTATAAATTTTAATTTTAATTATAAAAATATACCTAATAGAATAGTTTTCCCCCTATATTGAAGTCGTGCATCCCCAGGAAAATATGTTAATTGAAACCATAGTAAGTGTTTGAAAACAGCGTGAATAAAGTTCACTGTCAGCTGGTAATTAAATTAAAATTATTATCTCGAAAACTGAGAAATAAACAAACAAGCGTGTAATATTAAACAAGCATAATATATGTGCCTTTCTTATATAAGGTGCATTTATATTTGTATTATTCATTTAAATTTAATAAGTGTTGACCATTTAAATTTAATAAGTGGAAAAGAACTATATATAGGAAGTCAATGTTCCACAAAAATAAAGGTATCACAGATGGGCATGACGAAAAAATTGATTTTCAATTGACCTCTTAATATGCATGTGGATCTATTCCCTCTTTCGAGGTTTCACAACAAAAAAAGAAAACAATAACGGCCTTATTCACAAAACTTTATGAAGCCTTCAAACAGGTATTCTTGAAAGTATAAAGGAAATTTGTCAAATAAACCTATTTTAAGTCGAATATGTTATCAAATATGTTATTAATCATTTATTTAATTATTTCACGGTATAGCTGGCAGCCGGTATTATTTCTTATAAACCAAATTTACAAGTTGATGTATACATAAGTAATTAATACATACATACAAATAATTTTCACTACCAGAAAAAAATATATATTATAAAGTCAGCAAGTGTGTATAAAAAACTTTGGAGTAATAAAAAGATTGACATATTGATTTAAAATGCGACACAAAGCGGTAGCCTTATTATTTTATGCTGGAAAAGGAGCAATGTTGGCCCAATACAGAAAAAATCATGATAATCGGGAAAAAAAAACAAGTAAAAAGGCGTTATGTTCGGCCGGGCCGAATTTTGCATACCCACCACCTCGGGTATATATGTAATCCACCTTTCATCATATTCATATTACATAAGTCACTGTGTCAAATATGATCGAAATCGGATTCGAAATGTGCCTTTTATGGGGCCAAGATTTTAAATCGAGAGATCGGTCTATATGACAGCTATATCCAAATCTGAACCTATTTGGGCCAAACTGAAGAGGGCTGTCGAAGAGCTTAACACAACTGACTGTCCTAAATTTCGGTGAAACCGGATAATAAATGCGCCTTTCATGAGCCCAAGACCTTGAATCGAGAGATCGGTCTATATGGCAGCTATATACAAATCTGAAACAATCTGTGCCATATTCTATAATGATATCGAGGAGCCTAAGTTAACTCACTGTCCCAAATTTCGGCAACTTTGGACAATAAATGCGACCTTTACGGGCCCAAAACCTTAAATATGGCAGCTATATCCACATCTGTACCGATCTGTGTCATATTGCAGAAAGACATCGAGAGGCCTAACTTAACTCACTGTCCCAAATTTCGGCGAAACCGGCTAATAAATGTGCCTTTTATGAGTCCAAAACCATAAATCGAGAGGTCGGTCTATATGACAGCTATATCCAATTCAGGACCGATCTTGGGAAAATTGCAGAAAGTTTTTCGAAAAGCCTAACGCAACTCACTGTTCCAAATTTTGGTGACATTGGTCAATAAATTACCCCTTTATTGCCCCAAAACCTTAAATCGAGATTTTGCGGAAATTTGAGACAGAGAGTTGCGTTAGGCCAGTCGACGTACTTCTTTAATTTGGCCTAGATCGGTCCAGATTTGGATATAGCTGCCATATGGACCGATCTAGGCCAAATTAAATAAGTACATCGAATAGCTTAACGCAACTCTCTGTTTCAAATTTCAGCAAAATCGGATAATAAAGGGTGATTTTTTTGAGGTTAGGATTTTCATGCATTAGTATTTGACAGATCACGTGGGATTTCAGACATGGTGTCAAAGAGAAAGATGCTCAGTATGCTTTGACATTTCATCATGAATAGACTTACTAACGAGCAACGCTTGCAAATCATTGAATTTTATTACCAAAATCAGTGTTCGGTTCGAAATGTGTTCATTCACCGTAACGTTGCGTCCAACAGCATCTTTGAAAAAATACGGTCCAATGATTCCACCAGCGTACAAACCACACCAAACAGTGCATTTTTCGGGATGCATGGGCAGTTCTTGAACGGCTTCTGGTTGCTCTTCACTCCAAATGCGGCAATTTTGCTTATTTACGTAGCCATTCAACCAGAAATGAGCCTCATCGCTGAACAAAATTTGTCAAAATTTGAACACATTTCGAACCGAACACTGATTTTGGTAATAAAATTCAATGATTTGCAAGCGTTGCTCGTTAGTAAGTCTATTCATGATGAAATGTCAAAGCATACTGAGCATCTTTCTCTTTGACACCATGTCTGAAATCCCACGTGATCTGTCAAATACTAATGCATGAAAATCCTAACCTCAAAAAAATCACCCTTTAAATGTGACTTTTATGGGCATAAGACCCTAAATCAGAGGATCGGTCTATATGGCAGCTATATCCAAATTTAGACCGATCTTTGCCAAATTGACGAAAGAAGTCGAAGGGCCTAACAAAACTCACTGTCCCAAATTTTAGCAAAATCGGACAGTAAATGTGGCTTTTATGGGCCTAAGACCCTAAATCAGAGGATCGGGCTATATGAGGGCTATATCAAGATATAGTCCATCTTCAAACTTATCCTGCTTATAAACAAAAAAAAAAAAAAAAAAGAATTTGAGCAAAATTTCACCTCAATATCTCTATTTGTAAAGACTGTAGCGTGATTTCAACATACAGACGGACAAACGGACGGACATGGCTAGATCGTCTTAGATTTTTAAGCTGATCAAGAATATACATACCTTATGGGGTCGGAAATGGATATTTCGATGTGTTGCAAACGGAATGACAAAATGAATATACCCCCATCCTACGGTGGTGGGTATAAAAACATTGTAACGGAAAACTCATAGGAACAATGTGTAGAGGGAGAGACATTGACGGCAAGTCAATCAACTTCAAATGGTCTCTATAGGCCGAAAGACTCAAAGTGTCCCTAGAACCCAATCCTCTAAATGCGAAAATAAGGAGTTGTTTCTGACCCGATTCAATTCTCTCTATATAGCACTGTTTACTAGGAGACCATACGATGAAAGAGTAATCGAGATTTAGCCTGAAAAGTTTAAGAAAACAGATAAATATGGATCATTTAACTCTTTAGATTATCCTTTGATGATACCTAGTATTTACAATGAATTATTATGGGCATCAAATTCCGACCTGCTATCAAGAAATACTAGTAAGTCATTAAATAGATTCACATTATCCAATTGGTGTCCACCAATAAAGTACGACGTTTTCAATGTAGACCTTGTGTAAAAGGTAGTTTCTTTATTCATGTTCAGAGCCATGTGATTCGTATCAAACCAATTTGCTAACTCGTCCAAAGGACAGAAGAAACAACAACAGATGGACGAGAAGATATTCCTTTGAGCATTACTGTAGAGCCCTAAAAGATATATATGATGATATCCAGTGCAAAAGGGAAAGTGGAAACCCCAATTTGTCAAGTTTGAAAATCAGAAGTCAGTGACCAATCTTATCAATATCGGTGTATATCGCATAGATTTGACATCGTATCCTATTTTGGTGAAATGTAAATGCAAATTTGCTTATGAACATTCCATTAAGGAACAGGGTCAAACTTCTCACATATCAATGCGTGTTGTCCGATCCAAGTTTACGATGTATGATGAGAGACCTTTTTGAAGCCACGTCCGAGCAGCGTGCCGCAGAGCGACACCTTATAAGAGAGAAGTTTTTAATAAAATGTCGCCAGCATTAGGAGGGGATAATCATCGCTGAAATTTTTTGCAAGGCAAACAAAAAATAATGAATAAGAACTGTTATGCTATATCTAGTTATAGTCCAATTCGGACCATAAATGAATTGAATGCTGGAAATTGTAGAAGTCATTGTGATATGTTTCAGTTCATTCTGATAAGAATTGCGCCTTGTAGGGGCTCAAGAAGCAAAATTGAGAAATTGGTTTATATGTGAGCTGTATTAAGCTATAGATCGATTCAGACCAAATATCACATGTATGTTGAAGGCCACGGGAGAAGTCGTTGCACAAAATTTCAGCCCAATAGAGGCTTAAAAAGTCAAGATCCAAGATCGGATGGCAGCCATATCAGGTTATGAACCGATTTGAACCATGCCTAGAACAGTTATTGGAAGTGATACCAAAACAGCAGGTGCAAAATTTCAGTCTAATCGGAGAATTGTGCCCTTTAGAGGCTGAAGAAGTCAAGACCCAAGATAGGTTTATATGGCAGCTATACAATATATGGACCGATATAGCCCATGTACAATCCCAACCGACCTACACTCATAAAAAGTATTTGTGCAAAATTTCAAGCACCTACCTTTACTCATTCGAAAGTTAGCGTGCTTTCGACAGCCAGACGGACGGACATGGCTAGTTCGATTTAAAATGTCATGACGATCAAGAATATATATACTTGATGGGGTCTTAGACTCATATTTTGAGGTGTTACATGAAATTAGTTACCCTATCCTATGGTGGAGGGTATAAAAATTAAGTTGCTGTTATACAATCAAAAATTGTAAAAAATTGTAATACCGCCAGAAGGATGATGTTAAATTAAATACGGCTTACCAAAGCGATTAATACGAAACTGATGGGAATGCCGTAGAATCAAACGAATTAAACGCAAAAGACCCACATTGTAAATTGCAAATTTTGCCCATTCCACTAAAGAACAGGGGCAAACTTCTCACATATGAATGAGTGAAGTCCTCTTCAAGTTGAAGCTCAACGTTAAGAGCCTTTTTTTTAGCCGAGTCCTAACGGCGTGCCGAACCTGCGACACCTCTTTGGCGAGAAGTTTTTACATGGCAAAGTACCTCACAAATATTGTCAGCATTAGGATGGAAAAACATGAAAATTAAATGAACATTTTTTCCGATGGCCTCTCCAGGATTCGAATCCAGGCATTCAGCGTCATAGGCGAATATGAATATAAATTTTAAAAAGCTTTCTATATACCAATTTATATATATATATCATCGAAACTCAGTGTGTTGATAACAGAAATCAATAAAAATACATAAATAATGAAACTTAAGAAAACCCCTCTATTGACCGTGTTTTCGATTTTAAGTGCTTAGCTCGGTCCCGAGCGATCAGAATAATTGAGGTTGAACTGTGCTATACATACTTTCGACATATGGTTGCATATATTTCCTATATACTTCGTACCTTATCCTGTGGTAGTAAAGATCCAGATTAAAAGTTCAAACATTTTATCTGGACGTTGTGATCTACAACACAACTGTTTTATTATTTTTGTTTTATTTCATTAAATCGGAAAATACCTTTTTCCCAACACGTCAATTTTCTACCTTAGAAATAGCCATTATTATATTGGGTTGCCCAAAAAGTAATTGCGGATTTTTTAAAAGAAAGTAAATGAATTTTTAATAAAACTTAGAATGAACTTTAATCAAATATACTTTTTTACACTTTTTTTCTAAAGCAAGCTAAAAGTAACAGCTGATAACTGACAGAAGAAAGAATGCAATTACAGAGTCACAAGCTGTGAAAAAATTTGTCAACGCCGACTATATGAAAAATCCGCAATTACTTTTTGGGCAACCCAATATTTCAGCGGTAAGAGATGGATCTTCTGGATTTTCGTAATAACGGTGTAATAACGCCACAATTTTTAAAAATTAATAAATTGAGTTATATTTTAATAGTTAAATGTGAATTTTTTCAAATTATTAATTAGCATAGCACAAAAATTGCCTTATAGCAAACCTGCACCGGTTATTCGAAATAAATTCTCTATTACTCTACCAATCTAGTATATGTGCTGCCTTGTAATTTTTCTTAAGCAATCGTTTTTACCCTGCTTGCTTTTTGCCGACGGTAATACAACTCCAACCAATTGAACAATTTAGTTGAGTAATTTATGTGTTTACTGATTGTAATCGTCGAAACTGAACACAGACGATGCATTTCTCACCTCGCCTTAGACACAAGGAGTGGAATGATTATTGCGAGCGGGTTGCCGCCTATGTTGCTTCCACGCTTTAACACCCCTTAAAAAATCCCCCATAACCAAACTTCAATGCATTGGTTTCCTTCATTTGAGCCACAAAATAAAGTTGCTTCCAAACAGCCGCTGGCACAATAAACAAACAAGTTCACTTGCTCTCCTTATTACTCGAGTACACCTTGTTTTTTATGTCAGTTTTTTTTTATTCTCTACAAGCGAAACTTGCTTAGCCGCTTGTTGGTTTCAAAGAAGAGCTTCTAAATTATGGCTAAAAACAACCGCTCACAACTTCTCATGGCATATTCTGTTTCGCACTCCTTGGTAGCATGTGACGTCTATAAATCAAGTCTCAGCATAAACGCGCCAAAATTTTACCATTTCGTAATACGCAAACTCTGGCCCAACTCAACACTTACGCTCAGCACTGGCCTACGAAGCGTGGGCTAAATCCCAAAGTGAGAGCATAACACACAATTTCTGTTCATGTATCTTTCGGCCATATTTATTTACGATGTAAACAAACAATTAAGGAGAAAAATTACGAGCTCTGTTGCGGCATGAGATATAACTGCAGCTGCGCAGCCGCCGGCTAAATGCAATAGCTGAATACAGCGATGCCAACGCAGAGGAAGCAGAACAGCTGAGCTCTCAAGTTCACTCAAGAAATAAATCTCATTTTAATATCCTTGAATGTTGTTTATGGCCTATTGATATCTCATTCACTCCTGCGACCATTTAAAGACAGTTGTTGCACTCACACAATGTTTTATGGCTGCCGCGAATGCTTTATTGCCCATGTGCGTGCCATTACCCAGTATTGTTGTTGTCGTTCTTTGTAGCTCGTCGAATGAGTGTGTGTGTACAATGTGCTGTTGATTGCGTGTGGGTTAACTCTCACATATACTAAACCATGGTCTTGCAAGTTTGGCTCATACTAAACCGTTAGGCACTCTCTCATTCTCATTCTTTGCTTGGAGAGCAATGAGACAATTTACGATGCTGTTCTTTGGCATACAAGACCAGCTGTTTATGTAAGGCAACCATATGTCGGGAGTGTTTTGTTGTTGCTTCGAATGGAAAAATGAAAATGTATGAGGAACAATGACTCAACCTACACTCGCACACACACTAACATAATTTGCAAACAAACAATGTACGCACACCCAAGATTCCCCCTAAAGGTCCATAAATTTATGGCGATGTTGAACTCCGCCTCTTTAGTGTTGGTAAACGAAAAAACAAAACATTTCTTAAGGAAAAGATATTTTTTGTTATTTGAAAAAAAGGAACGTAAGAAATAATTGTGAAATTTACCAGCCGTATTAATTTAAATTAAAATTCAATTTTGCTTCTTATTATTTTCACCTTTTGGTCTCTTTCCAACACTAGCCAGAAGGGGAAGACCTGTTAGAGCTGTACGATTTCAACCAGTAGCACGTGCTCTTGGAATTTATGGCCATAGCCCACATTACCCAGTAAAAATAAACAGAACGCATTGCCAAGAAGAAATAGAAATGTCAATATTTTTAACTACGCAAGTTGACTTTTTATAAAAATTTATTGACTTGGAAAAGAAATATATGATTTAATAATGCAAATTAGGACTTGCGGACTAAGTGATGTCTCATTTATTAGATGATTAATGTGAAACTAAGAGGCTGTGCAGGAACTTAATACAATGAAAATAACAAGAAATTAAATATGGTTTCACAAAAATTGTGTTTGGAGAAACAGGTAAGGAAATACCAAATATGGCATATAAAATTAAGAAAAATCAAGAGGTGTGCTAATGATGCGTTGGATGGGATGTCATGAAGTATTATAACTAAGTCTAATCGTAAGTAGACATAGACGTGAAAAGTAGTTGTAAACCATTTATAGCTCATCACCACTAGAATGGACCACTTTTGATAAACATTCGTATACACAACTAAAAATGGTACAGTTGTAATGTTCGGACACCTAACCAAATGGAAAAAATTGTACCACTTCCATAGGATGGGAAATAAAAAGTTGAGCAATTGCTAACATAGCCTTAATTAAATGTACTACACAAAAAGCTGGTTTATTAATCAAAATAAATTCCACATAAACTATTGTATAAAAATCGCATATAGCTTTGAAAGCTTCGATCGGCATGTGCCTAAGTTCCAAATTTATGAGCCGTTGTCGACGGTTATTATTGGGCATGAATAAGTATCATACCTTAACCCTATAAATTCAACCTTTCCTTTTGTGTCGGTAAAGAATGTATATATATCCTTTCTACTCATTTTCGTAGGTTCAAAGAGCTCTACGGAGGTCACCGTAGCGCAGAGGTTAGCATGTCCACATATGGCGCTAAACGCCTTGGTTCGAATCCTGCGACAACATCAAAAACATTTTTTTAGCGGTATTTATACCCTCCTAATGCTGGCGACATTTGTGAGGTACTGTACCATGTCAAAATTTCTCCACATAGAGGTGTCGCACTGCGCCACGCCGTTCAGACTCGGCTATAATAAGGAGGCCCCTTAAAATTGAGCCTAAACTTGAATTGGACAGCATTCATTGATATGAGAGATGTTTGTTTCTGTACTTTAATGGAATGTTCAAGGGCAAATTTGCATTTGCATTACAATTTAGAGTAGATTCGGCTCAGATGCAGTTGGGTCATGCCAAGTAGCTCTACAAGGTTCGCTGGAATACGACCGAATTTGTTGGTTGGTTGACGTTCGAAATTGAACGTAGACGCTTTAATGTCAATGGAGAAACTGCATCTAAAGGCAGATATTTGAATCATAAAATGACACAATAAGCTAAGAAGACACATATCTGGTGTAGAGATTGCAAAAGATGACCGGTTAAGCTTTTCATTTCCTATCCAATGCCTTGCCATACTCTCCACCGTTGTAGGGAAGGTGTCCACCTATCTATCGAAACCTTTAATTGATGAAGGACGGTTGAGATTCTGAATGGAGCCAAATCGGGTTATGCTAAAATATATGTCCCAAATAATCAAATCTTCCGGTTTGACCTCTTCAGCCTCTCGAGAGCGAAATTCCTATTTGATTTGGCTGAATTTTTGCTTGATGACTTCCATGACTTTCTGAAGATTCGAGAGGACGCAATTAGTATCCGTTTTGACACAAGCTTTTCATCCAGTTTATGCATAGAATAATTCCAATAGACCAATAACCTTCTTTATTGTCTGATCTGAAAAGTGTATCACCTCTTTGGAGTTCACATCCTCTTAACCAGAAATGTTTTCAATGAAATGAGAACCTAAAGTGCACTCCTTCTGACTGCCAGTGCGGTATATACAAACAGCTGATGTTCTATAGTAGCATCGTCTTCCTCGACGTCCACTTAGCTTCTGCATAAATAAATCCAAATCTGGACCGATTTTTTCCAATTTAAATAGGCTTTGTCTTTAGGCCGAAAAACATGCGTGTACCAAATTTGAAGACGATCGGATAAAAATTACGACCTGTAGTTTGTACACAATTGAACATGGACAGAGGGACAGACAGACAAACGGACAGACAGACAGACGGACAAAGCTAAATCGAATCAGAAAGTGATTCTAAGTCGATCGGTATAGTTATCAATGGGTCTCTCTCTTCCTTTTGGGTGTTACAATCTAATTCACTTAGTTATAATACCCTGTACCACAGTAATGGTGTAGGGAATACAAATTAATTTGTTTGGTTGTTTGTTTGTTTGTTCCCTATAGACTCAAAAACAGTTGAACCGAATAGCTTGAAATTTTCACAGATTGTGTAGATTGGTCTGGAAGGAAACATAGGCTACATAATTTTTTGATATCTGAAGGGAGACATTCCCTCTCCCTTACCCCAAAAGTACTACCCAAAAATAAAAGTTTACCGATCAGGACAATATACTCGCACAAATTGAACTTTCATATTAATATGGGTCTCAAATGAAAGGTATTCGGGAGTAGATTACGAATCTGGCATACAAAATCAAATCGAATTGTAGGGGGTCACCCACCCCCACCAATTGGGCATACGACCCATCATGACTTTATGAGAGTCGGTTTTTTTTTTTGCTCCGTAGAATCAAAAACGGCTGAACCGATTTTCTTAAATTTTTCACAGATTGTGTAGATTTTCGTGGAATTAAACATAGGTTAAACAATTTTTCGAAATCGTATGTGGGCGACCCACTCTCCCCCTTATCCCTAAAATACCAACCAAAATCAAAAGTGGACCAATTGGAACAAAATGGGTATCAAATGATAGGTATTGGAAAGTAGAATACGAATATGGTCCTAAATTTGAGTCTGTGTACCCAGCGGGCCACCTCAACCCAATAACTCCCCTCAAACTGACATATTGGACGTCCATGTCAATATAGAACTCCAATGAAATGCATCCGGAAGTAGATTACGAATATCGCAAAAATATTAAGTCCATGTAATGGGTGGTTTCCCCACCACCAAAAACCCCTCAAATGGGCATATTAGCCGACCATGGCTATATGAGACTCAAATGAAAGCAATTTTGGAGTAGATTAGAAAAATGACATTAAAATTTCTGGTTAGGTATCTAGGTGGCACTTAACCTTCTTAAATCCCCTCAAATAGTTTATTTGGCCCATAATGGCAATTTGAGACTCAAATGAAAGGCATTTGAGACTTGAAAATAATAGAGAATACAGTTTTGGGGCCAAGTGTTTGTGGGTAAACCCTAAACCACCCCCTTAATTGAACTTATTTCCCGAACAATATGGGACCTTAATGAAAGGTTTTTGGGAGTAAAGAACGCATTAGATACCTGTTCTTAGGGCAAAGTTGGGGAGTGCCAGCCCCAGCCCCAAAAACCCCGCCAACCCGCATATATTAATCGACCACGACAATTTTTGGCTTAAATAAGGTATTTGGGAGTAGATCACGTAAATTCCACTAAGGAACAGAGGCAAACTTCTCACATGTCAATGAGTGCAGTTCGATTCAAGTTTAAGCTCAATGATAATGGGCCAACTTTTTTTAGACAAGTCCGAACGGCGTGCCGCAGTGCAACACCTCTTTGGAGAGATGTTTTACATGGCATCGTACCGCACAAATGTTGTCAGCATTAGGAGGGGAAAACTACCGCTGAAAGTTGTTTTTCTGATGGTCTCGCTAGGATTCAAACCGACGCGTTCAGCATCAGAGGCGGACATGCTAATCTCTGCTCTACGGTGGCCTCCGAATATAACAAATGAGAAATGTCTGCGATACCATCCCTACGCCAAAACAACCCCCCGACTACGATTATATGGAGCACATTTAAAAACTTTTTGACAGTATAGCTCGAAGCTTATATTTACTTTAAGGGTCAAGTATCAAGTACCCACTACAATATAGGAGTCCAAAGAAAATTATAAGGGAGTAGAACAGACCTTCAATGACGCGAATTCGATATCCACATTCAGGGCGAAATGTCCCCACATTAAAACTCTACCAAAATGAAAGGTATAAGAGAGTTAAAGACGTCGCTGCGGAGCGGGCCCGGTTCGTTTTCTATAAAATGAAGATTTTTGAAAAAAAAAACTATACACAACAAGAACTGGGGGAATCACTTATGGTCGTTCCATAAAAAGAAGACTAATTGATAAGAAAGTTGTATTTCATATGGTGTAAAAGAAGGCAGAGCGGAGCGGGCCGGGTTCATATATATACACCGATTTCCCAATTTGACTTCTTAAGCTCATACAAGCCGCAATTTTTGTCCGATTTGGCTGAAATGTAGTATTGTGTTACGACTTTCAACAACTGTACTAAATAAAGTCCAAATCGGTCCATAACCAGATCTGCCGATTTGATCTGTAGCCCCTGGACGCCGCAATTTTTGTCCGATTTAGCTAAATTGTGGCTTGAAACAACATAGCAGCTGTTAGTAAAGCCCTTATCATACGCCTGTTATTTCAAGTTGAACAGAAATACCAGTGTGAATTAGTGATACTTCATGTCATCTATATTTTTTGTTTTGGTGTTTGGTGCGGAATTGTTTAGGTGTTTGGTGGAATTTTTATATATATTTTTTTTCCAATTTTCAATAGCGTATTTTTCATGTTGTGACAAGACATAGCCCAAGGATTGGGTGCTTTGCAGGGCAATTTGTCGTCTCTTTTCATTAAAATTCCAAATATTGGGGTGTATTTCCCCGTTAATATTTGCGCCAAGTATGCTTAACATATGTCCAATTTTCAATGCAGGTGCTTGATCTGGAAATTACAGATCTATGGAACACGGTAAAATTCCTCCGAGTTCAGTAAAATGTAAATGTTTTCGATTTGGGTTTTCGATATTAAACCGATACTCCAGTTTGACTTTTCAATAGCAAATGCAAATTTGCCTATGGACATTCCATCAAAGAACTGTGGCAATTTTAAGCCCAATCATAATGAACCTCCTTTTTATAGCCGAGTCTGAACGGTGTGCCGCAGAGCGACACCTCTTTGGGGAAAAGTTTTTACATGGTAAAGTAGCTCACAAATGTCGCCAGCATTAGGAAAAGATAACCACCGCTGAACATTTTTCTGATGTTCCTGCCAGGATTCGAACCCAGGATATGCTTATCTCTGCGCTACGGTGGCCTCCAATAGCACAGAGGGAATATTTTCCAATTGAGTTTAGTAAACTTAAAACAAAAGTTAAAGTCCACTTTAAGGAACTCAGGTGGCTTAATGTAAAATAGCCAATATTGTCCATAAACGCCTTATTTATGCTTAGTTAGAAAAATCACTAAAGCGTTTAGAAGTGGAGTAGAAACTAATTAAAAAAAATGCTAAACGATTTTGAACCGTCTCTTCAACCAAACTAAAACAAAAATTTAGGCGGTCTTCTTTGCAGTTTCAGAAATTAATGGTTTCCTTTTAAGAGACATGTACCCCCACAACGAAAACAAATCTCAGAGGATTTCAAATCAACCACGTTTGTACAAATTTAATCAGAAAGTTCTTCATTTTAATAAGTAGGTTCCATTTCATTTGGAAACATGTAAAATTACTTTAGCACACCCAAGTAGAGAAGACCATGGGCAATACCCGTGGCAACAGCGGCAGCAGCAGCATCAAATGACAGCCGTAACACCACGCTAAACCACCGAAAGTCAAGTCAACAAAATTAATTACACACTCGTACCTGTATTCATGTAGGAAAACACCGTCACAAATAACACAAACGTATTAGTACGAGTTTAAACAAACGTGTCGCTGGAGTAAAAATTCTGCAAAAATAGACTTTGGCAATGGCATTAAGATATTCGTGACAAATAATGTTTGAAAAGATAAACAAGTAAAAGCATGCTAAGTTCGGCCGGGCCGAATCTTATATACCCTCCACCATGGATCGCATTTGTCGAGTTCTTTTCCCGGCATCTCTTCTTAGGCAAAAAAGGATATAAGAAAAGAGTTGCTCTGCTATTAAAACGATATCAAGATATGGTCCGGTTCGGACCACAATTAAATTATATGTTGGAGACCTGTGTAAAATTTCAGCCAATTCGTAAAAGAATTGGGGCCATTGGGGCTCACGAAGTAAAGTAGAGAGAACGATTTATATGGGATCTGTATCGGGCTATAGACCGATTCAGACCATAATAAACACGTTTGTTTATGGTCATGAGAGTATCCGTCGTACAAATTTTCAGGCATATCGGATAATAATTGCGACCTCTAGGGGTCAAGAAGTCAAGATCCCAGATCTCTTTATATGGCAGCTATATCAGGTTATGAACCGATTTGAACCTTATTTGACACAGTTGTTGAAAGTAAAAATAAAATACGTCATGCAAAATTTCAGCCAAATCGGATAGGAATTGCGCCCTCTAAAAGCTCAAGAAATCAAATCCCCAGATCTGTTTATATGACAGCTATATCAGGTTATGGACCGATTTGAACCATACTTGGCACAGTTGTTGGATATCACAACGAAATACTTCGTGCAAAAATTCATTCAAATCGGATAAGAATTGTGCCCTCTAGAGGCTCAAGAAGTCAAGACCCAAGATCGGTTTATATGGCAGCTATATCAGGTTATGGACCGATTTAAACCATACTTGGCACAGTTGTTGGGTATCATAACAAAACACTTCGTGCAGAATTTCATTTCAATCGGATAAGAATTGCGCACTCTAGAGGCTCAAGAAGTCAAGACCCCAGATCGGTTTATATGGCAGCTATATCAGGTTATGGACCGATTTAAACCATACTTGGCGCAGTTGTTGGATATCATAACAGAACACGTCGTGCAGAATTTAATTTCAATCGGATAAGAATTGCGCACTCTAGAGGCTCAAGAAGTCAAGACCCAAGATCGGTTTATATGGCAGCTATATCAGGTTATGGACCGATTTAAACCATACTTGGCACAGTTGTTGGGTATCATAACAAAACACGTCGTGCAAAATTTCATTTCAATCGGATAAGAATTGCGCACTCTAGAGGCTCAAGAAGTCAAGACCCCAGATCGGTTTATATGACAGCTATATCAAAACATGGACCGATATGGCCCATTTACAATTCCAACCGACCTACACTAATAAGAAGTATTTGCGCAAAATTTCAAGCGGCTAGCTTTACTCCTTTGGAAGTTAGCGTGCTTTCGACAGACAGACGGACGGACATGGCTAGATCGACATAAAATGTCACGACGATCAAGAATATATATACTTTATGGGGTCTCAGACGAATATTTCGAGTAGTTACAAACAGAATGACGAAATTAGTATACACCCCATCTTATGGTGGAGGGTATAATAAAAAGGTATTAAGTTGGTCCGCAAATATTTGATAATATTCATGGCAAATATGAATAAGGATCAAACTTGGTTTATGCAGACCGCTTATTCTCTTCTAGTAAACCCTTTACAGGTCCACCTATTTACTCAAGACTACAGGCCAGCTAGTGGGTGGGATTCAAATTGAGATGTTGCCTTTAGCGATTATTCAAGTTCTCAGTACGTATTGTTAGTATAATTTTTATACCCTCCCCCATAGGATGGGGCATACTAATTTCGTCATTCTGTTTGTAACTACTCGAAATATTCGTTTGAGACCCCATAAAGTATATATATTTTTGATCGTCGTGACATTTTATGTCGATCTAGCCATGTCCGTCCGTCTGTCGTCTGTGTGCCGTCCGCCCGTCTGTCTGTCAAAAGCACGCTAACTTTCGAAGGAGTAAAGCTAGCCGCTTGAAATTTTGCACAAATACTTCTTATTAGTATAGGTCGGTTGGAATTGTAAATGGGCCATAACGGTTCATGTTTTGATATAGCTGCCATATAAACCGATCTTGGGTCTTGATTTCTTGAGCTTCTAGAGGGCGCAATTCTTATCCGATTGGAATGAAAATTTGCACGACGTGTTTTGCTATGACTTCCAAAAACTGTGCTGAATTAGGTTTAAATCGGTTTATAACCTGATATAGCTGCCATATAAACCGATCTTGAATAAAGACTTCTTGAGCCTCTAGAGGGTGCAATTCTTATCCGATTGGAATAAAATTTTGCACTTCGTGTTTTGCTTTGACTTCCAACAACTGTGCCAAGTATGGTTCAAATCAGTCCATAACTTGACATAGCTGCCATATAAACCGATCTGGAGACTTGACTTCTTGAGCTTCTAGAGGGCGCAATTCCTATCCGATTTGGCTGAAATTTTGCATGACGTATTTTAATAAATCGGTTCATAACCTGATATAGCTGACATATAAACCAATCTGGGATCTTGACTTCTTGAGTTTCTAGAGGGCGCAATTCTTATCCGATTGGAAGAAATTTTGCACGACGTATTTCGCTACGACATCCTACAATTGTGCTAAATAAGGTTCAAATCGGTCAATAACCTGATATAGCTACCATATAAACCGATCGTGAATCTTGACTTCTTGAGCCTCTAGAGGTCGCAATTATTATCCGATTTGCCTGTACGATGGATCCTCTCATGACCATCAACATACGAGTTTATTATGGTCTGAATCGGTCTATAACCTGATACAGCTCCCATATACTTCTTGAGCCCCCAAAGGGCGCAATTCTTATTCAAATTGTATGACATTTTACACGGGTCTCCAACATATAATTTAATTATGGTCCGAGCCGGACCATATCTTGATATCGCTCTAATAGCACAGCAAAACTTTTCTTTTATCCTTTTTTTGCCTAAGAAGAGATGCCTGGAAAAGAACTCGACAAATGCGATCCAGGGTGGAGGGTATATAAGATTGGGCCCGGCCGAACTTAGCACGCTTTTACTTGTTCTTATATTGAAATCACGCTTAAGTCTTTAAAAATAGAGAAATTGAGCTTAAACTTTGCACTGATCCTTTTCTTCTTGTCCATAGGCGGGTTAAGTTTGAAGATGGGCTAAGGCGGACTATATCTTGACCGATCTGCCGATAAAAGCCTCGTTTATTATCCGATTTTGCTGAAATTTGAGACAGTGACTTATTTTATATGGTTCAGATCGGTCTATATTTGGATATAGCTGCCAAAAATACCAATATTTTGTTCTACAAAATTGAATAGTGACTGGTATTTATTAGACTTATCAATGTACGTGCCGAATTTGGTCCAACTCGGATCATAATTCGATGTAGCTGCTATCGGTGTATGTGTTACGAATTTTTCACCGGATTATGACGAAAGGTGTATTACATATATAACCGAGGTGGTGAGTATCCAAAATTCGGCCAAGCCGAACTTAATACTTTTTACTTGTTTATCTTCTACTTTGTTAAAATGCTATTTAATATTGTTTGATTCCATATGAAATCCCTATTCAAAATCCATTGCTGTAAGCCTTTCATACAAATAAATGTATGCATATATTCACAACTACAAGCATACATTTGAAACTCGATCATGAAAAATGATGCAAACTCATAAGACAAGATGGAACAGCCGCAACAACACCTAGCCATGGAGGACCCAGGAAAAAGCACCAACAACAACCAAGTAATAAAGTAGACTCCAACAGTGTTCCAAAGTATATCAATCTTCGCTGTGAGCGCGGTTGGAGTGGCGTGAGCTTAAGTTGGTTGACTACACCTCCAGCCCATTCAAAATGAAAGTCCCCCGAAAAAAAAAAAACAAAAGTGAGCAGCTGCAGGCCCGGGAAGGGTGTGATAATTTTCTGACTAAACAACAGCAACAACATGTGTATGTAGGAGCGACACATCTCCTTCAGCGCTACAAGAGCTTCGGCAGCAGCAGCAACAACAACAGCAAGAATAACCACTCGTAGTCGTACAATATAAATTACATAAATTCACAACATGAAACATACGCATCAAGTTGCCTCCACTACCCTGTGGCCCTGTGCAAAGAAGAATGGCGACCAGCAAAAGCTTTTAAAATTGCAACCTACCAAAGGGAGAAAAGGAGCAGAGGATCTCCTTCGTCTGACCATTTTATCCATCTATGCCAGTGTCTTTGTATTTGGTTAAACGAGAGTATTTTGAAATTAGAGATGAAGTTTTTGGGCAACAGTGGAATTGAGGTTCTACTTGAAACCGCCAAATTTCTTATTACCTTAAGGAGCTAAGTTAACAAGCCACACATGAAGAATTTCTTTGTTTCTTTCAGGGGGGAGGGGAATTGAAGACAGCAGCGCTTTTAGAAAATACAATGCATTCCATAAGAATGATGGCACTTAAGCTGCACCTTATTGAAGCAGCTTAAGAAAGTCCTATGAACATATCATGGAAATGGATGACCGCAATTAAGTGACAATTCGCTTAAATTTTTACATTAGATTAGGTAAGGCAAAAGTGGCAAATATTACAAGTCTGATAACAAAATTTGCCCCACATCCAACCGACATATAGACCGATCAGGGAAATATTGGTCTCAAATGAAATATATTGAGGAGTATAATACGACTTTGACATCCAATTTGATAGCAATCCAATAGTAGACCAATAAAAACATTATGGATGTCGATTGAAAGTTATTTCGAAGTTGAAGACGAATCTCCCATTTGAAATTGGGGTAAGGTATGTGGCGGTTCTCTCATTCAAATTTTTCCAGGCAAAATATTAAAAAAATTTTAAAGGTCAAATTCTGCTGAATTTTATAACCTCCGCCATAGGATTGGGGCAAACTAAACTAATTTCGTCATTCCGTTTGTAACACATCGAAATATTGATATGAAACCCAAAAAAGTATATATATTATTGCTAGTATTGACATTCTTAAACTACTTGGCCATGTCCGTCTGTCCGTTCGTCCGTATATTTGTCTGTCGCAAGCACTCTAACTTTCGAAGAAATAAAGCCAGCCGCTTGAAATTTTATGTATGTTGGTAGGCATTGTGAATGGGCCATATTAGTCTATGTTTTGATATAGCTGCCACATAAACCGACCTTGGATCTTGACTTCTTGAGCCCCCATAGCGCGCAATTCTTATCCGATTTGGCTGAAATTTTGTATGAGATGTTTTTTTCATGACTACTAACAACTATCTCCATTACACTTTAAATCGGCTCATAACCTGATACAGCTGCCATATAAACCGATCCCGGAACTTGACTTGTTGAGCCTCTAGTGGACGCAATTATGATCATATCGGTTCATAATTTTATATATTGTAGATTTAACTTCATGAGCCTCTAAAAGGCGCAATTTCAACCTGATTTGGCTAAAAATTGACTTCCAACAGCTGCGTCGAGTATGGTTCAAATAGGTCCATAACCTGATATAGTTCCCATATAAACCGATCGGCCCATTTTAGTTCTTGGAACTCCAAAAGGCACAATTTTTAATTCGATTGGTTGACCGTAGTGTTTTGTTTCGACTTCCAAAATACACGCCTAACATGATAATAGGTTCATAAATTTATAATGCTCCCATATAAACAGATCGCCGGATTTGACTTTGTGAGCCTCTAGAGGTCGCAATTAATATTTGAAATGGCTGCAATTTTAACAGTGGAATTTTTTTTATAACTTCTTATAGCCATGACAAGTACATGATAAAGCTCTTATATATTTAACAAGAAAAATGCGTTAAGTTCGGCTGGGCCGAACTTTGGATACCCACCACCTCGGGTATATATGTAAACCACCTTTCTTCATATGCCACGATTTGGACCACATTCGGACAATTTGTAAAAAAAATATTGGTCTGTTTGGTAGCCATATCCAAATATAGACCGGTCTGAACCATTTACGACACGGACGTCGAAAAGCCTACATAAGTCACTGAGTCAAATTTCAGCGAAATCGTATTATGAATGTGCTTTTAATGGGACCAAGACTAAAAATCGAGAGATCGGTCTGTGATGGCAGCTATATCCAAATCTTAACCGATCTGGACCAAATTAAAGAGGGCTGTCGAAGGGTCTTACACAACTCACTGTCTCAAATTTCGGCGAAAACGGACGATAAATGCACCTTTTAAGGGTCCAAAACCTTATATCGAGAGATCGGTCTATATAGCAGCTATATCCAAATCTGGACTAATTTGATTCGAATTGCAGAAAGTTGTTGAAGAGCCTAACGCAACTTACTATCTCAAATCGAAATTATAAATGCGCTTTTTAGGGGCCAAAACTTTAAATCGAGAGATCGGTCTATATGGCAGCTACATGAAAATCTGGACCGATCTAAGCCAAATTGAAAACGGATTTCGAAGGGCCTCACGCAACTCACTGTCCCCAAATTCGGCAAAATTGTATAATAAATGCGTATTTTATGGGCCCAAAACCTTAAATCGAGTAATCGGTCTATATGGCAACTATATCCAAATCAGGACCTATCTGTGTCATATTGCAGAAAGATGTTAGGGGCATAACCTAACTCACTGCACCAAATTTTGTCGAAATCGGATAATAAATGCGCCTTTTATGGGTCCAAATTTTTATAGCGAGTGTTAGGTCTATATGGCATCTATATCCAAATCTGGACCGATCTATACCAAATTTAAGAAGAATGTTGAAGGGCCTAACATAACACACTATCCCAAATTTCGGCGATTATTTTTGTAGACGTTTGACTTATTTTATTGGGCTTTGAAGAGATAATTGACTGGAGCTGGTTGATGTGGTTCCAAGGCTAAACGGATACCGGTAATGTTAAGATAATTGGATGTTAATTGATTATCACTGTAGACCTCCCATGAGTAGACACTGTAATTATTCAATATTATTAAATTAATATCTTAATTTTTTTTTTTTAATTAAAGTATATATCCAACTAAATGATTGCCTTCATCTTTAGCATCAACCCCTAAGGCAGAGCTGGGAGTTCCAATTAAAAAGAAAAAAACTCATCTTCAACGGCTAGAGTAAAATTTCAGATTGCACTGCTTCGATTCACGTTCTTCATTCTTGTTTTGGCTTGTGTGACAAACTATCTTAATGGGTTTTCTCAGCTTGGTGGCTGTTAAATGTGATATTAATTAATTGGACACTTAAGTTAACGACATTTCTACTACGAACGATACCTTCACCTCGCCAATGTGTGGCCCACCAACATCTACTGGTTGCGCTAACACACATTTGCCTTGCAAGTTTCAAGTTGCTGGTGGGGCTGCTGCCACTTCTCGGACTCCCCATGCGCATACTGTGGCAATTTTGATTAATTGTCAAAATGGAGGTGGTAAGTTGAACCTTCTGTGTACTGAGCGGTGATTAATGTACTGCACATGAATGGAGTGGAGAACTGGACTGAGCCAAGATCCCGCAACTCATGCATGGCCAAAGGCATAGTTCGAAGTGGTATTTGCACTGAGACACCAAAAAGTCTGTGTGGTGGGCAATACCATATGACTTCGTAGATGCTGAACTAAAAAAACACAACATTCCTTTAAACGATATTTCCATGGTTTTTTTTTTTGGGTCCAACATATGAGAACTGACTAATAATTCTCTGAAATGTGCAACAACTGTTTATTTAAACTTCATTGGTTATTGATCAAATTATGGTTGATTTCATTGACAAAGGCCGTATATGAAACTGGTTGGTCAATTCCCACAAAAGGGATAATTCTGGTTTGGAGTATCTTTTAAATTTATTAATTTTAAACTACACTACTACTAAATTTCCCAAGAACATTCCATTAAGTAACAAGGGATACTTGTTTCGTATCAATGAGTGCAGTCCGTTTAAATTTTGAGCTCAGTCATAAGGGGCCACCTATTTATACCGAGTCCGAACGACGTGCCGCATGGCGACACCACTTGGTAAAGAAGTTTTAACAAGGCAGGATACCGCATAAATGTTGCCAGCATTAGTAAGGGAATAACCACCGCCGATTTTCTGATGTTCACTCCGGGATTCGAACCCAGGTGTCCCACGTCAAAGGCGCACATGCTAACCTCTGCGCCACGGTTGTCACCTATTAAACAACAACTTTGATTTTTTGGCGTTCTGTTAATTTAACCCCAAACTTCATAGGGAAGTATGAAGTGGTGTGTATGCATATAAATCGATTAGAGACCTCGGTTCCAACCAAAAGATATGGATTGAAGCTAAAAAACGTCAACAGACAAAAAATTATTTGAGTGAGTCTGACGCTTTAACTATGCCCTGGGTAATTAGAGTTCTGAGGCGTTCTTTGATTTTGCTAATACAAATTGTAATGCTCAGCAGAACGATGCAAATGTTGAACAATCCATGGTTGAGCATACAGGAGACCCCATAAAGTATATATATTCTTGATCGTCATGCCATTATAGGTCAATCTAGCCATGTCCGTCCGCCCGTCCGTCTGTCTGTCGGTCGAAAGCAAGCAAACTTTCGAAGGAGTAAATCTAGCCGCTTGAAATTTTGCACAAATACTTTTTATTAGTATAGGTCGGATGGGATTGTAAATGGGCCAATACGGTCCACGTCCGATTTGACTGAAATTTTGCACGTTGTGTTTTGATATCATTTCCAAAAACTGTGGTAAGTATGGTTTAAATCGGTGCATAACCAGATATAGCTGCCATATAAACCGATCTTGGGTCTTGACTTCTTCAGCTTTTAGAGGGCGCCATTCTTATCCGATTAGGCTGCAATTTCGCACGTGGTGTTGTGGTATCACTTCCAACAACTTTACTAAGTATGGTTCAAATCGGTTCATCACCTGGCATAGCTGCGATATAAAAAGTCAAGATCTTGGATCTTGACTTTTTGAACTTTTATAGGGCGCAATTCTAATCCAACTTAGCTGAAATTTTGCATGAACTGTTTTGTTATGACTTCCAAAAACTGTGTTACGTATGGTTCAAATCCGTGCATAACCTGATATAGCTGCCATATAAACCGATCTAGGATCTTGACTTTTTGAGCTTTTAGAGGGTGCAATTCTCATCCTATTTGGCAGAAATTTTATACAACCGCCTAGGACCTTCAACATACATGTTCAATATGGTCTGAATCGAGCTATCGCTTAGTGCAGCTCCCATGTAAACCTATCTCCTGATTTAGCTTTTTGAGCCCCTACAAGGCGAAATTCTTATCCGAATGGACTGAAATATTGCACAATGACTTCTACAATTTTTAGCACTCAATACATTTGTAGTCCGAATCGGACTATAACTTGATATAGCTCCAATAGCATAATAGTTAATATTCATTATTCTTTGTTTGCGAAAAGAACTCGGCAAATCCGATTCATGGTGGAGGGTATATAAGACTCGGCCCGGCCGAACTTAGCACGCTCTTACTTGTTTTAAAAGTTTTAGGCAAAATGTGGTTGCGATTAATGCAATGGGCAGGCTACGGAGATCACGATTTCGAAGCTTACCAAGCTTGATATAAGATATAAAATGCCCCAAATAAAAAATTCCATCGGATTGGTGAATGGGACAGTCACTATATGGACAAAATGTAGAGCGGAATATGCTTTTTTACCCATTCTTGGTTTAAATGGGTCTTTATCCATTCTTGGTTAAATTTCCAGGGTCTTTGACCGAAATATTTGCGTGCCCATCATCTTCCCCACTTACCCCAAAATGCTATCACTTACCGCACTGATTTTACATTAGTGAACTCGTAGTCCTGGTAGACTGACCCCCCTGTGTACTTCCTTTCAGTAATAGCCTCGTCTTCTCACAATCTGAATTTCCTTATAGGATTTTCGTCATCCTACCGCACTTCCACTACGTCGACCCGAAAGGCCTCGGGTTAACCAAGTTTATTGATGGCAGTCTTCTGCCCTTCACTGCCAAATCGTCTGCTTTTTCATTTCCCATTACTCCGCTATGGCCCGGTTCCCAAACGATGCTGACCGTGCCTTCTTTCACTCCAAGACTGTTTGTGGCCTTACCGTCCTGGTTGTTATTGCCCTTATGGCCAGTTTACTGTCTGTAAAGATGTCTGCCCTCGACGTCCTCGTCTTAAACCACAACTGGTAATAAGTCGGATTTACTTTGATACCGCGCTCGGTGAAAACGATGGGAGAGCTACCATTGGCAGTCACAGATGCCCATACCATCGGTTGAGATGGACAATTACTTCGGGTGGCCATCGTACGTGCGCCCGGCTAACTAAACACAACCTGAGCGTTTAGCAAAGCTATCAGTATCATTACAATGATTAGTTGTGCCAAACACAAACATTTTGAGGTTCGCCAGCAGTAGCTGGTTGTGATTTAACAGGCAAAACTAACGCAATCACAGTTTTACTTCCTGTTGTTACGATATTGGATGTTTCTATGGTTTATTTGGCATGATATAGGAAGTCGTTATTGAATCTGGCGATTTTAAATAAAGGAAACAGAAGAATGGAGGATTTCGGCACACATTCTGCACGACTTTCCCGTCTAGACCTGGAAGAAAGTGGACACTGCGGAGGATACAGACATAATGGTCTCGAGCTGATCACAAAGGCCCTTAATGACTCGCTCATGTCAGCATGTCCTAGAGCCAAACCAAGTGGCTAACAACCACCGCCAGAGTTGGAGAAAACTCTTCAACAGGGCGAAAGCCACAAGAGCACCATTCGATTGGGTAGTCTATAAGGCTGAGACAAAAAAAAAACACAAAGGTGTGCTAAGAAGAAGTCTCAGAATGTATGAACAATGTCTAGTGAGGAAACACTTGAACTACTCGTTGATACATATTTCTAGGGAAACTCTCCAGCGGGCACCTTGGCGCAAGAAGAGTTTGTCAAGGATATGCATTCGTGTGAGTGGAGGGCAAAGGGCAGGGTCGTATACTACACAATTCTTTGGAGAGATTTTAGTAGATATGCTTTGCTTGGACTACGTACCGGGAGGTTAGGATGGCTACATCCTAAAGGCCCATCAATCTAATTTTGAAGATCCTGGATAGACTCATTGGCACATGTATTAGGGACCGTCTCGAGCCCACACAGGTATGCGGTTATCAATATGCGGTTACAAGTGTCGATCGGTAGAAGGCGCCCTTCATGATAGTTTGGCTAAATCGAAGCGAAATTGCGTGCGGACGACTTTATTTAAATGGGTTTCTTGAAAAAAGAATGGGGGTTAGACAACGTGAAGTTGGAGTCCATATATTGTGTCTAATGGATATAAGGGACTATTGTCAAAGTGAGTTGATACTATGCTGAAAAAACGGAATATCGACGCATCACTGGCAGAGGTCTAGACAGGGAAGATTTTGACCAGATTAACTCAGCAAGCAGGGGTTTTACCTCCTCTATTAAAGAAGAAACTCTGTTTGAGAAGAAACGTCGAAGAAAGGGTCGAAATTTATTGCGCTCAGCTCCTGTCGCAACTCGATAGGAAGGAGTTGGGGCTAAGGGGAGTGGGAAGAAAAAGGAAAATACTAGTGAAATATAAGCCATTTGAGAACGGACAGAGATAAGTCCTGAAGTGTGAAATGGTTTGAGTTTAGGTGTAATCGAGATCATTTGCAAAATTTTCAACTAAAAGTAAATAACGTTAACATTCAAATATTTCCGAATCCGGAAATTTTGTAGGGATTTTTGAGCACTATGCAGAAAAATGTTTGAAATTGGACCACAAATGAAGATTTGAAAGCACGTACAATTTTTCGAAATAGTGAGGTGACCAATTTTAGAGCCCTGTCAAGAAGCGTCCGGGCCACCTAGGATCCTGAAATTCCGCTCATGACCCCATATCATCTCAACTCTAAATATTTCAAATTTCAAAGAATTATCTCTATCAGTTCTCAAGTGACATATTTTTTAATAGTTTTTTTTTTCGGTTATATCCCACTGTGGGACGGGGCACTGAATATTTACGTCGGTCGTTCAGCAAATTCAGCCTGTGGCTGTCTGGTGTGACACAAAGCTCTGGACAACTGTGCACATCGCAGGATGATCGAGAAGCTACAGAGTACCGCCGCAGTACTAATCTCTGGGTCAAGGAGAAGTGCCCCGAGAGAGGCGCTGAATAACATTATCGATATTATGGCTTTCAAGTATATGTTGGGTGTGTGGCAACAAAGAAGGGACTGAGGGATTCAGATACATGGCGCACATAAAATTTAGGTTCTTTTTCCTGTGGGAGTTGGAAGCCGTTTTCCCGAAAATGGATCTCTGGGAACCCCGGCCTTCCGGGGACCCTCTGTATACACGGATGGATCTAAGATGAATGGGGGCACTGGACCAGGAGTATTCATTTAATTCTTTGGAATTAGGAAATTCTATAGGATTTTGGACGGGTGCAGCATCTTTCAGCCAAAACTATTCGCGGCCCGATTAGACCATTACGATGTATGTGAACAGTAAGGCGGCGCTGAAGGCTCTGACGTCAGGCAGCCTGAGAAATTGGTTAGAAGATGCAAAGAGCTTCGAACCATGAGAAAGAAAGTCAAGCTGTGCTGGGTTCCAGACCATCAATGTGTGGCAGGGAATGCAGCTGCATAGAAGCTGGTCAGATCTTGCTATGGAATCAATGATATCACCCCTGTGCGAGCTTCTTATAAGGGTGGACGCCTCCTACGATCACTGCGCGAATGAGGCGTGGGCTGGTGCTGTAGGTTGTAGGGTGTCAAAAGCCCTTTGGCCGAGTATTTTGCGAAGCAGGACGTCGCTTTTCCTGGTGCAAAGAAAGCTTGGCTTAAAAATGCTAATAGTAGACCCGACTGTTAATTGCAACGTCGGGTCTTTGACGTCGCGCTTGGTGCAGGGAAAGGCAAACTTCTGCCGGATGTGCGATTACGAGAAGGAGTTGAAGATGGAGATGGTGGAGCACCTGTTGTGTCACTGCCCCACAATTAAGAAGAGAATACACAGGATAATGAGTGAATACCTCTTTTCGAGCCTGGACTCCCTACAATCTCTTTGCTCTCTTTTCATTCTAAAGTTCCATAAAGGACTGGATTGGCTTGCTGGATTATTCTCTCGACAGTGAGAGTTTTTATACCCACCACCGAAGGATGGGGGTATATTTATTTTGTCATTCCGTTTGCAACACATCGAAATATCCATTTCCGACTCTATAAAGCATATATATTTTTGATGAGCGTAAAAATTTAAGACGATCTAGCCATATCCGTCTGTCTGTCCGTCTGCCTGTTGAAATCACGCTACAGTCTTAATGGCTTTATCGCACTATATCTTCATATAGCCCCCATATAGACTGATCCTCCGATTTAGGATCTTAGGCCAATAAAAGCCACATTTATTATCCGATTTTGCTGAAATTTGGGACAATGAGTTGTATTAAGTCCTTCAACATTCTTCTTTAAGCCCCAGATCGGGCTTGATTTGAATATAGCTGCCATATAGACCGATCTCTTGATTTATGGTTTTGGGCCCATAAAAGGCGCATTTATTGTCCGATGTCGTCGAAATTTGGGACAGTGGGTTGTGTTAGGTCCTTCAACATACTTCTGCAATATGGCACAGATCGGTCTATATTTGAATATAGCTACCATTTAAACCGATCTCTCGATTTTAAGTTGTGAGCCCATAAAAGGCGCATTTATTGTCCGATGTCGCCAAAATTTGTGACAGTGAGTTGTGTTGGGCCCTTCGACGTTCTTCTACAATTTGGCTTAGATCGGTCCAGATTTGGATATAGCTCTCAGATAGACGGATCTCTCGATTTAAGGTTTTGGGGCCATAAGAGGCGCATTTATAATCCGATTTCACCGAAATTTGTGACAGTGAGTTGTAAGGCTCTTCGACTTTTTTGTGCAACTTGGCCCAAAGCGGCGTAGATTTGGATAAAGCGCCATATAGACCGATATCTCGATTTTTAGTCTTGGCCACTTAAAAGGGGCATTATCAATAATCCGATTTCACTGAAATTTGACACTGTTTGGCTTTCGACATCCGTGTCGTATCGTTAGATCGATTTATTGAAAAATTAGTTGTGCTTATTAGTATTTGGTCCAAATCGGAACATACTTTGATATAGCTGCTATAGGGCATAAGGCATGCATTTTTCACCGCATTTCGATGAAAGGTGGTTTACATATATACCCGAGGTGGTGGGTATCCAAAGTTCGGCCCGGCCGAACTTAACACCTTTTTGCTTGTTTCCTCTAGTTTTATGAGTTATTTTCGTTTTTGTACCTGCCAATATAGGATGGAGGAATACTAACATCGTCATTCCGTTTCCATTTGTTATGGAAATATTGATCTAAGACCCCATAAAGAATATATATTCTTGATCGTCAAAACATTTTAAATCGGTCTATATTTAGATATAGAACCCTTATAAACCGAGCTCTCGATTATATTTCTTGATTTTCAAAATAGCGCAACTCTTATTGGCCGAAATTTAGTGCTAATTTAGTATAATAGATTTGCTATATTTGCCCTGATATAGTTTCCATATAAACCGATCTCCTGATTTTACTTCTATAGCCACTAGAAGGCGTTATTCTTATGCAATTTGGCTGAAACTTTGCACAGTGACTTTTCCCATGACCTTTAACATATGTACCAAATATGATCTGAATTTGTTTTTAACCTGACATAGGTCCCATATAAACCGATCTCCCGATTATACTTCTTGAGCCACTTCTTTAGCGCTATTCTTATACAATTTGGCTGAAATTTTACACATTGACTTTTTCCAAGACCTTTAACGTACGTGCCGAATATGAACTTAACTTATCTATAGCCTTATAAAGCTCCCATATAAACCGATCTCTTGATTTTATTCTGGAGCCTCTAATTCGTAACCGATTTGGCTGAAGTCGGTCACTGTTGCCCGCTAACATATGTGCCAAATATGATCTGAATCGGTTTATAACCTGATATAGCTGTCATATAAACTTATTTCTCGATTCTACTCTTTGAGCCCCTTTGAGCACAATTCTTATCTCATTTGGTTGAAATTATGCGCAATGGCTTTTTTTATGGTCTCCAACATCCAAACTAAGTATGGTCCGAATCGGTTCATGACCTGATATAGCTCCAATAGCATAGCAATTCTTATCAATTTTCATTTGTTTGCTGACCAAAGAACTTGACAAATGCGATCCATGGTGGTGGGATTCGGCCCAGCCGAAATTAACACACTATTATTTGTTTAATCCTTATCCGTTCCTTCTTCTACTTTCTTCTTGGGTCAACACAATGGACTAAAGGTCTCCGAGTGAATCAGTTAGTAACTGAGGTTGCTAGCCGCGCGCCCTTCATACTAACCTAACCTTTACTTGATTAAGCACACATTTTTAGAAATTATGCACTATTTTCACAGTTATTGCTACATAAAGCATTTTCTGAGAAACTGCTTTCCTCAAAACTACAAAATTTAAATAAAAGTTAAATATTTTAGCATTCCTTTTTTTGTCGGCCTTTTCTTCCCTTCAGTGTATGGCAATCCGTCTGTCTGGTTTGTTCCTATACAAACAATATTGTAAAGCACCAATTTTGTGTAATTTCACAATTGTAATCACAAAAATTTATGACTTATTCTCCTACTCTCTTTATTTCAACAACCCTTTCTCAATTTCTTTGTGAATTCTATTCATTTCTTTTTGAACTCAGGCAAGCGGGCAGGCAAACATACCAACATTCAACATTTTAGATACTTATACGCATTGAAAGGATACAAGAGCCTCTCCAACTCCTCAACTAGGCACCCACTCAAGAGACTGACTTCTGTCCCGCCAAGAAGTCTGTTTGCATCCTTTCTCTCCATGGCAAGACGACAGCAGCCATATAGCCAAGCAAAGGCTTCTGCGAGTTTGTTGTATATTGTGTGGCATCCCGTGGCATGTAAGAGTAGTTGGTAGCCCGGCCCAGCAGCCAGCTAGCTTGCTTTGACTATAGTTTATTTAGTTACTTTTGGGAGTTCATATAAATTCATTTAATTAGTTTGCGTAGTTTTTTTCTCCTTTCCTTTATATATCCTTGGCTGCTGGGCTGTTGCTTTTTCCTTAAACTTCAACAATTGTCTTGGAATTTTTGTTGCATTGTTGCTACTACTATGGCTTTTTCTTTTGGTAAGTTCTTTTGCTTTTTTTTGCAATTTTTGTTTATAATTAAAATAAATTTTACGTACTCTACCACAACAATGTCAGTGAGAAAATGCATCTTCCACAACGTTGAGAGGGTGGTCTAATGAATAATGGTTAGACTTGGTTTTTGGTTTTTCTTTCGTAATGAAGTTTTCTATAGTTTTAACAAAAAAAAGGACAAGATGGAATTAACAAATGGAAGCAAGACATTTATTTATGACCGGCCTGAATTGTTTATGGGCCAACAGAAGTAATACTGAGTCATATCCTATAAGGCATATAGTGGATTTCAAATAAGCAATACATTTCATTATGAAAACAGAATAACTTATATGTTGATGAAATTTTAAGCTAAGGCAAAGGTTTGAATTTCAAAACAATGTTTATTTATTTTAAAGTCTAATAACTATCACTTGATTGTAATGAAGCCAGAGTGGTCTACTAATTAAAATAAAACATTCGTTTGAAGAACTCTGCTCTCTGAAGATTTTAGATTCTACATAACTTTTCGAAGAGTACAACTGAAACCCCAAACTAATTTTGGAAGTGGTTTGTAAAATGACAATAACAACAAATGATATCTACTGAACGATCTTACAATCTTTTCAAGAGATAAATAGATTGCCTTGAATTGAATCTTGGCGGTTGTAGGCTCAAGTTGGTTATTAGAACTTTGGTAAAACTGTATCTGCAGATCCAAATCGGCTCTCGTAATTCGGCTGGCTGCTGGCAAGGGTGGTGTTTATACCCAAGCCCGGCAAGGCAAGTTATGCAACACCAAAGGCCTACAGACCCATAAGCCTTACGTCCTTTCTCCTCAACACCATTAAACGTATTGTGGACACCATGATAAAGAGTATGAAATCCAGCGAACTGGTCAAATACACACAGCATGCCTATGTCAAGGGAAGGTCGGTGGAGACTGCCCTGCACGAGGTTGTGCATTAAATAGAAGGCTCCTTCGATGCCAAACCGTACACACTGGCGGTATGCATTGACATCGAGGGGGCTTTTAACAATGTGTAGACCGACACACTGATCCAATCCTTAGATCAGTATCGGGTGGACCCGGTCCTTAGAGACTGGATAAAACATATGCTAAGGAACAGGTGAATAAATTATGTGTCCCATGGCATGAATATAAGGGAGAAAGTGGCACAGGGCACGCCACGGAAGTGCATTTTATCGCCACTCCTATGGGTAACCACCATAAATGACCTATAACGGATGCTGACTGAGGAGGGATTTGAACCTGTCTGGTACACAGACGATGTTATAATACTTCTAAGGGGTAAGGATTATAACGGGCTATGCCGAAGGGCCAAAGGGTCTTGCATATGATATATGACTCGGCTAGACCCAGAGTTCTCAATGTTAACCCAGAGAAGATTGAAATATGTCTGTTCACGAGGAAGACGAAGGTGGGCCAATTTAACACAACACGTTTCCTCAATAAGACGATTTCGATATCTGACAAGCTCAAATACTTAGGCGTGATCTTTGACAGGAAACTGAATTGGAAGTGTCACATTCAGGAGCGTACTGAGAAGGCTCACAAATGTTGGGCGCTATGTAGATGGGCCGTAGGCTCAAAATGGAGCCTGAATCCAAGGATAGTCCACGGGCTCTACAGGAACGTGATAAGACCAATACTTACTAAGGCCTCAGTAGTTTGGTGGACTGCTATGGAGAAAAAGTGCATAAGGACCTTACAACAGGTTAAGTGAACATGTTGTCTTGGCATAGGCGGAGCGATGAGGACCACGCTGACTAGGGCACTGGAGACTATTCTAGATATCCGACCCATTGACATACAGATTAAGTGTGAGGCAACCACTGCGGCAATGAGACATAAGGCGATGGGAGAAAAGATTGAGGATGGGAGCAGCTCATAGCATCGGGGTATAATCGAGGCGACGATAGGAAACCAGGAAGGTAGGGAAGAGGTTTCCGATCGGATACCTGAGATGAACCTTGAAGTCGAGTGCGAGGCACTGCTGCCATCGGCACACTCTTGGATTGACGGAACGCTAATGTTGCCATCTGTAAGATCATGTTACACGGATGGATCAAAGCTAGAGGACAGAGTGGGACTGGGTGTATACATTGAGAACTCAGGGACTGAGATCTGTTTTAGACTGCCAGACCGTAATACGGTCCTGCAGGCGGAGATCCGGGCGATCACGCAATGTTTGAAGCGGTGTGGTGCTAACGCGAGGATGTCGAGTATCAACATCTTTACCGACAGTAAAATTGCCATAAGGGTAATAACAACCATTACAGTAAGGTCACGAATAGTCTTGCAGTGTAAGGAGGGCAAAATCGGCATCGTTTGGGCACCGGGCCATAACGGAGTAAGGGGAAATGAAAGGGCTAACGATTTGGCGGTGAAGGCCAGATGACTGCCGTCAATAAACTTGGTTAACCCGAATCCTTTCGGATCGGCGCAGTCCAAGTCAAGAGAGTGGGCGACGAATGCGTATGCATCATTGTGGAACAGCGAAAAAGTCCGTAGGGCGACGAAAATCCTAAGGGGGGATCCAGTTCGTGAGAAGACGAGACTATTACATATTGAGAATTTAATATGGAGATTTGAAGTCCGAACTTCATGTGCTAAATTTCCTTTCGACCAGATATGTCCAAACTTTAATAACTACGGTTGTCAAATGACATCATTATTACAAAGTACCCAAAAGCTGACGAACATATATATGGGAGCTATATTTAAATCTTAACCAATTAAATATTGTGGTAGTCGTCGGGGAAAGCGTTGTGCCAAATTTTGACAAGATTGGTCAATAAATACGCTGGCAATGGCTCCAGCAGTGAAAATCAGGCGAAATACATTTATGACAATTATTTCAGAATCTTAGTCGATTTCTATTTCTATTTTCACCGGTAAGATTAAGAGTCATGAGAAAATCCTTCCTGCCAAATTTCCAGAGAATCGGTTAACAAATGACCACATTATTGCCATTTAAGTCCATATCGGGCGAACATATATATGGGAGATATACCAAAATCTGAAGCGACTTTTCCAATTTCTACGCCTAAAGAATTCTATGTGCCAAATTTGAAGACGATCGGATGAAAATGGCGCACTGTAGTTTGCACAGATCTGTTTTAGACTGCCTGACCATAACACGAACCTACAGGCGGAGATCCAGGCGATCACGGAATGCGTGAGGTGGTATGGTGTTAACAGTACACAGGCCATAAGGGTAATAACAACTAGGACGGTAAGGTCTCGATCACAGTCATAGAATGTAAGAAGGAGATTAACGCTTTGTCTGAGGGTCTCACGATCGTTTGGGTGCCGGGCCATAGCGGAGTAACTGGGAATGAGAAACCAGACGATTTGGCACTGAAGGCCTGAGAACTGCCATCCGTAAACTTGAGTAATCCAAAGACTTTCGAGTCGACGCAGTCCGAGTTAAGGGCGTGGGCAACGAATGCGCATGTAACCCTATGGAACAGCGTAACGGTCAGTAGGACGGTAAAAATCTTATGGGGAGATCCATATCGTTAGAATACGGACTATTACTGAAATAAAGTAAGAAGGAGGTCAGTATAGCTTTCGATATCATCAAGGGACACAAAGGACTACGAGCTGACTTATACAAAATCGGTGCGCCAAGTGAAAGCATGTGTAGCATGGGCATGCGGGGAAGATGATAAGACGTTGGAGCATTTCCGTTGTCATTTCCCGGCCTTCGCGTCGAACTGATACCGGCACTTAGGTGGGAACGCAATACCAAACATGAACCAACTTAGGGGTGTGACATGGAAAACAATTAAGGATTTTGTAAATATTGGTTGCCCAAAAAGTAATTGCGGATTTTTTAAAAGAAAGTAAATCCATTTTTAATAAAACTTAGAATGAACATTAATCAAATATACTTTTTTTACACTTTTTTCTAAAGCAAGCAAAAAGTAACAGCTGATAACTGACAGAAGAAAGAATGCAATAACAGAGTCACAAGCTGTGAAAAAATTTGTCAACGCCGACTATATGAAAAATCCGCAATAACTTTTTGGGCAACCTAATAGCACGGAATTTCTAAGTTAGATTTTCTTTTTCGAGGTTACTTTTTTTTAGTATTTAGAACACACAACAAGCCGATTACTGGCTTGGGTGTACGTCCGTAGTGTCATGGGCGGATTAATATTCGCACCCTCTTTTCTACCGAACCTAACCATAAAAAAGTCAATCAGTGATAGAAATTTGAAACGGATGATCGTGCCCGCTTGGAAGTACGAAATTGATAGTATCTTTATTTTAAAGTTTTGGTTCTTTGGCTCGTTTGCATTGCTAAAATCCTACAAATAAAAAAACTGAAATATTTGGCCACCATTTTTTCTGTATCTTGGTTGTGTTGCCTGGATGCTATTGTAACCAATTTCAATGGCTTTCTTTTAAAGTGCACTCACGTATCACTCATAAGCCACATTTTTCTACGTTCGTCAATCAGACTCTAGGGAACAACGCATTGCTTACTGTTCTAAAATAAAGATACGTATTAGATTTCTTTCAATTAAAGAATAATTAAATTAACCACACTTAATTCCACGAGAATTTCTCGCAGCTTGAAACAGTCTTTTTTTTGTATTGAGAGGAAACTCTGCAGGTTTCTGTTCGCTTCTTCATAAGCCTGTGAATTGTTTGTTATCAAATAATTGCTGGCACTTGAAATTATACAATTAACCAAGAACGAGTGAAAAAACGGAGAAAATGAAGCACCAAACGATAAATGCTGCAATCACACACATGAAATGTATCATGCCGTGACACCGAAGGGTTAAATGTCCAAAGTGCGGGTACATTTATTATCCGCTGTTTTTCTGAAAGTTTGTTTTAATTTTTTCTCTTTTCTCATTTTCTCCCAAAAACATACAAAAGGATAGTGGGAGATGCAGCAGAAGGCGATTGTTTGCTATCGTAATGTTCACATATCATTTTCACTGTCCTCCTAACTCTACCACATCCTCATGCTATGGCAAGTGACCCTTGGCCAAAGGTGTTTCATTTGTAAAAGCAGTGTTGGAATGGCATAGAAAAATGCTTCGTTTATTTATTTTTCTCAAAAAAAAAAAAAATCCTTTCGCCTTTTAAATTAAACGCCGACAAATGTGGTCCGAGTTCGCGTGTTATCTTTATGGTAGCGTTTAGCGACTACGAAAGAAATATTGCACAGTTGTAACTGTTAAATGTATATTAATCTTATTAATAAGAATCTTAGCCAAAGGACATTAAAAAGTTTTTTTCTATATATCAGAAAGAGGGAGGAGAACTATTATTTTTATTATAGTAAATATTGAAAAATATTCAAAGGGAAAAATATAGAAAATGAAATTCGGTCTTGTCGTAACTGAAATTTTCTGCACGATATGTACTCTTCGAACCAAATTTTAATTAAATTAAATACTAAATAAATTTTAATTAAATTAAATTAAATAAAGAACTCAAATCGCGTTATCGATTTATATGGGAGCTATATTTGCTTGTAAGGAGGCTACCATAGCACAGAGATTAGCACGTCCACCTATGATGCTCAACGGCTGAGTTCGAATCCTGGCGAGAACATCAGAACAAATTTTCCTAGTGATGGTTATACCCTCCTATTGCTGGCGACATTTGTGAGGTACTATGCCATGTAAAAATGTCTCCCCAAAAAGGTGTAGCACTGCGGAATGCCGATCAGATCCGGACTATAAAAGCAGGAGGCCCCCTATCATTGCGTTTAAACTTGAATCGGACTGCACTCATTGATATGTGAGAAGTTTGCCCCTGTTCCTTAATGAAATGGGCAAAATCTACATTTGCATATTTGTTTAAAGACCTATCTGGGCGAATTTATGTGCTGGCACGTCACAAAGTTAATTAATAACAAGTAAGAGCGTGCTAAGTTCGGCCGGGCCGAATCTTATATACCCTCCACCATGGATCGCATTTATCGAGTTCTATGCGCAGTATCTCCTTTTAGGCAAACAAAGAATATTGAATAAGATTATGGTCTTGTGTAATATTTTAGTTCATTCGGATAAGAATTGCGCCTTCTAGGGGCTCAAGAAGCAAAGCTATCGATCGATTCAGATCATATTAGACACGTATGTTGAAGGTCATGAGAGAAGCCGTTGCACAAAATTTCTTCCAAATCGTATGAGAATTGCTCTCTTTAGAGTCTCAAGAAGTCAAGATCCCAGATCGGTTTATATGGCAGCTATATCAAGTTATATACCAATACATAACACAGTTATTGGAAGTCATAACAAAACACCCCATTCAAAATTTCACTCAATTCGGATGAGAATTGCGCCCTCTAGCGGCTTAAGAAGTCAAAACCCAAGATCGGTATATATGGCAGCTATATCAAAACATGGACCGATTTGGCCCATTTACAATCCCAATCGACCTACACTAATAAAATGTATTTGTGCAAAATTTCAAGCGGATAGCTTAACTCCTTCGAAAGTAAGCGTGCTTTCGACAAACAGACGGACGGAAGGACAGGCGGAAGGACATGGCTAGATCGACTTAAAATGACAATAGGATCAAGAATATGTATACTTTATGAGATCTCAGACGCATATTTCGAGGTGTTACAAACAGAATGACGAAATTAGTATACCCCCATCGTATGGTGGAGGGTATAAAATTGTCAGCCTAATCGTACAAAAATTGTATCTTCTAAGGTCTTAAGAAGTTAAATCAGGGTATCAGTTTATATATCTATTTATTGGCTGAATTAGTGACACGCCATTCGGAATCAGCTATGGAAAGGTGGTCCCATTTCGTTGAGCTTGAACTTCAGACAGCACTCATTGATATAAATATAAGAATATATAAGGGGACAACCCCTGTTCCTTAATGGAATGTTCGCAGCGAATTAGCATTTATATTATAGATGTATGGCAGACAGACGGACCTACCTCGACTTGGAATATCAAAACTATGAACTTTATAAAGGCAGATTTTTTAGCTATTATCTTTTTGGCAACACTGGTTTAAACAACTCGCGCACGTTTCGTGTTTTGTTTCACTGTCAAACATCTTCCGTTTGGTCTATAATTGAACCATGAATCGTCAACGCTTGCAAATTATTGAGTTTTATTATAAAAATGCGTGCTCTGTTAAGAAAGTTCATCGCGCGCTCATTCCATTGAGCGACGAAGCTCATTTTTGGCGCAATGGGTACGTAATTAAGCAGAATTGTCAATTTTAGAGAGAAGATCAACCAGAAGTATTGCAAGACCTACCAATGCTTCCAGAAAAAGACACAGTTTGGTGCGGTTTATGTGCTGGTGGCGTCATTGAACCGTATTTCTTCTAAGATGATGCGAATCGTAACGTAACTGTATATATATGGGGGGTATATCTATTTATAGACCCATTCGAATCATATTTGTCATGGATGTTGGAAGTCATAAGTCAAAATTTTGACTTCTTGGGGCTCAAGAAGTTAAATCGGGGGATCGGTTTTTATGGGGGCTATATCTAAATCTAAACCAATGTGGCTCATTTACAATCCCCAACGATCTACATCAATAAGAAGAGTCTATGTAAAATTTTAAGCGGTTACCTTCACGCATTCGACCGCTATTGGTCGAATTCTGAGTCCATCGAACGTGGCTAGATGGACTCAGAATGTAGAGACGGTCCAGAATATATACATTTTATGGGGTCAGAGATCAATATTTAGAGGTTTTTCAAACGGAAAGACTAGATTAGTACACACTCATCCTATAATGGTGGGTATAACATCTTACGCGGTGGGTATAAAAATATGTTCACACAAAAAAATGTGGTCACTTGAATTGGTAACACTTCTTGTCAGCCACCTTGTATGGTGGTCGCTGATCAATATTTCGAGGTGTTTCAAACGGAATGACTAGATTAGTACACCTTCATCCTATAATGGTGGGTATAACATCTTACGTGGTGGGTATAAAAATACAATATGTTCACACACAAAAATGTGGTCACTTGAATTGGTAACACTTCATGTCAGCCACCTTGTATGGCAGCATCTAATAAATCTTAAGTCACAAAATATCATCTTATGAAAAATATGAATGTCACACATTCAAATTGAACTGATACCCTTGTGAGTATTTTTTGATAAGGATGAAAAATATAGCAAACGTCACATCGAATCGCTGCAGCAAATTCCACAAAAGAGGTCGAAAAAAATCAACACAGCTCTTAAGAAGGTAAGACAACAGTCATCGATCATGGTACATGTGTCTCTTTTAGGAAAAGAGGAGAAAAAGAACTCATAAAATTTTAGGAACGCACAAAAACTACGAGATCACGAGCCAAATTTGTCCTGCATTTCATTCCAGTTTGATTCCAGCAAGTGCATTGTCCAACAATGCTTGCCGGTGGATCTCTCTTACCCAGTTGGTGTTGTCTTTGCAACACCGTGTCATTTTTCAAAAATGAACTCGTTTATCAGCGAATTAAGCTGAAGTGATGCTAAAGTTACCATGGCAACACGAATGGCCAATACCATCCAAGGCGACACCTTTCCAAAGAACGACTGCAATATGTTGGTTGGTTTCATCCCATATAAAAATGAGGATTTTTGCTTTTTTGTCTTCTGGTCATTCTGGAATTTCTCTTTCGGGGTGTGCCATAGTGCCATTGGATTTAGTGCTTTTTTTTTTAAGTTTAATTTGTCAGTAATTAATCATGTTTTTAAGAGGGTAGAGCATATCGATTAATCCCAATGTATTTAGTTCGCACTTCTCCAAATTCTAATTTTATTATAATTTTTATACCCACCACCGAAAGATAGGGGTATATTCATTTTGTCATTCCGTTTGCAACACATCGAAATATCCAGTTCCGACCCTATAAAGTATATAATTTCTTGATCAGCGTAAAAATCTAAGACGATCTTGCCATATCCGTCCGTCTGTCTGTTGAAATTACGCTACAGTCTTTAAAAATAGAGATATTGAGCTGAAATTTTGCACAGATTCTTTTTTGTCCATAAGCTAGATCAAGTTCGAAGTTGGGCTAAATCGGACTATATCTTGATATAGCCCCCATATAGACCGATCCGCCGATTTAGGGTCTTGGGCCCATAAAAGCCACATTTATTATCCGATTTTGCTGAAATTTGAGACAGAGAGTTATGTTACGCCCTTCGACATCTTTCTGCAATTTGGCCCAGATCGGTCTAGATTTGGATATAGCTGCAATATAGACTGATCTCTCGATTTAAGGTATTGCGCTCATAAAAGGCGCATTTATAGTCCAATTTTGCCAACATTTGGAACAGTGAGTCGTGTTAGACCCTTCAACATCCTTCTTTAATTCGGCTCAGATCGGTCCACATTTGGATATAGCTGCCATATAGACCGATCTCTCTGTTTAAGGTTTTGGGGCCTTAACAGGCACATTTATTGTCCGATTTCGCCGAAATTTGGGACAGTGAGTTAGATAAGGCTCTTCGAGATTTTTCTGAAACTTTTCCCAAATCGGTCCATATTGGGATATAACTGCCATATAGACCGATATCTCGATTTTAAGTCATGGCCCCATAAAAGGCGCATTTATGATCCGATTTCACTGAAATTTGACATAGTGACTTATGTTAGGCTTTTCGACATCCGTGTAGTATATGGTTAAGATCGGTTTATTTTTAGATATAGCTTCTTAAAAGACCAATATTTTTTTATACACAATTGAAAAATGACTTGTACTTATAAGTATTTGGTCAAAATCTGAATATATTTCGATATAGCTGCTATTTGGCATAAGATATGCATTTTCACCGGATTTTGACGAAAAATGGTTTACATATATACCCGAGGTGGTGGGTATCCAAAATTCGGCACTGAAGAACTTAAAACCTTTTTACTTATTATACCGTCCACCAAAGGATGGAGGTATACTAATTTCGTTATTCTGTTTGTAACTACTTGAAATATTCGTCTGAGACCCCACAAAGTATATATTGGGTTGCCCAAAAAATAATTGCGGATTTTTCATATAGTCGGCGTTGACAAATTTTTTCACAGCTTGTGACTCTGTAATTGCATTCTTTTTTCTGTCAGTTATCAGCTGCTACTTTTAGCTTGCTTTAGAAAAAAAGTGTAAAAAAGTATATTTGATTAAAGTTCATTCTAAGTTTTATTAAAAATGCATTTACTTTCTTTTAAAAAATCCACAATTACTTTTTGGGCAACCCAATATATTCTTGATCGTCGTGACATTTTATGTCGATCTAACCATGTCCGTCCGTCTGTCTGTCGGAAGCAAGCTAACTTTCGAAGGAGTAAAGCTAGCCGCCTGAAATTTGGACAAATACTTCTTAATAGTGTAGGTCGGTTGGGATTGTAAATGGGCCCTAGCGGTCCATGTTTTGATATAGCTGCCGTATATACCGATCTTGGGTCTTGATTTCTTGAATCCCAATAGGGCGCAATTCTTATCCGATGGGAATGAAATTTTGCCACACGTGCTTTGTTATGATATCCAACAACTGTGCCAATTATGGTTCAAATCGGTTCTTAACCTGATATAGCTGAAACCGATCTTGGGTCTTGACTTCTTAAGCCTCTAGAAGGCCCAATTCCTATCCGATTTGGCTGAAATTTTGCAGGACGTAATACGGTATGACTTTGAATAACTGGGCTAAGTATGGTTTAAATCGGTTCATAATCTGATATAGCTGCCATGTAAACTGATCTTGAATCTTGACTTTTTCAGCCACTAGAGGGCACTATTCTTATATGATTGGAATGAAATATTGCACGCTGTCATATAAACTGATCTGGGGACTTGACTTCTTGAGCTTCTAGAGCGCGCAATTCCTATCCGATTTGGCTGAAATTTTGCATGGCGTATTTTATTATGACTTTCAACATAGTGCCAAATAAGGTTCAAATCGGTTCATAACCTGATGTAGCTGCTATATAAACCGAACTGGTATCTTGAGCCTCTAGAGGTAGCAATTATTATTCGATTTGCCTGATATTTTGTAGGACGGATCCTCCTATGACCATCAACATACGTGTTTATTATGGTCTGAATAGGTCTATAGTCTGATACAGCTCCCATATAAATCGATTTCTCTATTTTACATCTTGAGCCCCCCAAAGGGCGCAATTCTTATTCGAATTGGCTGACATTTTACACAGGTCTCCAACATATAATTTTATTGTGGTCCGAACCAGACCATATTTTGATATCACTCTAATAGCAGAGCAAATCTTGTCTTTTATCCTTTTTTTGCCTTAGTAGAGATGCCGGGAAAAAACTCGAAAAATGCGATCCATGGTGGAGGATATGTACGATTCGGCCGAACTTAGCACGCTTTTACTTGTTTTTCTTTCATGCAGTGAAAAGCCAAAAAATCGAATTAAATTGGCGAAGTATTAAAGCTTTAACTGACGCAAAGGTTCTCATTCTATGACAACGCCTGCAAGAGATGATCATAAACTCAAATATTAATATATAGTTGGTTTAAAATCTAGATCGGAATGTTAAACGAAAATCAAACGTGCAGTAAAATAATTATTAAAAGTTCAGATATACACAACTCTACAATGATTTTGAGAGACCGACTGATAAATATGACTAGAACGAATAAGAATATCAAATCGATGGATTATAATAACTCCAAAATTTAAAAATTTTTTATAAACCACAAAGTTTTAAAATGGCAATGAAACAATCGAAATGATACCTTGCAACATGAGCATATTCATGTTCCAGTTAATACCTTGAGTTTTTTACTTAAAGTCTTTGTTATATTGATTAATTTACCTTGCCTCCAAAATAGTGGTCTCTATACTTTTTGGCTTTATTAAGGTTTGTAAGGTTTTTGCCAATATTTCATTGATCAATCGGTTCGATTGATTTTATTAAGACATTAATTGAAATTCTTATCAGTGTTTAACGATAACTTTGGCTCATCATGTTCAATCCACTTTCGATTTGACAGCGCGACGACAGACAAGTGACATTTTATAAATTATGACTTCACTACATCTCCTCTGCCTTGTGACGCGTCCACCGCCACAACCGTGCCCAACCACCAATGATGTCTGTATTCGAGGGGGCCTTTGTTAAAACCTCTTTGCAGCTATTTTGGTATTTTGCAAATCGTGAGTGATTGTGTGTCGTTTTTGTTATTTTGTCACATGAATTATAGACTGAGTAATCTCTTGAAAGTCCATTCAGTTAAGTACTGCCTGGAGCCAATGAATTGAAACTTTGAAACCATTCAAATAAAAAAGTAAGCTTTGCACACTGAAATTGGGAATCTCTTGAAAATTTCGTATACAAACTTACTATATGTTCACGTTCCCAAAATCATATATCTAGTCAGATTTTTTTTAACTTCTAATAATGGAGTTTATGAATTTATATTCCAGAATGATAACGACCTCACCCATACGGCATTGGACGTCAAAACGTGGTTTCTCTACGACACAAATCATCTCAAAACACCTCTCCAAAGTCCAGACCTCAACCTGATAAAAAATCCTTTGTCACATTTGAAATACCGTATTGCACAACCCCAAATTTCATCTAAGTCAACCTTTATACAAGAGCTGCTGGAATAATGGGACAAAATCACTCCAGAAATGTGTCGAAAACATGTATGATCGATGCCAAGACGATTAGAAGCCATCTGTACCAATAAGGAATACCATACAAAGTACTAAATATGATCAATATAAAGTCCTAACTTTGTGATAAATTTACCGACGAATACTTTTGTAAGCAAGATTTTTTTTCCATTGATCCTTAAAAATAACACAATGATGATCCTTTTTAATTTTTTGGCATAGTTCGCATTTCGATGAAAATATTTTAACAAAATGTTCAAAGGTTTTCAAAAAATCTAAAATATTTGAAGAAAACAGAACAACGTATACTTGTATGAGTCACTGTTCGACATTCTGCCATATTCAGACGATACCGAGCCAAGAAACTAATTTTGCTGAACCGAGCTGTAACTAAATCAGTCTTATCGGGGCCTTACTTTTTTGCGGCCGAAAGTAGAATTGATTTCCAAGAGCCTAGATCTTACGCGCTCTTTCTCCAATCTCTGACACCCAGTTTCGAGATTCCTTTCCCTACTTTGTCATTCCATCGGAGTGGTCTTCACCATGGGTGTGTTTTATATCCGTTGAAAAGTGCATAGTTTATGCACCCATAGAAGCTAAATCGAAATATGGTCCGATTTGGGCCAAATTCGTCACGGATAATGAGTGGTTTAATAAGTACAAGTCATGTTTCAATTTTGTAGAACAAAATATTGGTATTTTTGGTAGTCAATCCAAATAAGACCGATCTGAACCAGGATGTCGAAAAGCCTAACACATTTTTTCAGCAAATTTCAGCAAAATCAGATTTAAAATGTGCGTTTCATGGGGCCAAGACTTAAAATCGAAAGATCGGTCTATATGGCAGCTGTATCCAAATCTGAACCGATCTGGGTTAAATTTCAAAAAAAATGTAGAAGAGTCTAACACAACTCACAGTCCCAAATGTCGGAGAAATCGAGAGAGAGGCGCCTTTTATGGTCTCAAGACCTAAAATCGAGCGATCGCTCTATATGGCAGCTATATTCGAATCTCGACCGATCTATGCCAAATTGCAGAAAGATATCAAGCGGCCTAACACAATTTACTGTCACAAATTTCGGCGAAATCGAGCAATAAATGCGCCTTTGATGGACCCGAAACCTTAAATCGAGAGATCGGTCTGCTTGGCAGCTATATCCAAATCTAGACCGATCTGAGCTAAATTGAACAAGAAGTAAAATAGAGAGATCGATTTATATGGGAGCTGTATCGGGCTATAGACCGATTCAGACAATTATAAACACGTATGTTGATAGTCAAGAGAGGATCCGTCGTACAAAATTTCAGGCAAATCGGATAATATTTGCGACCTCTAGAGGCTCAAGAAGTCAAGATCCCAGATCGGTTTATATGGCAGCTTATATGGTTATGAACCGATTTAAACCTTATTTGACACAGTTGTTGAAAGTAAAAATAAAATACGTCATGCAAAATTTCAGCCAAATCGGATAGGAATAGCGCCCTCTAGAAGCTCAAAGAAGTCAAGTCCACAGATCTGTTTATATGACAGCTATATCAGGTTATAGACCGATTTAAACCACAGTTGTTGGAAATCATAACAAAACACGTCGTGCAAAATTTCATTCCAATCGGATAAGAATTGCGCACTCTAGAGGCTCACGAAGTCAAGACCCAAGATCGGTTTATATTGCAGATATATCAGGTTATGGACCGATTTGAACCATATTTGGCAGAGTTGTTGGATATCATAACAAAACACGTCGTGCGAAATTTCATTCCAATCAGATAAGAATTGCGCACTCTAGAGGCTGAAGAAGTCAAGACCCAAGATCGGTTTATATGGCAGCTAAATCAAAACATGGACCGATATGGCCCATTTACAATACCAACCGACCTACACTAATAAGAAGCACTGGTGCACTCCTTCGGAAGTTAGCGTGCTTTCGACAGACAGACGGACGGGCGGACGGACGGACGGACATGGCTAGATCGACATAAAATGTCGCGACAATCAAGAATATATATACTTTATGGGGTCTCAGACGAATAGACTAGAATATATATACTTGATGAGGTCTCAGACGACGCCCTTACCCATCTTTCTATAGTTCTGCGGGCGAACTAGTGGTACACTTCAGCTCAAAACATTTACCGGATGTTAAACATACCCAGATGATACCGCGGAGAGGTTTGTGTCCACATTTGATATGAAGTGTTCAGTTGAATACAAAATTTTAAAAACGTCGGATTGTTCTAAAAATTTTTTTCTAAGGCATTCTTTTTTAATTTTGTTGGATTAAAACGCCAACTTAAGATGCAAATATTTATCATAATAAATAGTTTTTATTGTATTTTAAAGCAGTCTCCATCTTGATTTATACGCTTTTGTAAGAGCTCAAACCAATTGTCGAAACACTCTTTCCACTCCGATTGAGACACCTCCAAATCATGGTTTGCTTAATGTTGCGGGGATAAAAAGAAGTCATTGAGCAATGAGCTATGAGAACTCATACAGCTAAGGAGGATGATCCATCAATTCGCAAAAAGAAGCCGGTTTGAGACGATGTGTGAGAGCTCGCATTGTCAAGGTCTTCTCTTGTTCGAGGATGAAGACATCAGGCAAACTAATTGACCGTTCTACGTTGCTCCAGCGGAAAAGTCGCCACATGACCAGTTTTCCCGAAGAAACAGGTGACCATTTGCATCGAAGTGCTTCTTCCATGAACTAATTTGATTTAATTTGACTCGTCTTCGAAGACCCGCACTATCAATTGTTGTTTTGTTTCGGGCTCATATGCATAGATTCACGATTCACCGCCTGTGACGATCTTAAAGGGTGATTTTTTTGAGGTTAGGATTTTCATGCATTAGTATTTGACAGATCACGTGGGATTTCAGACATGGTGTCAAAGAGAAAGATGCTCAGTATGCTTTGACATTTCATCATGAATAGACTTACTAACGAGCAACGCTTGCAAATCATTGAATTTTATTACCAAAATCAGTGTTCGGTTCGAAATGTGTTCATTCACCGTAACGTTGCGTCCAACAGCATCTTTGAAAAAATACGGTCCAATGATTCCACCAGCGTACAAACCACACCAAACAGTGCATTTTTCGGGATGCATGGGCAGTTCTTGAACGGCTTCTGGTTGCTCTTTACTCCAAATGCGGCAATTTTGCTTATTTACGTAACCATTCAACCAGAAATGAGCCTCATCGCTGAACAAAATTTGTCAAAATTTGAACACATTTCGAACCGAACACTGATTTTGGTAATAAAATTCAATGATTTGCAAGCGTTGCTCGTTAGTAAGTCTATTCATGATGAAAAGTCAAAGCATACTGAGCATCTTTCTCTTTGACACCATGTCTGAAATCCCACGTGATCTGTCAAATAAAGGGTGATTTTTTTGAGGTTAGGATTTTCATGCATTAGTATTTGACAGATCACGTGGGATTTCAGACATGGTGTCAAAGAGAAAGATGCTCAGTATGCTTTGACATTTCATCATGAATAGACTTACTAACGAGCAACGCTTGCAAATCATTGAATTTTATTACCAAAATCAGTGTTCGGTTCGAAATGTGTTCATTCACCGTAACGTTGCGTCCAACAGCATCTTTGAAAAAATACGGTCCAATGATTCCACCAGCGTACAAACCACACCAAACAGTGCATTTTTCGGGATGCATGGGCAGTTCTTGAACGGCTTCTGGTTGCTCTTTACTCCAAATGCGGCAATTTTGCTTATTTACGTAACCATTCAACCAGAAATGAGCCTCATCGCTGAACAAAATTTGTCAAAATTTGAACACATTTCGAACCGAACACTGATTTTGGTAATAAAATTCAATGATTTGCAAGCGTTGCTCGTTAGTAAGTCTATTCATGATGAAATGTCAAAGCATACTGAGCATCGTTCTCTTTGACACCATGTCTGAAATCCCACGTGATCTGTCAAATACTAATGCATGAAAATCCTAACCTCAAAAAAATCAGCCTTTACTAATGCATGAAAATCCTAACCTCAAAAAAATCACCCTTTATAAGCGTATTTTGAAGTCCCGCGATCGTATTTTTCAACATTTGTTCGCACCAATCAATACAAGCGCATTTATGAGTGATTGTCGGAATGTGCGGAATCCAACGAGAACAAACCTTTTTTACGGCAAGGTCTTCATGCAATATCGAATATATGCAGGTGGAAGAAATGCCCAAGGATGCCTCTTACGGTATGTCACACGACGATCTTGTATTATAAATTCACCATATATATATTCTTGATTAGCGTAAATTTCTAAGACGATCTAGCCATGTCCGTCCGTCTTTTGAAATCACGCTACAGTCTTTTAAAATAGAGATATTGACCTGAAATTTTGCACAGATTCTTTTTTTGTTCATAAGGAAGTTAAGTTCGAAGATGGGCTATATCGGACTATATCTTCATATAGCTCCCATATAGACCGATCCGCCGATTTAGGGTTTAATGCCCAAAAAGCAACATATATTAACCGATTTTACTGAAATTTGGGCCAGTGAGTTGTGTTAGCCCCTTCGACATCCTTCTTTAATTTGGCCCAGATCGGTCATGATTTGGATATAGGTGCCATATAGACCGATCCTCCGATTTAAGGTCTTAGGCCCATAAAAGGCGCATTTATGATCCGATTTTGCTGAAATTTGGGACAGTGAATTATGTTAGACCCTTCGACATCCTTCTTCAATTTGGCCCAGTTCGGTATAGATTTGGATATAGCTGCCGTATAGACCGATTTCTCGATTTAAGGTTTTGGCCCCATAAAAGGCGCATTTATTGCCCGATGTCACCGAAATTTGGGACAGTGAGTTGTGTTAAGGCCTGCGACATCCTTCTTTAATTTGGCCCAGTTCGGTCTAGAATTGAATATAGCTGCCATAAAGGCCGATCCCTCGATTTAAGGTTTTGGGTCCATAAAAGGAATGCGCCTTTAATTGTCCGATGTCGCCTAAATTTGGAACAGTGAGTTGTGTAACATTTTTCTGAAACTTGGCCCAAATCGATCGAGATTTGAATATAGCTGTCATATAGACCGATATAAAGTCTTGGCCCCATAAAAGGCACATTTATAATCCGATTTTGTTAGGCTTTTCGACATCCGTGTCGTATATGGTTCAGATCGGTTTATTTTCAGTTATAGCTACCACAAAGACCAATATTTTGTTATACACAATGGAACAACGACTTGTACTTATTAGTATTTGGACCAAATCGGAACATATTTCGATATCAAATCGAAGACATAGTTTGTTGAAGTACGTAAGTAAGTCACTTGACAGGCAAAATTATTGAAATTTTGTGGACATTCAACAAATTCTTTAGTTGAGGTAGCTGTTAAAAAAGCGCGAGCCGAACAAAGGAAAATAAAACACCACCACCAGGAGCAAAGCACATTTCATGGCTGGTTAGATGGTTTCGTCTTGCTTATGGATATATTGTTGTTGCTTGCAAAGAGTGCCTTTTAACAACAAATTTATACTTTGGGTGGTTGAGATTCAAAATAAATTGTTGCAGGAAAATTAACAATTTTCGTAGTTGATTTTTCGACCAAAGATGTTGTTTTGCAAAATTTTTTTAATCTGTGTACAAAGATTTAAGTTAATCAATGCACTTTAATCGTCATAAGCTACATCGAAAGTAGTACAAATTGACCCCACGAAAATGTTTACAAGCCAATACAGTTTTTTTGCCAAATTAATATTTATAAATCTCTGTAAACAAAACAATCGTTCTGAGTACGATTATTCTAGAAAATATCAAACTTCCCAATAGGCCAGAAATATACACACACAGCAGACCTTTTAATGAAAATCGAAACAACCACCCTGTAGTTGTTCGCTATGGCTAATATTGTGATTTAAAACTAACATTATTGCAATTATAATTCAAGACTCTTGGCTGTAAGCACCAAAATAGCTTATGTTTGCACACAACCCATGATGGGTCTTGGATTGGTGGCAATATTCTGCAATTGATTCCAAGCGCTAACAATTTGCAATAAGTTCATCCATGATGTTGGCCGGCTAGCGGGTATTTGCGCATGCTCAACACGAATTCCGCATATGTTAAATCACTGACTAATACCGGTGTCAGTGCCGCCAACGCCACCATCACCACTGCCGCCGCCGCCAAATTGCACATGCAAAAATACCAAAGACCTTTGATGCCAGTTAGCAATCGGCCGGTAAATTATGCACCTTGTTGCAATGTCATACAAAATAAACGGCAACGAAACGTCTCTAAAAACCACACAAAAAGACCTGGGCAAGAGCAAATCCGTTGACCACAAAGGCCTCTTTAAGCGGTTGGCTAGTTTGCACAAGACCAGTGGCAGTGGCCAAACGTACTTCGGCTTGGATAATTTGGAGTGCTTCATTCGGCGATGCAATCAATGTTGACCAAATCGTTTATTGTTGCCTTTGTAATGTTGTTACTTATTTCGGCCCTAGTCCTGAGTGAGGTGCAATTTTTTAGGTCTTTTTGACATTCCTACAACATAATTGATGTTATTGCTTTTTAATTCGTTTATTTAACGTGGCGTGAATAAGAATTATTTTCGATATTGAAGCATATTGTGTGCAAGTCTAAGAAAGAAAAGACTATGTTTATTCCTTCTTTACAATATACAATAATTTTTGAATATTTTCTTAAGGATTTCACTCAACCCTAGCATTTATGAAATTCTTCAAATTAAAAGCCTGAAATTGCTAGGCTTTAAAACCATTCCATTAATTTCAAATCTACCAAATTTATCTAAGTATTCCCCGTATGAACAACTAGTAATACCCTACATCACTATTGTGGTACAGGGTATTATAACTTAGTGAATTTGTTTGTAACACCCAAAAGGAAGAGAGATAGACCCATTGATAAGTATACCGATCGACTCAGAATTACTTTCTGATTCGATTTAGCTATGTCCGTCTGTCTGTCCATCCGCCCGTCCATGTTAATTTGTGTACAAAGTACAGGTCGTCATCATCCTATCCTATCGTCTTCAAATTTGGTACAGGCATGTTTTGCGGTCTAGAGTGGAAGCCTCTTTAAACTGGAAAAAATCGGTTCAGATTTGGATATAGCTCCCTTATATATGACCATATAGTCATTTGTTAACCGATTCCATAAATCCACGATTTGACAGAAATGATTTTTTATGACTCTTGACATTACTGGTGAATTTCATGGAAATCAAATTTTGATATTGCTCTCATATATATATATATATATATATATATATATATATCGCCCGATTTTCACTCCTAGAGCCACTGCAAGCGCATTTATTGACCAATCCTCCCAAAACTTCGTACGACCCTTTCCTCAAAACGCTTTCTTCGACGACTGCCTCAGTATCTGAGAAGTTTGTTCGTCCGATTTTTAGAAACATTGCAAGAAAGTGCTCAGTTTTAAACGCATTCTCTCGAAATTTTGCAGGAAGGGTTTTCTTATGAATCTCGATATTACTGGTGAATTTCAAAGAAATCGGCCAGATTTAAATGTAGCTGTCATATATGTATATCGCCAGATGTTCACCCCAAGAGCTACTGCAAGCGCATTGTTTGACCAATCTAGCACAATGCTTTCCTCGACGACTACCACATTATCTAAGAAGTGCTCGAAATCGGTTCAGAATTAGATATAGCTCCTATATATATGGGTTGCCCAAAAAGTAATTGCGGATTTTTCATATAGTCGGCGTTGACAAATTTTTTAACAGCTTGTGACTCTGTAATTGCATTCTTTCTTCTGTCAGTTATCAGCTGTTACTTTTAGCTTGCTTTAGAAAAAAAGTATATTTGATTAAGTTCATTCTAAGTTTTATTAAAAATGCATTTACTTTCTTTTAAAAAACCGCAATTACTTTTTGGGCAACCCAATATGTTCGTCAAATTTTGGGCAATTTGCAATAATATTTCCATTTGTCAACTGTATTTAATACAGTTTGAACATATTTTCTCGCCGAGGTCCATCAAAATTGGTTCAAAATTGGATATAGCTCCCACATTGTACTATTAGGGTAGGTGTATGGTATCATACAGTTGGTACCGCCCGACTTTTGCCCTTCCTTACTGATTTTTTAATAGCTCATTTACATCAAATATCCCGAATTATGATACCGGACTAACTTTTTTTGGACCCCTGGGCCAAAGTTTATTGTATTGAACAAGTTCTGTATTGAGTACAAATAACTAATTTGTATGTCTATCTTTTTATATTAACGATTTTGGCATTTTTCCTTAACACAACCCTTTTGTATTGAAATATGCAAAAGTAAAAATTATAAAAATGCAGATTGACCCAAAAAATACAACAAAGTTCATGAACCGAAGGATATCGGAAACTCGTTGACAAATTATTTGTAATATTCGTATTCTTAGCCTGGTGGCTTTACTGATGTTTTTTTGTTAAGCCTCTTCATAGAATATTATAATTGTCCAATAACATCTAAACCAAGGAACATTTCTTGTCTCTGCATATTTCGGAGTACGTAAATCTACGCACGTTTGGGGTCCCAAAAAAACGTACTTGAGACTATGCACAGAATTACAGACAAACTCATATATCTAACAACAATAACAACACCATACCCGCAAGTACCTATTCAGTTTTTTTTTCTTCTTCATCAAGAAAGATGCCAAACTAAAGAAACCCCAAAAGGAAAAAACGCAAAAATATACGAATGAAATAAAGCAAGTACGATTTAGTTTTGAATATGCAAGATCGAATTGCTGTGCACCCTACCGACTTCTTTCAAGGCATGAAAAATCTCCTGGGTAATAATGTTAGCAAAGTGAAGTAAATTAAGCATTCCGAACGATTGGATAATCTATTACAAATCGAATAGAAGTTATCTCAACTACGTCCAACATATTTGTTATGGCAAATATCTGAAAAAACGTAACATCCTAATGTGAAAATGAACCAATGGGCTAATATGAAACGCCACTAAATATTCGGAAAAATCTGATCCAAAAAATAAGCCACCTGTGTGCTCAAATCGGCCATATCGAATAGTAAACCTATGTGTACTATCTTTATCATAGATACTGGAGAGGCTAGCGTAACCATCTACTCCACCACATAGAAAAAAAGAGTTGAATTAATTAAGAAATTTGTTTATACAATTAAAATTTTCGCTGGAATTGATCCTATAACAAATTTTTGTTATTAATAAACGAACAAAGCCATCGGTTTATTAATTAATATTTGGTCGAATTTGCGGACTTTTTTCTGACTCCTGTACATAAAGATGCCTAATTTAGGTATGGATATTTAAATATTCCAATGCATCAGGGCAATATGATTGTACACACTAAAAAATTTATTTTGTTTAAAAGTTATTATATTTAGTGCAGTAGTAAAAATAGTTTTTACTTTCTAGATTTTTTTACAAAATTTATTTTCGTCTAGCCACTAATTGTTGAGGTAAAATCAAATACATAGGTAAGGTCAGGTTTAAGTGGCAGACTTAGATGTTTTCGCCCATTGTGATACCTACTGTTGAACCATCCAGATCGCTTTAAAAAATCTCACATTCTTTAAATCAGACAGGTTCTCAATGAAATGAGGGGGAACTCCTTCTTACTGCCAGTACGGGACACATATACAGAAGGTGTTCTATAGTTTCTACTTTTTCAATGTCTTTACAGCTTCTGCAAAAGTTGTTACTGGCAAACTTCAGTTTTTCAGTATGTTTTCCAGTTTGTTTCGTCTGCTTTACAATTCCCTGAGATATCTCTGTGGCCCGGCACCCATAACAGGTGAATTTTGAACTGTTTAGTCATCTCGTTAAGAGATCTGCGACATTCGAGGCGGTTTTTGTGTTCAGAAATACGTTTTCCAGGGATTTAAAGGTTGCCTGGCTGTCTGAGAAGATATTTTTGCCAATCGTCGTTAGGACGTTATATCTTAGCCAATCCACCACTTCCTTAATTGCAAGGATATCTGCTTGATACACACTGCACTGTTCGGGTAACCAGTTCTAGATCTTTAAAGTACATCCCAAAGCCCACCTGGACGTTTAGTTTGGAACCATCCTTATAGAAGTCCATGTAACTTCTGTTACCAGGGATATCGTAGTTCCAGTCGGTTCCATCAGGAATAGTGGTACAGTAATTTTTATCAAAAAGCTGCTCAGGTAGAGTGTAATCCACACTGCCTGGAACATCGAATATTGTACCAAGGATAACACAGTGTCCGTAGCCGCCACATGACCAATGAGAAAGCTTCCTTAACCTTACGGCAGTGGTCGCAGCAATTTGGTAGCCACAATGTTCAGAGGCATAAGATGTAGCATTAAATTCAATGAATCATATAGTGTCGTGTTCAGTGCGGCTGTGATGCACAAACAAGCCATCCTTTGGATCCGGTTAAGTATTGAGGTGGTGGACTATTGAAGCGCCGTCCACCAGACCACAATATCATATAGCATTATAAGTCTGACAACTGCAGTATGTACCCAATGCATTACACGCGGTCTAAACCCCCAACTTTTGCCAATGGTTCTCTTGCAGGTGTATAGGGCAAGAGTCCAAAGAGCAAAACACCCAGGTATTTTGCGCTTTCTGTAAATCGAACATTCTCTCATCTCAAGGAGACAGGTGCCACTGTAGAAATTGTATCTCATGCTGATAAAAACAACTTCTGTCTTGGACGGATTTACACCTAGACCAGTTTCGGTAGCCCACTTTACTCCTGCTGATAAAAACAACTTCTGTCTTGGACGGATTTACACCTAGACCACTTTCGGTAGCCCACTTTCCTGTTACACGTAAAGCTTCCTGAAGTATATTTCCTAGAGTGCTGGGAAACTTTCTCCTAACCGCAGTTGCCACATCATCAGTATTTTTCTTGGAGAGACAATAATATAATATTGATGGCTATATTTCAAAGTAGAAGAGACAGTACACCTCCTTGTGATGTTCCTCTGATCATCCATCTTTTTAGATCCACAGAACCCAAGCCTGCCGTAGTGCACCTTTTAGTAAGTAAGTTATTAATAAACTTTCTTACGGTAGAGTTGATGTTTAGAAACTCCAACTCCTTCATGATGACGTCGGTTTTACATTATTGAAAGCACTTTCAATGTCAATAAATGCTACCATTGTATATTCCTTGATAGCGAGATATCCCTCTATGTACAAACAGAGTATATCTCCCCAAGCCAAGGAACCAGTTTATCAGACACAGCTTGTAATTCAACCGGCGATACATCAACAGGGCCTGCGACTTAAAGGCGTCGTTACTTATTATCGCCCAACGGATTTTCGGCGCATACACAATTTTCCTAATCCAAGGAAAGCATGACAGGTACATTAAATTATTAAATACGTACAAGGCTAATCGAGAGATCGGTTTTATAATAAAACACTTCCATTGCTGACAACCTTCAGTCTGTCAGCATGTTTTCTGATTAGACAGTGACATGTCATGACGAACGCAATGACTGGCGCATATTTACATGCAAATTGTATTGTCACTCGGGATAACGACAACAGTATTATCATATAAACTGTTTCTGATCTGCATCTCTTTGCAATGGAGCAACAGCCCAGGCAAAACGTTAGAATAGACTCCAACGACCTAACAACTACGGTGTTATTAGAACGTTTCATGGTGGCAGCTACTGAAACTTAGACTGTGCCAGTCTCCACCGGCCGACAGGGACTGATTTGCGGAAGCTTCTGAAGAAGATACCTGTCTATATTTTTGACGACTAGAACAATCCAATCTCAAGTTCGCATACCTGCTGTTGACCTAATCCATCGTCCTTATCAGGTAAATACTCGCTGAAAGAGGTGGAAGAATAAAAGGCTCCTTGTTCTCAAATTTATTGATAAACTTGTTGAAACGGATCTCTCCCCAATAAAGAGAGAGAATCCCTTAATTAAGCTCAAAATATAGCGCTTCAAAAAAGTACCTCTAGCCAGAAAGACCCCGGAACTTTGGCTTCCAACCTGACTATAGGTGAGGATTCTATTGGGTGTATCATTGTGATTTTTTATTAAGTGGTGGCTTTCGGCTAGGATTTGCCATTCGAGTACTTTAACTCTCTCCAAGGGGTTTAGGAAAGTCCAAATGATTTCAAGCGAATAGCTTGCTTTGCAATGGCAAGAGGAACGCAGTGGAGGCTTTTGACACCATTTAGAGTTTAGTTCTGCAGTACTAAACTATCATAGTAGATGCCTGTATTTATTGATCGGTCAATTTTGGTATGCAAGTAGCTGCTCAAACTACGGCAACTTTATCTACCACGGCACTGCCGTAGCCGAAACGAAAGACACCAGTTTTGAGATAAAGCGAAGAATGATACTGGCAAACAGATGGTACTTTGGATTAAGTAAGCAGTTTAGAAACAAGGCCACCTCTCTACAGATGAAGATCACACTATACAAGACACTGACGCTACCCGTGTTGTTATATGGTTCTGAGGCATGGGTACTTGTGAAAGCAGTGCTTGGAGTATTTGAGAGAAAGATTCTTCGTAAAATATATGGACTAGTTAGCTTTAATGGATAATATATTCGATGTATGAACCACGAGCTGTATGACGACGATAGCATAGTTACATGTATGAAAATACAACGGATGCGTTGGCTAGGTCATATTGTCAGAATGGATGAAGAAGCTCCAGCAAATAAGTCTTTTGAAGCCAAACACGGTGGTACACGCAAACCGGGAAAACCAAAAGCTCGATGGAAAGATCAGAGATTTTAGAATAAGCGCAGAAGACCGATGCGCTTGGAACGTTACTCTACGTTCAGCAAGTGGACAAATGTTCTATCATAGCCAATTAAAGTAAAGTAAGCTCACATTTCATACAATCTACATGAATCGTCATTTCAACAGCCACCATTTACTTATTACCCGGCTGACCTCTTTCACATCAAACAATTTTTAAAAACAATGTTAAGAAAGATAATAGAATATAGGCTACACAGGTCTTAACTTTAATTCTGAGCCTAAGAGAATTCTCATACTGCAAATGAAGATTAGCCCATGTCTCCCATATCAATGGGTGCTGCCCGATTAAAGTTTTAAGCCCAGTGGTAAGGAACGTCCTCCTATTGCCAGGTCTGAGCAGCGTTCTGCAAAGCTACACCACTTAGTATAGAAGTTTTACGGCTAAGGACCTCACAAATGTTGCATCATTAGTGATGGTATAACCATCGTTGAAATTTACACAATTTCTTCTCCTAAACAGATATTCTTTCAAAGAACACCAAATGTTACCTAAGTCAATATAAACTAAACATACCACCTTATTAAGGGGTGGAGATTTCACAGCAAAAAGAGAAAAAAAATGGGAGAGCATAAGACCGTCGGCAACGATGATAGCATGAGGGATTACAGCTGGTGATTTATATGGGATTGCGAAGAAATATGGCCAGAATGTGTCGGCAATTTTTATTGGACATTTTAAAAAGCAACTAAGATGTTTTATTTCGCATTTTGCTCTCGTTTTCCTTGCTTTTTCTTTCTTTTTCGTTTTCTGCCTCGCAAGACATGCGAAATGCCAAAGTTGTAAGTTTTGAAAATCATGTTAGGATACATTCCACCACCGACGCCACCACCACCACCATTCAGGCCACCATCATAGGCTATGGGGGTGTGGAACTAGGGGAATTGGTTACAGACCTAAGCGGCAAGGTGAGGGCAAGAGATACAAAGCTTAGAATACGGACATGATGCTTTATTTCCCTTGGTGTTGGAAAGTGTGTGCGTTTTTAAGATTGTAGAGGGGATCTGTGTTTTTTTTTTTGTCTTGCTCTTCTCTTCGATTGTTACCATATTTTGTATGAAAATCGCGTTTTGCATTTCCTTTACTTTTTGTTTTCTTCGCTTATTACTAATGCTCCGCTTTCCTATTTTGCCAGTGTTTGGGGCCAAAGGAAAAATGCTGTTGCGAATATTTATGATAAGATTTCGTAAGCGAACAAGATGAGAAGAGCCATGGAAAAATTCTCCAACATCTTGGATATTTTTGTGGTTTTGGCCATTAATTTAAATTTTAAATGCAAATGAGCCAATTTCAATGATGGCCGAGATCGTGTGAATGTTTTCTTAAGTATACCACCACCAACTAGCGTGTCTGAAATATTGACTTCGTGGTTACAATGGGTGGCTAGTCTTCACACTTTAAATTTTGGCCAATTGTCCAATTGATAAATTACAGTTCGTATTCGGATGTGTGTTCAAAATATAAAATGCGATTGAAATATTTTTACCAAAATAAATCGCTGTTCTATTCCATAGCTGTAATTAAAGCCAATCAAATACAGATTTATGAAGAAATTGAAACATAGCATATTTTTTGATGAAAAGATAAGTTAAATGAAAACTTGAGAAGCTAAAGCGTTGAAAAAACAACTACGCCAATCATCGGAAAATATTTTAACAAAACTAGTACGGAAAGACGGACGTCGGTCAGCGTATAAATGAGTGTTTTTGATTGGTAAAAACTATTCAAAGAGGGTCGAGGACGAATCATATTCAGGCCGGTCATCAACACCAACTCATGATTAACATGTCTATTAAATCAGAATTGGGGTTCGAGAAACGACGATGATTAACCGTCAGAGACCTTACTGATATCGTGGGAACATGGAAAACCCATTTGAAAGATCAATTGGGACTTAGTAAAGAAACACAACGATTGTTTCCAAAATCACTCAACTTTCTTGAAAAACAGCGTCATATACAGCGTTGATTCATCGTGAGTTTTTCGCCCAAAATGCATCCAATATTATCAACAACTATTGTATCGGCCTGATTTGTCACCGTGTGTGACTTCTGACTGCTCAGCAAACACAAGAGAGCCAATTAAAGAACTGTTACGAGAATTGGAAGAAAATGTTGAAAGACCAATTGAAAGAATTGATAGAGATAACTTTTTTTCAAGGTCCTAGGCGGTACGGGCGCCTCTTGGTGCCCTAAACTTGGTCACCTCGTCATTTTGAAAAATTGTTCTGGATGCCAAAACTTTATATTTGGTCCAATTTCCAAAAATATCGACAGCGCTCAAAAATCCCTACTAAAGATACCGCTTGATGTTTACAAAATCTCTCCTGGCTTTGGGATATCCAACATTTAATTATTATATTTTGGAATTTTGGCCGTACCTTTACCAAACAAAAAGATGCCTATAGATCGAAAGTGATAACATATGTTTTATCGTAAGCTTTCGAGACGGAACTTCTAAGGCAGATAATTGCATTTATTATAAGAAACAATCTGCTCACTCATAGGCAGAGTGAGCTTCGAGCTAAACGGGAAGAGTGTATCTAGATATTGTTGAGAATTTTCGATCTAGCATTGATAAAAATTGCATATGATTTCTTCTTTCTCCACCATTCGAGATGACTGACACAGTATGTCACGATGCTTTTATTACGAAGAAAAGTTATCATTTCAGCTTTAGCTATTAGGCCGCGAAACAATCGTTCCTGTCCGAAAGGATACAATCTGTTTCAGTAAATGGTTACTTTTCTGGATACCTGACATGTTCATTTTGTGTCACCGATGTCTCCTTGCTGGGAACATTGATTAAAAAAAAAATACTGCAGACGGACAAACGATACGGAAAGTATACACGGACACACGAGTATGGCTAATTCTTCCGGTTCAGGAAGAATTCTTAGTCGAACCATACTTTGCACCACAGCCACAGGGTACAGTTCATGTTTTCCCTGCATGGGATAACAATGAGAACCAATACTGCAAGAACTTTGAGCTCCAGTCTGTGTGGTGTTTGTCGTGATTAGGAAAAGCTTAGCTGGGAGCTTCCAGGCGCGTCCAGAGGTTGAGGATAGTGGAATGTTCCATACGGAATAACAGTAGTTGTAGTCGCGGACAAGCATCGGCGGGTGGCATCGGCTCTTGCTTCAATACTGAGTGCCTATCATTCTCGATATGACAAGGGGAGTTAAATAAACAATGGCCATCATGTACCTGTGGCGATCCTTGCTCACAACACGATTTTCAGGCTCGGACATAAATTCCTCAACTTTATTCCTCAGAAAGTACTATATCCAACTTTGGACGTCATGTCGGCACGGGTTAACCGATTATCATTTTGTACGAGGGTTGCCATTTATATTTCGGGACTGGACAACCCTTGTGTTGCAATCTGCCAACTGACAGCTCTATCGTCAAGCTTAACATTTTTGAAGTTATACGTACTCAAAAGATTTTGAAGCTTCATTAACGATGGTGAATTCAACTGAGGTTGTAGATCCCTCCAATACGAATTTCGTGAAGGTCGTCCAAAATCAATTGTTGTTCCAAAACCACGCCGACTGATATTGCAAGATCGTCATGTGACATATGGTGACATTGAGACAACCTAAAGCATTAGTGGGATCAGCATACATACATTCAATATTGCATGAACATTTGGCAGTCAAAAAAAATCTGTTCGCGTTGGATCTCACAAAATTTGTCAATGGCTGAAAAAAGGCTCGTGTCGATTGGTCGAAAGAAATGCTCCAAAAATACGAAACAACTGCATTTTTGAGTAGTCATCCGGCGTTAAGTCCTGACTTGGCACCGAATGACTTCCTTTTATTCCCGTACGTAAAAAATAAAATGAGACGTCAACATTTTTCGACACCTGAAGAAGCGTTTGATGCGTTCATTCAGAATTCATGTTTTGAGGATACTTCAATCAGAGTGTCAAAAATGCTTCCACAATTGGTTCAAACGCATGCAATAGTGTATAGATCTTAATGGGGAATATTTTGAAAAACAATGTAGCCATTTTCGATGATTAATATTTGATTTTGTGTCCTCTTATCTCGAAATATAAAAGGCAACCCACGTATTTTGCTTCATTGGAACCAGAGGAAAAAAATTAACATCTCAGTAGACAGAATGAAGTCCGAAAATTCCACCAAAAAATTAAACATCAAACCGATGGCTTTAGTACAGGCACATCCTCCTGCAGAGATAGAGAAGGAAATCTGGTAATAGATACAGAGTGTACTGAGGATATGGAAAAAACACCTTACGTTACTACTAACTGTAAGGTTGCCCTTTATGCCGCATTCTTGTCTTCAGTAGCTTTTTGGCACTCCTGGTCGTACCATGGATTTCTTAGGGGAAGCTTTTGTCATCCAAATGCAGCGCAATGGCAACGGTTTGCCAGAAGAATTTGGAATTTATGAGGATTGTGGCTAGCCTCTCATCCAACGGAGTAAACCTGGAGTCAAGGTTTTTCAGTCTCCGACTAAGTACAAATATTAAACCAAATTCATGCCTCGTTTCATGCCAGCTATAATATAGGGCGTCACTTCTCGGCATTGCTGTGAAGCCCTTCCCGAGCCATTGCACTTCCTGTATGGCGATAATGTCTGCCCTGTATTTCTCACTATAAAGAGTGCGGATATTCCAGTTGCAGATTAGCAAATCATGCTCCTTAAAACGTTGGTGTTCGGCCGGACCGAGCTTTGGATACCCACCACCTCGGGTATATATGTAAACCACCTTTCGTCATAATCTGGTGAAAAATTCATAATTTATGCTCCCATAGAGCAATCGAAAAATGGTCCGATTTGGACCAAATTCGACACGGATATTGAGTGGTGTAATAAGTACAATGTTCAATTTTGTAGAACGAAATTCGCCTTTTTAGTAGAAATATCCAAATACAGACCGATCTGAACCATATACAACACAAATGTCGAAAAGCCTAACATAAGTCACTGTGTCAAATTTCAGCAAAATCGGATTATAAACGTGCCTTTTATCGGGCCAAGACCTTAAATCGAGAAATCGGTCTATATGGCAGCTATATTCAAATCTGAACCGTTCTGAACCAAATTGAAGAAGAATGTCGAAGGGCCCAATACAACTCACTGTCCCAAATTTCGGCAACATCGGACAATAAATGCGCCTTTTATGGGCCTAAGACCCAAAATCGGCGGATCAGTCTATATGGGGGCTATATCAAGATATAGTCCGATATAGTCCATATTCGAACTAAACCTGCTTAAGGACAAAAAATAATTTGTGCAAAGTTTCAGCTCAATATCTCTATTTTTATAGACTGTAGCGTGATTTCAACGGACAGACGGACGGACATGGCTAGATCGTCTTAGATTTTTACGCTGATCAAGAATATATATTGGGTTGCCCAAAAAGTAATTGCGGATTATTTAAAAGAAAGTAAATGCATTTTTAATAAAACTTTGTATGAACTTTAATCAAATATACTTTTTTTACACTTTTTTCTAAAGCAAGCTAAAAGTAACAGCTGATAACTGACTGAAGAAAGAATGCAATTACAGAGTCACAATCTGTGAAAAAATTTGTCAACGCCGACTATATGAAAAATCCGCAATTACTTTTTGGGCAACCCAATATACTTTATAGGGTCGGAAATGGATATTTCGATGTGTTGCAAACGGAATGACAAAATGAATATACCCCCATCCTTCGGTGGTGTGTATAAAAACCTATCGACCGTGTGGGTCCTCGAACATCTGGCAAATCCAACAAAAGTTGTTCGGGGACGAAGCTCTTCGAAGCAAGTGGTCGCCTGTTTCTTCGGTAAAGTGGTCGCGTACCATTCTGGGTGGTACACCACAATTTGATTGGCTGAATCCAACAGCGAAATTCCAGAATAACCAGAACCAGAAGACCATGACAAGGCGAGCTCCCACTCAAGGGCTCAAACCTGCGTCTTTTTACCGTCCAAAATTTCGAATCGATAGGTTATCGCCGTACAGCCATGACGTGGCTCCCAATGTCCAATTTATATTTCCTCACATTAAGATAAAAATTCGTGGTCAATAACATCCGTTGCCAGAAAATGCTGTTAAAGGGTTCAATAATAATATATTGGAGGTGTCTCGATTGGAGTGGAAAAAGTCTTTCGACAATTGGTTTGAGCGCACGCAAAATTATATAAATCTACTGGATGATACTTTGAAAAACAATAAAACCTTTTTTGATGATACAAGTTTCCATTTTCATTTTTAGGTCAGAAATTTATACACCAGTCCTCAACTGATTTCTTTTAATTTCAATAGATTTCATCTTTAGGTCAAAAAGCATGCCTTTGCCAAACTTTAAAATGATCAGACGAAAATTGAGACATGTGCTTTATACACAGACAGACAGACTGGTGGACATGGCTAAATGCTATTAGCAATTGATTCCGAATCGATCGGAATACATATTCTTCTCCTTGTTGGGTTTTACAAACAAATTCTCTAAATAATAGTACCCTGTACGACAGTATTAAAACAAAATTGGTACAAAATAAACTAAAATCCTAAATTTAACACTTTCATCAGGCATTTTAAGGGGTATGTTTGGCTCAATGCGAGCTATTGATTCTTTATCTCATCTCAGTGATACAAGACTTAATTGTTTAAACAACGCTAATTTTAGACTGCATCTTAAATCTAACAAACCTACATAGAGAAACACAAAAAAATTCTGTTCAAATAATTTACACAAAATTATCCTTTGCACTACAGTGCGCAATAATTGTTTAGAGTCACTATTGTATGTGTCAGCTATGTTGTTGAGTTTTATAGATTTTTAAATATGTAAACGACTGGAGCCATCATCATTAACTCCATATGGGGTGTTTTACATACGGCAAATAATAATGGATTGTCTGCAAGGATGTGCAGTCTAACCCAGCCATATAGCACCCAGTTGAGATTAATGACTCAAGCGCAAGCATTTAAAGGCCAACACAAAATGTTTGTCTCTAAATTCCCGTAGTGAATTAGCGACCGTCAGTAAGTCAGTCAGAATCATTGGCTATGCGTCGTCGACAAAGAGGACAATAATTTCCCTTGCATTTTTAAGTTTTGTAAACATTCACAAATTTGCAAATCTTAGCACGTTACAGTGAAAATTAATTAACACCCAACTCCCTGAAATAAGACGAAAAACAAAGAAACAGCAACGGTTCCCTTTTGACTATTGTCGTGAGTGTACAAAAATATTCTCCCAGCAATGTCAGCAGCTTCATGGACGATGCAAAACAAAAATTTGACTTCACCCGACGCCTTCGTCACTGTAATGGTTTCATTATTTCACTTTTAATTTAGGAGGTGTCGTCTTCTCGCCCGGCATATTAATTTCACCCGACACTGGTAATTTATGACACTAATTTGTTTATATCGTTACTAAATAACGAACAAGTTGAGAATAATCATTAAATTAATACCAAAATGGGTGACAAAACACATGTTTTCGATGCGTAAAAATACTTTTATGTGCGTAGACAATGGTAAGGTTGTTTAAAAAAAAAAAACTTCAACTTTAAAGGCTTTTTAATGTTTAGAGGAAAAGTCCCAGATCGTTAAAACGTTATTGAAAGTTATAAAATGAAAACATAAAGTCTAATTTATTTTGTGGACCTATATGCATTTGCATTATTTAGAGCTAATATTGGGTTGCCCAAAAAGTAATTGCGGATTTTTCATATAGTCGGCGTTGACAAATTTTTTCACAGCTTGTGACTCTGTAATTGCATTCTTTCTTCTGTCAGTTATCAGCTGTTACTTTTAGCTTGCTTTAGAAAAAAAGTGTAAAAAAAGTATATTTGATTAAGGTTCATTCTAAGTTTTATTGAAAATGAATTTACTTTCTTTCAAAAAATCCGCAATTACTTTTGGGCAACCCATAGTTACTTGAAAGAAATCGAGACTTCTAGAGAACTAAAAAGTCAATTCTGTAATTAAGTCGGTTATTTTCGAAATGCTGCGGTGCACAGTGGGAGAAAATTGGAAAAAAGAACAAGTAAAAAATATGACGGGTAGAGCTATCCTTTTGAAATTTGGAATGGTAAGAGCTGAGGTGGTAGCAATGCCCAAGGTTGTCGGGGTGTCTTTTAAGTTATTCACCTCGGTACTTCTAAAAATTGTTGGCGCTGCCAAATCTTTGTTTGTGGTTTGTATGGAAATCGGATTTGATTGGATTGATTTTAGTTTGTAGTTTATATACATGGTATGTATATGATTAACAGTGGTGCAGGGTTTTATATAGTAGGCCTCGACCCCGACTTTTGTCTTGCCTTACTTGTCCTTTTCTATTCTTTTCAAAGATCTCCACATTAAAAATATTCGAAATTAAACGGGCTTAATTTTAAATCGGAAAATTGGTTAATATTTGATCTTTGTTCATACGTGATCACTGAATTATGTAAAACTGTATTTGCCTTGGTCAGGATATACTTTTCGTTACATAGTTTTCATTTTTCCATGAATACTAGAAATACATATAGCTACAACTTATATACAACTGTATTGTACCTAAGCTAAAGCAACCATCACCACCAGGAAAAAGGGGGAGGCTGTTTTGAAATCGATACCCTAATGTAAAACGAATCGTACGCTTGCAATACTCCGAACTTTATTACATTACAGCATAGATACCGCATGTCTGACTGCGTGTCTTCTATGTATTTGTGTTCGTTATGCTGGAGTTAAATTTCGGGATGATATAAAGGATTCCACCTTTTGCCTCTGGAAAAAAGGAGAGGGATAAAGAAACGAAACAACAAATTAGAGGATTGAAAATAATTTATGGCCTGAAAATGTTGACTTATGTTACAGCGGATGGATGTGTTTTACCTTTTATGTGTGGCAGAAAAGGTACGTACCTTACATTCTTATATGCATGTGCCGGGCACTGAGGGCAATGGTAGATAATGCATAAATGTGCAATTAAATAGCATAGTTTCGAAAATATTCTACGAAAAAGAATAATATACACAAGTTTGTTTTTTTTTCTAATGAAATAATGATAAATAAAAATAAAATAATAAATAAAACAGAAAGACCCCAGCTAGAATTGAAAAACAGCAAAATTAAAAAAATATTACTTTACTTTACTTTAATAGGCTATGACAGAATATTTCTTCCACTAGCCGAATGTAGAATAGCGTTCCAAGCGCCTCGATCTTTTGCGCTCATTCTAAAATCTCTGACAACAAGTTTCGAGGTGTCTCCCACAACTTGATCTTTCCATCGGGCTTTTGGTCTTCCCGGTTTGCGTGTACCACCGTGTTTGCCTTCAAAAGACTTCTTTGCTGGAGCTTCTTCATCCATTCTGACAACATGACCTAGCCAACGCAGCCGTTGTATTTTGATGCGTGTAACTATGCTATCGTCGTCATACAGCTCATACAGCTCGTGGTTCATACGTCGCCTATATTCTCCGTTAACGCAAACTGGTCCATATATTTTACGAAGAATCTTTCTCTCAAATACTCCAAGCACTGCCTTATCTGCCTTCACAAGTACCCATGCTTCAGAACCACATAACAGCACGGGTAGTATCAGTGTCTTGTAAAGTGTAGTCTTAGTCTGTCGAGAGGTGGCCTTGTTTCTAAACTGCTTACTTAGTCCAAAGTACCATCTGTTTGCCAGTATTATTCTTCGCTTTATCTCAAAACTGGTGTCATTCGTTTCGGTTACGGCGGTGCCAAGGTAGATAAAGTTACTGACTATCTCAAAGTTGTGGTTCCCAACTTTCTCCATGTTCTTTATCTGCTCGGTTGTACAAGGCTTTTTGGGAGTGGAAACCATCCATTTCGTCTTATCTCCATTTACTGCCAGACCCATTTTCACTGAATCTTTTTCGATTCTTTCAAAGGCTGCAGTTACTACTTCAGGTGACCGACCTATGATATCGATATCGTCGGCATAGGCGAGTAGCATGTGCTTTCTTGTGATTAGTGTGCCATATCTATTCACTTCTCGTATTATCTTCTCCACGAGAGGCTGTCTCCTTGTCTGAAGCCTCGTATGGTATTAAATGGTTCGGAGAGATTCTTTCCTATTCTTACTGAGGAACGCGTATCAGCAAGTGTCATCCTGCAGAGTCTTATTAATTTTACAGGGATACCAAACTCAGACATGGCTTGAAATACCTTTGAACGTAAAGGAGTATCAAAAGCGGCTTTGTAGTCAACAAAGAGGTGGTAGGTGTTGATTTGTCCTTCTCGGGTCTTTTCCAGGATTTGGCACAGTGTGAATATCTGGTCTAGGGTGGATTTACCAAGTCTAAAGCCGCATTGATAGGTCCCAATTATCTCATTGATTTTAGGTTTTAATCTTTCACACAGTACGCTCGAGAGTATCTAGTATGCGATGGGAAGGAGACTTATTCCTTTGTAGATGGCACATTCCGTCTTGTCTCCTTTCTTGTGTACGGGACATAGTATGCTGAGGTTCCAATCATCGGGTATGCGTTCTTCTAACCAGATTGCGCAGATAAGCTGATGCATACGCCTTATGTCGCCTCCGGTCTTAAATAGTTCAGCGGGTAACCCGTCGGCTCCTGCTGCCTTGTTGTTCTTTAGTCGGGTGACGGCTACTTGGACCTCATTCTGACTAGGAGGTAAACATTCTCTACCATCATCAGGGATTGGTTCTGCGGTATCCTCTTCCCATATCCTCAGCATGTTATCTGTGTCAGTTAGCAAATTACCTTCTTTGTCTCTGCAGGGGGATGTGCCTGCACCAAAGCCATCGGTTTGGTGTTTAATTCTTTGGTAGAATTTCCGGACTTCATTCTGACTCCTGTACATCTCAATTCGCTCGCACTCACGTCTTTCCATTTCCTTTTTCTTTCTGCGGAATAGACGTTTCTCCTCTCTCCTTTTCTCCCGATACCTCTCCTTCATCTGGCGCGTTGCTACTGATTGCAGGGTTGCTCTATATGCCGCATTCTTGGCTTCAGTAGCATCTCGACACTCTTGGTCCAACCATGGGTTTTTGGATGAGGCTTTCGGTACCCAAGTACGGATTTCGCGGCAGTTTCCGTGGAGTGGGCAATAGTTTGCTACTGCGCCATTATATCATCGGAACAGGGAGTGCTTTCATCAAGCAGTTGGGTCACTCGAGTGGAGTATGCCGCTGCCATTTGTTGTGTCTGCAGCTTTTCAATGTCCAGCTTAATGGGCAGTGTCAGATCGTACTTTCCTCACCATGTTCAAACGGGTGCGAACCTTTGCTGCAACAAGGTAATGATCCGAATCTATATTCGCTCCACGGATCGATCGTACATCTAACACGCTGGATAAATGCCTTCCATCTATCACAACTTGATCAATTTGGTTTCTCGTGTTTTGATCGGGTGACAGCCATGTGGTTTTGTGGATATTTTTATGTTGAAATCTGGTGCTACTAACTACCATGTTTTTTGCCGCGGCGAAATCTATCAGCCTCAACCCATTACTGGACGTTATCTCGTGGAGGCTAAACTTTCCGACTGTTGGACCAAAAATGTCTTCCTTCCCTATTTTCGCATTAAAATCTTCCAGAACGATTTTAATATCATGGGTGGGGCAGCGGTCATATTCTCTCTCTAGGCGCTTGTAGAAAATATCCTTGGTCTGCTCGTCTTTGTCTTCCATCGGGGCATGGGCACAAATAAGGCTGATGTTGAAGAATTTGGCTTTTATGCGGATTGTGGCTAGCCTCTCATCCACCGGAGTAATGCTGGAGGCATGGTGTTTCAGTCTCCGACTAACCACAAATCCGCAGTCAAATTCATGCCTCGTGTTATGGCAGCTATAGTATAGTTCGCCACCGTTTGGTGTTGTAGTGACGCCATTCCCAGTCCATCGCACTTCCTTTAAGGAATACATCCGCCAGCATGTATACTGCACCATCATGGTCCTTTTTTCGTTTGCGTGGGTCGTCAACGTTGGGAGGGTCCGTTTTTGCTTAAAAAAATATAATAGTAAAAATTTTAGGGATATTTTTCTTAGAGACTTTGATTACATTGATGTGTTGTCTTTAAAGAAACTTTCAATAGGTTTTTACAAAAATGTCATAGAAATTTGAAAAAAATTCATTAAAATTTTTTTTTTAAGAAACATTTTATTTAATTTTTGTCTCTAACACATGTCGTTAAAATTTTGTCCTTAGAAAAAATCTCATTGATATCTTCTCTTTAGAGAAAATTGTATAGATTTTTTGTCTTTAGGAAATTTTTAATAATATTATCTTAAAGTGTCCTTAAAATTTTGTGCTTGGCAAATTTTTTATTAAAAATTTTTCTTTTAAAAAGAATTCATTAAAAAATTCTTAAGAAACAATTGCATTAAAATTTTCTTCAAAAAAATTCATTGAAATTTTGTTTTTGCATTGGGAAAAGTACAGCTAAAAGACAGGGTTGTCGAGCGTGTTAAATGTGGTATTTGTATCATAGAGTCTTTTTCGCAATAAATACGGTTTGGTTAATAAAACTTCTAACCAAAGGCGAAAAGCGTCCCACAATGGTTGGTGTGTTGCGATCTCGGGCTTTCCTTTTTGCATTTGAAAAGAAAATCTCCGATCGTTGAGCTCGTCTCGAAAGAGAAACAGACAAAAATTGTGAAATTTGCTCTAACAGGTAAAAAAACTTCAAAATGAAAAAGTTCGGCAGCGCACTGCCGGGATTTGAACCTGGGCACACGGAGCAACAGCGAGAGCCGTTGCCGTTGTCTAGCGTTCGAAGCCATCAATACAACTTCCAACAGATGAACAGATGTAATTGTTGCCGACGAAAAATCTGTCATTGCACGAAAAGCATATGCATTGGGAAAAGTACAGCTATCAGATAGGGTTGTTGAGCGTGGTTAATGTGGTATTTGTATCATAGAGGCTTTTACGCATTAAATACGATACAAATGCAACATACCACGGCCCTTGAAGCGATCACACCTAATATGGTTGAAAAGTTTTCTGTGTGTTGGCTTTCCTTTTCCATTTGTAAAGAAATATCGCCGATCTTTGAGCTCATCTCGATACACTCATAGACAAAAGATTGCTAAAAATAGCAAACACTGTCTGCTGAATATTTGTAGAAAATTTTGCTGCTATTGTGGCAGTAGCTCTGCACAGCAGTAGTACTGCAATTTCAGATAAGCAGGCTTACTGCTGAAAAGGCTGTTGTTTGCTAAAATGATAGCTGCTTAATTATGAAGGGGATGTTAGCAGAAACAAGTAAAAGCGTGCTAAGTTCGGCGTGGCCGAAACTTGGGAACCCACCACCATGGATTCTGCTAAGAATTCATACAAAATAAATTTGGTAGAAAGGTATAATTTTATTCTATATACCAAACATAAGTCTAACCATAAAAAATTAAAGCTTCTACAAACCGAAATGGATAATCGGGAGGCCGGTTTATATTGGAGCTATATCAGCTTATAGACTGATTTATACCGTACTTGGCTCAGTTGTTGAAAGTCATAACAAGGCACTACATACTCAATTTCAGCCAAATCGGACTAAAAACGCGGTTTGTGATATGTGAGCTATATCATATAACAGAAAACTACATGTAAAATTCCAGCCTAATTGGATAAAAATTGCGGCTTGTAAAGTCTCGAGAAGTCAAATCGGGAGATCGGTTTATATGGAAGCTATATCAGGTTATAGACCGATTTGAACCGTACTTAACACAGCTGTTGAGAGTCATAACAAAACACTGCGTGTAAAATTTTAGCCAAATCTGACGAAAATTGCGGCTAGTTAAAGCTTAAGTCAAATCGGAAGATGGGTTTATATGGGAGCTATATCTAAATCTGAAACGATAAGGTCCATTTGCAATCCCCAAAGACCTATATTAATATTAAACATCTGTACAAAATTTTAAGCAACTATCTCTACGCGTCCGACCGCAATCGAGACTTCGACAGACGGAGGGAGGGACATTTCTAGATCGACTCGAAACGATCAAGAATATATATACTTTATGGGGTCTTAGATGAATATTTTAAGGTGTTACAAATAGAATGACTAGATAAGTAAAATCCCATCCTATTGTGGTGGTTACAAATATAAAGTCCACATGTTAATGTGTATCTCAGTGGATGTTTATAATCACCACTGAATGTATACTTTCCACAACCTTTTTTTATACCCTCCACCACAGAATCGTCATTCTGTCTGTAACATCTAGAAATATGCGTCTGAGACCCCATAAATTATATATATTCCTGATCGTCATGTCATTTTATGTCGATCTAGCCATGTCCGTCTGCCCGTCGGTTTGTCGAAAGCACGCTAACTTTCCAAGGAGTAAAGCTAGCCGCTTGAAATTTTGCACAAATACTTTTTATTAGTATAAGGGGTTGAGATTGTAAATGGGCCAAATCGGTCCATGTTTTGATATAGCTGCCATATAAACCGATATTGGGTCTTCATTTCTTAAGCCTCTAGAGGGCGCAATTCTTGTCCGATTTGACTGAAATTTTGCACGTGGTGTTTTGGTATCACTTCCAACAACTAAGTATGGTTCAAATCGGTTCATGTTTTGATATGGCTGCCATATAAACCGATCTTGGGTCTTCACTTCTTGAGCCTCTAGAGGGCGCAATTCTCGTCCGATTTGACTGAAATTTTGCACGTAGTGTTTTGGCATCACTTCCAACAACTGTGTTATGTACGATTCAAATCGGTTCAAAATCTGGTACAGCTGTCATATAAACCGATTATGGATCTTGACTTCTTGAGCCAATAGAGCGCGCAATTCTTATCCGATATGGCTGAAATTTTGCATGAGGTGGTTTTTTATAGCTTCCGATAACTGCGCTTAGTATGCCGAAAATCAGTACATAACCTGATACAGCTGCTATATAAACCGATCTTGGGTCTTGACTTCTTGAGCTTCTATAGGGCGAAATTTCTATCCGATTAGACTGATATTTTGCACGTAGTGTTTTGGTATCACTTCCAACAAATGTGTTAAGTATGATTCAAATCAGTTCATAATCTGGTATAGCTGTCATATAAACCGATCTTTGATCTTGACTTTTTGAGCCGATAGAGCGCGCAATTCTCATCCGATTTGGCTGAAATTTTGCATAAGGTGTTTTGTTATGACTTCCAATAACTATGCTAAGTATAGCGCAAATCGGTACATAACCTGATTCAGGTGTCATAAAAACCCATCTGGGATCTTGACTTCTTTAGCCTCTAGATGGTGTAATTCTCATCCGATTTGGCAGAAATTTTGTACAACGGCTTCTCTCATGTGGCTTCAACATATGTGTCTAATATGGTCTGAATCGACCAATAGCTTAATACAGCTCCCGTATAAACCGATCTACCGATTTAGCTTCTTGAGCACCTATAAGGCGCAATTCTTATCCGAATGAACTGAAATATTACACAATGGCTTCTACAATGTTCAGCATTTATTTATGGTCCGAATCGGGCTATAACTTGATATAGCTTCAATAGCATAACAGTTCTTATTTAATATCCTTTGTTTGCCTAAAAAGAGATACCGCGTATAAAATTAAAAATGGGTTTTTAAAAATTTGTATTCAATAAAATCTTGCTAACAGCTATTATTTTGAACACTTCTGTAAGAAATAATCGGTACATAAGGAGGGGTGTTTTGCTACATTCAGTTTAGCCTTAGATGGGGTGAATGTGTACGTATGCGTGTTTTTTGAAATGGGAATAATCAGCAGATAAGATGGTATGGATGATTAAAGAACTTGGCTTAAATCCAATACACAAAATGGCATCTGTCATGAAGAAAATAGTTATTTAAAAAATTAATTTTTGATGCTGGATTTTTAGTTTTTTTTTTGCTGTGTTTTTACTATTGAATTTAAAAATAAAAAAGAATTATTTGATTATTAAACATTTTTTTTTGCTTTTTCAAATAAGGTTTCTAATGCCGGAGATGTGCTTGGTTATTGTACATCAAGATGACTTCAAATTAATATTACATATATTCAAGCAAGATGTTAGAAAAGTATATCCCGAGCAAAATCCAAAAATGTCTGCCATCAGATTTAATTGAATCAAATTATATCTTATTAGATAAAATTAGAAACAATTAGATACAATTTTTATCTCAAATTTGTCCCGATATTAATTGCAGTTTAGTAATTATTTAAAACACAAAAAAGTACAAGAGAAATTAGTTTTGTAAAAATTTAAATTGAACTAAATTTTAAGTTAGAATAAAATACGTCGAAACCCGAACCTCCCAAATCCTACACCAACTAGAGAACAAATAAAATTTGGTGGTATTAAAACTTGAAATTTTACATTAATATACGTTTAATTTGTGATGACATATATGCAATGTGCATTGCTTACACATTTTACATGTGGAAATTCATTTATTAGAGGTTTAGCTTAATACATTCGACTCCGAAAGAAGCACTGCAGAGCAACATCTCTAAGAAAAATAACACTGATTTTTTTTTTTAAATTTAAGAAAAAATTCTTCGAAATCAAATTTTTTCTGAAAAAAACCTCATCATACATAAAATTTGCATAATTTATTAGATTTCGCCATTTTTGATCGGTAGAAGACGCACTAAATGGTGAAATTAAGAGGACTGTCTGGATTTGTTTTCAATTTTCACTAAAAGAAAAAATGCATTAAAAATATTTTTTAACCCTAGTACAAAATTTGAAAATTCGGAACAAATTTGAAATCAAATTTTATTTAATTTTATCTAATTTTAGCTAATTATATATAATTTGATCCAATTACATCTGACGACAATTTTTTTTCCTTTTCAATTCGCATCTCCGATCATTGAGCTCGTCTCGAAAGAGAAACAAACAAAAATTGTAAAAATTTAATGATCTCGCCCTAACAGGCAAAAAACTTGAAAAATTAATAATTCGGCAGAGCTCAGCCAGGATTGGAACCTGGGCACACGGAGCATCAGCGAGAGCCATTGCCGTTATCTTAGCGTTTGAAGCCATCAATACAACTTCCAACAGATGCACAAAATCATGTGTAGTACGGAAGAAGTTTAATTTGTCACAGAAAGAATGTCTGTCATTACACAAAAATACATGCATTAGGAAAAGTACAGCTAATGGACAGGATTGTCGAGTGTGCTTAATGTGGTAATTGTATCATAGATGCGTTTTCGCTATTAATACGATTCAAATACAACATACCAACACACGGCCCTAGAAGCCATCACATCTAATATGGTTGAAAAGTCTTCTGACCAAATACGAAACGAGTCCCATAGTGTGTGTTGCTATCTTTGGCTTTCCTTTTTCATTTGCATCTCCTATCATTGAGATCGTCTCGAAATAGAAACAAACAAAAATTTCTCTTAAGTCAATATTTTATTGTATGCTCTAACTACTATAAAGAAACCTCGAAAAAGAAAATCTAAGTGAGGAATTCCGTGCTACTTACTGGTATTGTGTCCCCACCCAAGTGCCGGTATCTGTTAGCCGCCAAAGCGGGGCAATGACATAGGAAATGCTCCAACGTCTCATCATTTTCCCAGCATGCCCAACACATGCTATCACTTGCCGCACCGATTTCACATAAGTGAGCTCGTAGTCCTATGTGCTCGTAGTCCTATGTGTACCGAAAACTATACTGACCACCTTCTTACTTTCTTTCGGTAATAGCTCCGTCTTCTCACGATCTGGATTTCCCCATATGATTTTCGCCATCCTACCGACCGTTTCTCTATTCCACAGGGTTCAGCATTCGTCACCCATGCCCCTAACTCGGACTTCTCGACGCGAAAGGGTTTCGGTTAACCAAGTTTATTGCTGGTTTCCATTACCCTTTAATCTGCTATGGCCCGGCACCCAAACGATGCAGATCGTACCATCCTCAAAGAAAGCGTTAATCTCCTTCTTACATTCCAAGACTGTTTGTAACTTTACCGTCCTGGGTTTTATTGCCCTTATGACCATTAAATTGTCCGTAAAGATTTTCATACTCGACGTCCTCGCGTTAGCACCACACCACTTTACACATTTAGACTGCCTGACCCTATTATGGTCAGGCAGTCTAAAACAGATCTCAGTCCTTGGGTTCTCAATATAGACCCTCAGGCCCACTCTGTCCTCTAGCTTTGATCCATTCGTGTAACATGATCTTCCAGATGCCAATACTAGGATTCCGTCATTCCAAGACTGTGCCGCTGGCAGCAGTGCCTCGTACTCGATCTCAAATGTGCAATTTCGCAATTGGTTTAAATAAAATTTTGTATAGATATAGCCAAATTCTTAAAGTGTTCCTCGAAGAGTCACACGGGTTGATACCGTGTTTTGGTAGTTTGGAAGGCATAAAAACATGAGATGGGAGCACCTTAACGAAGGGGTTAGTATGTCCACTTATGGCGCCAAGAGCCTGGTTACAAATTCTGGCAAGAACTCCAGATCATTGGCTTTTATCCTTTACTGATCCTGGTGGCATTGTGGGGCTTCGGTTATGTTAAACTTCTCCACATGATTCTCTGCTGTCATAAGCGTAGGAACGCCGCACCCCAAAGTTGTAGCCCCTTGAGATTTTTGAAAATAACTATGTTTTTCACCAAAATATCCTAATGTATCGCTAGGGGTTTTAGCCCACCCTTGCAGAAAGATTAACTGATTTCACTAATATCTGCGGCACGCCGTTAGGACTCGGCAATAAACAGGAGCAAACTTCTCACGTATCAATGAGTGCAGTCCGATTCAAGTTTAAGCTCAATGATAAGTGGCCTCCTTTTTTAAAGCCGAGTTCGAACAGCGTGCCGCAGTGCGACACCTCTTTGGAGAGGAATTTTACATGGCATAGTACCTCACAAATGTTGCCAGCATTAAGAAGGGAAAACCACCACTAAAATATTTTCTAGATGGTCTCACCAGGATTCGAACCCAGGCGTTCAGCGTCATAGGCGGACATACTAAACTCTGCGCTACGGTAGCCTCCGTAATGATCTGAGACCCCAAAAAATTTATACATTTTTGATCATCTGGAGATTCTTAGTCGATGAAGTCCTATGCGCCCATTTGTCTGTCTACAGCTCGTCAACTAACGATTTAAGCTAGACAAATGAAAAAGTTAAGATGGAGCCTCGAAAATTTTGCACAAATACTTTTTATTAGTATAAGTCCGATTGGATAGTAATTAGGCCAAATCGGTCCGACCTGAGTTTGGTCTGAACCGGTACAAAGCCAGATATATAGAACACATATAAACCAACCTCCAATTTGGATTCTTGCGCACCTGGAAGGTTTAATTTTTATACGATTCCGCTTGCATTTTTGCCGAGTGTGATCTGCATCGGTACTTAACCTGAAGTAGCTGAAATCTACCAATTTCCAGTTTTTGTCTTAATTGCTGCCAAAACCAAGTAAAAGGCTTTAATTTCGGCCGGACCGAATGTTATATACCCTACACCATGGATCGCATGTGACAAGTTCTTAAATGACTTTGTTTAAATATATAAGAGCCGTATCAAGTTATTGACCGATACTTATCATGGCTGTTAGAAGTTATGAAAAATACCACTTCTAAAATTTCAGGCAAATCGATTAATAATTGCTCCCTCCAGAAGCTCAGGACATCAAATTGGGAGATCGGTTTATATGACGGTTATATAAGGCTATGAACCGATTTAAACCATACTTGGCACAGTTATTAGAAGTCAAATCAACACGTTACATGCGTAATTCCAACTCAAGATGTCAGCTCGGCAGACCGATTTATATGGAAGCTAAATCAAAACATGGACCGAACTACACCAAAAAGACGTTCGATAAACTGACGGATGAGCATGGCTAGATCGAATTAAAATGTTATGGCGATCAAAAATATATGCACTTTATGGGGTCATAGACAAATATTTCAAGGTGTTTCAAACGGAAGAAACACCTTGTCTCCAGGTTAACTCCGGTGGATAAGAGGCTAGCCACAATCCGAACAAATTATTCAACATCAGCCTTATTTGCACCCATGCCCCGACGGAAGACAAGAACGAACAGACCAAGGATATATTCTACGAGCGCATAGAAAGAAAATATGACCACTATCCCGCCCATGATATTAAAATCTTTCTGGAAGTACAATATTTAATGGGAAAAAAGGAAAGCAAAATATATTTGGGCCAACTGTCGGACAATTAAGCCTACACGAAGAAACTTCCGATAATGGATTAAGGCTAATAGACTTCGCCGCGGCAAAGAACATGGTACCAGATTCCAACATCGAAGGATTCACTCGGCCTTATGACTGTCACAAGATCAAAACAAGAAAAACCAAATAGATCATGTTGTGATGGATGGAAGGCATTCAACCGGTGTGTTAGATGTACTGTCGTTCTGGAGTGCTAACATCGATTCGGATCATTACGTTGTTGCAGCAAAGATTCGCACCCGTCGTAATCTGCCAAGAATCGAACGGTTTGACACTGCAAGAAAGTTGGACATTGGAAAGGTGCTGGCAAAGACATACTCCACTCGACTGATCCAAGTGCTTGATGAAAGCACTCCTTGTCCCAATGTTATAACGGCGCAGTGGCAAACCATTGCCCACTCCATGGAAAATGCAGAGACAAAGAAGAAAATCTGGCAACCGATACAAATAGTGTGCTGGGTATATGAAAATAACATTTTACCCAACTGCTAGTGTCCGATGATGGCGGCGAAGAGGATACCCCAGAACCAATTCCTGACGATGGTGTAGAATGTTTACCTCCTAGTCAGAATGAGGTCCAAGTAAAAGTGACCCGACTGATGAGCAAGATGGCAGCAGGAGCCGACGTGTTGCCCGCTGAACTATTTAAGACTAAAGGCGATACGCTGATAAGGCGTATGCTGCAGCTTGTCTGAGCGATCTGGCTAGAATAACGCACACCCAACGATTGGTATCTCAGCATACTATGTTCCGTACACAAGAAAGGAGACAAGACTGAATGTATCAACTACAGAGGAATAAGTCTTCTCCCCATCGCATACAAGATGCTCTCGAGCGTACTGCGCGAAAGATTAAATCCTAAAGTCAATTAAATAATTAGACCTGGTAAATACAGCATATACCAGATATTAGCAATGCTCCAAATCCTGGACCTGAGAAGGAAAAATCAATACCTACCATCTCTTTGTTGACTGCAAAGCCTCTTTCGATAGCCCTATACGTTCAAAGGTATTTCAAGCCAGGTCTGAGTTTGACATCCCTGCAAAATTAATAAGAATAGAAAAGAATTTTCCGGAACTATTCAATACCAAACGAGGTTTCAGAAAAGAAGACAATCAATATCCTGGTGGAAAAGATTGGCACACTAATCATAAGACAACACATGCTACTCGCCTATGCCGACAACATCGATATCATTGGTCACATACCGGTAGTAGTAACTACAGTCTTTGAAAGTAAAGAAAGAGAGTCAGTGAAAATGGGTCTGGCAGTAAATGGAGATAAGACAAAATGGATGGTATCAACTCCTAATGCGCCTTGTACAACCGATCAGATAAAGAAAATTTTAGAAAGTTGGGAACCACTTTGATATAGTCATCAACTTTATCTACTTCAGCACCGCCGTAATCGAAACGAAAGACACCAGTTTTGAAATAAAGCGAAGAATAATATTGGCAAACAGAATTCTACTTTGGATAAGCAGTTTAGAAATAAGGTCGCAGAAGAAGATTACACTATACAAGACACCGATACTACCCGTGTTGTTCCGAGGCATAGTACTTGTGAAGGCAGATGAGGTAGTGCTTGGAGTATTTGAGAAAAAGATTCTTCGTAAAATATATGGACCAGTTTAAGTTAATGTAGAATATAGACGTCGGATGAAACACGAGCTGTATAATGACGACGAGCATAGCTAGACGTATCAAAATACAACGGTTGCGTTGGCTAGGTCATGTTGTCAGAATGGATGAAGAAGCTACAGCAAAGAAATCCAACACAAACCGTGACGACCAAAAGCCCGACGGAAAGATCAAGTGGTGGGAGAGACCTGGTAACTCGGTGTTAGAGATTTAAGAATGAGCCCAGAAGATCCAGGCTCTTGGAACTCTGTTCTACGTTCGGCTGATGAGACAAATGTTCTGTCATAGCCAATTAAAGTAAATATAGTAAAATCAAAACTTTTGCTGTCTGAAAACAGCAGGAAATTTTAGATGTTTGAGCGAAATTTACTGCGGCATTTCAGCTAATGTTTTGTCGTTACAGCAAACTTTCTTGATGATAGTATTAATTAAAATCCTTATTTATTAGTTAATCAATGAATCATTATTTATATCAATTAGCTGATTTTGTACAGCACACTGAAAGAATTGCTACACACTATTGCCATAGGTTTGCTAAAATGACAGTCATATCTGTTGTTCCATTTTTCCATCAGACAAAAATTGTCTTTTAACAAATATATATAATTTTCATTTATATTGCAGCCGTGCAAACCTTCCCCACAAGTAATACACAAATAAACCTATTCATGCAAATGACAGCAATTACACTACTTATGCATACAATTAACCACATGTATTAATACTTTTACCTTTTTTAGAATCGCAACAATGCAACAACCCACCATCCATCCTAATTAGACCAATTCGCTTTGGGATAATATTACAAATTTTTACGTAAGGCATCGATTGAAATGCTTTCTTCTTGATTTGCCATCAGTCCGAGCGTGACAAATGGATGGCGGGCAATTCGTTACCGTCTACAATGTGGTGGCAAGTTCTTGTTACGCCTTGAAAGTTTTTGCAGTACCCGAAAACTATTTGGCATTTGCAAGTTTGGATGAGAAGAGAGTGTGGCGTCATACATGGGGCATTTGGCTTTTGGGTACGTCTAAGAGAAATCAGTGAACAGCAGCCAATAGTCGCCATATATCTTTTGGCTGTCTTCTTACACTGCATCAAAAACAATCTGCTGCAAACTGTGAAAATAAATCAGTTTGAATTTAGTTCGAGCAATGAGCAATGACTCTTTCATTCTTTCTTATTGTACGTACATCAAATCGCATCGCATCTCATCTTGTCTCAATGTATTTTCTTTCAAATAGGGTTATTAAAAGGGAACGTGGAAAGATTTGAATTTGAAACAAATAAAATATGGTCTAAGTTTGGCCATGCGAATCTTGGATACCCATCACCATTAATTCTGCTAAAAATGTTTAGAAATTAAATGATCTACATCAATAAGAAATATCTGTGAAAAATTATAAACGGATAGCTTTATTCGCTCTGTACGCAGAAGAATATACAGACCGACAGACGTTCATTACTAGACCGCCTTAGATTGTCAAGAGTATCAAGTATATATGTATATACGAGGACGGTCCAAAGAGTTGCTAAAAAAGCAAACCCATACAATTTGAGAATGTTTTTGCTTATTAATCAAAATAATCTCCATTTGCTCGATACACCTTTTCCAACGATTTTCAATAGTTTCGATACCCAAGTGCTTGGAACTTTAATTACATTGATTTTTACCATAGCAATAGTGAATTGCCAATTTTTTTTCTGCCAGGCACGGGATGACTATGAGCACCACATGGGTGGGAACTCTGAGCTCCGATTTGTGGGATGTTCATTGTCATTACGAGAAGCTCAGCTGAGAGCTACCACAGATATCGGATTGCTTCGACTTACAGTGGCGGTTAATCAATGCAATTGAATGGAGAGTCTCAGTGACAGGCCGGGTGGCACCTGCTATTATACCTTCCACCATAGGATTGGGGTATACTAATATTGCCATTCTGTTTTTAACTACTCGAAATATTCATCAGAGCCCCATAAAGTATATGTATTCTTGATCGTCGTGACATTTTTTGTCGATCTAGCCATGTCTGTCCGTCCTTCCGTCCGTCTGTCGAAAGCATACTTCTTATTAGTGTAGGTCGGTTGGGATTGTAAATGGGCCATATCGGTCCATGTTTTGATATAGCTGCCATATAAACCGATCTTGGGTCTTGACTTCTTGAGCCTCTAGAGGGTGCAATTCTTATCCGATTGGAATGAAATTTTGCACGAAATATTTTGTTATGATATCCGACAACTGTGCCAAGTATGGTTTAAATCGGTACACAACCTAATGTAGCTGTCATATAAACCGATCTTGACTTCTGGAGCTTCTAGAGGGCGCAATTCCTATCCGATTTGGCTGAAATTTTACATGACGTATTTTATTATGACTTTCAACAACTGTGCCAAATAAGGTTCAAATCGGTTTATAACCTGATATAGCTACCCGGCCATACTTTGCACTATTTTACTTGTTTTTTAAACACTGCATGGCATGGCGAGTTAATGACACTTTTAAATAACCATTGACAACAACGTTCCCGCGGCGATCAGTCCTATGGATCGGAACGAGCTTGCTCACCTATAAAGCATGATGAGAATCGCTACCACCACATAAATGGTTTTCCAATAGGAGGTGTTATTTTGAATCTCCGGAGATCTCGGTAGCTGCCACTTTTGAAGCTTTTATTGTTTGACATTTACAATTTACGCCATTATTAAAAATGGAACGAAACGCGATTCAACAAATTTTTGAAAACATGAAACCATCTTGACTGATATGGCCCACTTCCACCTCGGTAGCTACGTCAACAAGCACAATTTTCGCATCTAGGGCTCGGAAAACCCAAGAGTTATCATTGAAAAAGCCTCTCAATTCCACCCGGGGTCATTTGAAGTAACTTTTCGTAAATGAGGTTTAATCAACAGTTAAGGATTGCGCTGTTGAGAGATGATTAATTATTTTCTATGGTTGAAAGGCATTTATGGAGTTGAACGGTATTTATCTGGACAACATATATTTTCACCAAGACCAGAGTTACCGTTGCGAATTTTAGAAAATGACAAAAGAGTGTATATTTTGAAAATGTGTCACAAAAAAGGTATTTTCTTCAGAAAATGGTCAACATTTTTTCTTCAACGGTGGTATTCCCCTCCTAATGCTGGCAACATTGTGCTATGTAAAAACTTCTTTCCAACATTTATTGGTTCTGAATCAAGTTTTACACCTGATTCAGAGCCGGTTTCCAACAATTTCTGCATATTTTTTCCAATTGCTCACTGCCACACCCGGCAACCATCGCTAACCTGTGTTTGTATACCCTCCACCATAGAATCGAAATATTCATCTGAGACCCAAAGAAGTATATATATTCTTGATCGTCTTGAAATTCTAAGTCGATTTAGCCATGTCCATCCGTCTATCCGTTAGTCTGTTGAAATCACGCTATCTTTCGAAGGAATCAACCTAGGCGCTTAAAATTTTGCATAAATACTTCCTTTTAGTGTTGGTCGGTTAGGATTGTAAATGATCTAAATCGATCCATGGATCTTGACTTCTTGAGCCTCTCTGATTTGGCTGAAATTTTGTACGAAACGTTTTGCTTTAACTCCCAGCAACTGTTCCAAGTATGGCTCAAATCGGTTCATAACCTAATAAAGCTGTCATATAAACCGATCTCGGATCTTGACTTCATGAGCCGCTAGAGAGCACAATTATTATCCGATTTGGCTGAAATTTTGCACAAAGTAGTTAATTTCAACTTTCAACTACTGTTCCATAGCTCCCATATAAAATGATCTCCTGATTATAACTTTTGAGACTCTAACTTGGTGTAGCTCCAATAGCATAGCAATTCTTTTCCATTATTTTTTTGTTTGCCTATAAAGACATATCGGGCAAACACGATATATGGTGGAGAGCATATAAGAATCGGCTCGGCCGAACTTAGCACGCTTTACCTTGTTTCTCTATAAAATCACTTAATATCTATAGATTGGCGAACGAATCGAATCTGAACATGTTAGTAGATTTGACGTTGATATGTAATTGACAACACAATGTCGCTACAAGGAACAAAACGTGTAAACAAAGAAGAACTAAAGAAAAAATAACAAGTGCAATAGTGCTAAGTTCGGCCGGAAACCCACAACCATGAATTCTGCTGATATGGCTGTTAAATAAACCAATCTTTAGTTGAAGGGCATAATTTCATTCTACATACAAAACTTCTGTCACACCAGCAAAAATTAAAGCATCTAGGATCCGAACAAGGATGATCGAGAGACCGGTTTACATGGAAGCTATTCCAAGTAATAGACTGATTTGGACCGCATTTGACGTCGCAACATGCATGCAAAATTTAAGCTAAATCGGACAAAAATTTCTACTTGTAAGGACTCAAGAAGTCAAAACGGGAGATTGGTTTATATGGGAGCTATATCAGGTTATAGACCGATTTGGACCATACTTAGCACAGTTTTTGGAATCATAACAACACTACGTGCTTAATTTCAATAAAATTGCGGTTTGTAAGGTCCCAAGAAGTCAAATCGGGAGATTGGTTTATATGCGAACAATATCAGGTTACAGACCGATTTGAACCGTACTTAGCACAGTTGTTTAAAGTCATAATAGAACACTATATGCAAAATTTTTGCCAAATCGGAGAAATATTGCGGCTTGTAAGGGCTCAATAAGTCAAATGGGATGATCGGTTTATATGGGAGCTATTTCAGGTTATAGACCGATTTAGACTGTACTTGGCACAGCTATTGAAAATCTTAACAGACCATTACATGCAATATTTCAGCTAAATCAAACAAAAAATGCGGCATCCAGTGTGGAGATCGGTTTATATTTGGGAGCTATATCTAAATCTGAACCCTTATGTCCCATTTGCAATCCCCAACGACCTACATCAATAGGAAATATCTGTGCAAAATATCAAGGGGCTAGCTTTACGTGCTCGACCTCTATCGTGATTACGAGAAAAGTTTCCGGGTTATCTCTAGAAGAGGTTATCACAATTGGCCACCGGGATCTTATGATTTAACACATTCCGACTTCTTCCTTTGGCGCCTCTTGAAGAATTTGGTTTAATCCAACAGCGCAGCGTCAATGCAAGATTTCAAAGATAGAATTCGTAAGGATATCGAGGACATAGGGCAACCATTTTTCGACTAAGCTATGCAAAATTTCATGAAAAAGATACGGTATTGTAAACGTGGTCGAGGTGGCCATTTTGCAATTGTTCTTTTTCATTTTTATCGTCATACCTTGCTCTTTATTAAGAATACCAAAATAAAACATCTTTTTTGAAACCCCCACAAATGTTGTTACAAAATCAAATTTTTTCCATATTAACGAATCCACTGAAATTGTTAACTTTTTAATACTTCAATAAAAAAAAACACCTTGGCGCCTTGAAACTAAAAATATATGTTTTAATAGTTTACCACTTTTCACGAAAGTATTTATTATTCATACTACTACCGCCACCGGCCACTTTGGGACCGCTCTAGTATTACATAAGGCCGCAGTGAATATTTCGATGTGTTACAAACAGAATGACAAGGTTTTGAGTAAAAAGATAGTAAAAACTTCAAATCAAAAAATGACTACTGTAGCAAATTCGTAGAAATGACTCCAACCCTTTTTTGGGGAACTGGTGTGAAAATGGTAGAGAAAGAAAACCCATGAAATTTTATTTACATAACCCTATTAGGTATATATTTTATGTTTGTATGTACATATTTCTACATCCATGAACCTAGTATATGAAGTCAGTATGTATTATACGCCAATGTTCCGGTATTGTAACAAAACAACATATCACAGCTCACAACATAGCAGATTCGCAGTCCAAATCGCATCGCATCACATTACGAGAATGGGTACGTCACAAAAAAAAAAAAAAATACAACAGCAACAGTCTCATTGCATCAGTACATGATTTTGCTTATTTCGCTTTTGAGTTTTATATCATACTCTTTTTTCCTACTTGCCTCGCTTTCTTGGCATCCTTAGCGAGAGATTTATGACATTCGTTTTGGCAACACATTTAACTTATCTTATCTTTTTGTACGAAAAATTTGGCGTCATTTTTGCGTCTTTAATTAAAAGAGCAAACAAGAAAATAAAACAAAATATCAACCGCATCACTCAACTTTGTAGGATTTCAAAAGAAAATTGAAAGTTCTTTGAGACATGTTTTGGTCTATTGTAAGAACAACTGGAACCAACAATTAACCAATTAATGCCTATTTAAAAATGTACCGAGAAATATTAAGATAAAATATGCAGCAGAACCCCAACTTTTCATTCAATACCTATGAAATGTGAAGCCGTGGGTTTTATAACACCCACACGCGAAAACTAGAAGGTTTGTACACTCATAGAAAAAGTTTGTTGAAAATAGCAAACACAGACTGCTGAATATTGGTAGTTAATTTTGCTGATTTTAAGCACGCTCAACCAAACTTGTTATTCAAAACAGCAAAAATGTCTGCTGAAACAGTAGTTTTCGTTTGCTCAAAGTGGGAAAGCAGACATTACTGCTGTTTCCGCACCCAAAGGACTGCTGTATTAGAAAACATTTCGGTCAGCAAACAAAATCTGCTGTTTTAAATACACAAGTCTGATGAAAAATTGTGTTGGCTACTTTTTATGGTTGCCTGTTAACTGTTTTGCTTACTTTAGACATTTTTTTTAGAAATTTTGTTGGAAGAGATGATTTTAATCTGTGGAATATTACTGTAAAGAAGCTAGCTGATAAACAATTTCTTAGTACATATGACATCGCATCTATTTTTGCATGTAGTGTTCTGTTATGACTTTTATCAACTTTGACAAATACGGTCCAAATCGGTCTATAACCTGATATAGCTCCCATATAAACTGATCCCCTGGAAGCCGCAATTTTTGTCCAATTTAGCTAAAATTTTGCACATAGTTTTCTGTTATGACTTCCAACCACTGTACTGAGTAAATCGGTCTATAACCTGGTATAGCTCCCATATAAACCGATCTGCATTTGATATTTGACTTCTTGAGGCTTTAAAAGCCACAATTTTTGTCCAATTTGGCTAAAATTTTTCATGTGGTGTTCTGTTACGACTTCCAACAACTGTGCCAACTACGGTCTAAGTCAGTCTATAATCTGATACAGCTCCCATGTAAACCGGTCTCTCGATCATCCTTGTTCGGTTCCTAGAAGCTTTATTTTTTGCTGGTTTGACAGAAGTTTGGTATGTAGAATAATATTATCAACTAAATTTATTTTGTATAAATTCATTCCCCCATAGAGATAACAAAAGTTTATAAAGTAATTGCCGAGCCCACAGTAATGAATTCAGATTAAGCATCTCTGTATTCCGAAGACAAATAAAATAACGATGAACCCTCAGTAACGGTTTCTGCATTCACGCACAAGCGTTCAGTAGATACACACGAATCCGCTGTAACGGATTTAAAATGGAATCGGCAACGTTGCCAAATCCGTTTACGATAAAACCTTAAGGAACTTAGTCTGTGGTAAAGCATGACTACGTAGAATTCCATTTATTTCAAGTCCGAAATGTTTCTTTTACTGCAAATAATGTATTGTTACACGAAAATATGATTCATTTATTTTGATTAACTCTAATGTCTCTTCGATTTGGCTGAGAACATAAGCACGTGCGCCACTCTACGCGCACGCTCAGAACATTAATGCTTACTATTTTTTAATTTTTTATTGAGTCAGTTTCGTACAAACAAAATACCTTTAACACGAAGTTTTGCTTTTATTGTAACCGTGTAACGTGTCGCTTTAACATATCAAACGTGAGCCATGAACGTAGTGTTATTGAAGTTAACAAACTTTGTTTAATGTAAACCCTTAAGCAGCTTCGCCTATGTCAAAAGTACCTTCCTTTTGTTGTTAAACCAAAAACTCTTTAATTACAAAAGTGCTTTGATAGCCACAAACGATTATTCGTGTACTGGACCAAAAATTATTCTCTTGTGTCCTCCTACTCAGAAAAAGGATGAGTATTTGATGGTTTAGATCAGTGGTTGGCAAAAATACTCACTCTATTGCACATTACTTTGTACGTATACAAGAAAATAATCTCAAGCAGACCCACAAGCTAGCAAATAATTGCAATTGTGTGCTCGTCACTAGTATAGACACAGTGACCTTTTTTGTTTTGACTGAGCTAAAAGAAGTCAGCTCCGACTAGTGCGCATGGTTAACTTAAAAAGCGAAAATTTTTAAACTTTCGGTAGCAAAATTTTGGTATGTACAATGAGAAAAATTATTAGAACAACACACAAATGGGTACAAGGTACAAGAAAACGACAAGAATTTTTAAGGCACATACATTGTTTGATAACATTTACGCGATAAAGAAATATCCATTACAAACTCTTTTTTTAAATGTGCGAAAACATCAACTCCCATAAGAATTTTTGAAGAATTAAATCGGAAAGAGTTTGAACTTACAAATGATATGTTGGTGAAATATTGAGATTGAATTATGTTACAACAATACATTGAACTTGGCATCCTTTTCTATAAGCATAAGAATGAAAGACATTGTCAGGGAAAAAACTTTATATCTGTCACTAACTCTTGCAAGACTTTATCGCAAAAAATCATATACATTTATCGTAAACAAAGTTCAAAAAAGAAGTTTACTCGGCGAGGGCAGTCAGCGATTTCAAGAGGAGAGTCTCAGTTGCGGGTGAGATGGCACTGATTCAAACTTAAATACTGAGCGTCAATGATACTGGAAATACCAAGGCGAGTTATTTGCGCCTTCATAAAACCAATGGAGGCGAGCATCATATATTGAAGCGAGCGGCTCGCGAAATCGAGGAATACATGTGCGATCCCACATAACCCATGTGGTTAGGGCACTGGGCCAGTACCCCCGCCACCGAAAACTAAAACCATCACCATGGATATATTAATAATGCCAGTTTATTATTTATTTATTACAACTCCACTATCCCTAGTCCATCCAAATATGGGCTACTCTGGATCATATCTGATTCATACAAGACACATTTTCAGCGAAATCAGACAATAATATGGATTTTTATGGGATTAAGACCCTGAATTGGGAGATCGGTTTACATGGCAGCTATATCTTAAAATGGTCCGAATTGCACCATATTCAGGTCGAATGCCGGTAGGCTTAAAACAACTAACTGTTCCAAATGTCTGCGAAATTATAAATGCGTTTTTATGGGCTTGTAACCCTATATCGGCAGACCGGCTATATCTTAATATAATATATATAGCCAAGCTGCCGGTCTATGTCTTAATATAATCCAATCTGCACCACTTTCAAGTCGGATGACGGGAGACTTGTAACAACTCACTGTTTTAAAATTCAGTGAAATTGGGTCATAAATGCGGTATTTATGGGCTTAAGATACCAAATCGTCGGATCGGTCTATATTGCAGCTATATTTAAATATAGTCGAATATCGAACATTTTTGGGTCGGATGTCGGTAGTTTTAATACAACTCACTGTTCTAAATGATAGCGGAAGATCGGTCTATATGAAAGTTATAGCGAAATATGGTCCGATCTGGGCCATGTTCGAATCGACAATGACGGCAGGCTTAAAACAACTCATTATTTCAAATTTCAGCGCAATCGGGTAATAAATGCGGCTTTTATGAGCTTACGACCCTAAATTGTCCAAATATGGTCATATTTGGCCCGTTCATCGATCGATTTGTATAGCAGCTATTCCCAAGTAAAGTCCGATCTAGACATATTTGGGTCTGATGTTGGGAGTCTTAATGCAACTCACTGTCTTAAAGTAAAGGCTATAAATGCGGCTAAATCGTCCAAATAAGGTCCGATTTGGCCCCTTCAAGAACTTAATGTGCTCATATGTAGATAAAATAAGAATCCTGCCAAATTTCATCTCAATATCTCAATTTTTAAATGTTGGGCAATTATAACAGACGAACGGATATATACAAAGTCATCGTTAAATCGTCTTAGAATTTTACTATGAAAAGGAAAATATATACTTTATATGGTAGGAAATGGATATTTCGATGGGTTGCAAACGGTATGACTAAATAAATATACCCATTTCCCAATGGTGGTGGGTATAAAAACGGACTCCCACACAAACGGAAAAAGAACAAGTAAAAAGACGTTAAGTTCGGCCGGGCCGAACTTTGGATACCCACCACCTCGGGTATATATGTAAACCACCTTTCATCAAAATTCGGTGAAAATTTCATACCTTATACTCATATACCTCATACCGATCTGAACTATATACGACATGATGTCGAAAAACCGAACATAAGTCACTGTGTCAAATTTCAGTGAAATCGGATTATAAATGCGCCTTTTATGGGGCCAAGACTTTAAATCGAGATATCGATCTACATGGCAGCTATATCCAAATCTGGACCGATTTGGGCCAAGTTGCATAAACATTTCGAAAAGCCTAACACAAAGCCCTGTCCCAAATTTCGGCGAAATTGGACATTAGATGCCTCTCTTATGGGCCATAAACCTTAAATCGAGAGATCGGTCTATATGGCAGCTATATGCAAATCTGGACCAATCTGGGCAAAATTGAAGAAGGACGTCGAAGAGCTTAACCAAACTCACTGTGTCAAATTTCAGCGACACCGGACAATAAATGCGTCTTTTATCGCCCCTAAACCTAAAATCTAGATATCGGTCTATATGGCAGCTATATCCAAATCTGGACCGATCTGTGCGATATTGCAGAAGTATGTCAAGGGGCTTAACTTAACTCACTGTTCCAAATTTCGACGACATCAGACAATTAATGAGCATTTTATTGGCCCAAAACCATAAATCAAGAAATCGGTCTATATGGCAGCTATATCTAAATCTGAACCGATCTGGACCAAATTGAAGAAATATGTCAAAGGGGCCTAACACAACTCACTGTCCCAAATTTCAGCAAAATCGGATAATGAATGTGGCTTTTATGGGCCTTACACCATAAATCGGAGGATCGATCTATATGGCAGCTATATCCAAATCTGGACCGATTTGAGCCAAATTAAATTCATTTTTAAAATGAAATGAATAAAGATACTACTACTACTACTACTACTACTACGAAGGATATCGATGGGCCTTACACAATTCACTATCACGAATTTCAACAAAATCGGATAATAAATGTGGCCTTTTGTGGGCCTAAGACCCTTAACCGGAGGATCGGTCTATATGGCAGCTATATCCAAATCTGAACCGATCTGGGCCAATTTAACGAAGGAAGTCGAAGGGCCTAAGACAACTCACTGTCCCAAATTTCCGCGAAACCGGATAATAAATGTGGCTTTTATGGGCCTAAGACCCTAAATCTGAGGATCGGTCTATATGGCAGCTATATCCAAATCTGGACCGATCTGAGCCAAATTGAGGAAGGATGTCGACGGGCCTAACACAACTCACTGCCCCAAATTTCAACAAAATCGGATAATAAATGTGGCTTTTATGGTCCTAAGACCCTAAATCGGCGGATCGGTCTATATGGGGGCTATATCAAGATATAGTCCGATATAGCTCATCTTCGAATTTAACCTGCTTATGGACAAAAAAAGAATCTGTGCAAAATTTCAGCTCAATATCTCTATTTTTAAAGACTGTAGCGTGATTTCAACAGACAGACGGACAGACGGACGGACATGTCTAGATCGTTTTAGATTTTTACGCTGATCAAGAATATATATACTTTATAGGGTCGGAAATGGATATTTCGATGTGTTGCAAACGGAATGACAAAATGAATATACCCCCATCCTTCTGTGGTGGGTATAACTATGATCTGCATCGGGAATGTTCGGACTCTTTAGAGAGAAGGCGCAACATAGAGATTTAAAAGATTTTACCGACTTATAGGAAGTGCAATGGATCGGTTAAGAACCCTAAATGGTCACGAAATATACTATAGCTTCAACAACATGAGACATACATTTGGATATGGATTTGTGTTTAGTCAGAGGCTGAAACACCTGGTCTCCAGATTTACTTCGGCTTGCCACAATCTGTACAAAGGCGAAATTCTGACTGCAGTAACCCTACGACACTCTTATATGGTTATATTCGTAGGAAGGCTTTCCGTACCCAAATATCGACATCGCGACATTTTCAATGGAGTAGGCAATGGTTTGCCATTAATTCATGCAATTGGGCCAGTAGTGCTTTGCAGTTTCCTTTGCTTTACAGTTTCTGTTCTCCAGAGGAATGTAATGTGTTGCTGCAATAAAGTAATGCACCAAATTGATGTTCTGTCATCGGATAGATAAATGCTCCGATCAACCCGATCGATTTCTTCAAAACAATCCAGATCCAGATGAAATGAATTCATTTGAGTAATTTTTCCGCAATTCCTTGTAACAGATTCATGAATATAACCCGTTTTTATACCCGCCACCATAGGATGGGGGTATACAAATCTAGTCATTCCGTTTGTAACACCTTGAAATATTCCTCTAAGACCCCATAAAGTATTGGGTTGCCCAAAAAGTAATTGCGGATTTTTTAAAAGAAAGTAAATGCATTTTTAATAAAACTTAGAATGAACTTTAATCAAATATACTTTTTTACATTTTTTTTTCTAAAGCAAGCTAAAAGTAACAGCTGATAACTGACAGAAGAAAGAATGCAATTACAGAGTCACAAGCTGTGAAAAAATTTGTCAACGCCGACTATATGAAAAATCCGCAATTACTTTTTGGGCAACCCAATATATATATGCTTGATCGTCTCGACGTTCTGAGTCGATCTAGCCATGTCCGTCCGTCTGTCGAAACCACGATAGAGATCGGACGCGTAAGCTAGCCGCTTAAAATTTTGCACAGATACTTAATGTCGATGTAGGTCCGGTCGATGTAGATTGAAGATTGCAAGTGGGCCATATTGGTTCAGATTTAGACGTAGCTCCCATAATAACCGATCTACAGATTTGACTTCTTGAGCCCCTGGAATCCGCAATTTGTGTCCAAATTGGCTGAAATTAAACATGAGTGTTCTGTTATGACTTCCAACAACTGAGCCAAGTACGGTCCGAATCGGCCTATAACCTGATCTAGCTCCCATATAAACCGATCTCCCGCTTTGACTTCTTGAGCCCTTGGAAGACGCAATTTTCGTCCGATTTGACTGAACTTTAGCATGTGGTGTTCTGTTACGACTTTCAACAACTGTGCTAAATACGGTCCAAATCGGCCTATAACCACATATAGCTCCCATATGAACCGATCTACCGATTCGTCTTCTTGAGCCCCTGGAAGCCGCAATTTTCGTCCGATTTGACTGAACATTAGCATGCTGTGTTCTGTTATGACTTCCAACAACTGTGCTAAGTACGGTCCAAATCGATCTATAACTTGATGTAGCCCCCAAATAAACCGATCTCCCGATTTGATTTCTTGAGTCCCTACAAGCCGCAATTTTTGTCCGATTAGGCTGTAATTTTTGCATGCGATGATCTGTTACGACTTCTAACAACTATACCAAATGCGGCCAAGATTCCCAAGATTCGGCCCGGCCGAACGCTTTTACTTGTTACTTGTTGTTATTGACTTATGACGCTCAAAAATTTAAATCAAAGGGTCATGGGATCTCTAAAATGCTATGTACCAATTTGGACTATACTAAGCACAGGCGTTTGAACACATTGGAGAACTAGCAGAATTCCAGCTTATAGAGATGTTAAAAAAATTAAATATCAGTTTATATAGGATTAATATCTGAAAAAAGGTCGGTTCCCGACCGACTTAAATAACCAAGAAGATATGCAAAACCTGGAGTATTTAGCTTTGTTCGTTCTAAAGGTAGCTTTCAACTCCAACATCATTCCCATAAGTCGTTTATTAATAAAAAAAGAACACATATGTACGATGCAAGTACAAAATAGAACAAGACTGAGTTACCCACATTACGACAAAGCTCCCCTGATTTTAAATTTTATTTATGAGTATATTACAAAGCTTATAACGTCCCTGATATTTGATGAGCCAATACCCTGCCCTTTTACACAAACGCTTTGATCTTAGGCATTAGAGCAAATATTCAATATTTGACTTCCAATCATTGACAATTGCATTGACAATTTCGCCTAAACTCAATAAATCAGCTTACCCTTAAATATTCTATTGAATTATTATAAGATCATATAACCATGGTATGGTGTTAGAATTAGAATTTCGCTTTCAATGACAATAAATCACATCAAATCATTTGGTACAATGAACGATTTTTTGGATACATTCAAAGCGACGTTTTTTCAGGCATGAAAAATTAAAACCTTTAATCTGCTTATTTCACCATTTTGGAAAAATATGAAAACCAAACAATCGAGTAGGCAAAAAAATATAAAGAAAAAACATCTTCCACCTAACATACATAAATCACTGACATTGAAGTCCAAAACAATATCAGCTTTAATAAATCATTGAAAATTCACTCTCGTCGGGATTTGGTTATTGTTGTGACATGTTTGCCGCCATGCGAAACTCAAAAATTATCCAAATGTTAGCTGTGACGATCACTTTCCTTTTCAGTTTCATTTGTTCAGTGCCATTTGTTCTTTCGTTCTATATTATTTATTTGGAAAATTTGTGTTCATTTGTTTGAAATGGGCACGGCCATCAGCAATCAGGTGTCAAATCTTCGTGCCGTGTGTCTGAAGGTCAATAAAATATTTCCCACATTTTATGACACCCATTATGAGAGCATGGGTTGCGACGTGTGTGTCGTCTATTGAGGCCATGCACTAATGGCCATTAGCTTTCCATTTCAAATAATCGTCCTCTTCTCATCATCATCGTCCTCACCTGGAAAATACCAGCCTAAAACGCCAGAAACAGGCGAATGAACGAACAATCGAACAACGCCCAGCCAACAGGTACAAAATAAATAAATGTGACCAACCAACCAGCCATCCAGTCGTAGCTATTAATTATAAAATTCAAGGTTAAGACGACGATTCAGCCCAAGGAGCAGTGGTTTAAATTAGAGCATATTGCATCATAATTTATTGTCCCTGTCGGTCGGGATTTGTGCGTAGTTCTGTTCTATTATTGTCCATTAGGCCGAAAGTGAAAACAAACCATAGACCGACGTCGTGTGATTATGATGATGTGACTTTCTTTAACCTTCGAATGGCTTTGCATGGTTCTAGGCCAGCAGGACGGCGTACTTGTTTCATATGCCTTAAAATTTTCCAGCTTTGGTAGTCTGTGTGGCAAGGATAATCCAAAGTGACAGTGTTTTCTGTCACTAATGTTCGTCATTGAAGCAAATTATGTCACTCCTTGTGCCCTTCACAATATTTCTATAATGACGGACAATGAAACTATCGTTTCAAGGATACATTCATAAGTCTAAAGATTGCAATGCAAAAGGCTCAAGGATAAAGCTATAGTTTCACTATTATTTCTACACTTGTTGATTACTTTGAAATGTTTTGCCAATCTATGAACATTTTCTTCCCAAACCCAATGCATAACATAAAATATGCATTTGTTTATATTTGACTAGGGATATATCAGGGACAAGAAGTACGGTTAGAACCTTGAGCTTGGACAGGTTAGAACTTTGAGCTTGGATTTGTGTGGTGTTATTCTTTATAATGGGAACTCAGTTGAAAGTTACATTACACGTCCATAGGTTGCGGATTGAAGAATACTCAGTAGATATACGGATATACAATCCACATGAGTTGGGATGCTTGGCTAGTATCCAGCACTCGCAAAGATAAAAACGGACCACCCTGAAGTTGACGAACCCAGCAAACGAATTAAGGACCATGATCTGTGAATGTATTGGAAAAGTACAATATCGACATAACCGCCTTATAGGAAATTTGATGACTTGATAGAAGCTTCACAATCAGTATTGCCGTATTTGATAGGTTCTTACCAAAATTGAAAGGTTTTTATTCTCTTGGTAGGTTGGCAGGTTTTTCCAACATATACCTACCAAATTATTAACTGAAATAATCGCCGGTAATAACTTAAAATTACTTTAATTCCGGTCGTTTTTGTGTATTTTCTGTGTATTTGTAAAGAGTTCAGAATAAAACAAGAAAGAGCATGCTAAGTTCGGCCGGGCCGAATCTTATATACTCTCCACCATGGATCACATCTGTCGAGTTCTTTGCGCAATTTCTCTTTTTAGGCAAACAAACAATAACGAGTAAGGGCGGAGAAGTAGGAGGAGCTATATTAAGTTATAGTCCGATTCCGGGCTCAAGAAGCAAAATCGAAAGATCGGTTTATATGTATCAAGCTATAGATCGATTCAGACCATATTGCAAACATATGTTGAAGGCCATGGGAGAAGCCGTTGAAGGCCATGGGAGAAGCCGTATGAGAATAGCGCCCTCTAGAGGCTCAAGAATTCAAGATCCCATATCGCTTTATATGGCAGCTATTATATATCAAAACATGGACCGGTTTGAACCATACTTCGCACAAATGTTGGAAGTGATACCAAAACAGCACATGCAAAATTTCAGTCAAATCGGACAAGAATTGCGCCCTCTAGAGGCTCAAGAAGTCAAGACCCATGATCGGTTTATATGGCAGCTATATCAAAACATAGACCGAAATGACCCATTTCCAATCCCAGCCGACCTACACTCATAAGAAGTATTTGTGCAAAATTGCAAGCGGCTAGCTTTACTCCTTCAAAATTTAGCGTGCTTTCGACAAACAGACGGACGGACATGGCTAGTTCGCTAGCTATCTAGATCAAGAATATATGTGATTTATGGGGTCTTAGACGCATATTTCGAGGTGTTACAAACAGAATGAAGAACAAGTATACCCCCAACTTATGTTGGAGGGTATAATTATGGAATTCGAGGGTCCTCATACTTTAGCAATGGATCTCAGTACATATATTGGAAACAAAATCGTAACTTCTGGGTAAGAAATGTGGCTTTTGTGGGTTAAACGATTTCAATCAGACAACATGGCTATATGGCAGCTACATATAAAAATGGTTTATTCTGGTCCATAATCGGAAGTTGAGCGGTCCATGCAACTCACTGTTACGCCGAAAATGGATTACAAATGCGCCTATATATGCGCTCAAGACCTAACATCGGGAGATCGCTTTATAAAAACTCAGCACGGTTGTTCAATAGGGAAAAATACGACTTTATGAACTCAAAATTTCTTATCAGAAGATCAATATTAAGGCCATCTTTGAGCTATGACTATTATTTGTATAACCTATGGAGTGATTTGGTTCGACGGACGGAAGCACTTGGCTGGATCGTCTATGAAAGGGTTGAAAATGTATAATTTAATGAGTAGGAAATGGAATGACCAAATGACCTACGCTTCGGTGGTGGTTATAAAATCATATACCGCTTGTATAGAATATTTGGTAGGTTTTGGTTGAGTTTGGTTGGATTTTCTTTAGCAACACTGGCCACAACAACACCAAAAGGTAACGCATTATGGTTAGGTAAGATTGAAAAGAGGGTACGGATTTTAATCTGCCCCATGCCACAAGGGACATATACCTAACCCAGTAATCGGTTTGTTGCGCGCTATAAAAACTAAAAACTAACCTGGAAAAAGAAAATTTTAAGTTATGAACTCCGAGCTACTTACAAAATCCTTTATTGTCTTCCATACCACGCCCCTAAGTTGGTTCATGTGTGATATAGTGTCCCCACCTAAGTACTGCTGTCTTTTAGCCGCAAAAGCCTGCCAATGACACAGGAAATGCTCCAACACCCCATCATCTTCCCCACATGCCCTACACATGTTATCACTCGCCACACCGATTTGGAATAAGTGAGCTCGTAGTCCTATATGTCCCGTTATGACACTAAAAGCTATACTGACCTCCTTCATACTTCCTTGCAGTAACAGCCTCTTCCTCTCACGATCCGGATCACCCCATAGGATTTTCGCCTTCCTACAAACTGTTTCGCTGTTCCGCAGTGTTATGTGCACGCCATTAACTCTGACTGCGTCAACCCCAAAGGCTTTAGGTTAACCAAGTTTATTGATGACAGTCCTCTGTCCTTCACTGCCAAATCGTCTGCCATTTCAATCCCCCTTACTCCGTTAAGGCCCGGCACCCAAACGATGCGGATTGTGCCATCCATAGAGAAGGCGTAAATCTCGTTCTTACACTGCTAGTCGTTCGTGATATTACCATCCTGGTTGTTGTTGCCCTTATGGCCATGATGTTGACACTCAACGTCCTCGCGTTAGCACCATACCACTTCACACATTTAATGATCGCCCGTATCTCCACAATCTCCTCAATCCATTCTATCATCGCCTTAAGTCTCATAGCCGCAGTGGCTGCCTCTCACTTAATCTGTTTAACAATGCGTTGGATATCTTGAATAGGACCCAGTGCCTTAATGCGCGTGGTCCTCATTGCTCTGCCTTTACCAAGACAACATGTTCTCTGAACCTGTTGTATGGTCCTCATGTTTCTTTTTCTCCATAGTAGTCCATAAAACTACTGTGGCGTAAGTAAGTATTGGTCTAATCACGCTTTTGTAGAGTCAGTGGACTATCTTCGGATTCAAGCCCCATTTCGGGCCGTAGGCTCGTGCCTAACATCTGTGAGCCTTATCAGTACGCTCCTGAATGTAACACTTTCGAATGAATTTCCTGTCCAAAATCACTCCTAAGTATTTGACATTGTCAGATATCGAAAACGTTTTATTGAGGAGACGTGGTGCGTCAAATTGACCCACCTTCGTCTTCCTCGTGAACAGGCATATTTCAGTCTTCTCTATGTAAATATTGAGACCCCTGGATCTAGACCAGTCATATGTCATATGCAAGACCCTCTCAACCATTTCTGCATAGCTGGTTCGGATCCTTAACCATAAGAAGTATTATAATAAAGTCTACATAGGAGACGGGTTCAAATCCCGTCTCAATCAGCATCCATAAAAGGTTATTTATGGAGGTCACCCAAAGGTGTGGCGATAAAATGCCCCTCTGTGGCGTGATCTGTGCCCTTATATTTATTTCATGAAAGACTCCACTAGTGCAGTCGTAATCCTGTTGACATTGTCGTCAATGTCTTCTACGTTTGGAAATCTAAATTACCTTGTCCAAGTCTTCTTCTGAGTAGTCTTCCGAATTTTGGCCAGCTGGTTTGCAACTTATTCGACGCTGGCCGTGCTATTCTAAACCTAATGTAGCGATGGTCTGAGAAGAAAAGCTCCATGGGGACCCTCCAGTCCTGAACCTCATCGATTAGATTGTCGAACATATTGTCACAACTAAAACCTTCTCCCTAATCCTATTAACAAAGGTTGCGGTGCTACCAATATAATGTGTTCTGTCAGGGCTTAGCCCAACTTATTAATGTTAGTACTACGGCACGAAATGTGAGAGTTCGCATCGCACCCTCGTAGTGCCTAAATTCCTGTCTGTTTTGCTTTTGTCAGGAACCGTTGCAGCTCCGACCTAGGTGGCGGTTTCGGAGAGTCGAAAGGCAAATAAAGTGATGCCAGGAATGCTCCACCGACTCCCTGACTCGTCACTGTTGCATACGACGTTGACAACTCTGGGAAAATACATAATTTAAAGTTTTATTCCAAATAACGCAGGTCCTCGTTATTTGGAATAATGTGGTTATGGTTCAGTCCAGAAACTTTGTTTCGGGTCGTCCATGGCTCCTAAATTAAGGCAACATGAATCTTGCCCTTGCTGATTTTCCCCATCAGAGCGTATGTAGCTATCTCGCTCCGGTGGTGGTTTATCTGGATGACCTCAATCACTGGTCCTCCATTAGATGGGCTTCTTGGGAGTTGGTGATGGTCTCATCGTCTGCTCCCTGTTCTTTGGGCTGCATGAGTTTCCCGTCCCTGCACTACCTGATGTTTTAATATTAGGAACTTTGCCTATTCTAGTTTTCCTGTATTGAGTCTACCGTACCTGCACTGCCTGATGATCCAATATTAGGATCTTTGTCTATTCTAGTCTTCCAAATCTTGAGTAAATGGGCTTCTTGGAGTTCTTCTCATCGTCTGCCCCCTGTGTGTTAGGGGGCATTGAGTTCTCTGTCACTGCACTGCCTAATGTTTCAGCATTGTGATCTTTATCCATTCTAGTCTGTCTAATCTCAAGATGTGTTGGGTCCCTCGCCCTTGCACTGCCTGATGTTTTAGTATTGGGATCTTTGCTTATCCAAGTCTTCCCAATATCGAGAGAGTTGGGGATTGGCTAAAGGTCGCCGGCCACCTGTCCGTTGGGCGGTATTGAGCGTCCCGCCACTGCACCGTCTGATAGGTCTATATGAGGATATTTGTCTATCCTAGTCTTTCCAATCTTGAAAAAGACGGCCATGGCACCGTAGTTCGCCTCTCCTTTAGTCTTAGTCACTGAGACTTGATCTATGCCCACCACAAGGAGAGTTCCTTCCTGCTTTTCCTCCCTGTGGAAATCCTCCCATTTCTAAACGATCAGATCTTGGTTTTGCTTGTTTAAGACTTCCATCATGCGATGCGTCGCGATTTCGCCGCCCACATCCTTGATGAAGACCATCGCCTTTGTGACCTGTGGGATATCCATCTATCTCACAAGGTCGAGCTTTGCGCCAAGGACCTTGGATACTTCTAACGTGCATTTTGACAGTATCAATGCATTCAGATAACGCAAAGCGCAGCGTTAAGATATCCCATAAATACTCATAGCTCATTATTCGTATGGGTGGACCTCCTTCAGATCCGATCCGATCACAAATCCGATCGTTAACCAGATCCTCCACTTGGGACCGATCATCTGATGGAATCCTACCGGATGAACAGCCGATATTGATGACTGCATTAGTCATCTCATCTATTTTGTGCTTTCTTGCCACTCCGGTGTAAGAGGGCGTCTCCTTACCTTTCGCAGTGCCCATCTTTCCCTTCATGATGGCTGTGGCATTCTCTTTTGAGTCAGAGTCCTCCATGAAGACTCAGGGGCCATTCGCGCTTCCTTAGTTGCTGTTTCGACTTTATTTCCCTTCGCAGGACACTGTATAGAGTTTCAATTGCGGGAAGGCTGGCTTGGTCTTCCCAGTGTACTTGAAAGCGGAGAGCTCTTTTTCTTCTTCAGCGTCTTGACAGTGTTATGCTCTTCGGGAGATCTGATTCTCTTTCCAGCTTCGGTAGAATTGCCTGGAATGTCAGTTCCATTCCTCCCAGCATCATGCGCTTACGCCCGATTGCACTGCCGGTAAACACTCCTCTGTCTCTTTCGTCGTGCACCGGATCGCTTCCTCGGTCTGCTTGTGAGCTTAGCAAGTCCATTTTGAACCTACTCCTGAAAGGCTTTAAAATTTTTCGCAATAGATACCTATTCCGAGATAGGCATGTTTTTTTTTGAAAAGGAAAATGAAGCACGCCCTCTCCACTCTACGGTTACTTAATGTGTGTTCTCAGAAACTTAGTACGAAACAAGTTTTAAGTATTTTAAAATTTGTTTAGTATACTTTAATCAATCTGGACTAAATGGCCCATTTGCAACATCCAACGATCTACATCAATAAGAAGTATCAATAAACAATTTCATGCGGAAAGCAACATTGAACGGACGGACGAATATGGCTAGACTGTCTTAAAACGTGAAGACGATTCAAAATATATTTACTTTGCAGGGTATCAGATAAATATTTCGAACGAAATCCTTAGATTTGTACACCCCCATCTATGGTGGACAATAGCCATCAATATGGTCTCTGGTAGGAATCGAAAACCGACACCAACGCGTTATTATTCGTTTACAACTGTTTACCAATACATTTTTGAAATTTTTCTTGAGATTTTTATGTTTATATAACGATTCATTTTTTAAGTGGCGAAACACATTGTACTCTTTATTATCCTGCTTGTTTTGCTCTTAGTATAGAGACGGCCTATCGAGCAGTCTCTTCAAGAATTTGGGCCTTAAATTAAGATTGGCATGAAAGGAAATCCGCTGAATGACACACGACTTCCTTTATTTCATTATTTTCTTAGATTATATTCGCGTAGGAATTTCCAGGATTGACTAATGTGCCAGAGTATCTTTTAAGAAATTGGAATATGTAAATTCTACTGCTCTTTCTTCTTGAGCATCTAGCGAGCACATAAATTGTGTTGTTGAAGAAATGCACAAAAGCGTTTATATTAAATATAAACTAGGATATTCGGGTGTGCCGAAAATAATGTAGTGAAGAAATGAAAAACCGACGGTTGTTTTAAGCCTACTGAGATTGATATAAATTTTAATGACGGTAAACGTATGTTAAAAACCGTAAGGAAAGGCGAAAGGACTAAATCTAGTCGAACTTTAAGTTTGTAAACCTATTGAAATACCGAAAAAACCTTGCAAGATATTCTTATAATAGGACCAAAATTGTGGCACTACAGTCTAAAAAGTCCATATCGGATGATGGGACGTCAAATAAAACACCTATTTTGAGCTATTATCTTTTTGACAACACTGCTTTAAACAGCTCACGTACGTTCCGTGTTTTGTTTCACAGTCAAACATCTTGAGTTTGGTCTATAATTTAACCACGAATCGTCTTACAAACGAACATCGCTTGCAAATTATTGGATTTTATTATCAAAATACGTGTTTCGTTAAGAAAGTTCATCGCCCTCTTCTTTCATTTTGCGCTCAATGGATACGTAAATAAACAGAATTGTCGATTTTGGAGTGAAGATCAGCCAGAAGCATATCAAGAGCTACCAATGCATCCAGAAAAAGTCAAAGTTTGGTGCGGTTTATGGGCTGGTGGTTTTTACCCAATATCCGCCTTAAGACCATTTTTTGTGGGGTTATATTAAAGATCATGTCTATACAAACAAGCCAGCTTCAATTGACGCAATGGAAGATAACATTGAAGCATTTATTCGTGAGATACCGGCCGAAATGTTGGAAAGAGTATGCCAGAATTGGACTAAGCGGATGGACCATTTGAGGCACAGTTACGGTTAACATTTGCATGATATGATAATCTTCAAAGATTTCATTATGTGGACCGTACTATCGATTCAAATAAAACTTTCATGCATTTTTCTGAATTTTATGTGTTTTTTTTTTTCTTTTTGAAAAACTTTCCTATTGCTCTTAAAAAATCACACTTTAGAATTAGGCTTAGAGATTTTGTTTCCGATGAGCGATGCATATTTCAACCGTTTAATATTGAGCATATTAAAACTTGCATAAAGAATCCTACAATCCCTTCTAGTTGTTTTAGTAGTAGCTGCAGATGCTGGATCGAACTCGGTACACAAACTCAACAAGTGATCCAGATGATTACATTCTCCGTGGAATACTAAAATCAATTTAATACACGCTTTACTCACTAGCTGGGGGTATATATAGAACCTGAATCCATTTACGAAACGTTGGGAAATGTATCAGTACTCCAGAACAAGCGATTCACAAAGCTTTTCCCTTAATTCTAAAAGATTTTTACAAAGCAATTCTTAGAATGGAAATAATTGAGGTGGGTGATCTCAAGCTGGACAATATCCTATTGAAATCCCAAAAGTCATTAAAATCTATTGAAATCTTCATCAAAGTTAATCACTTCTCTGCGTTACCGCCTAGTACACATGCCCCAGAAGGGCAACGGCATTCGCTTACTCACACATACAAACTAACTCGTAAACAATTTCAAAATAATAATAAAAAATGTGTCAGTGATAAGAGATGTATTACCAAAAATCTGCTTTAACGTCCTTTTTGCCTGAGGACTTTTCCTTTTAATGCTCCACCACCACTGCCAGATTCACATACACAATCATACATTCACGCATAGCACTAGAACGATAGATGCGGGAAGAAAAAGGGCAGACGTGGAGGACACAATAGCAGTGATAAGACACCATGTGCCAGTGAAAGTGTTTTTTCTAATTTGGCCCAAATGTGAAAGATGGCCATTTATTACAGCCGAAAACAGGGAAAGACATTAAGGTGACTTTACGCGTGGTTGCTAAAGCATCGCTAAGGTTAAAGGAGGCAAACAACACCCAAACACCAACACACTAGTACACTTGTATCCCCTAGCAGCAAACAAACACCAACATAATACAAGTGCCTATGGAAGCGGTATAGAATGGAGATGAATGGTTACCATAACCTTAGGATTAGAGAATATGTGTGTATGTGTGTGTACATGATTGGGTGTTAGTATGTGAGTATGCTTTTGTCCCGAACCAAGTATCATGGCCGAAATAAAATAAAGGGATAATAAGGCCATACTACACTGAATCTTTTGTTGTGTCCTGTTTCATTCTTTCTTTTCTTTCAGCAACATCCTCCTAAACTCCTTTGTGTATTTTCGATGCATAAAGACTGATGGATGAGTCTCTATAAGTGGGCACATAAGTATGTATATGAGCTTGTATGTCAACTATAATATGTGTGGGTGTGTTAGTTGAATACATCCATAAGTGTCATGTTCTTTTTTCACAACATGGTACAATTCATTCTTAACATAAACGCACGTTTATTTGCAGAGTTTCGTTCGTTTCGTTCATTTTAGGCAAAACTCATTCATTCATATGGCTTTGCTTGGACATTCAGCAGACACAAGGGTGGTTATACTATAATGGCGAAATTATTCGATTGGCAATCAAAATGGCTGCCATTTCACAATAAATGTTATACATGAATTTTTTTCATAGCGGTGATGCCGTGCCCTCAAAATCGATTTTCATCTACAAAACTGCTATTAAAATATGTTTTAATGTTTGAGAAACGGTTAAACCGGCAATTTCGAAATACATATACAGACAATGCATTACCTATCGCGTTGATCTCCGCCTAAAAGTTGCTAAACTCTTTGCGTCTCCAAAAAGGGGCGTCGATATCGAGTTCATGACAATGGATACCACAGCCGGGGTCGTTTTTCATTCAAGATTTCATCCCTATTGCCACCAACTTAACTAGCTACCGGAACTTTCAATCTTCTGTCAATTACATTTATTGCTATCCGGAAAACGGTTAGAAGAGCATCATATCTCTATATCAGCCCGCTAACGAAAATGCAAATTTTGCCCATGAACATTCCACTAAGGAACTGGGGCAAACTTCTCACATATCAAAGAGTGCAGTCCGATTCAAGTTTTAAGCTCAATGATAAGGGGCCTCCTTTTTATAGCCGAGCCCGAACGGCGTGCCGCAGCGCGACATCTATGTCGAGAGAAGTTTTACATGGCATAGTACCTTACAAATGTTGCCAGAATAAGGAGAGGAAATCCACCTGCTTAAGAACATGCCTTACCATGTCTTCTAACTATGTCCAGCGTTCGATACACTCCCTTCAGTCCAGAATGCTTTACATCTGAGATCCGCAACTAGTATCTCTGATGGTCTCGCCAGGATTCGAACCCAGGCGTTCAGCGTCATAGGCGGACATGCTAACCTCTGCGCTACGGTGGCCTCCAACAGCCCGCTAACAGTAGTGTTAATAATATTCTCTCAGTCAATTTTCACATTATTGCACGGCTCGAGAGGATAAAATTCTAAGAATCTAGTTGTTGTGGTACCCATGGCACCAGATATAAATCTTAAGACTACTTTATTAACCCAGTCAAGATAACTCTGTCATCGGCCACCAAACATAACAGTTTTACGTCAACGCCAGCCATATCTATGCAGAGTGTACCCAATATATTATTCTAAATCTTCAACTCATCATACAACCCACGGTTTTCTGTCACAAATAAAGAGCCTGAAAACACTTCCGAATTACACCAAGGATCTTAAATCCCATGGCAGACAATTGTACGTACCGGATTGACCCCATGAAATACTTCATGGCCAAGGGCTGCCGCCTCAGTGTGCAACACACTGCTACTACAACAACAACACCAAGGATCTATGCTGATCCACCAAGCCTGCCGAGATATTCCTATCCAAAAGCATGTTCAATACCCTCAAAAGCTTTCCATATTCTAACCCCATGTTCTTTAACCCTAGCAAAGTTAAAGGCTTCCTCAATTGCCAGAAAAGACCTTACATTCGAAAGTCTTCTCCAGCAAAACAATGTGATGTCCATTACACCGACCAAAATTTTGCCAAAATTTTGCATAACGCTTTCCTCAACGACTTCCACATTACCTGAGAAGTTTGCTCGAAATCAGTTCAGAATTAGATATAGCTCCCATTTACAATATTGTTGTCATTTGTAGTTACTACAGTTTGAACATATTTGCTCGCAGAGGTCCATCAAAATTGGTTCGGAATTGGATATATATAACGTTCAACGGTGAAAGGGAATGTTGCACCGTTACTGTAAAAATAGAACTTTCCCAATAAATCAGATTTGCTTGACACAAAGATATTTTAGGTGTTTTATTTTTGTGTGTATACAGTCACAACCATTTCAGACTTCATTCATTCACTGTCTGTAGATTTGTTCTGCATGTCGAATTTTTGGATTGCCTTTTTTTGGCTTCGATATTACCATGACGTCTTTCGGTATGACTTCTGGTCACCAAGTATGGATATTGAAGCTTTTTGCATGGAGTGGACAATGGTTATATATTAAGTTTCTATATAAAAGGAATGAGAAGGAATTTCTTCTCATTTGCATTTCTGCTAGTCAGGACGTTCATTTTTCGTTGCACTTTTACATTTGCCAATCTTTGCTGCAACGGGGTTTATCGTTATTTTATTGAGGGACAACTATGGGACCTTGTGAATATAATGTCAAGATCTGTTGCTGCAAACTACCATAATGTTTTTTCGATTGTTTCTGTTTCAAGACGATCTCAATGATCCGAGATTTTTTTGTAATGGAAAAGGAAAGCCAGAGATCATCTTTAGGTGTTAGATGGTTAGAATAACTCATAGGCCATGTTAGGTGTGAAGGATTTAAGGGCCGTACTATGCTATGTTGTACTTATAGCGAAAACGCCTCTATGATATAAATACCACATTAACCACGCTCGACAACTCTGTTTATTAGCTGTACTTTTTCCAATGCATGTGTTTTTGTGTAATGACAGATTTTTTGTCTGCAACAATTACACTACTTCCATGTTGCACATGATTCTGTGCTCCGAACGCTAAACAACGGAAACGGCTCTCGCTGTTGTTCCGTGTGCCCAGTTTCGAATCCCAGCGTGTCTCTGGCGAATTTTTTTCATTTTCAAGTTTTTTGTCTGTTAGGGCGAAGTTCATTTAATTTCACAATTTCTGTTTGTTTCTCTTTCGAGACGTGTTCAATGATCGGAATTTTTCCAACGCATGTGTTTGTGTTACGGCATACTTTTTGTCTACACATTTACACTACTCCCATGGCATACACATGATTCTGCGCATCTTTTGGAAGTTGTATTGAAGGCTTCAAACTCTAGACAAGGCGAAGGCTTTCGGTGTTGCTCCGTGTGGTCAGGTTAGAATCCCGGCCGGGCTCTACCGAATTTTCACTTTCAAGTTTTTTTGCCTGTGAGGGCGAAGATCATTTTAATTTTACAAATTTCGTTTGTTTCTCTTTCGAGACGGGCTCAATGATCTGACATATTTTTTTGCAATGGAAAAAGAAAGTTAGAGATCAACCTACACACCAATCACTATGGGACACGTTTCGTCATTTGGTTATAATAACTCATCGACCATATTAGGTGTGAAGGCTTCAAGGGCCTTACATTCGTTTGTTGTACTCACATTGTATTTATTGCGCAAACGCCTCTATGGTATAAAACCGCATACCACAGTTTTTGCGCGAAGAAGTCTAGCTTAAACGTGAATCGGTGAGCACTCATTAATATGAGAGAAGTGTCCTAGTGTCGCTGTTCCTTAATGGAATGTTAATAGGAAAATTTTCAGTTTGAAAGTCCATTCACATCAATCCTGTCCTTTGTTTTTATACCCTCCACCATAAGATGGGGGGTATACTAATTTCGTCATTCTGTTTGTAACTACTCGAAATATTCGTCTGAGACCCCATAAAGTATATATATTCTTGATCGTCGTGAAATTTTATGTCGATGTAGCCATGTCCGTCCGTCTGTCCGTCCGTCCGTCCGTCCGTCCGTCCGTCCGTCCGTCCGTCCGTCCGTCCGTCTGTCTGTCGAAAGCACGCTAACTTCCGAAGGAGTAAAGCTAGCCGCTTGAAATTTTGCACAAATACTTCTTATTAGTGTAGGTCGGTTGGTATTGTAAATGGGCCATATCGGTCCATGTTTTGATATAGCTGCCATATAAACCGAACTTGGGTCTTGACTTCTTGAGCCTCTAGAGTGCGCAATTCTTATCCGATTGGAATGAATTTTTGCACGACGTGTTTTGTTATGATATCCAACCACTGCGCCAAGTATAGTTCAAATCGGTCCATAACCTGATATAGCTGCCATATAAACCGATCTTGGGTCTTGACTTCTTGAGCCTCTAGCGTGCGCAATTCTTATCCGATCAGAATGAAATTTTGCACGTCGTGTTTTGTTATTAAATACAACAACCGTGCCAAGTATGGTTCAAATCGGTCCATAACCTGATATAGCTGCCATATAAACCGATCCTGGGTCTTGACTTCTTGAGCCTCTAGAGTGCGCAATTCTTATCCGATTGGAATGAAATTTTGCACCACGTGTTTTGTTATGATATCCAACAACTGTGCCAAGTATGGTTCAAATCGGTCCATAACCTGATATAGCTGCCATATAAACCGATCTTGGGTCTTGACTTCTTGAGCCTCTAGCGTGCACAATTCTTATCCGATCAGAATGAAATTGTGTACGACGTGTTTTGTTATGATATCCAACAACTGTGCCAAGTATGGTTCAAATCGGTCCATAACCTGATATAGCTGCCATATAAACCGATCTTGGGTCTTGACTTCTTGAGCCTCTAGAGGGCGCAATTCTTATCCGAATGGAATGAAATTTTGCATGACGTGTTTTGTTATGATATCCAACAACTGTGCCAAGTATGGTTTAAATCGGCCCATAACCTGATATAGCTGCCATATAAACCGATCTTGGGTCTTGACTTCTTGAGCCACTAGAGGGCACAATTCTTATGCGATTTGAATGAATTTTTGCACGAAGTATTTCGTTATGATATCCAACAACTGTGCCAAGTATGGTTTAAATCGGTCGATAACCTGATATAGCTGTCATATAAACAGATCTGGGGATTTGACTTCTTGAGCTTTTAGAGGGCGCAATTGCTATCCGATTTGGCTGAAATTTTGCATGACGTATTTTATTTTTACTTTCAACAACTGTGTCAAATAAGGTTCAAATCGGTTCATAACCTGATATAGCTGCCATATAAACCGATCTGGGATCTTGACTTCTTGACCCCTAGAGGTCGCAATTATTATCCGATATGCCTGAAATTTTGTACGACGGATCCTCTCATGACCATCAACAAACGTGTTTATAATGGTCTGAATCGTTCTATAGCCCGATACAGATCCCATATAAATCGTTCTGTCTATTTTACTTCGTGAGCCCCAATGGACGCAATTCTTATACGAATTGGCTGAAATTTTACACAGGTCTCCAACATATAATTTAATTGTGGTCCGAACCGGACCATATCTTGATATCGTTTTAATAGCAGAGCAACTCTTTTCTTATATCCTTTTTTGCCTAAGAAGAGATGCCGGGAAAAGAACTCGACAAATGCAATCCATGGTGGAGGGTATATAAGATTCGGCCCGGCCGAACTTAGCACGCTTTTACTTGTTTCTTCATCATTCATTCGAATTGTGGCTAGCCTCCTATTCACTGGAGTAGGAGGGTCTGTTTCTCCAAGGTTTAGGTGTTGTAGGAATGTAATTTGGCTTAGCTTTTGCCGATATAAAGCTAGAAGAAACCGCTTCCAATACTCCTTATGTCACTCAAGACCCGTTTAAATAGAAGTTATATCTAAATGTGAAGGCGAGTGTCGAAGAGGTTATTATGTCCGACTATGACGCGGAATGTCAGTGCTCAAACAATGGCGCATACATCAGAAAAAAACGCGGTTATCTCATCACTATTGTTGGAGCCATTTGCAATATATTGGGTTGCCCAAAAAGTAATTGCGGATTTTTTAAAAGAAAGTAAATGCATTTTTAATAAAACTTAGAATGAACTTTAATCAAATATACTTTTTTTACACTTTTTTTCTAAAGCAAGTTAAAATTACATGCAATTACAGAGTCACAAGCTGTGAAAAAATTTGTCAACGCCGACTATATGAAAAATCCGCAATTACTTTTTGGGCAACCCAATATTAAGCCGTGTAAAACATATCTACTAAGTGGTGTCGCTATGAGCCATGCCATTTGGACTTGGCAATAAAGAGGAGGTCGCTTTTCATTGAACTAGATAACTCTTATCGATACCAGAGTTACCCGCTGTTCCTTAATCGAATGTTCGTGGGCAAATTTGGATTTGTATACCCTATACCACTATTCTGGTACAGGTTATATTAACACATTTGTTTGTAACACCCAGAAAGAAGAGAGATAGAGCGATTAATAGTATATGGATCGACTCAGAATCACACTTTGATCTAACTTAGCTTTGCCCATCTGTCTGTAAATCCGTCCGTCGGTCTGTCTGCCTATCTATCTGTCCACTGCGACAACTTTATTTGTATGTCAAAAGAGATGGTGCTTAACAATTTTGGTAATTAATTTAATGATTTTAGTTGTTGAAGTGTATCTGTTGATACTTGATAGAAAAAATTTTGAAGTTTTAAGTATTTTCAAAAAAAAATTTTTTTTAGTTGTTGGTAGTCAAAGGATATTTTTATACCGACCACCATAAGATGGGGATATACCGTTGGTAACACCTCGAAATATTCGTCTAAGACCCCAGTATTCAGTATTGATGTAGGTCGATGGTGATTGTAAAAGTCTTATCAGTTCAGATTTAAATATAGCTCCCATATAAACCGATCTTCCGACTTGACTTCTTGAGCCCCTGGACGCCGCAATTTTTGTCCAATAGGGCTAAAATTGTGCATGTAGTGTTCTGTTATTACTCTAAACAAATATGCCTTAGACGGTTCAAATCGGTCAAGATCCTGATATAGCTCCCTTTTTTGACCGATTTGGCTGAAATTTTGCATGTAGTGTTCTGACTTCAAACAACTGTGCTTAGTACTGTCCAAATCGGTTCATAACCTGACATAGCTCCCATATAAACCGATCTCCCAAATTGACTTCTTGAGTCCTTACAAGCCGCAATTTTTGTCCGATTTGGATTTTAAACAAAAGTTGATGTTTTTCAAAATTATTTTTATCTGTGTTTGGACTAGACACGAAGGCCAGTGAAATACGGTGAAAATACGTCCGATATGGACTAATCTATTCGGAATTAGATATAGCTCCCAATAATTTAGGGACTTGTTTACCAATCCTCACGAAATCTTGACCCCCGGTTTACTTTAAACGTCACAAGTCCTGATGAAGGCAACATAATAGTTTTTATACCCCCCACCAAAGAATGGGATATATTCATTTTGCCATTTCGTTTGCAATACATCGACCCTATAAAGTTAAAATCGTGATACAGTCCTTAAAAAAAGAGATATTAAATACAGATCGTGTTTGTCCATAGATAGGTTAAGTTCGAAGATGGGCTATATCGGACAATATATTGATATAGCCCCCATTTAAAACGACCAGCCGATTTAAGATCTTAGGCCCATAAAAGCCACATTTATTATCCGAATTTGCTGAAATTTTGGACAGTGAGTTGTGTTAGGCTCTTCGACATATTTCTTCAGTTAAGGACAAATTGGCCCAGATATAGATATAGCTGTCATATAGTCCGATCTCTCGATTTAAAGTCTTGGGCCCATAAAAGGCGCATTTTTTGACCGATTTCGTGAAATTTAGGACAGTGAGTTGTGTTAGGGCCCTCGAATTCCTTCTTGAAGATGGCCTAGATCGGTCCAGATTAAGATATAGCTGACTGATCACTCGATTTAAGGCCTTGGCCACATAGGCTCATTTACTATCCGATTTCAATGAAATTACTATGACTAATGCTAATATTAGGCTTTCAAAAAGACCAATCTTTAACAGTAACTTGTATTTATTAACCCACTCAATGTCCGTGCCGAATTTGGTCCAAATCGGATCATATTTCGATATAGCTGCTATGGATGCATAAATAATGCATTTTCACCGGATTATGACGAAAGGTGGTTACATATATACCCGAGGTGGTGGGTATTCGGTCCAAATCGGACAATATTTGGATAAAGCTGCTATGGGTGCATTAATAATGCATTTTTCACCGGATTATGCCGAAAAGTGGTTTATATAAACCGATCTTGGATCTTGATTTCTTGAGCCTCTAGAGGGCGCAATTCTCATCCGATTTGGAAGAAATGTTGTACAATGGCTTCTTTCATGACCTTCAACATACGTGTCTAATATGGTCTAAATCGATCAATAGCTTGATACAGCTCCCATAAAAAGCGATCTCCCGATTTTTCTTTCTGAGCCCCAACAATACGCAATTCTTTATCAATATTCTTTATTTGTCTAAAAAGAGATACCGCGCATAGAACTCGATAAATGCGATCCATGTTGGAGGGTATATAAGATTCGGCACGGCCGAACTTAGCACGCTCTTACTTGTTATAATTTAATTTCAATAAAAAGTTGATTTTGATTTTTCAAACTAATTTTATATACCTACATCAAATACCTGGCTTAAAATTTTTCTCTACACCACCCTAATACACTACCAACATATTAACAAGAGTGGGTGTTGTATTTTTACATATGATTGTTGTACAAATATAAAATATATACTGAAATACAAAAATACATACACATACACTTATAAATACAACAGCAAACTTGAAAACAAAGGGATCTTGGCGCGTTTGTAATTCTGTGCTTATGTGTATGTGAGTTTGCCGAAGCTTGTACGTGTGAGTGAGTCAAATAAATTCCGCAGCGCTAGAAGCAAAAGATTTATTATCAAATTAAATTTCTGACAGAATTTATTGCTTTATCTCTCGCTGAACATAGTTTTTCCACATCTCTTTTGTTTTGCAAGCATGTATAAATGTGCATGTGTGTATGTGTAAAAGCCAGTAAGCAACATAAGAGTGTAGGAAATTCATTTTCCGCTTCTGCACTCAAATTTGGAGAAAACTTGTATACATGAGTTAGCCTCTCACGTACACAACTGACTGCACGCGTTTCCTTTTCCTATTGATTACTTGGTATGGGCTTGGTACTTCGCCGGACCAATGCCTAAAATAAGATAATTTTTTTAAACAAAAGTTGAAATTTTCTGAAATAATAGTGTTCATATACTTGAACACAATTGAAGTACATGTTTTTTTATTTTCATTGACATCCTTCCGGAAGCTCTAGGTACGACAGAGAAGTGGGTTGACGGAAGAGATGTAGGCGTAAATCTCGGCCGACACCTAAAACAGGTGACTTTTCAACTGTTCAGCCATCTTGTAGAGAATATGGAAGAACAATTTTCAAATTCAGAAATCACTTTTCCACAGTTATTACAGTTGACTGGCTGTCGGCGAAAATCTGTTTGTTATCCCTTGTTTGGATATTTTCTTTTCTCCATGACATTCTTTAATTGTAAGGATCTCCGCCGAACGAACTACTGTAATCGGGAACCTCCTCGATATGTCCGATCCTAGTTCCTTAGAGAATACCCCAAAGCCCGATTTAGAACCATTCGTATTGATTTAAACATACTTTTTATTTACTGAGACATCATAGTTTCAATCAACTCTATCAGGTTTATAGTAACAATACTTTTTATCAAAAAAAAAAAAAAAAACGCCTCAGAAAATGTGTAATTCACACAGTTTCTGTAGCCACTGCTCGGTTAAAGAGAAAGCTCCTTCAAACTCACAACAGTGGTCCAGAGACATGATGTGTAGCACTGAATTCAGTGTATCAGATGATGTCATTCTCAATGCGACTGGGATGCACTGACCAAGTATTGAAAAGTTGGTTGTTTTTGAAGCGCCGTCCACCAGATAACGCCTATGACGATCTGGTGAGTCCGAATGCAGAATATAGACTAAAATCTCTAAATACAGACATTCACTAATACCAAACCCAATCTTACCAGGCGACAATAGCTCTGCCTAGTACGCCTGCTATTTTATTTAAGAATTTGCTTAAGCATTTTAGTTACCCTAAATCAACGGTCAAAACCACTAGAGTCGAAATGAGCCACTGCAGAACTCTTATTGGTAAGCACAGTCATAATGCCAAATTGGTTTTCGTTAATATCTTCATTGAAGGTCCTCTAAATTCAGAAGCGACTTGCACAGACTAGTCGAAGTATATACAACATACCCGTGAACTAGCCGTTCCGATTATCATCACATACATTTAAATTATGACCACAACTCATTCACCAGCGTGATCTTGAAAGTATATCTACATATGTGGCTCTCAAAGGCTGGTAATCCCACTACTCTGCATCAGTCATGTCGCTTGCAACATGTTGATTTGAAACAAAATAGTAAGATTAACTGTCACCACTATACGGGGAATGCGCCCCGTAGGAGATTGACAAAATAAAAATCTGTTCAAAATTGCAGGTGAACATCTTTATTTTTAAAGACTATAGCTTGATTACAACTGATGTACGGAGAGACATCCGGTCAAATTTTCACTCATATAGTTCAACAGCCCACATATACTTACTTAGTTGATCATTAAAGAACATTTGTTCCACTTGCCAAACGCAGAATAAATTTCCTCGTTCCTTATTCCACATATATTTCACCACTTAGGCTTTCCATCGCAGTTTTGCGTGTACCATGTCGCCCCCTCGCTAGCGCTTCTTCATTCATTCTAACAACATAACCTAGTCAACGCAACCGTTGTATTTTGATACGTTTAACTATGCTAACGTCGCACAGTGGGATGGGGGAAAATTAATGGAACTAAGGCTGCCATTTGTAAACGGTTAAAGATATCGATTCCTTCCCGAAAATATTATGTAATCCCCTTTTTTTATTTTCGTTTTTTGGAAGATATCGACAGAGATTATCGCATTACGTCTCCTCTCCAAATATAGGAGGTGTATCATGTACCGTTATGAAATGAGAACGAAATAGATTATGGTGTAAGGGCTATTTAGGGTTTATTTATATTTTTGCTTCACCGCGATATGTCCCTTCTATCAAATAGCACATTAATACAGTATGAAATGATTTGACTATTTTAACAAGAAGTTGGTGTTTATCTTAGAAGTTTGGTAACAAATTTTCACTTGTAACGTAAGTCATACCCTTATGTCCGGTTTGGGGTACTGGCCCTAAAAACTATGAATTTTTCGTTTCACTCTTTTTAAGACTCTTTTGTCTAGGTGAGCAAATACGTCCTATTTGGGGGTTATTATGGTGATGGGACGTCCGCTAGACAGTTGACCCCTAATGTTGATATCAGATACGTGGTCTACTCCCACATACCTTTAATTTGAGCCCCATATTTCCATAGTCGGCAAACATGACCGGCTCAGTGAGTTGGCCTTGAAAATATATATCGGATTCGTATTTCACTTTAGAAACCCTCTTATTTGAGCCTCACATTGCAATAGTAAGAAAATACTTACTATTTTGGTGGTGTTGTGGGGGTGGCGTGGCCCCGTAGACACTTTTCCCGAATATTGATATCAAATTCGTGCTTTACTCCCAAAAAATTTTTATTTGAGCGCCATATTGCTATGGTCGTAAATTTGTCCCCTTTGGGGATGTTTTTGGTGAGAGGCGGCCCCCCAACACTTAGTCCCATATTTGGATATCAGATTCGAATTCCATACTTAAATACCGTTTTATTTAAGCCTCATATTGCCATGGTCAGTAAATAAGTCCCGTTTTGGGGGTGTTTTGGGAAAGGGGTGGACCCCCAGAATCGTGGTCCCACATTTGGATATCAGATTCGTATTCTACTTGTAAATACCTTCCATTTTAGTCTCATATTGCCATGGTCGGTAAATATGTCCGATTTGGGGGTGTTTTGGGGCTTGGGGTGGTCCCCTTAGCACTTGGATATGAGATACGTTTTCTTATCCAAAATACCTTTCATTTGAGTCCCATATTGTCGTGATCGGTCTGAATATATGTTTGGTTGGTTTTAGGGTGGGGCAGACCCCCTAGGTACCCCATCCCAGCTTAAATCGCACCACCCATCTCCGAGATTTGGCGTTTCTGAAAATTAGGGTAAGGGGGAGGGTTCTAATCTAATCCAATTTAAACCAATTTGTTCCGTCGCTAGACTGTAAGAGTCATCTGTGCTAAATTTCAAGCTAATCGGACCAAAAATGCTGTCTGTACTTTAATGTTGTATGATGGTGTATCCGCCATTTTGTTGAGAACTAACCTTCCACCGTGACCGCGAAAAATGATGTAAGCGACATAGAACCCCGTTGTACAGAAGATATTAAAAACACAATGGACTTAAAATTGTCTAAGTGAGTCTGTAAAGAATTGCCACTCTTACCTAACCTAAACGTCCAATACTAAATTTTAATGGCCAATTATGAGTATATCATATAGGACAGCGAAAATCCTATGGGTTGATCCGTATCGTGATAAGGACGAGGCTATTACTGAAAAGAAGTAAGAAGGAGGTCAGTATGGCTTATGGTATCATAAGGGGACACATAGTGCTACGAGCTCACTTATGCAAAATCGGTGCGGCAAGCGATAGCATGTGTAGGGCATGTGGGGAAGATGATGAGACGTTGGAGCATTCCCTATGTGATTGCCCGGATTTCGAATATTAAATCCGAATTGCAAGTCATTTAAATTTTGTCACCAACCCAAAATTATGCGTCAAAATGGAAATCGAACCACAAATGCCTTTGTAGATTGCAAAACACTAAGCCAATCTTCGTTAAAATGTCAACAGATAAAAATTTAAACTCGTGTATTCCCGAAACTGGTTGAAATATTGTATATCTCAAACGTGTCTTCTGCGATCACTTTGAAATTCCTCCTCACAGACTCGTTCCTGGCGTTATTTCGATTCTGTCGTCGGTTAACTAATTTTGGTTGCTATACCGAGAAACGGACTTCAACGTACCAACAGAACTCCGGAAAATCGAAACAGTAAGGCAGTCAGTTAGTTGTGCGTTCTTCACGGCGTTCGGCTAGCAAACACGTAGCTGCTATGGGAATTTCTGACACCACTGCTCGACGATTTCTCCTTCAATACCTTAAATTTCATCCAAATAAATTGTCTGATTTGCAAGAAATTTCTGGATGCATTGGTAGCTCATGCAATGCTTCTGGCGTATCTTCACTCCAAATTAGACAATTCTTTTTATTTACGTATCCATTGAGCTAAAACTGAGCTTCGTCATAAATGGATGAGCGTGATAAACTTTCCTAACAGAACACTCATTTTGATAGCAAAATTCAATAATTTTCAAGCATTGTTCGTTTGTAAGACGATTCATGGTTGAATTATAGACCAAACTGAAGATGTTTGACAGTGAAACAAAACACGAAACTTGAGTCAGCTGTTTAAACCAGTGCTGCCAAAAAGATAAAAGCTAAAACATCACCCATTATATTTTGGGTTGCCTAAAAAGTAATTGCGGATTTTTTAAAAGGAAGTAAATGCATTTTTAATGAAACTTAAAATGAATTTTAATCAAATATATAATTGCCATTTTGTTCGATAACCTTTTGCCATCTTTCTGGCAAATTTTGTATTCCACGCTCATAGAACTTCTGGCCTTTATCTGCAAAAAACTGAAGCAAGTGCGATTTTATAGCCTCATCATTGCCGAAAGTTTTACCTTTTAAGGAGTTCTGCAAAGATCGAAATAAATGGTAGTCTGATGGTGCAAGGTCAGGGCTATATGGTGGATGCATCAAAAGTTCCCAGCCAAGCTCACTCAGTTTTTGGCGAGTGACCAAAGATGTGTGCGGTCTAGCGTTGTCCTGGTGGAATATGACACCTTTACGATTGACCAATTCTTGTCGCTTCTCCTTGATGGCTGTATTCAATTTGTCTAATTGTTGACAGTAAACATCCGAATTAATCGTTTGGTTCCTTGGAAGCAGCTCAAAATATACCACACCCTTCCAATCCCACCAAACAGACAGCATAACCCTCTTTTGGTGGATATCAGCCTTTGAAGTGGTTTGAGCTGGTTCACCATGTTTGGACCATGATCGTTTTCGACTAACGTTATTGTAAACAATCCTTTTTTCATCTCCAGTTATGATTCGTTTTAAAAACGGATCGAATTCATTGCATTTAAGGTGTATATAGGTGCATAAGGTGCTCAAGCGTTGATTCGGTTTGTTAAATGAATTTCTTTCAATACATGTGGTACCCAAATATGAAGCTTTTTCACCAGTCCAAGACTTTTTATGTGATAATGAACGGTTGATTTTGGTATATTTAACTTCTCTCCTATCTCACGCTCAGTAACATGACGATCCAATTCGATTAATGCTTAAAATTTGTCAACGCCGACTGTATGAAAAATCACCAATTACTTTTTGGGCAACCCAATATTTCATCCGAAATGGCTTTTTAAGGCTCTAGTAGCAATAATTTTGGTCCGATGTTTACAAAATTTTGCATAAGACGTTCTATTTAATGTTCCAACATGTGGGCATTACTTTTTCAAAATCGGTTCAGATTTAGATATAACTCCCATATATATATATATATATATATATATATATATATATATATATATATATATATATATATATATATATATATATATATATATATATATATATATATATATATATATATATATATATATATATATTTGATCCGGTATGGCATAATATTGATCCGATCATTACAAAATTTTGAACTATATGTTGTTTTAAATATTCAACATGTGTGCGTAATTTTATCAAAATGTATAAACTGTTCAGTGTGAACATAGGGCATCAACAAGCTTTCTCCATATAGCTCTATCGTTGGCCAAAGCCTTAGCCTATCCAGCTCCCTAATTAGTGTCACGATCTTTTCAAGGATGCCTTTATTCAACAGCGAAACTGTGCCAAACGCACGCTCGAGGTCGATGAATTAAAGGTTTAGGTGAGTACTAACTTCTGCAGACTGTTTAATTGTTATGCGCAGGGAGCTAATGTGATTAGCACAAGAACGTCCTGGCCGAAAGCCTGCCTATTCCTTCCTCATAATGCTGTCAAGTGAAGGCGAAATAAGCTGCTGAATACGACTTGCCATGACTTTATTTATTGCGTTAAACAATGCAATTATCCTTCAGTTTTTACACTTCTTCCATTCCGAGAGTATCAGTTTTTAGACTTCTTCCATTCCGAGAGTACAGCCTTTGTATCCCAGGCCTTTCTGGTTATTGAGGTGATCGCCAGAGCTATGGGTTGTGTCCCATACCGCAACAGTCCAGCAGGTATTTTGTCAGGGCCACCTGATTTACCATTTTTGAGTAAGACTAGAACGGCTTCAATTTATATTTAGTGGGGCTGTGGATATATCCCCGCGTGGGTTTCGGAGCACAGGGGGACTAGGAGCGTCGGAACTTGAACGTCCTCTGCTGTTGGTCCTTTGGAGCTGAAGAAACCGCGCCATCGCTCCAATTTCTGTATATGTGTTGATTCAGATCCGTCCTCACCTTTTATTATTTCCGTTGGCCTTATATCGTTTAGTGGTGGGTATAATAAAGTAATATAAGTCTGAGAAAAACCAATGTCCCAAAATTCTTGAAAGATACTCTGGGCACCCGCTTCATAATATTTAAAGAAATAATGTTGCCCAAAAAGTAATTGCGGATTTTTCATATAGTCGGCGTTGACAAATTTTTTCACAGCATGTGACTCTGTAATTGCATTCTTTCTTCTGTCAGTTATCAGCTGTTACTTTTAGCTTGCTTTAGAAAAAAAGTGTAAAAAAAGTATATTTGATTAAAGTTCATTCTAAGATTCATTAAAAATGCATTTAAATTCTTTCAAAAAATCCGCAATTACTTTTTGGGCAACCCAATATTTTAAAATGTCTACTATAGAATGTAACGAAGCAATCCGAACGAAATAGTTCGATTATTCAATAAAATAACACTCCCTTGAACCTTTGTAAAGAACTGGACTGCAATAATTGTGTATGGTATAAATATCAGTCCGTAGTTCTGTTTTGAATCGAAATGTCTCTGAGATAAATCCATTTTACTTGCATCATCACCCTCATCAGAAATTTCTTGTAACGTAACCCTCATTTCTCTAATATCAACTCACTTTGCTTATCAACGACTACGAAGTTCTTATACACGAACCACCAAGAAATAAACCATGGTCATAATTCAGGAGCCACACAATGTTTATACGAATACTCGTACATAGAGATGGTTTGTTTGAGAATACCGTTTAGATGGATGTGTTGTTTTGGTTGATAATACGTGTGATGGTATCGTTGGTGAGTATGGATAATTTCGCATTAGCGCCGCCATAAAAATGCTGAGCTCCTTGCTGTGAGGGCCATAAAAATGATGCATTAACAAGTTTGAATTCATTTTTTATTACATTTATTTGCTACTTGTTGGATTTGATATTAATCACATGAATTGGTTGGTATGAAGTGCGTGTGGGATGGATGTTACATACGTAAGATTACACGAAACTGTATATCCGTGTGTTTTTCATTCCATTTCGATGGGGCATAGATGTGGCTAATAAATACGCAACAATAACAAAAATAAATAATGTTTCTTGCCTTCCGTATTAGTTTGAGCAATGTTTCAGACGCAACTCCATAAGCGAAATAAACTATAATAACAATGAGAAAAAGTATTTATTTTGACAAAAAAATTAGATTGAACAAAGATTTTTATGATGATTTCTTCCAAACTATGGTAAATCCATTGATTCTGCTAAAAATGTATACAAAATAAATTTTGCTGAAGGACATAATTTTATTCTACATACACAACTTCTGTCAAACTAGCAAAAATTAAAGGTTCTTAGAACAGAACAAGGATTATCGAGGGACTGGTTTACATGGGAGCTATATCAGGTTATAGACTGATTTGAACCATACTTGGCATAGTTGTAGGAAGTCTTTAGAGAACACAGCATGCAAAATTTCAGCCAAATCGGAAAAAATTTGCGGCTTGTAAGGACGCAAGAAGTCAAATCGGGAGATCGGTTTATATAGGAGCTATATCAGGTTATAGACCGATTTGGACCGTACATAACACGGTTGTAGGAAGTCACAACGCAACACCACTTGCAAAGTTTTTATACAAATCGGACAAAAATTTCGGCTTGTAAGTGCTCAAGAAGTCAAATTGAGAAATCGATTTATATGGGAGCTGTATCAGATTATAGACCGATTGAAACTTGGTACAGTTACTGAAAGTCATAACAAAACACTATGTGCAAAATTTCAGCCAAGTCTGACAAAAATTGCGACTTTCAAGAGCTCAAGAAATTAAATTGAGAGATCGGTTTATATAGGAGCTATATCAGGTTATAAACCGATTTGAACCGTACTTAGCACAGTTATTGGAAGTCATAACCGAACACCACATGCAAAACTTCAGCCAAATCGGACAAAAAATTGCGGCTTTTATGTGCCCATGAAGTCAAATCAGGAGATTGGTTTATATGGGAGCAAAATCAGACTATAGACCACTTCGGACCGTACTTAGCACAGTTGTTAGAAGTCGTGACAGATAATTATGTGCAAAATTTAGCCAAATCGTATAAAATTAGTACTTCCAGTATATCCAGACGTGATAACAAGAGAACGATTTATATGGGAGCTATATCAGGTTATAGACCGATTTCAACCGTATTTGGCAGTTATTGGATCGAGAGACCGGTTTATATGGGAGCTACATCAGGTTAAAGACAGTTTTGGACCGTGCTTGTCACAGTTGTTGCAGGTCGTAAAAGAACACTACATGCAAAATTTCAGCCAATTAGACAACATTTGCAAACGGTATGACTACATTAGTATACCCCCATCTTATGGTGGTGGGTATAAATATATGATTTCATAAGCGGCAATGGCAAGTGTTCATTGGATTGGATATTTTCTTCCAAAATCAGTTGTTGTTCCAAAAACCATTGATGCTGTGCGCCAACTGATATTGCAAGATCGTCATGTGACCTATCATGAGATTGATACAACTTTAGGCATTAGTAGAACCAGCATACATTCAATATTGCATGAACATTTGACTGTCAAAAAAATTTGTTCGCGTTGGAACCCACACAATTTGTCATTCACTCAAAAAAAGGCTCCTGGTGATCGGTCGAAAGAAATGCTCAAAAAATACGATCGCGGTGCTTTGAAACACGTCTATGACAGATGATGAATTGTGGATTTACGCGTATTAGTCCGAAAGTAACCAGCAGTCGACTGTATGTGTTTCTAGAGGAGCCAAATCCAATAAAAGTTGGTCGCGCACGAAGCACTTCCAAGCAAATGATCGTACCAAAAGAACAACGCGGAACAGGTAACTCTGAGTCGTGCTAAACATTTGTTTGTCAGTTGTCTTCCAAGAAATCTGGAAACCAACCGTCAAAGACGGATAACTCTTTACCACGACAATGCGAGCTCTCACAAGTCTGCTCAAACAACTGCATTTTTATACCCACCACCAAAGGAGGGGGGTATATTTATTTTGTCATTCCGTTTGCAACACATCGATATACCCATTTCCGACCCTATAAAGTATATATATTCTTGATCAGCGTAAAAATCTAAGACGATTTAGCCATGTCCGTCCGCCTGTCTGTTGAAATGACGCTACAGTCTTTAAAAATATATATATTGAGCTGAAACTTTGCACAGATTCTTTTTTATACCCACCACCGAAGGATGGGGGTATATTCATTTTGTCATTCCGTTTGCAACACATCGAAATATCCATTTCCGACCCTATAAAGTATATATATTCTTGATCAGCGTAAAAATCTAAGACGATCTAGACATGTCCGTCCGTCTGTCCGTCTGTCTGTTGAAATCACGCTACAGTCTTTAAAAATAGAGATATAGAGCTGAAATTTTGCACAGATTCTTTTTTTGTCCATAAGCAGGTTAAGTTCGAAGATGGGCTATATCGGACTATATCTTGATATAGCCCCCATATAGACCGATCCGCCGATTTAGGGTCTTAGGCCCATAAAAGCCACATTTATTATCCGATTTTGTTGAAATTTGGGACAGTGAGTTGTGTTAGGCCCTTCGACATCCTTTGTCAATTTGGCTCAGATCGGTCCAGATTTGGATATAGCTGCCATATAGACCGATCCTCCGATTTAGGGTCTAAGGCCCATAAAAACCACATTTATGGTCCGATTTCGCTGAAATTTGGGACAGTGAGTTGTCTTAGGCCCTTTAATACGTTTCTTTAATTTGGCCCAGATCGGTTCAGATTTAGATATATAGCTGCCATATAGACCGATCCTCCGGTTTAGGGTCTTAGGCCCACAAAAGCCACATTTATTATCCGATTTTGATGAAATTCAGGGCAGTGAATTGTGTAAGGCCCATCGACATCCTTCGTTAATTTGGCTCAGATCGGTCCAGATTTGGATATAGCTGCCATATAGATCGATCCTCCGATTTATGGTGTAAGGCCCATAATAGCCACAATTATTATCCGATTTTGCTGAAATTTGGGACAATGAGATGTGTTAGGCCCTTTGACATATTTCTTCAATTTGGTCCACATCGGTTCAAATTTGGATATAGCTGCCATATAGACCGATTTCTTGATTTATGGTTTTGGGCCCATAAAATGGTCATTTATTGCCCGATGTCCCCGAAATTTGGAACAGTGAGTTAAGTTAAGCCCCTTGACATACTTCTGCAATATCGCACAGATCGGTCCAGATTTGCATATAGCTGCCATATAGACCAATCTCTGGTTTTAAGGTTTAGGGCCCATAAAAGAGGCATTTATTGTCCGATTTCGCCGAAATTTGGGACAGTGCTTAGTGTTAGGCTCTTCGACATGTTTATGCAACTTGGCCCAAATCGGTCCAGATTTGGATATTGCTGCCATGTAGACCGATATCTCGATTTAAAGTCTTGGCCCCATAAAAGGCGCATTTATAATCCGATTTCACTGAAATTTGACACAGTGACTTATGATCGGCTTTTCGACATCCGTGTCGTATATAGTTCAGATCGGTATGAGTTATATGAGTATAAGGTATGAAATTTTCACCGAATTTTGATGAAATGTGGTTTACATATATACCCGAGGTGGTGGGTATCCAAAGTTCGGCCCGGCCGAACTTAACGCCTTTTTACTTGTTTGTTCATAAGAAGATTAAGTTCGAAGATGGGCTGTATCGGACTATATCTTGATATAGCGCCCATATAGACCGATCTCTCAATTTAAGGTTTTGGGCCCATAAAAGACGCATTTATTGTCCGATTTTGCTGAAATTCGGGACAGTGAGTTGTGTTGGGCTCTTTGACATTCTTCTTAAATTTGGCTCAGATCGGTCCTGATTTGGATAGCTGCTATGGGGGCATAAATTATGCATTTTTTACCGAGTTCTTACCAAAGGTGGTTTATATATATAAACCAGGTGGTCGATATCCAAAGATCGGTCCGGCCGAGCTTAAGGCCTTTTTACTTGTTTGTTTTGAAAAACTCTCCTATAGCTCATAAAAAAATCGCCCTGGGTCGTCGAGAAAAGCCTTGTGCAAGATTTTTGTGAAGATTGGTGAACAAGTGTGCTTGCAGTGGCTCCAGAAGTGAAAATCGGACGATATATATTGGAGATGTATCTAAATCTGAACCGATTTCTATGAAATTAACCAGTAATGTCGAGAGTCATAATAAGATCTTTCCCACCAAACTTGGAGTGAATCGGCTAACAAATCGCAATATAATAGCAGTACAAGTCCAAATTACACAATTATATATAGGGGGATTCTATAACCAAATCTGAACCGATACTACCAAACTCCTTAGACATTGTGGTAGTCGTAGATGAAAGCGTTATGCAAACTTTTGGGGAGATTGGTCAATAAATGAACTTTCAAATACTCTAGATGTGGCCAACAAATGCATTAATAAAGACAATAGAAGTGAAATTGGGCGATAACAATAACGTCGAGAGTGACAAGCGAAACCACTGTGCAAAATTTTGTGACAATCGGTTGACAAATGAAGATATTATTGCAATACTAGTTCAAATTGGACAAACATATATATGGTAGCTGCATCCAAATCTATACCAATTTTTTCCAATTTCAATATTCTTCACCTGTATCAAATTTGAAGATGATCTGACAAAAATTCCGACGCGTACTTTGTACGCACATTAACATGGACGGACAGAGAGACGGATATAGCTAAATCAAATTCAAAAGAGATTCTGAGTCGATCGGTTTACTTTTTAATGGGTCTTTCTCTCTATCTGCTGGGTATTACAAAAAAATGCACTAAGTTATAATACCCTGTACCACAGTAGTGTGTAGGGTATAACTACATGTTGTTTTGTTCGCCTGTGTTTGTTCATCTAGAGATACTTATATATTCAAGTTAAACATTTCTCGTTCGAATTTGCAGTGCCCTCTGAATATATTTCGTTTCATTTCAAAGGTTTGTGTCTTGAATTGAAAAAGTGTGTGGTGTACTGTGGTGTGTTGTTGTTTAATCGAGCTATCCTTATTAGAATTGCAAATACACCACAGACAAATAAGGGAAAGCAAAATTGGCTATGACGAAATATTTATATTAATCTAAAATTACGTTTATGTTGGCCACTAAATCCGCATTAATGGCATTTTTGAAATTTAAGTGATAAATCCTGTGTTATTTTGGAAGTTTTACCGTACAAAAATAAATCCCATATTTGCAATCGTTTCCAAGAATTGTGTATGGATGTGTGTGATATGCAGATTCATTTATGCGCATGTACGCTTGAGTCAAATCACTTAAATCCCCCAAAACGCAGTGTAAACGGACGGAATTTGTTTTTGGATTTAGTGAAAAAGGCGTTAAGTACGCCCATGCCGAAATTTCGATACCCACCACCTCGAGTATATATGTAAACCACCTTTCATCAAAACCCAGTGAAATTGCATACCTTATGTCCCATAGCAGTTATAACGAAATACGTTCCGATTTAGACCAAATACTAATAAGTACAAGTCATCGCTCAATTGTGTATAACAAATTATTGGTGTTTTTAGTAGCTATATCTTAAAACAAGTAAAAGCGTGCTAAGTTCGGCCGGGCCGAATTTTATATACCCTCCACCATGGATCGCATTTGTCGAGCTCTTGCCACTGTATCTCTTTTTAGGCAAACAAAGAATAAAAAAAATAACTGCTATGTTGTTGGAACAATATCAAGTTATGGTTCATTTCGGACCATAATTGAACTGAATATGGGGAACTGAATATTGGAGTAGAAGTCATTGTGTAAAATTTCATCCAAATCTAGTAAGAATTGGGCACTGAAGAAGTAAAACAGGGAGGTCGGTTTCTAGGGGAGCTGCGTGCGACACGTATGTTAAAGGTCATGAGAGAAGCCGTTGTACAAAATATCAGCTAAATCGGATAATAATTGCGTCCTCTAGAGGCTCAAGCTATATCAGGTTATGGACCGATTTGAACTATTCTTAGCACAGTTGTTGAAAGTTATTACAAAACACCTCATGCAATATTTCTGCCAAATCGGATAATAATTGCGTCCTCTGGTGGCTCAAGAAGTCAAGACCCCAGATAGGTTTATATGGCAGCTATATCAGGTTATGGACCGATTTGAACCATACTCAGCACAGTTGTTGGAAGTCATAATAAAACACTTCATGCATAATTTCAGCCAAATAGGATAATAATTGCGTCCTCTAGAAGCTCAAGAAGTCAAGAACCCAGATCTGTTTATATGGCAGCTATATTAGGTTATGGACCGATTTGATCCATTCTTAATACAGTTGTTGAAAGTCATAACAAAACACCTCATGCAATATTTCAGCCAAATCGGATAATAATTGCCTCCTATAGAGGCCTCCTCTAGAGGCCCAGATCGGTTTATATGGCAGCTATATCAGGTTGAACTATTCTTACCACAGTTGTTGAAAGTCATAACAAAACACCTCATGCTCGATTTCAGCCAAATCCTCTAGAAGTCAAGACCCCAGATAATTTTATATGGCAGCTATATTAGGTTATGGACCGATTTGATCTATTCTGAATATAGTTGCTGGAAGTCATAACAAAACATGCATGCAATATTTCAGCCAAATCGGATAGGAATTGCTCCCTGTAGAGGCTCAAAAAGTCAAGACCCCAGATCGGTTTATTTGCCAGCGATTTGGCAGAAATTTTGAACAACGGCTTCTCTTATGACCTTCAACATACGTATGGTATGGTATAGATATGGTCTGAATCGATCAATAGCCTGATACAGCTCCCATATAAACCTATCTCTCGACTCGGCGCAATTCTTGTCCGAATAAACTGACATATTACACAATGACTTCTAAATTGTTCAGCATTCTTTTATGGTCCGAATAGGACTATAACTTGATATAGATCCAATAGCATAACAGTTCTTATTCAATATTCCTTGTTTGCCTAAAAAGAGAGATACCGCGCATAGAGCGGCTCGGCCGAACTTAGCACGCTCTTACTTGTTACTTGTTTCATTGTACTCTTGAAATTTTTTTTCGGTTTTGATAGCTGGGTGCTTAAAGCATTACTCCCGGCTAGTGCTGTCTTCGTCTTTAAGGCCATTAGGACAGAGACACTCTTTTCGGGTTCAGTATTAAATATGACCGATAATGTTTTGCAACTCAATTTTGCATCTTACTCCTTAAACTATATATACATAAATCTTTACAGTCGCCATTTTCATCGGCCCTTAAAAGTTTGTGGTTAATTATGATTTATAACCTTTAGAAAGTTATGAATTAGAATACTCAATAGTGTCAATATTTGTAAAGGAATTGTTTCCATAAAACTGTTCTTTCCACATTCCACTACATATGAGTAACAATCTATCAGTTGCAGAACATTCTGTATATATATGGGCTACACTCGTTTATAATCATTATTAATGTCACTGCCCATTCCTTGGAAGAGTGACATTGAACAATGGCCCAAGACTAACCAGAATTTTTTGTTCTCATATAAATATCCGGACATAATCAATTCAATTACATTCAAACTACCAAAAAGAAACAAGAAACGAATACAACTGAATGTGGTCCTTGGCGTAGGATCTTCGAAAGAAAAACAATTTTTGCAAAAAAAAAAAAAAAAAAACAGCCGACGAAACAGGCATACGTTCAAACATATTCGGAAAGGACCAAACATACAATCATAGCCATAATTCTTAATATACGCATGGAAATGAACAGGAATTTCCCCAATAAAAGTTCAATGTCGTAAATTAACTCCAGAGCTCAAGGAAAGAAAAATAACCACCGCAACAACGTATGTATCCAAGGATGGAAGATGAAAGTTAAATCTATCCACCAAGCAAGCAGGCAAAACCAGCCAGAGGAGAATCATTGACTGAAAATCTGAATGCGCTGTGTGTAGCGTTGCGTTGCTTAACTTTGAGCTTGTCCTGGAAAATTGTACAGCAAAAGCATCCGATAATAGAACAGATATTGAGCACAACCGGAGAAGGAAGTTAGACGATCAGTTAATATGTTTCCGTTTTGTGTTGTTAATACATTTCCTGTTTGCACACAAACGTATTATCCTCCACCAACTTTTGTTTTCGTATGCATTTACCCCTAAATGCAAAACAAAGTCAATATTGTTCGGTAGCTCTTGTATGTAAATGTTCGTTCCTAGGTCTACCAGTGTGCAAGGTTCATGTGCATTATTCAGTGATGGTGCCGGAGAGATGGGATAAGATAACTCCATTTTGGTTTAATTGTAATAAATTGCCAACTTATTAAAGATACTTTCGTCAACTGCATTTAAAATTTGCATATAAAGTGTAAACTAAAAACATTAATCTCACATGTTGCATGATTGCACAATGGAATGCAGCTGAAAGTGAATCCCAACAATAAAAGCGAAATTGCGAGACAGGTTAGCATGTTATTCTTCTAACTGAGCAGCATATCCGCCTATGGTACTGAACGCTTAGCTTCTCTATGTAGAGGGGTGGTTTTAGTCCTAATTTGGAAGCGCATAAGTGTACTTTACGTACCGAAGCTTCTAAAGGCCGTAGAAGACTAAAGGCAAAGCAATTCGTCTTTCCTTCTCCTTCTTTCTTCTGAAGATCCTATCTCGGTTCTGTCTCGGTATCTGGTAGTCTGAACTTTTCCTTCAGTAAGTCTGAAACTTTTCTTAATCTAGGAACAGAAGTTCAGGTTAGGTTCGCTGGAAAAACGGGTGAGGATTTTAATTTGCCTATACCTCTGTGAACATATACCCTTCAACCAGTAATCGGCTTGTTGTGCGCCCTGATTCCGAAAAGTGATCCAAAATAGATCTATGTATGTGAGGAATTCCGTGCTGAGCACAAAATCCTTAATCGCTTTCCATTCTATCCCCTATACTAATGCAAGTCTTGTATCGCATCCGCAGCCAAGTGTCGCAGTCTGTTAGCTGTGAAGCCTGACATTAATATAGGTTATGTTCCAACTTCTCACTATCCGAATCCCCTCGTCGGGTTTTCGTGATCTTACCAACCGTTGGGTGTTAGTTTCCCATGTCCTAGGACTGCTTCGCCCAAAAGGTTTTGGATTCACCAAGTTGAATGATGGCAGTTCTCTGATCCTTACGTCAAATTTATCTGTTCTTTCCTTTCAAATTACTCCCGCCACCCAAATGAATCGTGCCATCCTCAAAGAAGGCGTTAATCTCCCCTTTCCACTTCAAGACCGTTAGTAACCTTACCGTCCTGATGGTCAGTTTACTGCCTGTCAAGATCTCCACATCATACCAACTTTCGCTCTCCCTGAGTCCTCAATATAGTCTTCCAGGCACACTCTGTCATTTGATCCATCCGTATAGCATGAACTTCCAGATGACAATACCAGAGTTCCGTCAAATCAAGACCGTTTTACTGGCAACAGTGCCTTGCACTCAAGTTTCGTCTCAGGTATTCGATCCAAAACTACTGCAATTTCACCTATCCTCTATCCATATTCTCATTGCCTTAAGACTCATAACCGCTTTGGCTGCCCCATACTTAATCTGTATGTCTACATATAGGCCGGATATCGGGTAGTAGTATCCAGTGTCCCAGTTGGCAACATGTTTTCTGAACTTTTTGTAATTTACTTATGTTGCACTTTTTTTCATCGCACAGTGGGATAGAATCAAAAAAAATCATTAAAAATATGCCATTTGAGAACGGAAAAGAAAACTCTTTGAAATTTAAAATGGTTAGAGCTGAGGTCGAGATACGGGCGGATGGTACGACGGCTCTTGGCAGACCCTTTAAGCCAGTCACCTCGAAATTTCAAAAAATTGATCGGGCTGGACCGTTTCATTTGTGGACCGATTTCTTTTTCAATTGGTTCAATTTTCATTTCGATAAACGTACCACACCTCGGCATTTCGAACAATTTTTCGAACCAACTTGACTAACTTTAGAGCCCACAACAGGCGCCCGGACCACCTAGGACCTTGAAATTTTGCAAATTAACTCGATAACACCTCAGCTCCTACCATTTACCATATAATGCCCAACATCTGTAAGACTTCTCAGTACGCTCCTGGATGAGTCACTTCCAGTTCAATTTCCTGACGAAAGAATATCCTCTTATATCAGAGGGTGGCAACGTTGGCTTGCTTGTCTGTGTGTTGGACTGTTTCGACTGCACTACAGAGAGTTACATGGCTGTTCTGTGTGGTGTGAAAAAGTGCATTCCATTAGTGCGTGAGGATTAGCTCACTGCTTCCGAGCTGGCAGATGGGGATGTTTTACGGCTCAAGGCTCTCCGTTTGCAGTGTCATGATGATAGGTGGAGAACTAGATGGACGAACAGTGACAATGGTCACTGTTTCGAATTTATTCGTGATGCAACGTTCGTACGAGACCGCCCGGACTTTGGGTTCGTCCTAAGTCTGAGTTTCATACTAACAGGATATGATTCCCTGAATGCATTTTAGCGTTAGATGAACTTGTCCGCAACTGATTTGTGCGACAGTGGGAGACCTGAGGTCTGGAGGCATGTACTGACGGAATACCCATACTATGCAGACATTTGAGATTTAGGCGCCATAGGGATAACGAGGCTGTGTGGGATTTCAGAAGGACCCTTGAAGAGGAGACGACTGTTGCAAGGCTGGCCACCTTTACCCGGGAAGTATTTATTAGGGGACTGACAAGACTTAGTGGACGCATAAATACACGCTAGTTATCCATGACGAGGTGTTGCTGTACTTGCGCGACCTAGTGATTTGGTGCTGCGCATGACATGGCCTGGCACCTGCCTTGCCCATGTTGATGCTGCGGCGTTCACCCATCGTTGTTTCCCGTAGCTTTTGTGGTCGTGTTCGGTCTTCCGTAAGAGTGGCCGCGTTTATAATTGAATGTGGCGTAGCCCGTGAGGGCTGCGGTGTCCAGTATAACATCCTGATATATGTTGTTTTGGTGCATACTCTTGTATGCTGGCTATAGGTCGGCTTAGAGCGATTCCTTTCTCCTAGGTGACCAGTCCAGAACTGTTTGGGGTTCAACTGGTAGTAGTCTTTTAAGGCTACGAAGTATGAACGGAGTCTTTAATTTGGTACCACGGGTGTCAGGAGCCCCTGGAACTTCGGATCCAACCTGACAATGGTGATGCTTCAGTGGCGAGCAACGTGGTGGCTGTGTTTTGTACCCAAATCGCGGGTAGAGCATAGGCTCGGAGTGGAGTTGCGTTTTCCACCGGGTTCCGTGACCCATAGTTCGGAAGGAGTTTTAGGTAGTGGTCCGCTCCTAGCGTGAGATCAAGTTGGTACTCATGTGTGGGTTTCCACATGTGGGAGCGTTGGTAGACGCATTGTATTCACCCTTGGGCCGGCCTAGGCATGGCCCATCGCGTCGGTCATCTTCTCATTAACAGTCATTTGCCTCGTTTTGGCATTCACTACATCCTTATTGTAATCCAAAAAGACATCGTTTTTTGCGAAGTTCCAGGGAATCGCGAATATAGTTCTGCTTGATGCCTTTCTCTTTACAAACATCTTTTGGTCATATTTTCCACCAATTATGCCTTGATAATCCAGACTTATAGCATATTTTCGTCTATTTGAAGATATTTGTATGGACCCCTGTGCAAACAAGAAGACCCTAATGGTGTACTCACTTTGTCGGTAAGATGTATCTTCATATCTTGCACCTCTACGTGGGGCCGTTTCTTCCGACCTACCCTTGAGGTATACTTTTACAATATACAAAAATCTACAAATAACAGAAGCGATTTCGTTGAATTTTTTTTATTATTTTGAATGCATTGAATTTGAGTTTTTGAGAACAAATTACAAATTTAATAAACTCTTATCAAACAGTTTGCTGGTTCATAGATTTACATTGGCTAAGTTCACTTAAACCAAAGAGTATTTTTATGCAAACAAAGTGTAACACTTTGATGTTTAGCTATAATTTTAAAATCCACCACAAGAGTATGCTTTAGCCCACAACCAGGCAACATCGCCAAGAGCTTTATTAAAACAACAGTTGGTGTCTTGCCTTCCGTTCGTGCTCACGGTAATAGATTTATGACCAAAGTCCAGACAAAGTGTCTGTGGTGCAGACACTATGTCCTTACAGCAGCATGGGATAAATGCAAATACAAATAACTCCTTAAGAAGAAAACGAAAAGTGCAATAGGAACCACAACTTTTAACTTTCTTACTGACAACGTTTCTCAGTGGATGATTAAGAAGCAAACTTCAACAACTGAGGTTTTGTGCTGGTCACTACTGATGAATAAGAAAGAAAGTGGAGAGCTATTTTTGTTTAATAAGTTAAATAGTACCTCCTATGCAAGTTCAGCAAAAAAAAATACATTTAATTTTCACAAATTTAGGCATATGAAAAATTTAATCATTTAGGATATTTTATAAAAATATTCCTTTCTAAAACATGCGATACTTCAATATATTCGTTTCCATAAAATTGGCTCAAGTTTTTTTGTTTGCGCTTGAAAAACTTTTCTCTGCAAATCCTTAGCCAATTCCACAACGCAATTCACAAAAACATACAACGGAGGGAAGAGAACATTATTCTGAAACATGATGATGCTTCACTCTTATTTAAAGTGCAACGTGTGTACATTGCAAGCGGATACCGGAAATATTCCATCCACTATTCAATCTGGATTCCAAAAGATATGCAAACCAAGGAACAAACACATTGTGCCAAACGCCAAAGTACCAGCAAATACTAAAGTGCTGAGAATAAGTTTTTCCCACCAACCAAAAAAGCAAACAAAATGAAAAATAGAGTTTTTATTTAAATTTCTCCTCCAACAAAACATACACACTGCGAAGGAAAAAAACCGAACCAAAGGAGTAAATTCTAGGTATCCTTAAGCAAACATCATGAGAAATCTATTTTTGTAAACATCCTTTTGGGCTGCCACCACTCATGGCAAAGGCAAGTATGCTGAAGCTGCTAAAGAAAGTTTTTGTTAGTGAGTTTCTCTTTTTTCGTTTTTTGGGGCCAAAAATGATAATAACGCCAACAGTATTTCGCATTGGCCAAATGCTGAATGGCGAATGAATAAATGCAACATTTCTCATCATGTTGTGTTACACACTGACTTGGTACTTCCGGCCGGAGGAAGATGAATGTTGTCATGCCGACACCATCATGACGCCAGCAAATTCCTACAACCATACACGAAAAGACTAAGCGAATAAAATGACAAATCCAAAGAAAATATCCTTGCCTTAAAGTGTCTGTTTTTATGGAGTTCTGTCAAATATTTTACAAATATTGTTTGTTATTTTGACGGAAGTATTATTTCTTTTTTGGGGAAAATTTTGAAGAGTACAAGACAACAGTTTGATTTAATTTATTATTTTTTTTTAGTACAATTTGCAAAAGTTCATAAAGTTTAACTAAAGTCGCGGGATAGGTTTTTATATACTATAGTATGAGTGAGATGTCCGTCTTAAACGACATTTTGTAAAGATAGTCTCGTGCGGGTGCGGGGAGAAAGTGAGGGCTTGCATTGAATTATGTTCTTGTCTGCGTATGCAATATCAAGCAATAGTACAGGGTGCGCCAGAGGTAAATGGCGACTCCATTACGCATACAATGATCGAGTCGATTTTAGAAATTCGTGTCTCCTCTTTGCAGCATATCAATCGGTATGTTGGCAACGGCTTCGCGAATGTTGGTTTATAGGCAAAAATTCTTTAATTTAGTTATGAATTACGATTTTGATAACACTTTACATTATTCCACCCTTTATGCGGATTGTGGCCAGTCTCTCATCGAAAGGAGTAAATCTGGAGACAAGGTATCTTAGTCTCCTACTAAACATAAATCCATAGCTAAGCTCATGTCTCGAAATATGGCAGCTATTGTTCAACGCATAAACTTTCGGTGTTGTTGAGACGCTTCTCCAAATGTTGGTAATGTTGGCTTTGTACTTTTCAAATGCCAATGCTCATTACGCACCCTCTCTTTGAAGAATTTTAATATTTTAGATTTCGGCGCAGATTCGGACCTTCATTCGTTTACACTTGCCTAAGTTTTATAAGTTCTTCGCTATGCTATTCTTTGAATAGAAGGCATTGAAAATTATCTCGAGCTAGATAATGTTCGGAAAATCACGAAAAGATTTTAAAGACCAAATTAAAAGAGCGCAATCAGAGTAACTAACTTGGTTTAATGTAAACCCTTTAGAGGCTTTGCCAACTGTAATATTGCTCTTTTGAAGAAAAACCAAAAACTCTTTAATGACAAAAGTGTTTCGATAACCGCAAACGATTACTCGTTTACCGGATCATTAATTATTCTCTTTGTATCTCCTATTAGAGACAAATTGTGAGTATTTGAATTTGAATATATAGGAAATTTTTTAAGGTTCAGTTAAAAAAATAATTGAATCAATTAATTTTTTGATTGAAATTGTCAAAAATTTCAAAAACAATCGAAATTGAAAAAGTGTAGATTCAATTAATGAAATGATTGAATCATTTAATTTTTTTAATTGCAGATGACAAAACTTTCAATCAGAATCGTAATTGAAAATAATGTCCAGATTCAATTAAGATATGATTGAATCTATTAATTTTTTAATTGAAAATATTCTTAATTTCAATCAAAATTGTAATTGAAAAAAATCGTGATTCAATTAATAAAATTATTGCTTCAATTAATTTTTTATTTAAAAATATTTTTATTTTCAATTAAATATTTAATTGAAAAAATGTTCGTGATATTTTTTTCTGTGTACGTGGATATTTATATAGATATTGTAGGTTTATAATAAAATAGGATAATATATAAATCCATGGTGGTGGGTATCCATAGTTTAGCAAGGCCGAAATTAATGCATATTTACTTGTTGTTTTTCATAAATTTGGTAAGGAATTTCTTGTATATATGCCTAAGAAGTAACGTTGTAAAATCCGTTTATACGGGAGCAATAGAGACGGATTGAGATCATACTTGGCATAAATGTTGGAGGTTAATTGAGCCCTCTAGAGACATAGTAATTACAATTATATGGGAGTTTTATCAGGCTATTGACCGGTTTGGATCATAATACTTGGCAAGGATGTTGGAGAAATTATGCAAAATTGAAGACAAATCCAATAGATATTGCCCGCTCTAGGGGTTCCAAGAGTTCTATAGGGAGATTGGTTTATATGGGAGCTATATACGTTTATGGACCAATTGAGACTATACTTGACCAATATACTGGTGGTCATAAACCAGTTTGCGAAATTTCAGCCAAATCGAATGACAATTGGGCCCTCTAGAGGCTCAATAAATCAATGAGGTAGATCGGTTTATATGGGCGTTTTATGAAAATATAGTCCGGTTTAGGCGGCGATCAAGAATATCGGAGTTGAAAATTGCTTGATGTTGTAAATGTAAAGATAAAATATGTATTGACTTGACCTATGACGATGTGTATATGAAGAAAATTTAAAAAAAGGAAATTTAAATGCAAAGGAGCGGGAGAGGAGCGAAAGAAAAATGGACGGAGCGGAGTGGAAAAAAGGCACCCCTTCCGGATCCCTGGTTAAAAGATATTCATACCAAAGCCGGTATTTAACTGAAAGAAAAAACAACTCTCATAGGATTTTTTGTTTGATTTATTTATAGCATAACGAATATAGCAGATCATTGCACAAAACCTCCTGATTGTTATTGCCCTTATGACCATTTTATAATCCGTGAAGATGTTCACACTCGACGGCCTCGTTAGTACTACACTACTTCACGCACTTCGTGATCAGGTGTCGTCTCAGATATCTGATCGGCAACTTCATCCCTTCCTTCTTAGTTTCCTATCGTCGCATAGATTATACCGCTATGGTATGAGCTTCTCCCATCCTCAATCCATTCTCACAACACATTCTTTCACAAACCTTATTATTTCGAGCAGATTGATTGAGTTGTTTGTTATGGAAGAAATGTTTATTTTTCTTTCGAGTATATTTATTTACACTTAAAAAATACTTTCTTATTTATGCATGCCGATCGCAAAATATACGCGATCGGCATGCATATTCAACGACTATGGTTGTGCTCTCAATGAGCACCCCGAAATGTAATGGCGTAAGTAAGTATTGGTCTAATCACGCTCCTGTAGAGCCAGTAGACTATCCTCGGATTCAAGCCCCATATCGAGGCTACGACCCGTCTACATTGTGCCCAATATCTGTGAGCCTTATCTGTTCGCTCCTGAATATGATACTTCCAATTAAATATTCTGTCCAAGATCACTCCTAAGGATTTGACCTTGTCAGATATCGAAATCATTCTATTGAGGAATCGTGGTGCATCAAATTGGTCTACCTTCGACTTTCTCGTGTACAGGAAGATTTCAGTCTTCTCTTGCTTAACATTGAGACCCCTGGGTTTAGCCCAATCTAATGTCATCTACTAGACTCTTTCGGCCCTTCTGCATAGCTGAATTGGATCCTTACCTCTTAGAAGTATTATAACATAGTCTGCTTAACAGACGGGTTCAAATCCCTTCTCAGTCAGCATCCGGAATAGTTCATTTATGGTGGTCACCCATAGGATTGGCGATAAAATGCCCCCCTGCGGCGTGCCTTGTGCCATTTTCTCCCATATATTTATGTCTTAAGACCAAAAATTTATTCACCTATTCCTTAGCATATGGTTAATCCAGTCTATGAGAAGCCGGTCCACCCGGTACTGATCTAAGGATTGAATCCATGCGTTAGCCCTGCCATTGTTAAAAGACCCATCGAAGGTATAATTACTACCCTTGCCTCCTGCCAGGCTTTCGGAGTATATGCAAGTCCTATGCACGTTGTGAAAATAGTGCCAGATGGGGCGCCAGATAGTCGGCCTCTTTCTATAGTAACGCCGGAAATATTCCATGACTTAAATGGTTTGAAGCTCCTCAAGCTCCATAAATTCATTTACCATAAATTCCGTAATGATAAGCCTTCGATCAACGTCATTGTTTCCTGATTCCGGTGTTTCCCTGAGTCCCGTCTTGTCCTGGGGAAAATGCGTTTTCATTAAAAGCCTCAAAATGTTGTCTTGCTCCGTTGTCTCTGCTCTCAGTCCCATGTCGTATACTAACATTTTAATACGGACATAGGCTTTTGAGAGAAACTTTTTCATCTTGGCAGCGTCATTCACGCTATAGACCTGATCGCAGAAAAGCTTCCAGGAGGCACGTTTTGCCTCTATGATAATCTTATTGCATTCCTTGTGCCATGTGTAGTACACATCCCAGTAAACCTCCGCTTTTTCGTGAAGTACTTTGTTGTAAAGTCTGCGGACCTCTTTCAATACATTGCGAATTTCTCCGGCTACAGTTTATATGTTTAAAATAAATTCCACATTACACAGTACACATTTTGTGTACTCACAAAAAAATATTTCATTAGCCATAAACGAACTTTTCGACAAGTACTCTTCTTTTATGGAAAACGTTGGGACTTTGCTTACGATAAAATTTCAAGAGTTTGTGACGAATAGAAAGGATGGATATTTGTTTATGGCGCAAAATATTGTCAAACGATCTATGCGCTGAAGAAGTTCTTGTTTTCTCCAACCTAGCGCTGTTTGGTGCTAGTACTGTTGTTGTGAATATAAGCGTTTTCTTGACAAACCTAATATATTAACTAGTAAAAGCGTGATAAGTTCGGCCGGGCCGAATCTTATATACCCTCCACCACAGATCGCATTTTTCAAGTTCTTTTTCCGATATATTTTTTAAGGAAAACAAAGGATAAAAGAAAAGAATTGCTATAATATTGGAGCTATGTCAAGTTATGGTCCGGTCTGAGCTGAATGTTGGAGACCATAGTAGAAGTCATTGTGTAAAATTTCAGCCAATTCGAGTAAGAATTGAGCCTTTTAGGTTCTCAAGAAGTAATAAAGAGAGATAGGTTTATATGGGAGCTATATCAGGCTATGGACCGATTCGGACCATATTTGATAATTACGCGATATCGGGAAAATAACTTGACAAATGCGATCTTTGGCGGAGGGTATAAAAGATTCGGCCTGGCCTCTAGCCTCTGCCTAATGGAAGAGACAAAAAATATATCAACTAACCAAAAGAATCATCTTTTCGTGTAATAAATCGTATTTTGCTATAAACGAAGTATTTTTGGCTTAAAGGAAGTTTTCGAATTTTTGAGGAAAAGAGCCATACTTTATCACATACAAAATTTATAAAAGTTTTACCATATCCGGAACGACTATAACATCAAAATGTGGCAAATTCACTACTAACGTTCAACGGTGGACGGAAATGTTGCACAGTTGCTATAAAAATAGTACTTCCCCAATAAAACAGATTTGTTTGTCGCAGAGATATTCCAAACTTTTTATTTTCTTGAGTCTACTTAGTCCCAAATACTCAACTGAATTCCTTAGAAGGTACTATATCCAACTTTGGACTTCGTTTCGACATGTGTTATCATTAACCGATAGCTATAATATTTGTAACTCATACAATTCGTCGTTTGAACTCTGTGCTTAATTATATAACAATCTTTAATAGATTTTCATTATTTAAAGAAAATTATTACTATGAACAGTAGAGAATATATATTTGTAACTAGCCCAAATTAAAGTTCTTAAAAATACACACATTTTTCAAATCAATTTCAACACATACAACAGGAGAAATGCAAAATTTGAACTCCTTCCTTTACATGACCATTGCTTCCGTATTGACCCCAACCAACATGGACTACATTCAAATCATTGGTCACAACCATAACAACAAGTGTTACCACATTGAAGCATTGACTGAAACAATGCCAACATGCACAATAACATCTATACTACGCCTACCGACCAAAGACTGCAGCGGTAAAAAATGTTGAACCGGCAGGCGGGAACGCGTAAAATTAATAATTGCATAAATTTACATGTGTGGCTTCATGAAATATGGCTCGCAGAGCATAAATCGCAAATAATGTGTGCATTGGCCGTGCGAATATTTATTGTTGCGATTGTAAATCATCAAACCATAAACGAACGCACTTTGCAACATAGCCGATGACGCCGTTACCCGATACCCGTTTGAACCCTTCGAACTACTCGCACTTTCACACTTGCATTCTTACACTCCCTTTCACATACTGCTGTACACTCACACATTCAGCTGAGTCTATAAAACAACTCCACTCTGAATGGCAACAGGATGAAGTGTAATTTTGAATGCTGCTGTTGCGTATGCAGTGACAAAAGACCCATTATATCACACATTCCTTCCACTGCTATCGGCTGAAAGGCGCTAACACCAACAACAACGGCAGGAAAAAAAACAATGCTTTGAATAACTAACAGTTGAAATTTACTTCATATTGAGTTCATGTTTCCCTACTAGCTAAGCCTTTTGAGTTGAAACCGTATTGGTGTTGGTTTTCAGATCATGGATGTCACACATATTGTGAATAACATCGAAACATAATTCCTAATGCCATATCAACTTGAAGGCAGTAGAGAAGAGGTAAGCATATTCGCCAACAACGCTGAAAGTCTGGGCTCGATTCATGGCGAGAACATAATTTTTTCAGCGGTGGTTAATTCCTCTTAATGCTGGCGTCATTTGTGAGGTACTAAGCCATGTAAAAACTTCTCCCCAAAGAGGTGTCGCACTGTTTCACGCCGTTCGGACTCGGCTATAAAAAGAGGCCCCTATCATTGAGCTTAAACTTGAATCGGACAGAACTCATTGATATGTAAGAAGTTTGCCTCTGTTCCCTCAATGAATGTTCATTGGCAAATTTGCAATTTGCATATCAACTTCAAAGGATTAGAGCAAAGTAAAAGTCGATGAAGATCGGTTAGTATTGAAAATGGGCCACATCACTCAACGTTAGACATCAACATCTGTATGATACAAATTGGCCCAGATAAAATCATCACACAAATCGATCATTCGATGAGAGTTCTTAAACATCCGAAGAGTATGTGATTTTCTGACTTTCAACATCCGCTCTATGTATAGACCTAATGAATCCATATTAACTCCCTTCCTATTTGGATACAAATTTTCATTTGTAATTTCATTTGACGTGAAATATATGTACATATATCCCGCCTTAGCGAATGGTGAAGTTGGCATACTCGATTCATGGCGGATGGTAAAGGGTGATTTTTTTGAGGTTAGGATTTTCATGCATTAGTATTTGACAGATCACGTGGGATTTCAGACATGGTGTCAAAGAGAAAGATGCTCAGTATGCTTTGACATTTCATCATGAATAGACTTACTAACGAGCAACGCTTGCAAATCATTGAATTTTATTACCAAAATCAGTGTTCGGTTCGAAATGTGTTCATTCACCGTTCAGCGATGAGGCTCATTTCTGGTTGAATGGCTACGTAAATAAGCAAAATTGCCGCATTTGGAGTGAAGAGCAACCAGAAGCCGTTCAAGAACTGCCCATGCATCCCGAAAAATGCACTGTTTGGTGTGGTTTGTACGCTGGTGGAATCATTGGACCGTATTTTTTCAAAGATGCTGTTGGACGCAACGTTACGGTGAATGAACACATTTCGAACCGAACACTGATTTTGGTAATAAAATTCAATGATTTGCAAGCGTTGCTCGTTAGTAAGTCTATTCATGATGAAATGTCAAAGCATACTGAGCATCTTTCTCTTTGACACCATGTCTGAAATCCCACGTGATCTGTCAAATACTAATGCATGAAAATCCTAACCTCAAAAAAATCACCCTGTATATACAAATCTATGTATGAACATTTAAATCTTTTTAGATTTGCGCATATGGTATTATTTCATTGACCTGTTGCTGTAAAGCGTTGTAAATTTCAATGGGGATGTTCCAGTATTTTTCGTTTTATTTATTTTTTTTAACAATAAAACAATTTTTATTGACAATTTTTATTGAAAGTCATGATGCTGATGCTGCATTTGCAATTTTCCACTGCTACTTTATGACAAATTCCTATTCTCAAAGCATTGTTTAAACTCACATCAGCGTAATGTCGTCTATCATAAAAAAGGGAGAAATAACAAGTAAGAGCGTGCTAAGTTCTACCGGGCAGAATCTTGGGAACCTTTCACCAATTCTGCTAAAAGTTTACACAAAGGATTTGGAACATACGTGACACGATTTTTGGAAGTCGTAACAAAACACCACGTACAAAATGTCTGCCCAATCAGCTTCCGGGGGCTTTAGATGTCACAATTGTTGGAAGTCATAATATAGCACTATATGCATAACAAAACACCACATTAACCCAAATCGAACAGTAAATGTATTTTTAAGGGCTCAAGAAGTCAAATCGAGAGATCGGTTCATATGGGAGCTTTATCAGGTTATAGACCGATTGAAAACTATTTATATGAGAGCTATATCAGGTTAGTACTGGACACAGTTGTTGGAAGTCATAATAGCACACTACATGCAAAATTTTTGCTAAATCGGACAAAAATTGCGGCTTCCAGGGGTTCAAGAAGTCAAAACTGGAGATCGGTTTATATGGAAGCTGTATCCAGATCTGAACCGATATGGCCCATTTGCATCCCCAACGATCTACATCCATTTGAAGTATCTGTGCAAATTTAAAGCGGTTAACTTTATGTGTTCGACCGCTATCGTGATTTCGACAGACGGACAAACGGACATGGCTACATCGACTCAGAATGTCGAGACGATCAAGAATATATTGGGTTGCCCAAAAAGTAATTGCGGATTTTTCATATAGTCAGCGTTGACAAATTTTTTCACAGCTTGTGACTCTGTAATTGCATTCTTTCTTCTGTCAGTTATCAGCTGTTACTTTTAGCTTGCTTTAGAAAAAACGTGTAAAAAAAATATATATATGATTAAAGTTCATTCAAAGTTTTATTAAAAATGCATTTACCTTGTTTTAAAAAATCCGCAATTACTTTTTGGGCAACACAATATATACTTTATGGGGTCTTAGATTAATATTTCGAGGTGTTACAAACGGAATAACTAGGATGGAGGCATACTAATTTCGTCATTCTGCTTGTAATATCTCGAAATATTCGTCTAAGACCCCAAAAAGTATATATGTTCTTGATGGTCATGACATTTTAGGTCGATCTAGCCATGTCCATCCATTTGTCGAAAGCACGCTAACTTTCGAAGGAGTAAAAGCTAGGCGCATGAAATTTTACAATAAATTCTTCCTATTAATGTGGGTAATTTGATGATTGTAAACGGGCCAAATCGGTCACTGTTTTGATATAGCTGCCATATAAACCGATCTTGGGTCTTGACATCTTGAGCCTCTAGAGGGCCCGATTGTTATCCGATTTGGATGAAATTTAGCATGAATGGCTTTGGTTTGACCATCAGCAACTGCGCCATGTAGGGCCCAAATCGGTTCACCACCTGATATAGCTCCAATATAATCCGATCTCCCGATTATACTTCTTGAGCCTCTGGAGGCAGTAATTCTTATTCGATTTGACTGAAATTTTGCACATCGTCGTCTTGTATGACCTTTAACATACAATCGATTTGAATCGGTCCATAACCTGATATAGCTCCCATATAAACAGATCTCCCAATTTTGTTTCTTGAACCACCATAGGGCGCAAGTCTTATCCGATTTGGCTGAAATTTTGCACAATGAAACCAAGTACGGTTCATAACTTGGTAGAGCTGATATAGCATAGCAATTCTTATCTTAATAGAACACTACATGCTCAATTTCAACCAAATCGGGCAAAAATTGCGGCATCCATGGGACTCAAGTAGTCAAATCGGGATATAGGTTTATATGGGAGATATATCTAAATCTGAACCGGTATGGCCCATTTGCAATCCCCAACGACCCACATCAAGCGGCTAGCTTTACGAGTTCGACCGCTATCGAGATTTCGACAGACGGATGGACGGAAAGACATGGCTAGATCGACTCAGAATGTCGAGACGATCAAGAATATATTGGGTTGCCCAAAAAGTAATAGCGGATTTTTCATATAGTCGGCGTTGACAAATTTTTTCACAACTTGTGACTCTGTAATTGCATTCTTTCTTCTGTCAGTTATCAGCTGTTATTTTTAGCTTGCTTTAGAAAAAAAGTGTAAAAAAAGTATATTTGATTAAAGTTCATTCTAAGTTTTATTGAAAATGCATTTACTTTCTTTTAAAAAATCCGCAATTACTTTTTGGGCAACCCAATATATAGTTTATGGGGTCTTAAACGGATATTTCGTGGTGTTACGGAATGATTAGATTAGAATACCCCAATCCTATGGTGGTTGGTATAAAAATTACTTATGGGAGTTCTTTTTTCGCATATAAATACCTACTTTAGGATGGATATTTCTGAATCGCGTAAACAATATATGTGCCTTGGAAATGCTTGTTGTGTTGTTTTATACTTGGCAGCCATTTGTGTGTTGTTCTAATGATTTTTGTCCAGAATTCTTGGACTTAAGGCGAAATTTTAAAAATTCTCACTTTTAGAGTTTACCATCCGCTATCGACCGAGTTGTTCAATATTATGACTGCTATTTCAATAATATTTTCGCCAACCACTGGTCTATACGCTCAAATACTACCTTCTTCTCTCTAGTAGGGGAGACATAAGAGAATAACTATTGGTCCGGTACACGAGCTATTGGTCTAGTAATCGAATAATTATAAAAAAAAATTTATATGAAAAATTTAATTTTTAATAAGATTTTTTTCAATCTTATAACGAATTACGTTATGTATTCCACATGTAATACATTCACCATTTTCCCACTGGGGTGTCACTGGGCGATTGTTTATCACAATTATCTCCCTATAGTCTCTGCTCAAATTTGTTTATAGTTGGCAGCATACGCATATCCTATTTTCGTCAAACTACAATACATTCAGAGCCTTTGATTGGCTATCGACTGCTTCCTTCCGGTTTAAGTGTCTTTTTATTTGCTACCTCTGATATTATTAGATGCCGTTTTGGCCTTTTGCTTGGTAGCATGTTTGTGTTCCAATTTGGTGCTCCAATTCCTTTTTGGACCAATAAACTTCATTGCACACATACACTATTAAACTATTTAGTTTGATCACTGTTAAATGTACATTACATTAAATAAGATAACACATTTTTGACATGTAAAGAGGCGTTAAGTTCGGCCGGGCCCATCACCTCGGGTATGTATGTAAACCACCTTTCGTCAAAATCCGCTGAAAAATGCGTACCTTATGCCCCATAGCAGTGATTGTTCCATTGTATATAACAAAATATTGGTCTTTTTAGTAGCTTTATCTAAAACTAAACCGATATGAACCATATGCGACACGGATGTCGACAAGCCTGACATAAGTCACTGTCTCCAATTTCGACGAAATCGGACAATAAATGCGCCTTTTATGGCCCCAAAAACCTTAAATCGAGAGATCGGTCTATATGGCAGCTATATCAAAATCGTGACCGATCTGGGCAAAATTGAAGAAGGATGTCGAAGGGCCTAACTTTACTCATTGTCCCAAATTTCGACGACATCGGGCAATAAATGCGCCTATTATGGGCTCAAAGCCTTAAATCTAGAGATCGGTCTATATGGCAGCTATACCAAAATCGTGACCAATCTGGGCAAAATTGAAGAAGGATGTCGAAGGGCCTAACATAACTCAATGTCCCAAATTTCAGCGACATCGGACAACTAATGCGTCTTTAATGGGCCCAAAACCTTAAATAGAGAGATCGGTCTATATGGCAGCTATATCCAAATATGGACCGATCAGGATAAAATTGAAGAAGGATGTCGAGTGGCGTGATTTCAACGGACAGACGGACGGACATGGCTAGATCGTCTTAGATTTTTAAGCTGATCAGGAATATATATACTTTATAGGGTCGGAAATGGATATTTCGATGTGTTGCAAACGGAATGAAAAAATGAATATACCCCCATCCTTCGGTGGAGGGTATAAAAAAAATTTCGTATTCAGAAAAAAAATTTTAAAGTATATTTTACCTTTTTTTACTTGAGACACTTATTACTGTACAACAGTACTTATTGATTTATTGTATTTCATCATAAAGAAGATGATGTCGGCTAGAGGATGCGTGCAAGACTACCAAACATGAGTTCAATACTCTGCGGCACCAACATTATTAAAATTTGTTTTTGAGGGTAATAGTAGAGAGAGGGAGAGAGAGCGAGAGAGAGAGAGAGAGAGTGGCATAAAAAAACCCGAGAGCAGCAGCGAAACGAACGAGACAAAGCAGCGCGAATAGAACGAAGAAAAACAAGTAAGAGCGTGCTTAGTTCGGCCGGGCCGAATCTTATAAACCTTACACCATGAATCGCAATTGTGGAGTTCTATGCGTGGTATCTCTTTTTAGGCAAATAAAGAATATTGAGTAAGAACTGTCTTGATATTGGAGCTTTATCAACTTATAGTCCTATTCGGACAATAAATGAATTAAATGCTGATCATTGTAGAAGTCATTGTGTAATATTTCAGTTCATTCGGATAAGAATTGCGCCTTGTAGGGTCTCAAGAAGCAAAATCGGGAGATAGGTTTATATGTTAGCTGTATCAAGCTACTGATCGATTCAGACTATATTATACACGTATGTTGAAGGTCATGAGAGAAGCCGTTGTACAAAATTTCTGCCAAATCGGATGAGAATTGCGCCATCTAGAGGCTCAATAAGTCAAGATCCCAAATGAGTTTTTATGGCAGCTGAATCAGGTAATGTACCGATTTGCGCCATACTTAGCACAGTTATTGGAAGTCATAACAAAACACCCCATGCAAACTTTCAGTCAAATTGGATGAGAATTGCGCGCTCTATTGGCTCAAGAAGTAAAGATCCAAGATCGGTTTATATGACAGCTATACCAGATAATGAACCAATTTGAATCATACTTAACACAGTTGTTAGAAGTGATACCAAAGCACTACGTGCAAAATTTCAGTTAAATCGGATGAGAATTGCGCCCTCTAAAGGGTCAAGAAGTCAAGACCCAAGATCGGTTTATATGGCAGGTATATCAAAACATGGACCGATTTGACCCATACCTAACACAGTGCAAAATTTCAGTTAAATCGGACAAGAATTGGGCCCTCTAGACGTTCAAGATCGGTTTATATGGCAGCCATATCAAAACATAGACCGATTAGGCCCATTTACAATCCCAACCGACCTACACTCATAAAAAGTATTTGTGTAAAATTTCAAGCAGCTAGCTTTACTCCTTCGATAGATAGCGTGCCTTCGACAGACAGACGGACGGACTTGGTTAAATCGACTTAAAATGACATGACGATCATGAATATATATACTTTATGGGGTCTCAGACGCATATTTGTAGGTGTTACAAACAGAATGACGAATTAGTATACCCCCATCCTATAGTGGATGGCATAACTTGTTATTGGACGTTCCGGGACTTCTTGTACGTCTCAATTCTTATAAGAACAAGCCATTTTCCAAGAATATCAATTACCGCCTAAAACTATGCTTTGGAAATGTAGTAGGCTAGATATTTCAAAATAAGGTATGGTAAAATATGGTAACAATGTTCATTCAATTTACTATCAGCCTAAAGTCATGCAAAGGAAAACTAACTTAAGTACACAAACAGGACAGTTTATTTGGCTGTAATGGGGATTTGATGCGGTGTCAAATCCTTGTAAATGCACGACCAAGTTATATGGTTTGGTTTGGAAAAATCAAACAAATAAAATTGTTATTTTGTGTGAGTTAAAAATCCAGAAAAATGAAAAAAAATTTAAACTTTTTCTTTTGATCATTGTTGATTCCATATTGTTTCCTCCCCACAAACATCAGTTTAATTTTATTTTCACCTTAGAACATAAAATAGTAAGCCGTCACAAAATTTTCAAAAATTTGGTGTGGAGATTTTGTGTTTACCGACGGATTTAAATGTACGCAGCTGAAATGAAATTTTGTTTGTATAACAGGGCGACATAATAGGCGTTGGTGAATTTTTCTTTCAACTACGAATGAAAATTTATGGCACATTAAGTCTGGTACTGGACTTCATTCAACAAGTAGGTGTATGGGTAACCTACTTGTTGAATGTAGTCCAGATCGGACCATATTTGAATACAGCTGCCATATAGACCGATTTTCCGATATGGAGTATTCAGCTCATAAGAGGAGCATTTTTCCGATCCGATCATCCGATTTCGATGAAATTTGGAACAGTGAGTCTTCCAGATCGGACCATATTTGGATATTGCTGCCATAAAGACAGATCTCCCGATATAGAGTTTTGAGCCCATAAAAGGAGCATTTTTAATCCGATTTCGATGAAATTTGAAGCTGTGAGTTTTGGTAGACCTTTACACCCTTTTGTTGTATATTGTGTAGATCGGACCATAATTGGATAAAGTTGCCATACAGTCCGATCTCCCTATATAGAGTATTGAACTCATAAGGGGAGCATTTTTCCTACATTTTTAATGAAATTTTAAACAGTGAGTTCTTGTAGACCCTTACACCTATTTGCTGAATATGGTCCAGATCGGACCATGTTTGGAAATAGCAGCCATATAGACAATACAATATATAACGCAATACAATAATAACTTATTTTTTATGTTGTTGTTGTTTCTTTTTTTAATTTTAATTTTTTAGTAAAATGCTATAAAAAATTTGATATGTTTTAGTTTTTTTTTTTTTTTTGTTGGTGAGAATAGTATTTTGAATGGCAACACTGCTTATTACATTCCAACTTTAAATGTGGACTGAAAGTGGAATGCTTTGGTCTAATATTAAAAGTACTATTTTCCCTTCATTTCGATAGGGCTGCCATAAAACACTATTATGTAACCAAAACAGCATCCAAGGCATTTGAAAAAGTCGATTAGGGCTAATTTTGGAATGACATTGTATTCATTGGGATGGAACCACTAGAACATATATTGTATAAAAATTAAATTAAAATTTAATTTACTAATTAAAGGTAAATCGCTACAAAAGATTGGTTCCATTTGACTAACGACATCTGTTGATGACTACATGTAACTAAAAAAAAACTAATAGATGGGGTCAATTTTAATTAACGACATCTTAAATCCAAAAGTCGCAATTGAAAAATAGTATCTTAACATATTGTACGTCTTTGATAACCATACTTTTTAAGGATTACCCGATATGTGTACCTAATGCTTAGCTTTTCTCTGGTCTAATCTTATAGAAGCACTCATTAGAGTTTTGGATATTTCAGTAGCTGATAATCGAAATACAATTTTCTAAAAACTATATAAAAATGTTGTCACCCTGTTTAGTTGAAAGTATAATTTTTAAGCATTTCAATATTCAAACTTAAATAAACGATTTTTGAGAGCGTGCAACCCTCCAACAAAAGTTGCAGTTTCAAACGCGTAGCTTCCCTGTAAAAATACAAAGCCAGGTAACTCTTTTTAATTTCCCCCTAATAGTAACGCAGCTAGCAGTCGTGTGGTGGCGCATTATTAATTGAACTATACATTTTGTGCTGGCAGTACTGTGGTTTACTGTGGTTGGTGTATGTGCTAAGATGGTTATGCGCTTAACTAACAATGAGGGAAATTTTGTGGATTATATTATATATTTTCATTAGAAAAGGTTATAAGAAATGTGGGGCTTACAATTTTCTTGCTTAAAATTTTTGCCAAAAATATTTAAATGTTTGGCATATGAATGCAAAATTTTAAAACTAAATTATCTACAAGCACGATAATCAACTAGGGTAGAAAGAGGACATTATAGGAATGGGAACATGTAGGATAATCTTCAAAAAAAAGCTCAATTGCTTCATTAGTCAAACAACCATATTTCTGCAATTCGACATAGAGTTTACGTTAAGCCCTGTCATTGTTCCTAGTTTAAGAAATATTGAAGAAAACCAATAACTTTTTAATATTTGGGCCCAGTATGCACCTCAAGCGAAATCTACCACACTTTTTTGCTGATAAAGTACGCATTTATCAAAATCAAGCGTATTTTTGCTGAAATAACAGCGACTGAACATGGTTTTATTATAAAAACAATGATATTATATTTATTGATTTAACTCTACAAAGGCATAAATTTAATTTTTCTTTTTTTTATGCGTCTCTTTCCAAAATATGAATCGTTCAATCCAAAAAATGTATTTTTACACATTGAGAGAATCAATAATAGAATTGTGCTAAGTTCGGTCGGGCCGAATCTTGGGAATTCGCTGCTTTAAATTTACTCAAAGTTAACTTACTGAAGGGATTAGTGTATACTAGTGTAAGTGTAAAATTCTTCATAATCAGTGAAAAATTTAGCTTCTAGGTACCATAGAAGAAGCTAAAAAAGCTTTATGAGAGTAACCCACACATTTCGGACATAAGTGGTTTATTTTAAAAATTCAAACTTAATCCCGTTCTGACAGGTCCATAGGATATAGCCCCAATATAAACCAATTCCGGGATTTGGATCTCTATATATGCCTCCATTTTCATAAGATTTACATAAAATTTGGTACGTGGAGTAAACTACTGTCATAGACGATTATGGAAGGAGTACACTTATTCCTTCTAACCGCTATACAAATCGATCCCTCTATGACTCCATGAGTCCCTAAAGAAGACACCCAAGGCATGGTCGAACTAAGCACATTTTGACTTCTTTTTTTATTAGTGGTAACTCCTATTAAAACCGATGATTGAATGCTTTTGCTTCCAGAGCCTCTGGAGGGAGTAATTTCTCTCTGATTTAGCTGAAACTTTGTATGTTGAATTTTGATCACCAAAAACCATAAAACGTATAAAGGCTGCCACTATGTTCGTTCGGTTTACATAGAAGCTACATCAGGCCTTCAAGCTTAAGTTGCTAGTGGACGGCGCTTCTGCAGGGAATAAGAGTCTCTTTGAAGCAAGTGATATCAACGAGTGGGGTAAGCTGATTATCGCATATATTATAAGTTGCAATCTGGCGATTTGTAATAAATGATAAAAATCGACGTTTATTACGAGGAACAGGATATAGACAAGGTTAAAGGAATCACAAAGGCCCTGAATGACCCTGTTTTAACACGTGTTAGCATGTCCTACAGCCAAATCAAGAGGCAAATAGCGACCGATATGGTGGACCCTAGAACTGGTTGGTCTATGGATGGTTTGAAGAAAGCTCCACACGGTTGGGAAGTCCATAAGGTTGAGCTAAAAAAATACAAGGGCGAGCTGAAAAAGGCTCAGAGCATATCTTTGTCGGAATTCTGTAGCTTTTCTAGCCTTTAGCTAAGAATGATCCTATCCACGACACCTTTTAAGGTGGGATACATTCAGAAGGCAGAGAATGTATGGGCAATGCCCAGTGAGGAAACACCGGAACTACTCGCTGTCATACACTTCGCGGGAAACCCTCTAACGGACAATGGCAGAAGAGGTTGTCGATGATATGCATTCGTCGGAGGTTTTTGAATAAATTGTGTCTGAGTCGAAAATCCTTTGGGCGGTGCAAAATTTCTACTTCTTTAAATCATCAGGCCCTGATGATGTATCACCACAAGCTGCGTCCGAAAGACTGGCTCCTAGGGTTAAGGAGACATACTCTGCTTGTATCAGTATGTCGTATATACCTGTGGAATGGAGAGATACAAATGTAAATTTTATTCCGAAAGCAGGGAAACCGTACTACGCAAAGGCTAAAGATTTTCGTTCTATTAGTCTGTCATCCTTTATGCTGGAGACTCTAGAGAGGTTGTTGCACGTGAGTGAATTTTTGCTCACGCTCACGCACTCTCACGAGACAAAAATTTCACTCACGCACGCACGACTCACGAGAAAATCTTGACAAACGAGGCATTCACGAATCACTGACGACTCACGAGAAAAATCACGAGAATACATCCACGAGATACTCAGAGACACAACTCACGGTTGGAAATATATTTTTCCATGGAATGAATAAAATTTTTTTTCAAAGCATCTCAAATCATGCGAAATTTTAACGAGCGTACACTCAACATCTGTTTCGGCAAACAAAGGGCTGCTGTAGTGGCAAATATTTCGCTACGTATATACCCGAGGTGGATACCCACCACCTCGGGTATATACGTAAACCATCTTTCTTCAAAATCCGGTGAAATATGCATACCTATTGCCCCATATCAGCTATATCGAAATATATTCCGTTTTGAATCAAATACTAATCAGTAAAAATCATTGTTCAGTTGTCTATGACAAAATATTGATCTTTTTATTGTAGCAGGCATATCTAAAAATTAACCAATCTGAGCCATATACGACACGGAAAACCTAACATAAGTCACTGTGTAAAATTTCAGTGAAATTGGATTATAAATGCTTCTTTTATGTGGCTAAGACTTTAAATCGTGATATAGGTCTATATGGCATCTATATCGAAATGTGGACCGATCTTGGCCGAATTGAAAGGAGATGTCGAGGGGCTTAACTTAACTTACTGCCCCCAATTTCGGCAACATTGGATAATAAATGCGCCTTTTATGACCCCAAAACCTTAAACCGAGAGATCGTTCTATATGGCAGCTATATCCAAATCTGGACCGATCTTGGCCAAATTGAAGAAAGATGTCGAGGGGCTTAACTTTACTTACAGCCCAAAATTTCGGCAGCATCCGATAATAAATGCTCCTTTTATGGGCACAAAGCCTTATATCGAGACATCGGTCTATATGGCAGATATATATCCTAATCTGGACCGATTTGGGCCAAGTTGCAGAAGAATTTCGAAGAGCCTAACACAACTTACTGTCCCAAATTTTGGCCAAATCGGACAATAAATGAGCCTTTTATGGCCCTAAAAGCTTAAATCGAGAGATCGGTCTATGTGGGAGCTATATCCAAATCTGAACCGATCTTGGCCAAATTGAAGAAAGATGTCGAGGGTCTTAACTTAACTTACTGACCCAAATTTCGGCAAAATCGGATAATAAATGCGCCTTTTATGGGCACAAAGCCTTATATCGAGACATCGGTCTATATGGTAGCTATATCCAAATCTGTACCGATTTGGGCCAAGTTGCAGAAGAATTTCGATGAGCCTAACACAACTCACTGTTCCAAATTTTGGCAAAATCGGACAATAAATGCGCCTTTTATGGGCGAAAGACCTTAAATCGAGAGATCGGTCTATATGGCAGCTATAACGAAATCTGGACCGATCTGGGCCAAATTGAAGAATGATGTCGCTGTCACTGTCCCAAATTTCAGCAAACTCGGATAATATATGTTGCTTTAATCGACCTAAGACCCTAAATCAACGGATCGGTCTATATAACAGCTATATCCAAATCTAAACCGAGCTGAGGCAAATTGAAGTAGGATGTCAAAGGGCCTAACACAACTCACTTTCTCAATTTTCAGCAAAATTGGATAGTAAATGTGGCTTTTATCGGCCTAAGACCCTAAATCGGCGGATCGGTCTATATGGGGGCTATATCAAGATATAGTCCGATACAGCCCATCTTTGAACTTAATCTGCTTATGGACAAAAAAAGAATCTGTGATATTGGTTTCTGCCCAATATCTTTACTTTTAAAGACTGTAGCGTGAGTTCAACAGACAGACGGACGGACATGGCTAGATCGTCTTAGATTTTTACGCTGATCACGAATATATTTTATAGGGTCGGAAATGGATATTTCGATGTGTTGCAAACGGAATGACAAAATGAATATACCCCCATCCTTCGGTGGTGGGTATAATAAACGATCACTTGTTATAAATATTCAGTTTTAACGTGTCATATACATGCAGCACTGCACCGTTAAGTCAGTTATAAAACTGTAAGCATTCAAATTGTTAGAGTTATTCGACTAAAAGTTGAGCGGAAAACAATTTCCATTTTAATGCTTAATTTGCTGTCCATTTTAACGCTTAATTTTTCGATCAACAATATACATATATACTTTGTGGGGTCCAAGCCCAATATTTCGATGTGTTACAAACGGAATGACGATGTAAGTATACCCCCATCTTATGGTGGAGGATGTTCAATTGGGTAAGCAGTTTCGGCTGCAATATGGACTGTATGTGATTAGATGCTCATCAAAATGTAAATGACATCAACGATGATTCTTGTTTGAACCGTTGAGTGGAGCGGACGTATTGTTATTTCACTCCGCAAGAATTTTCCTCTTACTCGTAATAGGTCATTATTTTTGAAAGAAAATACCCAATAGCTGTGGTGGTGGTATCAGGCCGTAGCATGTTGTCTGTTGCTGAAACCTCGACAGGTGGAGCGGCTGCTCCAGGCTCCACTAGCCGACAGGTGATGGTCAGCAGGGGCTTTTGACGAAGACACCTGGTTCGAGTCTAAAGGACAAGGCCGAACCTATTCCTTCTTCGCATGTCTATATAATTGCCTAGGCCATCGGTCTTCCCCGGCAAACCAACACGCTCTGTAAGAGGTTCGAATAATAGAAGACGCATTGCTCTCAGGTTTTTTGACAGGCTTGGTGCGAATGATCCCACTCCCCAAGACTCCAACTGATAAGGAGAGAGATTCCCTAAATTGGGCTCGGGAATTCGCTGCACAGGCTACCCCAAAGACTACAAGTCTAGATTCGGAAACCGCACCGCAGTCAGCCAAAAGGCTGTGGTAACCCGGAGGGCATCCCATGCCTAAAAGAACTAGGGCGAACAACAGTAAGATGGGTCTAAGAACCTTTGCTAATTTCGCTAGGGTGGTGATGGCAGTTGTCGACAAGAGAGAAGAACAGGGCTGCATACCTAGGAATAATTGGAGTGGGATAGTCAATGGACTGTCACCAGAATACTCCGATGTCCTTGCGGAATTTCCTGGGTCTCCTCTAGTTTGTGACGATGCTGGCTGGTATCGAGGCCGATACAGACTAATTGCCTTCGGCGATCAACGCTCAATTGAAATGAATCGTTGTGCGCTAAAAAAGATTTGTGAGATCTGGCCAGGTGCAGCACTAGATTTAGTCAAGAAGGAAGATATTCCTTCTCGACCAATAGCGCATGCTTGGATACCAAGGAATCCCCTTAGAAGCTGAAGCGATACTTGGAAGACTAAGGGAATGTAATCCCAATCTTTCAACCACCGACTGGAAGATTGGTAGATTGGATGAGGCTGATGGTGACCGGAGACATGCAGTATTGGTATTAAACTCCGGCCGTCTCGCAGACCTCAACAAGTCTGTAGGGGTTGTATCCTACGGATTCAACAAGTTGAAACTGAAGGTCTATAGAAGCGGTGGGTTTGGGGAATCAGGAGACGAATCAGCAGTTGTTGCTGAACAGGAGACTTAAAATCCCGCTGCCACAATCGAGACAGGAGGCGATGGCATTGAAACTGGACCCTAAAAGCCATAGAATGGGCTCAAAGTGCGCCCCAGCGGCGAAGCACGGAACTCAGAAAGTATTTCGACAGCAGCAGTTAGTAAAGAATCAAAGGAGAAATCGTCCACACCGCAAGTGCCCAGTGTCCTGAGGAAGAGCGGTTCCACAGCATTCTCACCTGCCCCTGGATGCGTACGGAAGCTCATCATGACAAGTTCTAACGTATCTTGTGAGGATGGACTCCTGGTGGAGTCAGAAGACGAGGCTAACACAATAGTGGTGAATCCTGAGTATGGTATGGTTTCTAAAGATAAATCTCCACCAATGTAAGACCGCTTCGGTGCCACTAAAGGTCCTCCTGATGGGTGGGGGATTTGACGTGGTTCTTATCCAGGAACCATGAGTGTATGGAGGAATGGTAAGTGAACTAAGAATTCCGGGATTTAAACTTCTCAAAGGTACGGGGAATGGGAGACACAGAGCCTGTATTCTTGCAAAGGGTAGTCTAAATGTTTTTCTTATTCCGTCGCTAAGCACTGAAGATTTAGTAGTAGCAGGCCTTGAAATAAATAAGTCTCATTACTGGCTGGCTTCCCTATAAATGGCACTCGATTCAGAGATGCCGCCTTCAAACCTTAAGTCGCTGGTTGAAGCTGCTCCTGTAGGGAAGAAAAGCCTCGTTTTAGGAAGTGATGCTAAAGCACATCACCAGATATGGGAAAGTTCGGATGTCAACAAAAGGGGAGAGCCGCTTATTGAATATATTGGGTTGCCCAAAAAGTAATTGCGGATTTATTAATCAAATATACTGAACTTTAATCAAATATAGTTTTTTTACATTTTTTTCTAAAGCAAGCTAAAAGTAACAGCTGATAACTGACAGAAGAAAGAATGCAATTACAGAGTCACAAGCTGTGAAAAAATTTGTCAACGCCGACTATATGAAAAATCCGCAATTACTTTTTGGGCAACCCAATATTATATGTTGCAATCTGGCAACATGTAATAAAGGGAATAAACCGACCTTTATTACTAGGAACAGGCAGTAGGTACTATTTAGATATTATCTTTGTATTGGAAGATATAAGTGGAAGAATATGCGACTGGGAGGTGTTGGATGAGCACAGCTTCTCTGATCATCGATATATTAGTTTTAGCCTTGGAGAAAATTTTGGATTAATGGTCCCTCGGCTAAACAGAAGAAAGGCGGATTGGTATACATTTCGGCACAAATTCTGCACAACTATCCCTTCTAGACTAGTAAAGGAAGTGGAAATTATGGAGGATATAGACATAGTGGTCAAGCGGATCACGAAGGCCTGAATGACACGCTTGTGACAGCATGCCCCAGTGCCAAGCCAAGGGGCAAACAGCGATCGCGATGTTGGACCTCAGAGCTGGTTGGTCTAAGGAAGAACCACAGAAAACTCTTCAACAGAGCAAAAGCCACAAGAGCACCACACGATTGGGACATCTATAAGGCTGAGCTAGGAAAATATAAGGGTGAACCTAGAAAAGCTCACTACAAATCCTTTGTAGAATTCTGTAGCTCCGTGGAGGATACATCTGAGAATGTCATATATACCTGTGGGATGGAGGGACACGAAGGTCATTTTCATTCTGAAAGCAGGAAAACCCTACCACACGAAGGCGAAAGATTTTCGTCTTATTAGTCTGTCATCTTTTATGTTGAAGACTCTTGAGAGATTGATAGAAACATGTCTTAGGGCACAGATCCCTGGAGATTGCCTGTCGCGGAAACAGCCCTTCACGACCTAGTAGGCTACATAAAGGGTTCTCTCGCTGTCAAGCAATATACAATGGTAGCATTTCTTGAGATTGAAGGTGCTTTCAATAATGTAAAACCGTCGTCAATCATGAAGGAGTTGGAGTTTCTAGGCATCAACTCTACCGTAAAAAGTTTATTAATAACTTACTTACTAAAAGATGCATTACGGTAGGCTTGGGATCTGTGGATCTAAAAAGATGGGTCAGCAGAGGAAAGAGGAGGTATACTGTACCTCTACTTTGGAATATATAGGCGTAAAAATGGTCGCGTATGCTGTTAAGGGAAAGCTTCCCTCTAAGAGATATACTTCAGGAAGCTCTACGTGCAACAGCAAAGTGGGCTACCGAACAGCAAAGTGGGCTACCGAAAGTGATCTGTGTATAAATCCTTGCAAGACCGAAGTAGTTCTTTTCAGCAGGAGATACAAGTTGCCTGCAGTGGAACCTGTCTCCTTGGGTGGAGAAAATGTTCCATTTATAGAAAGCGCAAAATACCTGGGTGTTTTGCTGGACAGGAAATTGAATTTAAAATCCAACATTTGGAAAGAGCAAGAAAGGCTACTCTTGCCCTATATACCTGCAAGACAGCCATTGGCAAAAGTTGGAGATTTAGACCGCGTGTCATGCATTGGGTATATACTGCAGTTGTCAGACCTATTATGCTATTTGGTGTTGTGGTCTGGTGGACGGTTCTTCAAAAATCCACCTACTACTGTATACTTAACCGGATCCAAAGGATGGCATGTTTGTGCATCACAGCCGCACTGAGGACGACACCATCTGATGCACTGAATTTAATGCTACATCTTTTGCCTCTGCACATTGTAGCTACCCAAACTGCAGCGACCACTGCCGTGAGGTTAAGGGAGCTTTCTCATTGGTTATGTGGCGGCCACGGACACTGTGTTATACTTGATACAATATCCGATGTCCCAGCCAGTGTGGATTACACCCTACCTGAGCCGCTTTTTGATAAAAATTCCTGATGAAACCGACTGGAACTACGATATCCCTGGTAACAGAAGTTACATAGACTTCTATACTGATGGTTCCAAACTAAACGACCACGTGGGCTTTGAGGTGTCTAAATTCGCCTGTTCTGGGTACCGGGCCACAGACATATTAGGAACTACCTTACACACTCCAGGGAGATTAGGAACTACCTTACACACTCCAGGGACACTGGAATCTGTGGGTATGCCTCTAGCGACATGTAAGCTAAGTTTTCAGGACCAGGCCCGAGGGCAACAAATGATAGATGGCCACATGAGGCTGTGAGCATTCCAAAACTATGAGGCCTCATCTAGACTTGAAGAGGTCTACTGCTTTGCTGTCATTGGCTAAAACAGACGTCAAAATCATTGTGTCCCTCATAACAGGTCACTGTCTAATCGGAAAACATGCTGAAAGACTGAAGGTTGCCAGCAACGACTTTTGCAGAAGCTGTAGGGACATAGAGTAAGAAGAGACTATAGAACACCTTCTGTGTGTGTGTCCCGTACTAGCAGTTAGAAGGAGTTCCACTTTAGGTTCTCATTTCTTTGAGAACCTGTCTGATTTAGCGGATGTAAACATTTGCAACGTACTGTGTTTTTAAAGCGATCTGGATGGTTCAACAGTAGGAACTAGAAGGCATCTTCCTTCTTCTGTTTCTGTGGTATCACAATGGACGAAAACGTCTAAGTGAGTCTGATGGCAGACTGCCACTTAAACCTATTCTAACCTACCGATGAAGTTTGTATTAAACCGGCTCGAAGGACCAATTTGGTGAGCCATTTCGGATGCAATATGGACTGTAGTTAGATGGTCATCAAAATGTAATTGCAAAAAGAAAAAGGCAGTGTTTCAGTTCAAACAGTGGCTCCTTTATTGTGGTAATTCAGGCCTTGCCGTCGGTGTCGGTCGGTGTTAAAATGCACCAAGGCGAAATGGAATTAGGGGTAAAATGGGAATGGGTAAAGGGTTGCCATCTTCGTTAAAAATTTTATTAGTTTGAGGGAAAAGTAGTTTGTATTGGGTTGCCCAAAAAGTAATTGTGGATTTTTTAAAAGAAAGTAAATGCATTTTTAATAAAACTTAGAATGAACTTGAATCAAATATACTTTTTTACACTTTTTTCCTAAAGCAAGCTAAAAGTAACAGCTGATAACTGACAGAAGAAAGAATGCAATTACAGAGTCACAAGCTGTGAAAAAATTTGTCAACGCCGACTATATGAAAAATCCGCAATTACTTTTTGGGCAACCAATAATTAATTTAAAATTCATGATTCAAATCGTAATTCAATGTATAATAATTGTTTGTCAGGGAGATTTAAAAATGCAAGAAATAAGGGAATAGAATACGGAACAAGCGCCTATCCATCACGCGCCCACACTCTCTCTAGCATTCACTCGTCAAGTGCCAAGCATTTATGCTCTGCGCATGCAGGATTGCGTGATAGCGTCTCACGGCGAATCAAACCCGTCTTATCTACATGTCTGGTGGTAACCCAAGAGACACATCTGCCATCTCCTCTACCATGTTAAGTAGTTCGATAAAAGGCACGTGTGCAAGACCAGCCACAGGTCTGCCTGCCGTTATATATCCGAGGATCGTGAATTCACTCGAGCGTCATACTAACTGACGTACCGATGTCGAGTATCTCCGAGTTAAACATTCTGTCCCGTCTCTGACTCCGTCCTGGAGTCGGCAGTGAAGACCGACGGCTCATCCAACTCAAACACAGCATCCGTCTCTAAGCCCTTCTAAGGCATGGTACAAACTGTAGCACTATACTTACTATTTATCTGAATATCCAAATTAAGAACACTGAGCTATGGTTTTATTTCTTAAATTTTCCATTTATTTACCATTCATGTTTCTGTTTCGGGTTTTTTTGTTTGAATGTGGTAATTTGATCATATTGAAATTTAGTTTTACGTGTACGTAATTGATTCCAATATTTCCATATAATATGTATAATTTACAACTTATGATCTAAAGAAAAATTAAACTATTTATTGTTAGGAGTAGAGTTTTTTGTTTAAAATTAAGAAATGAAATTTTGTTTTTTTAAATTTAAATTTTTTTTTTGTATTCTCTTCAATATAAATATGTATGTTTGGGTTTTCCTTCATTATTGGGGGTAGTTTCTATTGTTTTGCAGTTCATTAATTGTTGCTGTCTAGCAAAAAAGATATTTCTTTTAGATAAAATTTATTACGTTCTTTTCATCGTTTCCATTTACATTCACAAGTACTGTAAATCAAACAGCAAGGAAGAGAGAGAGAGAAAAAGGACAGATTGAGAGAAATAGATAGAGAGCTTAAAGGAAGAATGCTGTGGTGTATTATACTGATTAACGTTTTGGATTAGAATTCTGTTAAACTGTAAGAGGATGTAGTTAAAATATTTTCTTCTTAAATCTGAAATGTTGCTTGTGTTTTCTTTTTTGTCTATTTCTAGTTAAAAAGCCATAATTTACAGTAGTGGTAGTTGCTTTTCGTCTTATGACACATGTAATAATCTGCAATAAATTACACTAAAAATAGCTTCTGTTTAATTTAATTTTCAATATTTTTTTTTAATTTTTGTTTCATAAAAATTGTAATGGTTTTGCTGTCATTCTTGGTAGTAGTTTTACTTTTACGTATATTTTTGTTGCCTTTTTATCTCACAATAATTATTTCTTTTGTTGGTTTTCTTTTATGCTTCATAGTTTTATCTGTTTTTGTTGTTTCTTAAACTTATAAAGTTTGTAAATATTTTACGTATGTATAAGAGTTATTTTTTTTGTATTTTAACATAATTTTGTTTATTTTTATATTGTTTTTTTATGTATTTTTTTTATTTCATACTTTTAAAGTTTGTTTCGGTTTGGGTTTTATTTTTCAAATAAATCTTTTCTTGTTTTGTTTTTTTCTATTTAATAAAAATTTGTATTTTATTGTTTTTGTTTGACTTAAGCACTATTTACGTATACATTGTGTTTTAAGATGTTTCCATTTCCTTTCTTCAGTTTAGAATTACTATTAATGTCTGCGATTTTGTGTTCATATCTTTTCAAGACCTTCTAAAGTCTATGCTATACATACTTATGTTTTTAATATATAGATTACAAAGGAACTAAACAATTAATTTAAATTAGATTTGGGAAAATTTGCGTCCTTTTTTGATTAAAGTGATGTATTTGTACAGTGCACTTTGTTAGTAATTATCACTGAGTGTTGGTAAATTAAACTGAAAGGAAATTTAAATAAGGTTTGGAAATATGATGAAGAGAAGAACAGATCAAAGGGATAATTTTTTATAATCATTTAGAGATCTTTTAATGCAACAATTTACCTTGGGAGTCAAATTGTCCAATTCATTACTTAGATATTGGGTGTATGGGTGCTTGCAAAACATAAAAAAAATTATAAATCAAGGAAATGGGTTCTTCGATTATCGTGCCCCGTGGCATTTAATTCATAAATCTAGCATAATCCTTTCACAGAACAAAATATATGGAAGAAATATTTGAAACTTCGGACTATGGTTGTCGACCATTAATGTTGAGTGTTAACGAATAGCAGCATAATGTAACTCTGAATTGGAAACTTAAACAAGGAAACTTCAATAACTTCACTTATATACTTGAAAATGGTACAAATCATTCGAAAGTGGATGTATTGGTCCAAATATTAAAGAGAACCCCAAATATTCATGGCTTCCGCATTTTAACTTCATCGAAGGTTGCATAACAAAAAACAACTTTGAAACGAGAAATCAAAGGGGCTTGAATGTTCTATTCATTGAAATGAATCATAAGGAATAACTGTTGACTGATGATGTAGATGAGAGAAAAGTAACATTTTATTTATTTTGACAATATTACAATAGGGATTACAAGAAATAAATAAAACATGGTGATACACTGATAAAAAAAAACTGTACGCTGACAATACCTATTGGTATTATTCCGATCATACGCGAAAAAAATAATAATAAAATTTTCGTCAAGTAAACTTCTTTTCTAAACAAGTAAAACGGCGTTAAGTTCGGCTGGGCCGAACTATGGATACCCATCAACTCGGGTATGTACGTAAACCACCTTTCGTCAAAATCTGGTGAAAAATGCATATCATATGCCCCATAGCAGCTATATCGAAAAATGTTTCGATTTGGACCAAATACTAATAAGTAGAAGTCATTGTTCAATTGTGTATAACAAAATATTGATCTTTTTGTAGCTGTATCTAAAAATAAACCGATCAGAACCATATACGACACGGATGTCCCAAAATTCGGTGACATCGGACAATAAATGGGCCTTTTATGGCCCGGTCTATATGGCAGCTATATTTTAAACTGGACCGATCTGGGCCAAATGGAAGAAGGACGCCAACTGTCCTAACACAACTTACTGTCCCATTTCAGCAAAATCCGATCATAAATTTGGCTTTTTTGGGCCTAAGACCCCAAATTGGCTTTGTTTACGATAAAAAGTACAATTAATTCAACGTAAAACGTTTAAAATGAATTGCATATATTGAAAAGGATGCCAAGCTAAACTAAAATATATAATTTACGAATTATAAGCAGATCTCAGTTGGTAATTTGAACTCTCAGGGTATTTTTGGATTTATTTCGAGGTTAGGATAACAGTTATGTTAAAAGCCTACCATTTTTGCACAACCCATTATGGTTTTGTAATATGATCTACTTGGAAATTCTTGTTGTGTTTTCTTGTACCTCTCAGCCATTTGTGTGTTGCTCTAATGATTTTTCATTGTATCGTAACACCAGTCGAAACAAAAAAGAAAAAAATGGTGTGTGTGAGAATGTGTCTAAACCGGTTGCAAGCCTATGGGTCTGTGTACATACAAAGCAGTGTGCAATGAAGTGAGTACTTTTGCTAACCACTGTTCTATGCGCTCAAATACTCACCCTTTCTCTCTACTAGGAGAGGCACAAGAGAATAATTATTGGTCCGGTCAACGAATAATCGTTTGCGTCCATCGAAACAATTTTGCCATTAAAGTGTTTTTGGTTTTACAACAAAAAAGGAACTTTTAGCGTAAGCGAAGTTGCTAAAGATATACATTTGATATGTTGAAGCGAAACGTTACATAGTTGTAATGAAAGAAAAACTTCGTTATAAAAGTATTTTGATTCTCGTAAAAAGGACTGACAAGTTTTATGTGTTTATAATTGATGGCTTCACGTTTATAATCTTGTCATCACGGCTAAAGTATGGATTAGCTTTGTATTTAAATTATTATCACCATTAAACAAAAGTTTGTATTTATTAAATAACATGTAATTTAATATGATTTTTGCGTGTTAAGGAGTGCTTTTAACGGTGAAAATAAAAATTATACAAAACTCCAAGAAATATACCTATATCATTAAACTTGATAAAGCCCAGTTGTCCAGCCATCATCGAGTTCAGTAGTTAACTTTTAAGGCCAATTTTGTCAATTTTACATAAAACTCTTAGAAATTTAGTTACACGAAATATTATAATAATTCGTTTCTCATAAAGGAATTTTTGTCAAGCAAACTTCTTTTGTGAAAAACGTTGGATTTTGTTTACGATGAAAGCATATTTTTTTTGTTATAAATTTTTGCAAGATTTTGTGATAAATATAAACTCAAATACCAACTATAAGAAGATTTAAGTTGGAGAGTTTAAATTACTCCTTTAGATTTTATTTTCTATCATTTCGGTGTTATGATACACAAATATATTAAAAGACTTCCATTTGCACACAACTCCATAATAGTTTTGTGTTATGATCTGCTGTATTCGTTATGGTACAAATAAAACAAAATATTACTTATGGGAGTTGTTGTGTTTTTCTGTACCTGGCAGCCATTTGCCTGTTGCTCTAATGATTTGTATCGTTAGACATTTTTGTACCTAAGGCGAAACTTTAAAAATTTTTACTTTCCGAGTGTACCATCCGCACTCATCCGAGCTGCTGCTCAACATACTGACTGCTCTTTCCTCAGTCAAAAAAAGAGGAAAAAATGTTGTGTGTGAGAATGTATCTATACTAATGCTTGGGGTTATCTTCTTAAGTACGTACTTAGTAATGTGCAATAGTGTGAATATTTGTGCCCATTACTAATCTATACGACCAAATACTCGCCTTTTCTCTCTAGAAGGAGAGACACAAGAGAAGAATTATTGGTCCGGTAAACGAATAATCGCGTGCGGTTATCGAAAGTCTTTTGCCATTAAAGAGATTTTGGTATTGTAACGAAAACAAAGTCATTTTACAGTATGCGAAGCTTCTAAGGGTTTACAATAAACTAAGTAACTTACATTCAATAATGTTACATTTATGGCTAACGTTTGATATATTGGAGCGAATCGTTACACAGCAAAGGAATACTTCGTAATAAAAGTATTTTCTTTGTTGTAAAAATGTTCCAAACATTTCATATTTTTTGCGTGTTTTTATGCATTAGGGCATCAAATACCGGAGGCTACCGTAGCGCAGAGGTAAGCATGTCCGCCTATGACGCTGAAGGCCTGGGTTCGAATCCTGGCGAAAACATAAATTTTTAGCGTTGTTTATCCCCTCCTAATGCTGGCAAAATTTGTAAGGTACTATGCCATGTGAAAACTTCCTGCCAAAGGGATGTCGCCTTGAGGCACGCCGTTCGGACTCGGCTATAAAAAAGAGACGCCTTATCATTGAGCATAAACCTGAATCGAACAGCCCTCATTGATATGTGAGAAGTTTGCCCTTATTCCGTAATGGAAATGGTAATGCCCACACCCTCGTATGCCCACTGGGCATGAGTAAATTTTTTTACTCCATATCGGACCTTCTTAGTGGTGCTCTTCTTGGGCTAAAGATTGCGGGCTCAGGGTGAATGCTAGGAAGACGGAACTGGTTTTTTTACAAACATAAGGGTTATTCCGGAATTCGAACTACCTATACTGCAAATTTTACTTAAATTTAAATAGAGCCTCCTGGGTTAGGAAAGCCTTTGCGGCTCTTTACTCGAGTCAGAAACTTATAGGCAGTGAGTGGGTTTTGCGACTAAGGTTGATGCACTGGCTTTACTCGGCGGTGGTAAGGCCAGTTCTGATGTATTGCTGTCATGTTTGGTGGTCGGTGACGTATAAAAGACCACATTGCCTAGATATCATGATGGGCACTGCTGCGACATGGTCACTGGAGGTTATGGTTGGACTCAAGCCGATTGATTTGTCGATAAAGCATTCGCCAGAGAGGAAACTTTTTAGACTATTGCAGTTCAACTTGCTCAGGAGAAGTCCAATCAGATATACCCGAATTCTAAGCAGCACATTTAACGTTTTGCAGACGGACTTACAAGTCAGAACGGAAATAGTGGACCCTGGACTATATATTAGGAAAAGCTAAAGGTTAGTATCAGGTTTAAGTATAAGTTAATGGTATACCACACAGCCACCCAATTGTATCATTGCTCCCACTCTTTATTTGGTCTGTCCATGCTCAGCGATGCATAGTGTGAGAGCAGTGCATGGGAAGAACAAATATAGAGTGGGAGCAACGCTACAATTGGGTAACCGTGCGTTGTGCCTTTAAATTATATTAATATATTTACAAATGGATCTAAGATGGATAATGGAACAGGTTGTGGAATAAATTGCGGTGAACTTGACATTAACGCCTATTTGCGAATGCGTGATGACTGCAGCATCTTCCAGGCAGAAGTGTTTGCAATAACTACGACAGCGGAAATTGCCCTATCTGGAGGAATAGATCGATCTTGCATATGTTCATGTCTTAATACTGGATGATGGATGTTTTCAATGCAGAAGGCACATCTGAATTATAACAGGACATAATAAGCTTAGTAAACTTATGTCTCGTATTGGCATTAGAAATGCTGACATCTGTCGGTGGTGTCACGAGATCGACGTCTCGGAGGACAGCTTTTACTTTATATGTCAAACCCTGCTTTATGTCAAAGTTGAAACAGGATACTTGTTTTTTTTTTCAGCCACTACAAGAAATGAGAGGTGTTAATCCGTGCAGGATCAAGGTGTTTACGTTTTATCTGGGTGGAACCAGAAAGTATCTTAACGGCGGTTAACTTTGGGAAGAGAATTTATCGGAAGGAGAAGAGGCAATATGAGGAATCACAATGGGTCTTAACCTGCCTAATATTGATGTCTAGAAAACTTCGGTCTTGGCATCACCCTACTCTAACCTAACCTAGTCTAGTTTTATCCTACCCTATTAGATTATTTACTGCAGTACAATATTTCATAAAATAGTAGGTATGAATTTTTCAGAGGGCCAGCCCTAACTTTTGATGGGGATTTTTTTCATTTTTCATACCGTCTCAAGTGGGCTACATACCAGTCCCATTTTTTTTTATTGGGATGACTTCAATTTAACTCGGAAATTTTTCTATTTGAATCCCATATTGTCATTAGCAGTATATATCTTCCTTTTGGGAGTAGGTCGGCCCCCTAACGTTTAGTTTTCCGACATATGACCCAAATTGTGGATGATAGATGAGTAATCTACTCGAAAGTATATCTTAAATCCAGATCATGTATTGGATTGAAAGGCCTACTATGGATGACAAATTCTTACTTTACTCTACATGGGTGTTTTGGGGATTGTGGTGGCCCACAGGAACTAGATCCTAATTTATTCTCAAAAACCTTTCTGGGAGTACAAAATTGTTAAACGGCCAATATATCCGTTTGGGGTTTCGTAATTGAAACACAAATATTTATCCATAGTTTTCTTTAACCAATATGTAATATGTACTTTAGAACTTGTGCTTCCGACGGAGTATTTTTCCCAGATCTTAAAAAATGTTCCGTGAAAAAAATATCGCGGCAACGAAGTCATATTTGCAAGAATATCCGAGACTAAGTCATATTTGCAAGACAGTGCAACGCCCTAAATTTATATATTTTTTTTTGTCTCCTTGTGCTGTTTCTTATTCGGTCTTATCTTTCTGGGATTTCTTGAAGCATATTGTCCAACTGTTCGCCGTTTAGTTTTATTAAATGATATCCTACCAAGGAACTCTTAAAAAGTTACACCCAAAGAAATTAGTCTGCTGATATCAGCAACCATACGAAAATTTTGAACTTCAAAACATTTATTGAAGCATTTTCTATATACTAATGAAATTTGTTTGGCAATTATAGACGCAAATCATAAGCATGAATACAATTGTAGTAGTTAATTTGTCTACTGAACTCTGGTTTAAATATCTTTGATGCCGTGGAAACTAAGTAACTGACCAGCAGTCCTTGGTATATAACTAATATCGCTACAGTCCAGTATCTCTGATAAAGGCATGTCGATTCTAGACACGATACATTCAACCAATATTAGTCGTACCGAGAAGTATTTATTACAAAAGGAACATCTTGAAGGAAGTGAAAGTTCATAGTAATGCCTCGAATTAAATATTTCCCTATTGACACGAAGTCGTACCAGCATTACACAATCTGCTTTAATCAAGCGAGGATGATAATTAGTCTGGTGCTCACTGGGTTAATATCCTTCAAAAACAGGAGGAAGCCCTCCAGTATTCTTAGTCCTTAATTCTCCGCAGTGTCCTATATTGGCTGACAAACACTCCTGCCCCACAAGGTGAACCGATCAGGGACTTAAGTCCCAATGGCTACTTGTGGCTAATTCGTCCGCATGGTGATTATCAATAATACCAATGTGAGATAGAAGGTGACCGTTCATAACGCACAGGGCACACAATGTCTAAATATATTTTTGGGCATTATGACCTTCCCCGATGCGGTTTTGAGCATTATGGTCGCCCCAAAAATCGGCCAGAATTCCCATTGGGCTTTATTACCATTTTAATACCCTCTACCATAGGATGGGGTCGATTTTAAGTCGATCTAACAATGTCCGGCCGTCCGTCGAAACCACGCTAACTTTCAAAGGAGTAAAGCTAGGCGCTTGAAATTTTGCACAAATTCTTCCTATAAGTGTAGGTTGGGTTAGATTTAAGTGACAGTCTGCCATCAGACTCACTTAGACGTTTTCGTCCATTGTGATACCACAGAAACAGAAGTAGGAAGACGCCTTCTAGTTCCTACCGTTGAACCATCCAGATCGCTTTAAAAAGCCCAATAACTTGCGAATGTTCACATCTGCTAAATAAGAGAGGTTCTCAAAGAACCTAAAGTGGAGCTGCTTCTAACTGCTAGTGCGGGACACACACACAGAAGGTGTTCTATAGTCTCTTCTTACTCGATGTCCCTACAGCTTCCGCAAAAGTCGTTGCTGGCAACCTTTAGTCTGTCAGCATGTTTTTCGATTAGACAGTGACCTGTCATGACGGACACAGTGACTGAGATGTCTGTTCTAGCCAATGACAGCAACGCAGTAGAACTCTTCAAGTCTAGATGAGGCCACAGCCCCCTATTTGTGACCATCTATCATTCGTTTTCCTTCAGACCTGGTCCTGAAAACTTATTTTACATGTCGCTAAAGGCATACGCACAGATTCCAGTGTCCCTGGAGTGTGTAAGGTAGTTCCTGGTCTCGCAAGCTCGTCTGCTTTAGAATTCCCTGGGATATCTCGGTGGCCCGGCACTCTTATCAGTGTAGGTCGGTTGGGTTTGTAAATGGACTATATCGGTCCATGTTTTGATATAGCTGCCCTATAAACCGATCTATGATCTTGACTTCTTGACCCACTAGAGGACGAAATTTTTATCAGATTTGGTTAAAATTCTGCATGAAGTATTTTGTTATGACTTTCAAAAACTTTGATATATATGGTTCAAATCGGTAAATAACCTAATATACCTGTCACATAAACCGATCTGTGATCTTGACTTCTTAAGCCACTAGGGCGCAGTTCTCATCCGATTTGGCTGAAATATTACATGAAGTGTTTTGTTATGACTTTCAACAACTGTGCTAAATATGGTTTAAATCAGTACATAACCTAATATAGCTGCCATATAAACCGATCTTGGATTGTGACTTCTTAAGTCTCTAGAGCATCTAGAGGGCAAAAAATTAATATCCAATTTGGCTGAAATTTTTTACAACAGGAGGCTACCATAGCGCAGAGGTAAGCATGTCCGCCCATAACGCTGAACGCCTGGGTTCGAATTCTCGTGAGACCATCAGAAAAAATTTGTAAAATTTCTCTCCAAAGAGGTGTCGCACTGCGGCACTCCGTTCAAATACGGCTATAAAAAGAAGGCCCATTATTACTGAGCTCAAAAACTCGAATCGGACTGCACTCATTGATATGTGAGAAGTTTGCTCCTGTTCCTTAGTGGAATGTTCATGGGCAAAATTTGCAATTAGCTTCTCCCATGACCTTCAACACACGTGTCCAATATGGTCTGAATCGATCTATAGCCTGATACAGCTCCCATAAAAACCAATATACGGATTATGCTTGTTGAGCCCCTACAAGGCGAAATTCTTATCCGAATGGACTGAAATATTGCCCAATGACTTCTACTATGGTCTTCAACATTTAATTGATTTATGGTCCGGATCGGACTATAACTTGATAAAGCTCCAATAGCATGACAATTCTTTTCAATTATTCTTTGATAAAAAGAGATACCGCGCAAATAACTCGACAAATGTGATCCATGGTGGAGGGTATATAAGATTCGGCCCAGCCGAACTTAGCACAATTTTGTTGGGCTTTCTGATATCCCTGATATCACATGCAGGTCTCAACTCCCCAAAAAAATTGGGCATTATGACCTCCTCTAAGGCGGACATAAAACCCAAAAACGTTTTGAGCATTATGACCGTTGGGCGTTATGACTCGTCATCGAGATAAGAATCACAAGAATGGATCAACCTAAAGGTTGGTATTCTTTCTGGACTCGGAATAGTCTCGGAAATCTTTAATTGTTCCGTGAGCGGAATTTGACAGTTATGTTTTGTTTTTATTTTCATACCAAAAAACGTTTTTTATCTGCACTTATGGTTTAATTTTTTTTCGCAAATAAATAAAAAAACAAAAAGAAAAAACGAACCCTTGAAACCATTAAAAAAAATGATGCCGGCAATGATGTCAAGCGTTGCCACTAAAATCTCTTTTTTCCATTTTCCTCACTGTAATCAAAGTATTACTTTTTCACCTATTATCCTCCAGCGCTTCGCCGACGTTTTTTTTTATATGGAGTTTGACAGCATTCCGCCTTAAAAGCTGAACAGAATACTCAGCTTAAGTTGACAATATTGTCATATAATCCTTCTCTATTCCTATTTTAAGCTCAAGTAAAACTTAAACTATCTGTGCGTATGACAGATCGACATCACTTGTCGATGGCAAATGATAACGCAAAGTCAATAGCTGCAAGTTACCCGAAAAATTTGTCAGTATGATCTGGTAAAAGAGCTTTAAAAATTGTCTCATGGTTGTTATGTGAGATTTGTGGAATGACCGAAAAAGACCTAAATGTACCATCAAATTAACCATCAGTGAAGAGATTTAAACATGGAGTATACTCGAAGATTGTCTCTGCAAACAGTGACATGATACATTCAGTGGGTGTGAGGGATTTTATGCAACTAGTCAAGCTAGTGTCAAATTTAACAACGTTGTCATTGCAAACGCAGAACCTATTGCCACTCGACAGCTAAATATCAAATCTGTCTAAAATCGACAACATTTGACTGACCGCTGTTAAAAAACTTCAAAGAAGATATATTTTTTAAATGTAAATTTAGGAAATTAAGATCTATTCCTTTTGTTTCTTGCTACCCAAGCATTAGTATGAACAAATTACCTTAGAACAAAACCAAATCATAGAAACTTAACAAAAAATAAGTGTGCAAATAAAAAGTCATAATTTTTTGGGTTTTCAAAATTTTTTTGTTTAAAAAAATTTAAATTTATTTAATTTAAACGATTCGTTTTTGTGTGTTGTGTGTTCTTTTGTTTTTTGTTTTTGTAATCTCAGCTTTTAATTAAAATTTATATACTAAAAATAATTAATTAATTATTTAAATTTCTCATTAATTAGCGGCATTGAATTTATTTTAATATTTAAAACTTACACACTAAAAGTAGAAGACGCTAACTAAACACAAGGAGAAAACAAAGAAAGAGTCCACAAAAAATAATGGAAAGAAAAACATTAAACAAGGATTTCTTAAAACAACAAAAATATTTTTCATATAAATTATAGTAATAATAGTTTTTATTTCAAACTATAAAGGCGAGTAAAGAAACGAACGAAAATATTATCTTAGGCGAGAGAGAGAGAGAGAGAGAGAAGGGAAGATAGGGGAAAAAATAATGTACAAAACTTAAACTTAAATTTAAATAGTATCGCTTGTTTTTTTGCTCATTTTCACAAAAAAAAAACTAATTATATATATTTGTTTTTGTTTTTCAATATTTATATAATTATTTAAATTCTATTAAATATCAACAGTATACGCAAAGTATCATTTTGGGCGGGTTGAGCCTGTGTATGTGTAAAAGGGCGGGGGAGGGAGGCGAGCGATCAATTTGTTACGCCAGCAATGGGGCATGGGGAATTTTTGGGAAAGGGTTTTTATTAAAAAAATTTATTTATAACATTTATTAAAACGAAAAAATAAAATAATAATAATGCTTAAACTTAAACGAGACAATAAACTAAAAATAATTTGCACAGGTTTGTTTTCAATGTTTATTATTCGTACTTAAATATATGCAACTATTTATATGCACTATATGTGTTATGTCAAATATCCTTTTGCTTTACTTTTTGTTTTGTATTCTTGTAAAAATAATAATAAATTAATTTAAAGCAAACAAAAATTGCAATGAAGATGGGTTGAGTTGGTTTTTTTTTCATTCGTTTTTATAAGCTTCTTTTTTTTAAGTGAGTTAAGTATACAGTATATCTTTTGTTTCATTTTGTTTTAAAATGCTAAACCTAAAGAGAAGATTTGTATGTATTGGTTTTGCGGTTTATTGGGGATATTTTTTGCCTTCTTCTTGCTTATGTTTCTGTAAAAAAAAGGTATGCTGAAGAGTGGGCAGCAACAAAGAGGTCCTTTCACCAGGCTATGACGGAATTCGCTCAATTGTTTAGAGTGGTTTTATTTAGAAAATCATGATCGTCAATATCGTTTTCGGTTTTAATGGAAGCAGCGGAGGCGGCATTGCTATAAGGATAGCTCTGCATAGGTATGATGTTTGTTGTAGCTGTGGTTGAAGTCGAAGGAGTCGAGGTGGTCGAAGGACTCGAGGAATTGGTAGCATCTCTCCAGTCCGGCTGATGAGGATGATTCAGATGATGGTAATTAAGAAAATGCTGACTGCCATAGGGTAGAGTATGAAAATGGTGATTATTGTTTGATGTCTGCTGCAGCTGATTAGAATGAAGTGTTGTTTGTTGCTGATAGTATGTATTGTATTGCAGGGCTGAGTTAATATTGCTATAGACATTATCATGATTTTCCAAAAAATTATGACTTATTGATGTAGCGGCCATTGCCATAGCCTTTGGCATTCTGTTCAATAAAGGTGATGGAGTTTTGTTGATAATACGCGAAGACGCGGCTGACGATGACTCCTTGTTCTCTTCTGCTGTCTCAGTATGCTGCTGTTGCTGTTGTTGTGTTATTGTTGCTATGGTGTTGCTGGTATTGGTGGCATCACTGGCATTGAGTTTAATGCAACCATTACTATTACATTTATTATCCTCTCTATTATTATTATCATTATCATGAGTACTATAATTATAATAATAATTTATAAATTTGTCCTAATTTTATTCGCCTAAATGTTGCGCTGCCACCGCCGCTGCTGCTGCCGCTTTTTGTGCTTGAGCCTGTTTCTCCTGTTCGTTGAGCTCCTTGATGGCTTGAATTTCTTTTTTCAATTTCATTCGACGATTCTGGAACCAGATTTTGATTTGTCGTTCTGTCAGGCAGAGGGCATGGGCCATTTCAATTCTTCGTCGGCGGGTTAGATAGTGATTGGTGTGGAATTCTTTCTCTAATTCAAGTGTTTGATAGCGGGTGTATGTTTGGCGACCACGTCTTCGTAGACCATTTGTACCTGTAATAAAAATCAACGTAGAAAATTATTAGTCAAATGATAAAGAATTAAAAAAAAGTGATGGAAGATGATTTTGAATGAATTCTTGAGAAAAAAGGCAAATCCAATAGTTAGAAGAAAAACTTTAATATTTAATATGGATTACAAATTGAAGATACATTGCAGTAGTAGGTCGCTCTTATAGACTTAAGAAATCATATTCAGAAACCGGTTTATATGAGAGCCACATATAAATATTAGGTTATAGGACTGACTTAATAAGCTAAGTACGCATATCATAAGCATTGGCATTAGAAATGACGACAAATGTTGGTGTCAGGGAATTGACTCCGCTGAGGATAGTTTGATCATAGAGAGAAAGGCTATTGAGGAATCGCAATGGGCCACAATATGGTTCCGGTGAATGTCTGGACGTCTACCTATTCATGACTGCCTCAAGTATGGTTTAAAACCTGATATACAACATAGACCCATATTTTCCATAGACATCTCGTATTCCCAAATTTGCATTTTTAGTCCATGGAATGCCATCCGCCTTAAAGCTAGGGGGAGAACAGGTCAGGGCTTCTACATTGAGTAATAGAGATCGAGTTCTGATTTCGGTTGCCTGAATGAGATGGTACAGGGTCAGCTCAAGGACGACGAGTGTGAATATCTTTACAGTCAGTATGTTGGCTATTAAGGGAAATTTCATGAGCGTAGAAGGGTCTATGCGGGTGGGCTAAGCATCAACCTAGAATTTTAAAAGTTTTGTTGTTTTCATAAAAAATTGCTATAATTATTGCTCTCCAAGGGGTGGGTATTCGTTCCCCACTCCCCCAATCGGAAGGACGGGGCAAATATGGGTTATTGAAAAATTAAGTCCGGTTCATAACAAAATTATGTTAATACCAAGGGAAGGCCTATCAGTAGTGCTATCGGAATGATAACGAGTTACTACGGGCTCATATATTCAGAAATGGTATGCTGCAAGTGATAGTGTATGTAGAACATATGGGCAGGACGACGAAATATTGGTATATGCTCTGTCATTGCCCGTCTTTCGCGACCATAAGGTACCAACACTTAGCTGTTGATTCGATATCAGACTTCAACTGGCTTCGGAGCATAGAATGGAAAACGATTAGGCATTATGTGAGTTGAACGAAGTTCCTAAAAAAGATTTTTTGATGTTACTTTTTAATACTTAGAGCAGACAACAAGCGGATTTCTGGTATAAGGTTGTTGTTGTTGCTGTAGCCACAATTTCATATGGAGGTGGTGCTTATCCGCAGGAGAAGCTCGTTCCGATCCAAAGGACTGATCGCCGCGTGAACAGGGTGGCCATTGGTTGTTTAAAAGCGCCGATAACCCAAAATGTTATAAAGAGCATCATAGGCATTCAGTATTTGTGCAAGTGCCGGTGCCGCCCGGCCTCTCACTGACACTCTCCGCTTGTTGGAGCTAATCCGTATTTAGCATTCCACTATCCGTAACCTGTGGACACGCCCAGTAGCTCGCAGCTAAGCTTCTCGTGACAGCATTGAACACCACACAGATCGGTGCTCAATGTTCCAGCCTGCGGGGTGCTCACAGCTATCCTGGTCCGGTTCTGGTAAAAGGTGCATGTCCTTAGGTGAATGTAGCGAATTTAAATCCCCAACTCTGATACACCTATCGTAACCATATCGCAACTATCCTAATTGACCAACTTTAATAATAAGAGGTATATTTTTTTAGTAGTACTTTGAGTGTTCGGGAGAAAATTTCTAATGTCAATTTTCTCTCGAAGAAATTTATGTATGATTACACACAACAATAGTAAAATGTTGAAGTTTTTGAAATTTTAATACATATTAAATATTCTAAAATTTTTTCTCTGCGTGTATATCTATATGTGTAATATCTCTAAATGTAGATTTTCACATTTACACATGTCAACATAAATTTTATATTTTTAAATACCTTTAGGCAGAAATGAAACCCAAAAAAAATTCTTTAAGTCAAATAAATTACCATAATATACAACAAAACATTGCAAAATGGAGCTTGGCCTAAAGGTGGTACATACATTCATTCATTCTCTTATACAAATGTATAGGCATGAAAACGTTAAACATACAAATAAAAAAATTTACATAAAAAATAGAGAAATTTCTGAGTTACACACAATATCACACCTGGTTTATTTATGCCAAGATTTTTTTTTGTATAAAATCACAACAGTTTTTTAGAATTTTTTAAACTTCAAATTTATAACTTTATAGATCTTGGTTGTTAAACTGTATGTCTGAGTATTGTTTAAACTTTGTGAGGAGTTAAAAAGGACACAGACTCACTGCACATCAACAAAATGTTGACAAAAAAATGTAAACCCCATATTATATATCCTGATATCACACATATACAGATAAGTGTGTAGCTCTGTAGCGCTGTAATAATTTTTGAAGGAAATGCCGGTGAGTTTGGGGTAGTCAAATGCGGTTGATGCATGATTTTCACTTCCATTCACACGCACACACACTCATAGAGTGGAGCTCACTGAGTACTACACATACTCGTACACAGTATGCATTGAATTCAAGTAAAACCGGAGACGGATATTGCATGTGTTATGGCCAATATTTTATGAAAGGACATATGAATGTCGCAAACACTCGTACACACTACCAATGGTAATATCGAGCATAAACTCTCACATGCACATATCGTATACAAGGATTGGACTATACACAAATGAGCAGCAGTTAAGGTAAATGTTATACTACTGTGCATTGTGGGATTTTCCTGCTGGATGGAGATTGTAAGTGAGAAAAATGGAATAGCATAAGTGGAAAATATTTGGGTGTAATGAACATTTTGAAATCGTAAAGTTTACAAACTGAAATGTGAAAACTTTTATTTTGGAAAATAAAGAAAAAAAGTATTCTGGTTGCAAAAGGAGAAATAAATTGAGTTTATGATATTAACTTAATTTTTTTCTTTAATTATGACTACTGATTGGGAAAATCAGTTCTACATCTTGAGCTAGTTAAGGCCAAAATTCTGTAAACTTATTTTATATTATTATTATTTTTATACCCTACACCAATACTGTGGTACAGGGTATTATAACTTAGTGAATTAGTTTGTAACACCCAAAGGAAGAGAGATAGACCCATTGATAAGTATACCGATCGACCGAATCACTTTCTGATTCGATTTAGCTATGTCCGTCTGTCCATATTAATTTGTGTACAGGTCGCAGTTTTCATCCGATCGTCTTCAAATTTGGCACAGGCATGTTTCTCAGTCTATAGACGAAGTTTATTGAAATTGGAAAAAATCGATTCAGATTAGGATAAAGCTCCCATGTATATGTTCGTCCGATTTTTTTCTCGACGACTTCCACAATGTCTGTAAAGTTTTTTTTTTGAAATCGGATCAGATTTATATATAGCTCCCATATATATGTTCGTCCGATTTGCAGTTAATAACATTATGACTGGAATATCTACGATTTTTCTTAAATGAAATTTTAATTTATACGATTCTTTTTTTATTGTACTCTTCGTAGAGCAATTATATCATCATTCTCACCTAATATTCACTCCTGATGTTGCATGTGCTGCTGTAGTGTATGTCGTCGTTATATGTATGTGCTGTTGCCATTATAAAATGTGAGTTATTACACTCGAGGCAAATTAAACTTCATAAATATGTTAAATCAGAGATTAACTGCCAAAGTACTCACAAAAGATTTTATGAGCCATTAAAGTGTGAGATGTCATACATACTCAAACTCATGCGAATAACTATAAATTACAAAATGCATTTATACACCAACATATATAATCATATAAAATTTAATTCACTCTATATATAATAATAATATTGTACGAGTTTGTAGTATAACTGCTATGGTTTGTAAACAGTATTGGCCACATAAAATACTTAGGCGCTATAAGCTCAACACCTTAAGCTAAGTCAAATGGCAAAGCCAACAACAAAAAAGAAAACATGCAGCAAAGAGACAGACAGACGGACATACGGACAGACGTACAGCAATGCAGTTGAAAATTATCTTACCCATTTTTTGTGTGTTTGCTTGGGTTTTTGCTCTTTAAATGTTACATTTTCTACTCTAACACCATTAATTTCCTGCAACATTTTCCGCGTTTGTCTGAGCTCTTATGTTGCCGGGCTTTGTGATCAATTTAAAATAATGATCTCTGGTACTCTCGAAAATGTACCATCATCATCATCATCATCATTGCCATCAACCGCCACAACAGCATTAGCCTTAGCATCGCCATTGCCAGCATCATTCACATCATTTTAGCTCGAGCCTCTTTTCTTAGCCATGGTCTTCGTTTAGGCCCATAGCTAACTTAACAACAGCATTTACTTTGTTTGACCATAAAAATGAAATGTTTTGTTTGGTTTGCTGTGATTTTTTTTCATTGCTTGCTTGATGATTCCATTTTTTGTGCTTTTCTGAACATGGTGTTTTTTTTTGTTGCTTAGCCGTGATTTTATTTACCTGCTGTTGTAACCACATATGTACGTGTAGAAGAATATCATCATACTCGTACAATTGCTGCTAACAGTTACAACAGTCTGATCGAAAACGTTGCTGTCGTCGTTGTTTGGTTGGTGTACCAGCACCCCAAAAAAAAATTGTTGCTTACACAAACACACAGTAACAGTAACAACATGAGCTCAATAACCGTCTTTTTTATAGTCGCACATAAAAAGTATCAACAGCTTTTCGATCTTCCAAGATTTTTAAAACATTATGGATCGCAGGAATATATATGGGCTGTGTATGGAAAATTGGCTAAAGAAGATTTGGATGGTGGGAAACTCTTTAAGTGGTCAAGAAAGATAAAAATTTTGTTTGTTTATTAAATGAGTTCTCTACGGAATATTTTTATTTGCCGTTTATCAGAGACCAGGCGAAGGCTTTAAGGTTTTTTTACAAAAAGCCTTAGTTTCCTATGGTATACCGTCGAAGGTCATCAAGGATATTGCCATAAGAACACGGCAACTTTTCCTGAAGATGTCCAAAAGTCTGAGAAAAACTGCAAGTCAAAATCTGGAGGCTCGATTTTCACAGTCGACTTTTTTCGTCAGTACAATCCCAAGAATCAGAAACGCGAAGAGCACCCTTAAGATGTTCAAATCGTCCCGCCCAGGTCTTAAACGAAATGATGACATCAATATACTCCTTCCTGTGATTGAAGGTATTAAAATATCCCAGTTGGAGTGGAAATTGGAATAGATGACTTACATTAAAATGCATCGTACAATGGTTGGTGTGTGGTATCCTCTAACTCAACTCAAAAGAGAATAAACAATTAAATGCATGCTAAGTTCAGCCGAGCTGAATCTAATATACCCGTCACCATGAATCGAATTCGTCAGTTTCTTTGTCCTTGATTACTTGGTTAGGATGTTGGAGACCATAGTAGATGTCATTGTGCAAAATTTCAGCCAAATCGGATATAAATTGCGCCTTATAGAAAGAAATAATATCGGGAATTCGGTTTATATGGAAGCTATATCAGGTTCTAGACCGATCCAGACCCTATTTGGCACGCATGTTGAAGGTCAAACGAGAAGTCATTGTACAAAAGCTAAATCAGATAAGAATTGTGCCCTCTAGAGACTCAAGAAGTGTAGTCGGGAGATCATTTTATATGGGAGCTATATTAGGTTATTAATCTATTTGGACCATACTTGTCATAGTCGATGCAAGTCAAAACAACAGATCTCATTAAAAATTTTAGACGCTTACTAGAGGCTCAAGAAGTCAAGATCCGAGATTGGTTTCTATGACAGCTACATCAAATTATGAACCGATTTTAACCATACTTGGCGTTGTTATTAGAAACCATAAGAAGTCGCTTCATATAAAATGTCAAACAAATTGGATAAGAATTAGATAATAATTGCGCTCACTAGAGGCTCAAGAAGGCAAGATCCGAGATTGGTTTATATGACAACTACATCAAATTATGATCTGATTTTGACCATATTTGGCGTAGTTATTGAAAGCCATAATAAATGGCTTCATACAAAATGTCAGCCAAATCGTATAAGAATTGCGCCGTCTAGAGGCTCAAGAAGTCAAGATCCAAAATCGGTTTACATGGCAGCTATGTCAAAACAGAGACCGATGTGGCCCATTTACAATCCCAACCGACCTACACTAAATATTAAGCGCCTAGCTTTATTCCTTCGAAAGGTGGCATGCTCTCCACAGACAGAGACCGACGAACGGACATGGCTAGATCGACTTAAAATGTCATGACCATCGAAAATTTATATACTAAATGGGGCCTTAGATCAATATATATATATGTTACAAACGAAATGGTGAAGTTAGTACACCCCATCCTATGGTGGAGGGTATAAAAATGATCCTCGCCTTACAAGTAAAAAAGACAGTAAGGAAAGGCAAAAGTCGGGCGGTGCCGACGTTATAATACTCAACACCTACCCTATAAACACAAAAGGGGGGCTACATCTACATCTTCCTTCGAGGAAAGCGTTGTACAAAATTTGGGAAGATTGGTCAATAAAATCGCTTGCAGTGGGTCTAGGAGTGAAAATCGGGCGATATATTTATATATATGAGAGCCATATCTAAATCTGAACCGATTTCTATAAAATAATTCCTTCCTAACAAATTTCAATAGAATCGGTTGACAAATTACCATTTTATTGCATTATTACTGCATATCGGACGAACATATAGATGGAAGCTATATCCAAATCTGAACCTATTTTTTCAATTTCAATAGACTTCGTCTCTAGGCCGAAAAATATGCCTCTACGAAATTTGAAGAGGATCGGATGAAAATTGCGACCTTTAGTTTGTACACAAATTAACATAGACAGACAAACGGACATAATCAGAAAGTGATTCAGAGTCGATTGGTATACTTATCAATGGGTCTATCTCTCTTCCTGTTGGGTGTTACAAACAAATGCACTAAGTTATAAGACCCTGTACCACAATAATGGTGTAGGGTATAAAAACATTTTTGTCTTGTTTAAATACTATTTAAGGTTTAAAATGGCGCCCAACCTGAAGAAGAGAATTCTACCAGAGATAAGAAACTGAAACCCAAACCGGATTAACTTATAATATGGATAATTGCGAGTATTGCAGCTCATAGTCTGTAATGGCGCCCAACGCGGGTTCTAGCCTAATTAAGCAAAATCATCAGAAGTAAGAGCAAAAACAAATATAATTCTAATCTTAAAATATCAATTGCTGTACTTTGCAAGAATGAAGCCAACAACTCTAAAGATGGCGCCCAATATGGGAATTATTAAAGTAATATTTTGGCTCTTCCTATCTCTCACCAACAATGGGTTAATTTTTATTCAACCTACATACAAGTGAAGCTCATACTTTTTTGCTTGATGTGCTGGTTCATGTTGCACCAGAAAGAGTGTGGCAGAAAAACAACAACGAAACACTGATGATCATTTCAAGAAAAACGCTTATTTATGGCATTGCTTAAATTTACCACAACAACCCAAGATCTGATCATGCTTGTATTTCCACAAAAAAACAAGAAAACAAAAACAAGCCTATGCTAAGGTTTCCTTTCGAAGAGTGTAGGTTTAGTTTACTTAGCCAACTACACTATACAATGTAGTGAAAATCAAAGAAGAAGGAAAGATGATACATCGCACAGTTCTTGGGTTCTTCAATTTATTGAGAATTATTTTCAATTTAAATAAGAAAAAAAAACACATATTTCAATATAAATTTGTTGAGGATTTATGAGTTCAGAAAAGTAAAAAAATTTACGTTAAACATCTTGCAACTTATCTTTGAAGAAATCTGAAGAATCTTAAGGTGATGATTGACGCCATTGAGGTATACTGGAATACATCCTAAGATTTTTCTCTTGGGGTTGCTGGTTCTTGCTAAATAACCATTTATGGTGAATGGGCAGAACGTGACTTTTATCTCAAAAATTAGATATGGAAGACTTAAACATATTCCTGGTTTTTTGGGTTTTTTCTTTTTATTATAAACTTTAAGTTCCAAAAACCCTTGCCAGTAAACATGCAAGGAAAAACTTGTTTAAATGCATTAAATAATAAATTTTGAAGCTGATACCAAGCATAAAGCAAAAAAAAAATGCAGTTCGTTCACAGAGGGGGAGATAGGCCATTTGCAGTATCTGTAGAAACAAGTGGCACCCAATTAAGCTAAATTTATGCAACAAGACATTCTTCAAGTTAATTGGCAAAAACGCCATTTTGTTTGGTTTTTTTATCACTCTCCTTGGTGGTGTTTCCTTAGGTTTCAAATAAAACAAATGACAAGGCAGCAGAGCTGGCTTCAAGTCATATAACCAGCTACTCGTAACACCACCACCATCAACAACAACTGAAGAAAAGCTGCCATGAACAAAATTGAAATAACAAAAACAAACAAACAGCTCCACATTAACAATTTAGTTATGGCGAAAATACCTTTTTTTAATTCATTTGCTTTGCTGCCGGTCAATGTTGCTGGTTGGTGGCTCAAAACGTTGTTCGTTGTTCTCGGCGACAAACATGACAATGTTGCAGCCACTAGCAACCCCATCTTGTTAGCTGACTTCAGGCTACGACAGACAGACTTTACAAATGCAGCTGGGACAAGACAAAAAAAACCTAAAACGTTTAAATATTTACGCAATAAAACAGCCAACAAACAGAAAAACAAGTACCAACAACTAAGACAAACTACTTAGTTAACTGCAACAAAAAAAAATTCCTCAAAACTCCACAACATCTACAAAACATCTGAGAAAAAATGTTAACAATCAGTTGTTGGTCTGTTTCGTTTCGTTCGTTTGGTGTTTTATTATTCTTATTTTTTGTAGTTGTTGTTTTTTTTGTGCTCCTAAATACATCATTTTAACGTTTTTCTGCTATTTTCTGTTGGATTTTCCCTCCTCTTGGTTGGTTGGCTGGCTGGCTGGCATGCCTGCTTGTTGATCTGTAAAGAGTTAAGAGTTGTTTTGTCGTTGTCATTGTTGGCGTTTTTTGTCATTTGGCAAATTTTATGCGAATTGAAATGTAAAAAATGTAAATTAATGCAAACATTTTTTTCTCGTATTCCTATTTCGTTTGTTGGTTTGTTTGCATTTTGCCAATGATGTTTAGTTTGGCTGATGAGGGGAAAATATACAGCAATGAAGGAAGAAAAAACCAACAACTGCCAACCTTATTATTTATACAGTCAGTTTTCGAAAATGTCATTGAAATAAAGGAATCGCGACAAAATAACAAGAAAACAACAAAAAAACCAAACACAAACTACAATGGCGATAAAGGGGAATTTTATGTCGTTTTATTTTCATTTAATTATGAATAAATGCATTTTAAATAAACAAACTCCGTTGCAAAAAGGAATTGTGTCTGAGGAGACAAGGAGATCCATCATATTGCATGGTGCTCGAAAGAAAAATACAAAACAAGAAGGTCTAAAGAAAATCAAACATAAAAGATGAAACAACTTTAAGGAAAATATTTAAAATGGCAACCAAATTTGGGAACCTACATATGTCATGTTATCAGAAGTGGGCTTAAATTTAGTTTGGGGATCTTTGTCATGTCCCCAGAGAGCATAGACAACCGAGGCTTTTGATTAAAACTTATACGACGACACTCACGGAGACATCGGAATTTTGGAATAAGGAGGTTGATCGAAGTTTTGTTATTACAGAATTTATGGTAAGGGAACAGAGCTGGCAAACTATCGAGAATCGCAACATTCAATATTTTCGATATTTCTAGTAATAAATATCAATAGTATCGTTAACTTCCTTTCACCAATTTCACCAAACCACAATAAGAGGAAAAATTCAGGAGATCGATTTATATAAAAGCATAGACCGAATAATAATCAAATTTAATAATATAAGTTGTATGTATACGAGAAATCATTGCGCAAAATTTTAGCCTAATAGGATGAAAATTGCGCCCTTTTTAGGCGCAATGTTTCTTAAAGGTCATATTCTGTGTAGCAAATTATGGATAATCGCAACATTCGATATTTTCGATAGTTTTAATAATAAATATCGATAGTATCGATACTATCGTTAATTTCGCATCACCTATTTTTCAAACGAAAATAAGAGAAAAATTTCAGGAAATGAATTTATATAGGAGTAATATCAATGCATAGACTATATAGTAACCAAATTCAAATAATGCAGTGAGTTTGAAGTCATGAGAGAAATCACTGCACAAAATTTTAACCCAATTGGATGAAAATTGCGCAATATAAATGCATAGACCTTATAGTAACCAAATTCAAATAATGCAGTAAGTTTGAAGTCATGAGAGAAATCACTGCACAAAATTTTAACCCAATCGGATGAAAATTGCGCCTTCTATGTAGACGGTCACGAACCGTCTACATACAGCCCAACATCTGTGGCTCGAAATGGGGCCTGAATCCGAGAATAGTCCACTTGCTCTTAAGAAGCGTCATAAGACCAATACTTACTTACGCCTGAGTAGTTTGGTGGACTGAGATGGAGAAAAAGTCCAACGTAAGGATAAAGCATCAGGTTCAGAGAATAGCTTATCTTGGCACTGGCGGGGCGAATGACTTAGCGGACAAGGGCACTGAAGCGTGAGGTTGTGTAGTGTTAACGAAAGAACGTCGAGTGTAAACATCTTTACGGACAGTAAACTGGCCGTCAGAGCAATAACAACCAGGAATTGAAGAAGCACGAAAATGCCTTTTTTGAGGTTGGTACGGTCCGCATTGTTTAGGTCCTGGGCCTAAGTGGGCTAAGGGGGAATGAAAGAGCTTACTATTTGGCAGAGAAGACCAGAGGACTGAAAGAGCTTACGATTTGGCAGAGAAGACCAGGGGACTGTCATCAAAAAATTTTGACGACAGAACTGCATCGCCTTTCGGGTCGATGCAGTCCGAGTAATGGGCGTGGGCGTCAAACGCTCATATAACACTATAGAACAGCGAAACGGTCGGTAGGACGACGAAAATTATATGGGTAAGTCCGGATCGTGAGAACACGAGGGTATTTACTGAAAGTAAGAAGAAGGTCAATATAGCTTTCGGGAGCATAAGGGGACATAGGCTCACTTGTGCAAAATAAGTGCGGTAAGTAATAGCATGTATAGGGCATGCGGAGATGATGATGAGACGTTGGTGGGGAAATATGACATGTCCCCAATATTGCATTAACGATTTAAACTGTAGCTAGTTGAAAAATGTATGGAATGTATGAAGAAACAAATGGAGTATAGAAAATACAAAATTACGAAATTAAAGACGTGCAGAAGACATATTAAATGTCATGGAAAAGCTGGGTATGTAAAAAGGATTCTGGGGCTTGCTCATAGGAGGAGCAGATGAGTTTTTCACCAATAGTTTGATTAACAAATTTGACATATTTGCGGATATGATTTTTATTTCCCCCAAAACGACTTAAAAGCAATATGAAAAAAAAAACAATTTCGGTGAAATGTTTTATATTCCCAAAAACTACATCAATTTTAAAAATCTCTAAAAGTAAATCTTATTTTTTGCAGATACCCTTAAAATTGGCATCACTTACATTTACCCGCTTAAGCTTTTCACAATATTTATGTTTCCAAAACGATAACGCTAAATATTTCGCTTTCCCCTAAAAGTATGCTTTACTTCTCTATCTAGCTATGCTTTACTCTATGCCACATAGGTCGCCCAAAAGTATACCAAACTTAAGTTAAATTAAAATAAAAATTCATCTTAAGCACGTACATCACGCTAAGGTTGTTTTATGCTTCGTGTTGTTGTTATTTACCTTTTCTGTTGTGCTTTTACAAGTTTAATTTTATTTATTTACTTTTAAATCCTTTGGAGAAGGGGTGGCGTGGAGATGTTGGTAGATATTTATAACAACTTTGATGTTATTCATTCTCACGGCCTCCTATATAGCACTATAAAATCCATGACTACAACATTGGCATTTTAAGCCATAGAGTTTGTCACATACATTCCAAGTTTTCTAACAATGTACGTGTACCATTTAGTTGTTGTTGTTTTTGTACAAGGATTTAAAACGATTTTGTTGTAGGTATTCTTGTTCTGTCTGTATGTTTGAATCGTATATTTTCAAATGGTATTTGTCACGCCCGTGGTTGTTTGGTGGTATGCGTGAGTGCCAGATATTTTCCAACCAAAGAAAAAAAAAGAAGAAATAACCGAAAAAGGACTTTGAACGAAGAAGAATAATGATGAGAATAACAACAATAGCATAGCCGCCAAAAAGTTTAAGATGAAGAAAATTATATCAAGCATGGTGTCGAGTTCTAATATACTGCCATAACTCCCGCTCTCAGTTTGCTGGCCTCCCCTCTTCTTTTAGCAGATACGATATTTCCTTAAGTTTTATATGCAAAATACAAAGTCGATTTTTTTTTAGCTAGGAACAGAATATTTTTTTTTTGTTAAAGTTGTATGTATGTATGTATGTCTCCTTTTTTTGCTGTTTTATTTTATTTTCTCACTCTGTATTATTTTACGTAGCAAAACTTAAAATTTATTATGCGAAAAAGTGCGAAATTCATTTTGGCGCTTAAGCCTGGTTCTTTGCTTTTGAAAAAGTTTTTTTTTTTTCATTTCATTTCGCTTCGCTTTTGCTTAGACCATGATTCTTGGATGGCGATGTTACTGCCATGGTAGCTGTTGTGTGCCCTCCAGCTAAAATGACACTACCCGGTCTTTTTTTGTAAATTTTCTTGCGACTCATGGCTCCTGATTGTAGGGTTTTTTCATGTTGTTGCTTTTATACATTGCCGAATAAAAAGTACGAGTATATAATTTAAATTGTTGGAACAGGCCATAAACTTTAACATCCTCACAAAACGTACATACTTCTTTTCGCTCTTCATTCAACCTGCTGCTCCCCTTTTGCACGAGTCGGTGTGCTTTTTGGGGTAGATTTTTTTTCGTTTGATAATTTAAGGCAATAATGGAAGACAACATTTAAATAGGATCTTTTCTCTCCTAACAAAGTTTAAAATATAGTAAAGTATTGTAATATAACAAAAGATGTGCAGAAGTGGGGGAGAAGAAGGAAGCGGCAGAAAAGTAAATTCATGCCATACATCCAAAATACTCTGTTATACAGCACAGTGGTACTTAATCATAAACTTGTAGAGTAAAGATATTTTGCTTTATTCTTTGTAGTTTATAATAGTTTGAGGACATGTTCAATATTCGATATGGCAATGTTTGGGGACATGCCACAGTAAGATTAAAATTTTTGCTAAAACTTTTTTAAAAATTAAACCTTATGAGAGAATTTGAAATACTTAACTATACCTCACAGTAGTAATTATATATAACACTAAAAATATTTGGGGTTTTTTTTTTTTTGTTTCACAAATCAACAGTTTGGGGACATGCTGCAATGTGAATTGTTGAGGACATGTTGATATGTGCATTTTTGGGGACATGTGGCAGAAAGATAAAATACGAAAATTAATACCCAACTTTAGGGACAAGTACTTGTTTTGGAGGTCCCCGTAGGGCAGAGGTTAGCGTGTCCGCCAAAACTTCTGGGCTCAAAACCCTCCAAAAAAAATTTTCAGAGGTATGTCCGCCTTCGACGTCGAACGCCGGGTTCAAATCCGGGCGTGAACATCAGAACATTTTTCAGCGGTGCTTTTCACCTTACTGGTGCTGGTTACATTTGTGCGGTATCCTGCCATGTTAAAACATCTCTACCAAGTGATGTCGTTATGCGGCACGTTATTCGGACTCGGCAATAAAAAGCTCAAACATTAATCGGACTGCACTCATTGGTATGAGAGATGTATCCCCTGTTTCTTTATGGGAAATTTTAGGTTATTCCCTGCTAATGCTGGCGACATTTGTGAGGTATTGTACCATTTTGTATGGCAGCCATGTAAACCCTTCTGCACAAAGAGGTGTCGCATTGTGGTACACCGTCCGGACGCGACCATAAAAAGAAAGCGCCTTATCAATAAGCTTAAACTTGAATCGGACAGCATTCATTTATATGTGAAAAGTTGGGCCCTGTTCCTTGATGGAATGTTCATGGGCAAATTAACAGTTAACATTTTACTTGTTTTGTTTCATAAAATACTGCAGTAATGTATTTCAGTAAGACATGATGCTTACGTCCCCGAAATTGGTTAAAAAAATTAAAAAAAATTGGTAAATATATTTTTACTTAATATTTTTATGTAAAGTCTACACTGTCATTATTATTTTTATTTGCCTAGGTGTTTATTAATGACAATGAAGATTTTAAAAAATATTTTAAATAAACATATATTATAAGCATACATGGCGTATCAAAAATCGCTATCCACCATGTCAGCTAAAATGTTTTGAATAATAACACATACTTTCCCTACTTTTATAAGTTCTTTGCTATGCTATTCTTGAATGGAAATCAAAAAATATTGGAAAAATCACATTAAGAATACATATTTAAACTGTGATAATTTTTTTCAGTTTTGTCAATTAACTTCGAGGACTTGATCATCTGACATGTCCCCAAAATCGTAGAATCTGGATTTGAGAACTTTCTCCAATGTTTTTTTTTTATTTTTTATTTTATGATAACAGAATCACTGTCTCCATTTTCATCTTATATTTCTACCTTTTCATCTCGTTTTTTTAGCAGTAAGTTATAGAAGGAGTGAGAAAAAGTTTTGAAAATTTCTATTTTTCCCGCTAAAGAACAACGATACAGCACACTCTGACAAAGTGCTAAATGTGACTTCTATGTGTTCGGAGGATTTTCTACAAACTCGTACTTCCACTTGTATAGATATATAGTTCAGACACATTTTTTGTGCGTTCGCCGTACTTGTAGTCGTCGTCTTCTTTCTTTTGTTTAGTTTATTAACACAGCTGTGACTTTTTTGATACTTCTGGGATTTCAAAGTTTTCCAAAGCATCAAATCGTTCACTACGGCCGTTTTTTGTTCCCTTTGTTTTGCTTTTGTTGTTGTGTTTTTTTTTTCTTCTTACACTAGTGTTAGAGAGCGTGACACTTTTGGAGTATACTACAAAGCTATAGGGGCAATCCTTGACTAGAGGGCTGCATTGCCTTGTAGTTCTTATTTCTTCACCACCCAATACGACTGTTTGGCTTTGATGATAGAAAGTGGAAAAGTCTATCATTGATTGTTTATGCTGTAAATATGCCACCATATTACACACAATCTGTTCTTGTTGCAGTCCCCTGCATGTCTGTCCAGACGTCTCTGAGTCCGTCTGGCGGTTCGCTGGTGACACATACCATGCCCTTAATATGAAAGCCTGCATATCACACCCTACTTTAGACAATCAACGTTTTAAAGCAAATGTCGGCGACAATGATTGTGTCGTCAGTGGGGAGAGACGTGCAAGCCAATGGAAGGAAGCAAGAAGTGTATATTCCGTTTTCGATTTTTTCCTCTTCTGCCGTTTTATTTCTCGAATTGATACAATTTCATTGTAACATTTGTCTTTGGCCAATGCAAATGGTATAGAGGGGGCCGGCCGCCCGGTGGCTGGTTGGCAGTCAGGCAGCGTGCTCTGAGTACAACATTTACTACTGGTGGTGCCGTATGCGACATGGCTAATAAATCACAGGGCTTACACTATATTCATGTTGGTTGTTTCATATTATTGTTGTTGCTGCTGCTGTGCTGTTATTCCTCATGTCGCATTGCTGATAAATCGAACAGCACACACATACATATACATATATAGATGGGATAGAAATGCTCTTTTACAACTACAACAGTTTGCTGCTGATGTTATGCTATTATAACGTGATACATTTATACATATAACACCACATAAATATATAAGCAAAAATATCTATATATGTTCGTACAAAGATAAAGGTTTGAATGCATACATGTTGAATATAGGACGTAGAATGCAAAAGTTATTAAGAAATATATAAGAAAAATTAAAATAAATTAATTTGGAATATAGTAATAATTCTTAAAGTTAATTATCTTGCACAACTCAAATGTATCTGGCCTTTTCCAAATTGCACCCTATAATGTATGAGTCCCTTTATGCTATTTTGTATTTTAGCAGAATATTCTAAATATGTGTATATGTCGTATGCACCATTTCTATGTTTATTTGCTCTCGTATTTTATTTATACACAATTTATATGTATATTTTATTTCTTTATGTCACATCTAAACTAATTTTATTTGATTTTTTTATTTTGTCATTTCAGGTCCATTGGTCAGGGTAATTTAGCAGGGAATTGTCACGCTCATAAGCCAATATTGCCTTAACTAAGCCCAGTAATATATGGGGATTTTCAAACGAATAGTTTTGTGATGGTGTTTAAGTTATAGGCCGAAACGACAAATTTATTGGATTGGATATTAAGCAAAGAATGTGCAGAAATGCAAATAGATAGTATATTAAAAAAAACTAGAACTGTTTTACTTTGGGGACATGTTGATGTAACACTTTATATAGAAAAAACTATATAAACATATGTACGTTTTTAAAGATGAAATTAACTTAACTCTTGATAATAAAGAAACTGAAAAAAGTATATAAAGTTTAAAATTGTCCACTTTGGGAACATGTCAATATTTCATGAGTTTGAGGAACTTTTTTCAAAAACATAAAAAAAAATTTGTAAAGCTCTTGAACAAATTCTATACATTCTAATTGGTGTTTAATTTATTTTAATTCATTTCAACATTTTTTGAGTGCACACGTTAATATTAGCAAAATTGGTTAGTATTCAGATATCAATTTTCCACTTTGGGGACATATCGACATTTCATGATTTTGAGGATGTGTCAGATACAATAGTTTGAGGACCATTTTTCAAAAACAGTAATTGAAATTTAAAAGGTCTTGGGCGAATACTGCATCATACCCAGTGGGAAAACTATAAAGGCCTGCTTAAATCCGATATGAAAATAGTGCTTAAAAGCCTTCTAATAGAAGGACCGTATAGCTTCTAAAATGAAGCTACCAGGAGGACTACATTGTAACTTTTAAAAATGTGGCAAGAGATGTCACTGCTGCCTTTATGTATACCTTTTTTTCATTGAATTTTATATGTTTTTAAGCCATGTTCTTAAGGACATGTATTTGCGTTAATCGACATTTATGTCGACATTTTATGTAATTCAGGACTTGTCAATTATAAAAGTTTGAAACTTTAAAAGCTCTACGAAATTTATCTTCTCAAGAGATAGATGCAGTCTGGGTAGTGATGTCCCCGTGGATTACTCAATAGTGCACCCTGGCCCTGGCGCGTTCACTGGAATATGGTTATGTTAAGGGATTTGGGCTGACAGCAGTAGTACCTAGGTAGAGGGAGTGACATCCTTCACGAAATGACTTTCAATCTAATACCACCGCTGCCTCCGTTCCGCTAGACCCGTGACTGGGCTTGTGGAACGCTCTGTACCTCGTAACCATTAAGTTGGCAATGTAGGTTCTGTTGATACGATATACAGACTAATGCCCGACCTGGCTCTGAACGCAAGTACTCATAAGGTCTTGCGTCAATCCTCGAGAAGACCTCACTGGTTTCGAAGATACCCTCGGGGTCCCAGACAACGGCTCTAAGTCGGAACACTACCCAACTGGAGACACCAACTAACACGGCAGCAGAGCAGATAGAACCGATTTTTGAAGGAGATCGAGCCTTCGGACGCCGAAGACCGGAGGACGTGATAATAAAGCCGAAAGAAGTGTAAAGCTATGCAGACGTGCTTGGGGACCTTAGAGAGGAGGCTATTGATAGATGGCAACAAAGGTAGAAGAATTAGAATCCGGTGACGGTGACGGCACGGTGACGTCAACTATTACGTTACGCATATGTTGACAGGTTACTACCGCAAGTGCATTTATGAGGAGCTAGATGTAGCAGAGGATGTGGAACCCACATTCTTCCACTGCGAGCGCTGGGTCGAAAGATCCAGGGAACTGAAAACAGTAGTTGACGACGTTTTTCCTGGGACAATAATCCAGAGGATGCTGAAAGACAAGAATTGGGAGGCGGAGATGAGATACGCCAAACAAGTACTGAGAAACAAGAAGATGGACCTGGATGCAGCAGCGAAGTGTATGAATGCGGAGGTCTGGATGCAGACACAACGAAGATGATATGGATATCCGGGAAACCAATAACGTATATATATTCTTGGTCGTTTTGACATTCTATGTCTAGCCAGCCATGTCCGTTCGTCCGTCCGTCTATGGTAATCACGATAGCGGTCGAACGAATAAATATATCCGCTTAAAATTTTGCACACATACTTTTTATTGAAGTAGGTCATCGGGGATTTCGAATAGGCCATATCGGTTGAGATTTGTATACAGCTCTCATGAAAAGTCCTCCGACTTGACTTATCGGTCTATAACCTGATACGTCTCCCATATAAACCGACACCCCGATACGTCTCCCATATAAACCGAATCCTAGAAGCCGCTATTGTTGGCCGATTTGGCTGAAGATTCTTTCCGGCCGAAAGAATCTTCCATTTAATCCGGCTGATTAAATGCTCTGTGCAATGTCAGTACTTGAAGTTCAAAATCTTTCCAAAAATTATAAATTTCAACCTGTTTCCATTTGTTTAAAATTAATTGGCCACCAGTCTTTTTATAATTACCATTCAAAATACCCTAAAAACCATTTTGTGCGCCATAAATCAAGATTATTGAAGTCAATTGTTAATTGTCTATAAAATTGGTTATAAACGATACGTTTTTCGTTAAAATAATGCCATATTAACATAACAGGTTGCTATTTTTAAGTCAAATAAAAAACGCAATATTTTTTGGCGTAAAATATATGGTATCATTGCCAGCTTATGATTATATCGAATCGATTTTTAAATGAAAATAACACCCATTATGTGTATACTTATATACCATATAAACCAAAACGTATGCAATATGTATCAATTATTGTTCGTTATCAAAAAAAAATCCACAAAGGAAGAGCCAAGGCAAGTCCCTGTAAAACATTGCCCTGGCTGAACGAAGAGCATGAAGAAGACCCCTTTTAATATTAAACAAAAACCCGACCATTGCAAATTGATTGAAAGCATCAGTCTCAGCATTCCAGCTTTCAAATGGCTAGGGGCAATATTGAATTTCTTGTCATGTGACTTAATAATATGAGGCAACTTGTCCTTGCTGCAGCGGTTTTGTTGCATTATAATTAGCAAGCAGACAGCAAGAAGGTAAAACATCATCCATATTAAAACCACAGAGGCGAACAATTCAGACAGTTTGCACCCATGGAGCTGGCATGCATAACCGCCTTCTTTCTCTCAGTACATGGTAAAAGATTTGCAAATTGACTTGGCCACATTCACCGTCGAGGAACGTATGCAGCAATCTACAAAGACTGCAACCAGTCACTAGCTTTGTTAGTGTTGAGTGAATGAGTGACTTGTTCTACATCTTGGAGATGTTTTCATTTGATGCTGTACAAGGAGGTAGAAGTTTGTATGCAACATAGCTATGAAATGAATTGAAAATTTCGAACTGTAGGTTGCAGCTACCATACATACTACTCCTGCTGCAGCTGTCCATTGTAGCTGTTGTAGTAGTTGTTGTTCAGAATATGGCTTCTGTTTGGACCTTAATGCAATTCTGGTGTTCCGTCCTGTTTTGATTAAGAATATCGAAAAGTGTTTGGTATGGGGAGTGGGAGAATGAATGTGCTTCACTGCCGCCTTCCACCATTCAAGGATAACATGAACGCCTTTAGACTTTACCGATTTTTGCCATTGCTCCAAACCAGCAAAGAAAAAACCACACAAAAGTAATTAAAATGTGATTGCTTTCAGGGAAGACATAGTACATATTGATGGTGTGCATGCAGAAACACACAAACACCCAAAAAATAAGGCAATGCAATGCAAACTTGAGTCTTCGAAGAGATGGAAGGGTTCCAAAAAGGGTTACAACAAAAGGACAAACAATTGAATGTAGCGAGAAAAAAACTGACAAAAGAAAAATATTAAAAAAAATATGCAACAAATATTAATAAAAAAATTATAAAAAAGTAACTAATAAAAAAGCAATGAAAAATAATATATAATTTATTTTTATAGTTCTTAATTTTTTTTTTATAATTCTGACTTAAAAATATTTTATATACCCTCTAGTATAGGATGGAGGTATTCTAATATAGTTATTTCGTTTGTAACACCTTGAAATGTCCTTGTAAGAACACATACAGTACATATATACTTGATGGTCATTACATTTTAAGTCGATCTAGCCATGTGTGTCCGTCTGTGGAAAGCACGCTTACTTTCGAAGTGTAATGCTAAGCGCTTGAAACTTTGCACAAATACTTCCTATTAGTGTAGGGCGATTGTGATTGTAAATGGGCCAAATCGGTCATTGTTTTGATATAGCTACCATACAAACCGATTTCCCTATTTGACTTCTTGAGCCTCTAGAAAGCTCATTTGCTGTCCGATTTGATTGAAATGTTGCACAGTGGCCTAAACATACGTGCCAAATATAGTCTGAGTTGTTCATGTCTGGTATTGTGTTCCCACCTCGCAGTCCTATGTGTCTCGTTATGATACCAATAGGTATTACTTCCTTTCAGTAATAGCCTCGTCCTCTCGCAATCCGGATCACCCCATAGGATTTTCGCCGTCCTACCGTCTGTTTCGCTGTTCCACAGTGTTATATGCGTCGTCGCCCACGCCTTTAACTCGGGCCGCGTCAACCAGAAAGGCTTTGGGCTAACCAAGTTTATTGACGGCAATCCTCTGGCCTTCATCGCCAAATCGTCTGCCCTTTCATTCCCCCTTATTCCGTTATGGCCCGGCATCCAAACGATGCGGATTTTGCCATCCTCAGAGAAGGCCTTAATCTCCTTCTTACACTACAAGACTGTTCGTCACCTTACCGTCCTGGTTGTTATTGCCCTTATGGCCATTTTGCAGTCCGTAAAGATGTTCACACTCGACGTCCTCGCTTTAGCGCCACACACTTCACGCATTCCGTGATTGCCCGGATCTCCGCCTGCAGAGGCATATTATGGTCAGGCAGTCTAAAACAGATCTCAGCTACTGGGTACTCAATGTAGACCCCCAGGTCCACCCTGACCTCTAGCTTTGATATATTTGTGTAGCATGATCTTCATATACCATATGTAAGACCTTTTCAATCCTTCTGCATATAGCTCCCATGTAAACCGATATCTCGATTTTACTTCTTGAGCGTTTAGAGAGCGTAATTCTTAACCTATTTGGCTGACATTTTACACAATGACTTCTGCTATGACCTTCAAACTATATGGTTTGAATCGAGCAAAGAACTTGACAAATGCGATCCAAGGTGGAGGGTAAATATGATTTGGCCCTGCCGATCTTAGAATGCTTTTATCTGTTTTTTTTATGATTTTTTTTTTGAAAAAAAAAATGTTCTCATTGAATACTCCTCTCTAAAAATGTTACCATTCACCTATGCGCCCCTACACATTTTCCTTAATCACAGACTAAGAACATTGATCTAAGCGTTGCAATAGTACACTAAATTGAAACTTTCTAGTTGAAATCTTTAATTTCAAACCAATCATACAGTTACTATGAAGGGGAGGGTTGTAGGGAAATGCAATGCAAAAGCAGAAAAAAACACCATTCCATACATGCCTACAAAACGAACAGCACCATCAATCGCCCTTCTATACTCCACTTCCTTATTCCTCCCTGCCCTGAGGTGGTTATTGCATGTGTCCAGGAGTATGTGTAAATTACTCAATTTTTGCATTTCGAAGCTCCCAGGCCCCTCGAAAAACACTGTCAGAACATTTGTTACTTTGTTCGTTAGTAAGTTAGTTAGTTGGCAATCATTGGCAATTGTTAGCCATGGAGTTGTGTTCCTATTTTGGCTTAAGGACTATTATTCGTTAGGCATTTGGGTAGGAGGAGAAGCAAGTAGGATAGTAGTACATAATTGCTGCCCGCATATTGCATGTGGTCGGGAGAGGGGGTTTGTAGTTTGGTATAAGCTTTGGAATTATTTTACCTTTAGCTACGGAATCATTTGTAGCACGAGTTTATTATGTTCGATTTTCACATTTTTAAGAATTGCGTGGTTTGATTTGCCAAAGGAAGCAAAAAGGGAAGAAGACTATAACGATAGTGATGATGATGATGTTGATGCTGCAATGCAAGACCTGTGATTTAGTTCATTTTGTTTTTGCTAGCAGTGCAAACGCAAACGCACTCCCTGCCGGCAATTTAATTGACAGATTTAGTGGTTTTCGATTGTCAGTGTTTTTCGTGCAAAAATTAGTTTACTTCAACCCACCACCACCAGCACCACGAACATCAACATCCTCAGTGCTAGCAAAAATACCAGCCTTTCTCACAACAAGGCGGCAGAACAACCACCACCGCCATCACTATTGCCAACTCCATGCACATAATGGTTAAGGAGTATGGTTTAGCCCAAGATCACTACTACCACCAACACCACAATCAGCACCTTTGGTGCCATCGGTGCTTTTCCATTTGATTATAGGTATTGTTAAAAGTTTCAAGTGTTCCTCTTGATTTTCTTTATTTCGTTGGTTTTTTTTTTCTTCTTCATTTTGTTTCCCTTGGCATGAGCCTGCCAGTGTGGCTCGTCTGTAAATTGGCCATAACACAAAGTAATGTTACGCCTTTTTATCCACCCCATAAACAATGTGATACAATTCTAATTTAATTTGATTTTATTTCATTTTGAGATCTATTGAAAATGAATTTCCCATTGCGAAATGAAATGAAAGTGTGTATGGTGTGGAAATATTGCCTGAGTTGTATTAGGTTACAAAGTTAATTATTTTGCAAGAATAACTACGTTTTTGCAATTCGAGTTGGTGAAGGAAGGGAAGGAGAAGCCATAAATCTTATATCGGATATAAAGCGGAATTTAAAAAAATATATAAAAAAAACTGATTCTTATATAAAAACAAATATTAAAAATTTTTGGTGAATATTTTAGTGCCTAGTTCCAAGCAAAATAAAAAAAATAAATTTATTCTCTTTAATTTTTTGCATTGACAAATGAGCAGTGGATGAAAGAAAATCACAAACATTACTAGGGAAAAATTAACAATATTTCTAACTCAAATAAATATTTAAGGAAATAAAGTTCTTTCATGTATAGGGTTTTCCCAAAAGAGGTGGTAATTTTGGTATTCAAAGAAAAAATGTCCTTTTTTTGATATAAATGATCGGTTATTTATTTCATAATAAAGAGGAAGGTATGCCGTCAATGAAAAATAATGTCAGCCAAATGGCCACCACGATCACGCTTATAGGATCATGCCGAGTGATTCAAAACAACACCTCTTGTTGGAAAACCCTATATAAGAACTTCTATATAAAAATATTATATAGCCTTCTTCAAGGCGAATTATTATGTATAGTACATGCTGCCTACTTTTAGGCTAGATTTTTTTTATGTTCTTTGTAGCTTGTTACATGCTTTAAAAATCAACCAACTGGAGCAGTAAATTATATTCGTCTTTGTAATAATTGAAATTGAAGAAATAATTTGTTTATAAAAAAAAAAAAAAAAAGAAAGAAAAAGAATTTTTATATATAAGAAAAATATTATATCGCCTTCTGCAAGGCGAATTATTAAGTATAGTACATGAAATATTTATACTGCATACTTTTAGGCTAGAATTTTGTTGTAAGTTTTTGTAGTTTGTTACTTGCTTTAAAAACCAAACAACTAGAGCAGTAAATTATATTTGTCTTTGTAACAATTGAAATTGAAGAAATAATTTGTTTAAAAATTTAAAAAATTGTTTAAGTAAAATTGAAACAAAATGTGGCAAATAAAGTTTTGTTAAATAATTTAGAAAATTAAAATTTTAGCGGTCGTTGGAGAAAATTTTAAATCAATATATTTTTTTGTCCCTGTTGTTATAGTTCTAAGTTCTGCAGTGGCAGAGGTGAGAGAACAATTATTGTAATATATTTATACAGCCTTAAAACACGGGCTCTCTAATATTGAATATAAACTTTTTTTGCTGTCTAGTTTTAGGCTATGATTTTATTTTTCATTTTGTAATTATTGTTTTTAATTAAACGGAGAATGGAATAATAAACTATAGAGAAACTAAAATTAAAAATTTAAATTCAATATTTTTGTAATTTTTTTGCTATAAAAATTACTAAAAAAAAAGTTTGTATACTAAAGGCGAATTATTATAGTTTTATTGCTTTTATAGTTTCGCTGATACCTAGTTGTTTTTATGCCATGCATATAAGTGAGTTCGATTCTTACCAACGGCTTTGGTATCATTAGTTTTGAATTTAACTAAAACAAACATCATAATCAAATTTTCTCCAGGTTTTAGGCTGAAAGTTTGACTTGAACCTCTGTAGTGACAAATCAAAGCCTGTGGTAGAAGAGAAATGTGGCAAACTCTTTACCTACTCAACCAATTTGTGTAAGATTTTTAATTTCATATCACATAACATCCCCTCAACTATAACTCTTCGTTGAATAGTTTTGGCTTAAGGCCCCACTAATTTCTCCAAGTTTTTTCCCAAAAGTTCTTGTCAAGTGTTGAACCCTGGCAATCCAGGTTGTGTACGGACATGTCTTATTTCAGCCACCACTTTATAATTCTCTTAAAAGTGCTTTTCTGATATGGCTTTTTGAATGCGTTATGATGAAGACTTCTTAAAAGAGTTACCCACAAAATTATTATTCTAAGTTGATTTAGTTAAACTGTCTCCCCAAAAGTATGCTAAGGAAAAGTATTGAAGGGAAATTGTAATTTAAAATATATTTTTCTCTTGTTTATAAGCCTTATTTCTGTATTCTGATTTTATCAAGTGTTTAATGTAAATCTTTTGAGTTTTACTTAATTAAAATATGTTGCCTTTTTTCAGGCTAAAAACTCATCTCATAAGATTTATTTACATTGCGATTATAACAATGTGCCAAATATCTTTAGCCCATTGCAAATGTTATATAATCAAGTCTTCCTAAATGACTTCCTCCCAAGTTTATCATGAAAAGTTGATTTATTTTGGCGGAAGATATAAAAACTCAATATGCAACCCTAAAAGTATGCCAAGAAAAATAACAAAACTGCAAAAATTACCCCAAAAATTGGACACAAAAAAAATAACAACAAGATAAACATCAAAACTCCCAATACAATGCAGTTTTTCCGAACCGACCAAATATGCGTCTTTTGCTAGGGGAATGACATAAACAAAATGTTTACATGATTTCTGTATGGTTCTATGGCTTGTCGACCATTTAATGAGCTTTGAAATTGAAAAATTATTAGTTACTAGAGGAAGAGCAGCTATACAAAAATTCTTTCTAGTTTGGGGAATAAACATTTTGGACAGGCAAAAAAAACAACAACAACAAAATGGTCAATTTTTATAACTGATAATTTAGTTGTTCACTAGAAATACTCTTGAGGCTGGGGATGGTTATGATGATGTTTCTCCAGCTGCTGTTGTTGCTACTACTGATGATAATGTCGTCTATGTTGTGTCATTGTCAAGATAATCTTTGCCATCATGACTTACCAAGTTAGACATACACTCGAACGGAAGGAAGGGGCCAGTCGAAATCATACAGACGCCATCATTATCGAAATGAAATGAAACGTAACGCTTGAGTATAACTTTATTTTTATTTTCAGTGTTTTTTTTTGTCATTGCTTGTTGTGTTTATTTTCTTTCTATTTGAATTTGAAATGCAAACAAATGTTTTGTATATGGTCATATTTATTGGTCGCCGATGGTGATGGTGCTGTTAGTGGCATCCGAACACAAAATAGAGACATTGATTATCATAATGATGCAGAGGCGTTTCTTTTCTGTTTTTTTTTTGTGGAGCTCTTCGTTTTTCATTTCGATATGCTATAGCTTTCGGTGTTTGGTGTTTGGTGAGTGCCTCCCTACCCCTTTTGTTTTTCTTTTGGTTCTAAAAGTAAGGCAGCAATAGATCGCGTGCTGGCTAGATATTAAAGGCGAAATCGCTAGAGAAAAATACACAGTGACTTAAACACCAAAATTATATTTATGGTGGTGATGATGATGATGTTATTTTGCCTAATTCCCTCCATAAGGTCATAAATTGAGACAGAATTCGGTTTCCCGTCAAAAAGGAGGAGCCAAGGGGGTTTGTCCACAAACAGGTCAAAAGATTTATTTTAGGAGAGGGCACAATTATAAATGATGTTTGATTAGAATATTTTTTTTGTTGCTGTTGTTTCGGCTTTCTTTCGTGTGGTGGTATTGTGAATGATTAATAACAACGATGATGTCATTAAAATATATTTTGTATTCAAATAAGTTGTTGTTTTCTTCATTGTTTGTAGAACGTCAGGCCTTCATTCGTACGATGATGTATGAGTTTATTAATTTAAGATATTTATTGTACAACCGGGTTTGTTTTTGTGTTTTTTTTTTGTAGCCAGTGTGTGTTTGTGTATTTCGTTTCGAAATTAGCCTTTAAAGTCAACGCTTAATAAACCAAAAATCATTATTTTAACTTATGGACCATTGTGGCCATCATTATGCTACCGTTGTCTGAACGCATTTACGTGGTGTGTATAAAAAATATACTTCACGTTTTCAGAGATTTTAAAGACTTATAAGTTTTGAGTCTCCATGAAGCCAGACAGTGGCATAATGGGGAAGATGAAAAAACAAATCCCAGATATGTTGTACCCTACATTGAGGAAATACGAAAGAACATTGAAGAAATTGTAGGTAGTAGAACATATTTTTTTTAGATTACATTTTCGGAAATAGTTTAGAATAGAAATTTAAACTTTGCCCACAAATATCCTACCAAGCAACAAAGTGAAGACTTTTCACATGTCATGGCCATGAGAAAAGTGTTTGTTGTTATTTCCACGATTGGAATCCAGAAATTCAGCGTAAAAGGTGGACATGTTCACCTATGTGTTGCAGTGGCCTGCATCAATCCTGTTTTTGTAGTAATTTTTAATTTCTAAAGCATATTTTTAAGATTTTTTGATTAAAGTCTTTTTGTAATATACCCCCTCACAAGTTTCAGTGACATGAGTTGGTTATATGAACATTTCAATATTACCTTATTTTTTAAATTTTAAAATAACTTGAATTTAGGAAAATGTTTGATTGTCTTAAACTTGTTGCCTATTTTCTGGGATCCTGTTACCAAAGTCAAATGCCTTATGTCCATTTAGTTCTCATAGAATTATATCAGATCAAAATCTATTCAAGGTTTAAATGACATTATTAAGCTGATTTATTATTTAGAAGATTAGAAATTCGATATATAACCCTAAAAGTATGCAATGAATATTGCTAATCTAAGAAAATTGATATCTGCTAGAACAGCTTTAAAACTAATATTTGGCAGAAATAAGTTGGTATTTGTTGATTAATAAAATCTATTGTTTTACAAAAACTGAGTTCAAAGTTTTCGAAAAACTTCCTCGTCCAAAATAAAAATTTATATATCTGCCTTAATATATGCAACAATAATTTAAAACCGAAAAATTGCTTCGTTTTTTTTAAATAATTTTATTTATCTTCAAATAATTTTGATTTATTTTTAATATTAATTTCTGTAAAACGTTTAGTTGGCTAAAATAAGTTGTTCATTATTGACTATTTCCAGGTTTACAGTGCGGTTTATGATAATGGGCTTGTGTTTTAAAATCTGATATCATCAAAGTTTTCCAAAAACTTCCTAATAAGTTAAGCATTTATTCATTCCAACTGTCGGACAATATCCTGCAATGGAATGTCAATAAGAGTTTAAGACCGAATATATAAAGCGCAAACATGCAAAATAATAACTAAAAATATGCAAAATAAATGAAAACTTGAAAAATATCTCTATTTTTTAAACAATTTCATTAATTTTCAATAAAATTTCAAAATCTTCTTCCCACGTTAAACATTCAAAATAAAAAAAATCTAATATATGAGCCTAAAAATATGCAAAAAAAATAAAACTTTAAAAAATGTCTCGAATTTTTTTAAATAATTTCATTTATAATCTTTAAAATTTGATTTTTTTCAATTATTTTACATTAGTTTCTCTCATTTTATTTTATACCACAATTTTTTTATTTAAATATATTTATTTTTAATTATTTTATATTTATATCGTCATCTTTCTGGTGTAGGGTATTCGAATGTTGCCTTTTCGCCTTATTCTCCATCTGTTTACTTACTACCTTTAAGGCTTCTGCTTCTTACAGCGAGAAGGCATAGCTGAAATTATCATGAGGTTGTTAAGGTTCTCTTCGTTTTAGTTGCTGATTTTCGTTAAATCCAGCCATGAGAAGCCATGTTTGTGTTGATGCAACAACCAGTTTATCTGCCTACTTCTTCGGGCCAAAGTTGTTACTTGGCCAGGTTTTTTTTTGTTGTTGTCATTGTCGTTGTCATCGTCATCATCAGCCTGGTTGTTGCCGCAGCAGCACAGCATCCTACTTCATCCCAGCCATATCTGCCTTTTAGGCTTCTATTTTTTGCTTTTCTTGATTTGCGCCAACTCAAGATTAAGTATTACACACACACATGGAAACATCCAAATATATATATGAGAACGCGTTTAGTGGTTCGCATAGTCTGGTTCCTGCCTACCTTTACTTACTACCTAGCAGCCATATACAACCTACCTGTTACCTGCTGTTGCAAAATGCGTTTTTTCATCAATAACATTATTCGTGTTACGTTTTTTTACTGCCTAAGCTATGCGTCTGCATGTTTGTATGAGCCTTTATCATATGGGCCATAATGAATTATTCTGATGACTGTTCTCGTTCGGCGATATTTGCGCTTAGCTTCGCAACCAAACCACTTGGCCCAGACAAGACTCTAGACTTATTGCGTACATTCTTATAAACATATTGAAGAATTTATGATCATCGTTTTATGATAATGTACACACGATCATGACGATGATGATGAGCAGGATGAGCATCATCAAAGGCAAGCAGGAAAATAATACATTTATATATGTAACGCTCTTCAATTTTTTTTTGAGCAAGCAGAATAACCTCTTTTTTCCAAAGAGCTGAGAAAACAAGTCTTAAGGGCTGTTTTTATGATAATTTTATTGCTATGGGTTAAGGCTTCATTGCCCCATCATCATCATGGTCATCAGAGAAACCTTCAATCATGTGCCAGACCATAACCAAAGGACCGCAAGACTTTAGGAAGAAAGTCAAGTACGTTTTTGTGGTTTTTGGTAACAAAGGGTTATTGATCTTGCGACGTTTATCTTTTGTAGAAAAAATATTTCCAGTGAAAGGTTATTCTGAAGCAAAAAAGGTCATTGACCATTGTTGGCCATTTTTCTGGTGTTAGCTAACTTTCCCATAGAATAACAAAAACCTGTTGCTAAAACTTTAGCGTTCCTATTAAATTGAAAATTGTCAATGGCTAGAAAGGCAATTTTCTAAGGCCAATCTAAAGTGTGTATGTGAAATTTGCGACTATGTCTCCATGGCTTTTTGTAAAATTTTCTGAGAATGTTTTTGAAGCAGTCCATTGCAGAGCTGAGATGTCTGGCTTAAAAAGCTGCTGAGAAAAACTATGATAGTAGATGTTGAAAATGGATTGCAAAGCAGAGGTGGCCAATATAATGGCTTTTTACGGAAGTTTTGATAAAGTCAGACAAAAACCTTGCAAGCCTAATCAATGGGGGTAAGAAGGTTGGGCTTTGTTTTAATATGTTTTTTTACAATAAACTCTTGGGCCTTGGGTTAACCTTCTCTTTACTTTGTTAGTCTTAGCTACCCCTTTTATTGCTTTCTGGCTTAGTTGCATCGTACCACTAAGGCCTTTTGGCAAAAATACAGTTTTTGTCGTTTTTCTTCTTTCGGTTTTGTTTGGAAGTCTTTCTTATAAAATATCCCGTTTCTCTGCATTCGAAATGAGCTTTGAAGGAATTATTCATGAAGTATATAATATATTCGAAATTCCTGTAGAACAAACCAGCATATAAAAAACTGTTTATTTCTTTTTATGGCAAGAGAGGATCTTAGTAGGACCACGTTTGCCAAATAATGAA